>NW_026138058.1:2153607-2797911 GCF_025592945.1 Manacus candei
AACGTCTGGAAAAGCTGTGCAATGATGCAGGTTTCTGCAGCAAGGAGAAAGTCATATTATGGTTCTGCCATGCATATATTTTGCTATATAGATGATTTGTATAAGGCAATAACTGATCTTTTTTGGTTTTCTTGTCTAATTGTACAGATGGAAATATAAATTCTCCAGATCAACAAAAAAAAAAAAAAAAAAAAAAAAAAAAAAGAGAATGTAGCTCTTTTTTTGTCCTCTTTTCTTAATAAAAAAGTCTTTTGGGGTCAAAATCCCACTGGTACCTTTTAAAGTTTCACGTATTGGACATTATTTCAAAATGAATCAACAGTTTTAGAATGTCAAAGAAAATGCTTTTGTTTTACAAAGAACTTTTGAGCATACCAACCTCAAGTTGTAAAGGATTCATGAGTTGCTATAACTGAGTCAGATACCAGTATTTTTTTGCCAGTTTTACTGATTGAGAATATTTATCTGTAGATCAGTAGAAATTATTAAGGATTATTAATTGCTTAATGCCCGCTAATTGATGTTAAAAAACTGTTGCTGATGACACTCATGTTTGAACCAGGACCATGACAATTAATCTAAGGAGAAGGTCAAAGTTTAATGGCTTGTCTTCATTAGTATGAGCAAAATATTACTTTTATTTCTTTTCATATGTACTATCTTGAGACCGATTCTTTTAACCACTGAAAAACATATTACAATAAACAGCACATAAAGTAGTAAGTTAATTGACAGTCATCTGTATTCTTTGAAGTGGAGCCTCAGTGTATGCACAAGTGTTGATTTTGGTTTCTGGAACTCTGGAAGTTTTATAGAGCCAAAGCACTGCTTTTGTGGAGCCAGTGAGAGAGCAGTTAAATAACAACTGATCTTTGGTTAAAAGTAAATAAAAAAATAGCTTAATATGGCCAACAATGGTAGTCTTTACATCCTTGTGGGTCTGAAAGCTGTGCCTGAGGAATTACACTCACCAATGCTGTTAACAATGCTGTCAGACAGGAAACTTGTTGTTTACTACTTTAATGTTTTTACATGCTATTCACAAAGTTGTGGAGCCTTTACAAACTAAATGACATATTTGTTAAACTACACGTGAACCTGTCATAAAATAAAAATATAAGGAAATGTTAGCTTAATGCATGGTATTTCTCTCTTCACACACTGAAAAATAAAGTCAGATAGTTGTGGGTTTCTTTTAATTTTAAATTCGTAGACTTTCAGAATAAATCTGGTGTGAATTATTGTAATAGCAATATTTTCTCTTATTCCCTCTCCTCCAAGATTCCACAATGAGGAATGATGATTTCTTGGTTATTGCTATTGGAAAACTTGGTTATATGTCTTCCCCCTTCAAATCCTGTGTAACAGTAGCTGCTCAGCACTCACAGTTTGTCTGCCTAATGGAACTACTTAGTAAGATCTGAACAAATCATGAACTGAAAATTTGGAATCCATATTTTTACCTTAAAAAGTGCTTTATATATAGCAAAACTCTAGGAAATATAAAATAAAAATGAATCCACAGCTCGGAATCAAACAATAATTAAAACTGAAATATATCCACGCTGAAATCAGAGAAATTAAATTGTACAAGAACTAGCTAGAAACTACCTCGCTCATTTACCAGAAGCTGTCAAAATTAACAACATGAAGATCAGCAAGATGTAATGTCTTTTTCCAAAAGACATTTATTTCTTATTTTAGATACTATATTAACCTTATTTCCAGGAAAGCTGACGAGAGAGGTCATCATTTCCTTAGTGGAGTTGCTCTGGAATTACGTGTTGTAAATATACCATGGAGTCATTCACTAAATACTGTAAGGAAAAAAACTCTGAGTAGCTGGTCATTAAGTAAGCATGGAGTGAGACAGTTATTCTCAGGGGAAAAAAATAGTGCATGTGATTAAAAACTCTGCTACTATTGCACACACAAGGTGGGCAATTAAAGGGTTTCTCAACACCTTAGTTCTACAGTTCCTAACTTCTCAGTCCTGGGTGATGCATTCCTACCAATAATTTTATGGCACAGTTTTTTAATGTTTGAGAAATAATCACACTACAGTTGTCTGAATGATTTTAATTTTGAATTTGGAATTTTCAGGCATATCTTTTACTCCATGTAATTTTTCCAATTAATTTTTCCAATGTAATTTTTCCAATTCCAATGCCTAACTGTTGCAACAATGAACTCTTAAGGAAAAAAAAGTATCCTGAAACAAAAAAAAGTCCTGTTAAATATATTACAGTGACTGTCTTTTGATTTTCTGGAACACAGAACACAATGCTATTGATTTTGAAGACAAAGCAAATTGGTTTCCTGACTACTGTTACAACATAAAGAAATTAAGCAACTATTCAGCTTGCAGAATAGAAAGCAGAATTGCTTTCTGCTTTTCACATTACACAAGTCCCTCAGAATTATTTTCTAGAAAACACTACTTTTTATGCAAATTGTATAGTGAGGCTGCCACCTCTCCAAAAGCAGAGAGCTTAGAAAATATGTAGCTATATGCTAATAGCCTGTCATGTGTAAGCTCCTGTGTAGCTGGCCACCATCAGAGGTTTGTGATAGACTCCAAATAATCACTCTCATCTCTGGTTTGGACATGGGTCACCTAAAAGCAAGCACAGGCAAGGATTTAAACAGATTGTGGCTTTATTAGCTTAATGTATCTAACAATTTCCATGGGCCCAGTGTTTGGATACTAAAATTTTTCTTTCTGCCTGGTGGTGACTGACACAGTGACTGCAGGTAGAAGTGCAAGTTCATTTTCTTCTTTGGTCTCAGGCTTCTGAGTCACAAACAGCCACAAACCATAATGAGCTCCAAAAGCACTAGAATTCAAACTTATGTTTCTGTCCTCTAAAAACACCTCAACCCTGGGATCCATGAAAGTGGGAAAATTGTCACTGTCCTCTTATAGTTGGTGTAATGGGAAAATTTCCTTCTTTATTCCAGAAAAGGCAGTGATAAAACTATGATAAAACTATGTTTTAAAAAGATTACCCTACCTTACCTGAAGAATATATTCCTTTGAGAATAACTCAAAGTTATTCAACAGTGACTGTAGTTACTGTTGAATTGCATGCTTGGAATTTGCCTTTAAAACCCCTCCTTTTTCCACTGAAATATTGATTTCTACCGCATACTATTATTATGAGTGCAGGATAGTTCCTTCATATAAAGTCCTGTACAGAGATCAAGTTTGTTTATGGCCTGCAGGAGTTCAGCAAGTATTTGAGAAGGAGAAATAACATTCCTACTGGCACAAGAACACCGCGGTGTTTTTGCAGTAGGTACAATATATCTAATAATCTAATAACAATATCTAGCTAATAACCAAATAGAATAGTACTTTCTGGAGTAGGAATTTCTAAATGGAAATGGATACACTGTTCTGTTAAGGTCTGTCTTGTCTTCTTTCTAAGACGTTTAGGACTCACTTGTTTTGAATATTCTACATAAAAGGAAGATTCTGCAATAAATTTATAAAATAGGCTTGCAGTGATAAAGCAGACCTGCTGCCTTTGTGAGCACCCTCCAAACCTTCATATTCCTGAGGAAGACAAACTTGTCAGCTAGGGTAAGCCAATCCAAAAAATCTGGTGAAAGGAAACCAAGTGGTCATTCACTGCTAATTTCCCTCCATATGTGTTTTGGGGAAGAAAACTTTTAGTTAAACTGGAATTTTGTTATGCCAAGTACATGTACCTTGTTCCTTCCATGGTACTGATGATCCACAGCCTGATCCAGCATTCCTAGATTTTGGTCAGGTGTGTATTTTCTGAGAAGGGATAAGGGTTTTGCAGAACTCTGTTTAATAACTGCCAGTGTAGGATGTATGAGAAGGTTAGGCCAACCTATAAACTTTCTTCCTCATCTGACTGCTCTGGGACTTATTTGCCTATTTTGAAATGCAAACTAGAAAATACCCAGTCACATCACAAAACACAAGTAATCTTCTTTTCTTTTGCTACAGCAGAGCTTTCTTTGAGGTAGGTGTCATAAAACTTGGATGTTTTTGTCAATTGAATGTCAACTTATGGGCCCACTGATATCCTGTAGTCATGGCTGAAACAATAAAGAAGTTTACCTCTACAGAACCAGAAAAGGAAAATTGTATAGCAAAAAAAATAATGGCAGCTATTTGAATACAAACATAGTTTAAAGTTTCTTCCCTTTTTAAGAGATCATGATATTCTGTCTATTTTCTCTCTGACAACATGACACTTCTACATAACTTTGGTGAGTATTGTTATTATTGGAAGGACTTTTAAAGCCTGTGTTTCCACCAGTGGCGCTGTGCCCCAAATGTCTCAGTTCTGCTATAATTTAGAAGTACTGAGTAGCACAGCACTCTGATTTTAGAAAGTTTGTAATCAATAATCTGCAGCTGAATTACTGGAAAATTTTGCCAATTTCTATTTGAATTCATAATCCTTTTTGTTACAGAATGTGGGGGGAAAAACCAGAAATGAAGGGGTTTGTGCATCTTCATTACTACTGCTTTTTTCAAATCTATTTTTTACCTCATCAAAACTTAAAAGTGTCATGTGTGACTTTAAAAATTATACAAGAAACTTTAAAAACCCTGGAAATGTTGGACTTATTATATGACTATGACTTTTGCCCTCATTATTACAGCTATTTTCTTTTAAAAAATAATTTAAAGAAAAAAAAATCAGTGATAAATCCAGTGAAAAATGTACACATTTATAGTGACCGGATCTTGGCAGGAAGACACATCATGCAAAGCTAAAGGAAAGTTTAACTGTAAGAGGATAAAATAATTAACTGCAGCTGAGGGTTTGCCAAAGATTTGTCTTGAAGATATTCATGGGGGTTTCTAAAATAAAGTAAAATTATTTGAGTAAGTTTGAAGAATGGGTTCATTAAATTATTATATTTATATCTAGTCTTTGAGAATTCAGAAATGCTTACTAAATGATTCATTGAATATTTGTGTAGAAATTGGAAACCACTATAAATTGCACATGTGTCCTTGTGTCTTCTGAAAGTTCAGGGCTGTTAAATCTTTCTCCAGCTAGGAAGCATTTTTGGTTTTGCTTAATGAGATTAAATGGAGATATTCCAAAGCCACAAAGCATTTAAGTACCTCATTCTCTCAGCATCCTGATTTCATTCCAGAACTGAAATGCCAAATTCTAGGCTGCATTTTGTGTTGTTAATCTTTTTGTGTTTGAAGGAGTCATCTCAGGAACACTTAAATCATTATAGTAATATATTAGCTGCATGCCTATGGGTGAGTGAATTATTTAGCCATGTGCAGTAGCATTGTATTTTGATATATTTAGATCAGTAGTTCTGTGTTTCTAAACTAGAGTTTAGTTCTATGTTTCATTCTTTGATTTCCCATACACCCTCTGGTCGGATTAAACAGAACACATTTAGTTATTATCTTTATTAACCTTACAGTTCAGGAGTGGCAAGATCCCAATTCAAGTAAAGAGAAACTATCAATATTATTGACTGTAAATCTGTTGCCAAATGACAGAACACTCAGCATATCTGTAGGTGAAAAGGACAGCTCACCAATTGCTGAATAAATGAAATTAGAAGAATTACCAGAGTCTTAATGAAGGGGGACATCTGCTTCCCATATCATATTTGGGTTATTTTATTTCTTCTCCTGCAAATATATTTTTGCAATTACTTCTGTGCCATCCGGGTTGCAACATTTCTTTGTCTGTCAACCACAGTAAGAGTAAGAGACATGGTTTTACTCTTTTTTGTTTGTTTGTTTGTTTTTGTTTTTTGTTTGGTCGGTTTGTTTTGGTTTTTTATTTTGCATTTTGGGGTTTTTTTGTTGGGTTTTTTTTGTTGGTTTTTTTTGAGTGTTTTGTTTTGGTTTGTTTGTTTGTTTGTTTTTGTTTTTTTTGTTCCCCTTCCAAGAGCCTCTGTAGACAGCAGAAGAGATACACATGATACCTATGCCATGGCTCTCCTGATCTCTTTGGCCCTTTCAGAATTGTGCTGGGTCCTGTTAAAAGGAATTATGTTTCTTGCTGTATGCTAGTGTTGCAGAATGACACATTTATGGGTTTTTCTACCAAGTTTCATGAGAGCATCATACAACACATGTCTCTTAAATTCCTTATAATTTTGGTTTTCTGATTTTCTAGACACTGTCCAAGATTCATCTACTTTCAAAATACTAAGCAGTAGCTTCTTTGATGGTTTCCCTCATCTTTTCTCTTCTTAAGGTGATTTTGCCAAGGCATATCTAGTTGTGAGCAATACTTATTTACTTTTTAAAAATTTACTTTTTTAAAATTTACATTGTGCTTACATTTTTTTTTGTACATGAATACATAAAAAGTTTGTATGTGAACAAAGTAAGCTGTAGAAAGAAGAGAAAAATACAGATACTTTGGGAAAACTGACAAAAGGACAGAATATTTGGGGTTAAACAATTATGGGGAATATTAAGAGAATAAGAGCAAAACTAATATGCCATTATCATTGAGTAGTAATTTCATGAATATGGGGGGAAGTAAAAGAAAATTTAATTTAAAAATGCAAGAGAAATACAGTCCAAAAAGAAAATGTCTCATTTTTAGATACGTGGAACTTGCTTGTGATCCTTAATTCTTTTTCCTTTGCATTATATTTCTTCAAAGAGACATTCTGTTCATAGCCAATTAAAATGGAAAGACTAATGAAAAGGAATGTTAAAAAATTGACTCCTTCAGGTCCCTGAATACAGTGAACCCATTTCAGGGTCAGTCCTCTGAGAGATTATTGAGTCCTTCCCAAGCTGTGGAGAGACACTGGCTCCTTTGGGAAATTATCTGTAAAGTATGCTCACAGAGCACTCTGTGATTTCCGTCTTGTTTTTCCTGACAGAAAGAATAATTGTTTTGTTAAGTTTGAATTTTCCATATAATATCAAGGTAAAAAAGAAAGGACTGAGGGATGTGACATTTTTTTCAACTAGAGTGAGATGTTTATTTGCTCCATTCACCTATTCAAGGAAATGGCAATGTCTATCATTTCCATAGCCTGTAATCATTAGTGATCTTTGTTATAATATGAAAAAAAAACTCAAACAAATAAGTTTACAATTTTAAGTCTTTCTCTGAAGCTGGAAGACTTATTGATTTTCCTGACAATTCTTTTATACTCAAGGCTATCCCTTTTGTCCCTAGACAAATATTCTGTCTTTTAAGTTTTCAATACTAATTACTGAAGAAACATGGAGATCTAGATAAAGCACATAACAACTTGTTTTAACCTCCCAATTGGTGTTTAAGACACCTAAAATATATGCTAGAAACTGTTCTGTATCTTTCTGTTTAGTCCTTACGTTGTGTCTCTTGCCACGATTTCTACCCATTACAGTGTTTTTATTTTACAAGTCTGTCCTGACCTGCACATTAATAAGAAAGTCCTCTCAGTAATGTGTTAAAATTACTCATTTCTGCCTACAAGAGATTTTCAAAGTAAATTGTTCAGTGACTTAACAGCCCTAATTGTATTTTCTCTTCAGATTGTGAAGAGGAAACAAGCAAAAATGTTAATGCAGTGGTCAGTGCATCTGAGCTGCTTCCTCCTGTATACTTCTGATGCAAATTGTTTGCTGTGATATGCAAATTGCCTATTTGTTTTTATTCTGGTTCTGGTTTAGAAGGAAAATTGGAGAAGTTGTTTTTGTTGCTAAGTGGTGTATATTATCCAAACCTACTTTCCAGAAGGCATTAGTATGCCTGTCAAATGCATATTTTTCTGAAACTATTGAGAATAATGAGGTAGAATTATTACTCGTACTGTGTATGCCTGCATTGAAGGCACTTTATGAACTACAAACATGGATAATATTATGAGTTCATCAGTTTTCACACAAAGGTTTGCAAACATTATTGTCTAAATTTCAGATGAAAAGACATCATTTTGTATTGAATTAGTCAGGGTCAATAAAAGGTGGGTTTGGTTGTCAGGACAAAAGTATGTTTTAACATTATTTAAATGAAAATTGTCTAGACCATAAAACCAAAATTGCTGTCTCAGATTGCTATAAGATGACACTTGAAGTTTTGTTTGTCTAGATAATGTCATAAGACCAGATGTCTCTGCAGAGAAGCTGTGAGAGAAAATTTTCACAACAGCTAAAAGGCATTAAAGTATTGTGGTAAGGCAGTTCCAAGCTCAACCACACATTAGTGTGATCCTGTACCACTGTTGATTTCATTTCACAAAAAAAAAATCTGAAATCGAGATGGATGCCAAAAACACCAAGGGAAGTCAAAGTAACAAGTTGAATTAACCCAGTCCATTACTTGATGAGGTCAGTGACTTCACAGATAGGAATGTAGAAAGATAGTCAATTCCTTCTTTGCCCCTGTATTGAACACTGATGATGGACCCTTGGACCACTGGAGTTTGAGCTGGAAGACCACAACTGGGGGTTGATAAACCCCCAGATGACTCTGAACTCGTTCAAGACTTGCTGCTCCAGCTGGGCCCATATGAGTCCTTGGGCCCCAGTGGGATTCACCCCAGTCTGTATTTATAAGCAGAATTATCCCATTCTAGGTGGGAAATCTGGTGCTTGCTCTTGTGAAATTGCACACAATTGGTGATAGTCCAGCTCTCTAGTGAATCCAAATCTCTCTGTAAGGCTTCTCTACACTCAAGAGGTTCCACAGCTCCTCCTCATTTAATATAATCTTTTCAACTAGAGTAAGATTTTTATTTCCTCCACTCACCCATTCACAACAATGGCAATGTCTATCATTTCCATAGCCTGTAATCATTAGTGATCTTTGTTATAATATGAAAAAAACCTCAAACAAATAAGCTTACAATTTTAAGTCTTTCTCTGAAGCTGGAACACTTATTGATTTTCCTGACAATTCTTTTATACTCAAGGCTATCCCTTTCATCCCTAGACAAATATTCTGTCTTTAAGTTTTTAATACTAATTACTGAAGAAACATAGAGATCTAGATAAAGCATGACCAATGTCATTGTGAGATCTTCAGTATTATTTTTCAATGGTCTTGGGGAGTCTGGAGAGGTCTCCATTGTCTGGCAGCTGGCAAAGGGTGTCCCAGTTTTCAGGAAGAGTAAAAAGGAAGACCCTGGTAATTATAAGTCTGTCAGCCTCACTTCAGTGCCTGCCAAAATTGCAGAGGCTGTTATTCTGTGTGACAAATACAGTGTCACACAGAGGCTGTGACAAATACAGTGCAGTCATTGCTAGTCACAGCCAGCTTGGGTTCAGGTAAAATCTTGCTTACCTATTTTCCTTTTATGACCAGGCCACCCATCTAGCTGGCCAAGGGAAGCTGGTAGATGTGGTGGTTCGGGATTTTAGCAAAGTTTTCGGTACTGTCTCTCACAGTATCCTTCTGGATAAAATGTCCAGCACACAGATGGAGAAGTCCACAGTGTGGTGGGTGAACAACTGGTGGATGGGTGTGGTGCAGAGGGTTGTAGTAAAGGCTGTTACACCAGGCTGGTGGCCAGCCATCAGTGGGGCTCCCCAGAGCTCAGTTTTAGGGCCACTGCTCTTCAGTGGTGTGGTAGTTTGGTCCAGGCCTTCCTTGGTGACCAGTTTGTAACCAAGGAAAGGCCCAGATTTACCCAGTATTCCCTACGATTTTTACGTAAGCCAGACTATAAGAAGAAAGGAGGGAAGGCTTGGAGGGGCAGGTTCCCTGCTGTTGATCTGCCGTGCTGGGGAGCGAGGCCTGGTCAGGCCTTGCCGACCTTGGGAGGAGGAGGCTGCCGGCGATCGTTCCGGAGAGACTCCCTGTTGTCCCAAGGAGAGTAGTGAGATAGTTTTTTAGCCAATTCTTTTAGTTGCTAGATACTGGGCTACTTATCGGGCTATATATATATATTTTATTCTGGTTTTGTTCCTTTTCCCTTCCCCGTTCCCTTTCCCTTGTGAAATTATATATATATTCCAATTGTATATAACTGTAACATAAGTGTAAATACATTTATATATATTGCTTTAGCTGTCTCTCTCTCATTTTGGTCTTTCTTGGTTGTTTTTTCCCTCTTCTCCCTGAGGTTTGGGGGGGGGACTTCTTGTGGTAAGGTTTGGAGACTTGGCAGGGAGCCACCTTCAAACCATATCACCGGTTTTATAAATGATCTGGACACAGGAATTGAATATGCCTTAAGTAAGTTAGCAAATAATAATAAATGAGGAGGAGCTGTGGAACCTCTTGAGAGTAGAGAAGCCTTACAGAGAGATTGGGATACACTAGAGAGCTGGACTATCACCAGCTGTGTGCAATTTAACAAGAGCAAGCACCAGATTTTCCACCTGGAATGGAGTAATTCTGCTTATAAATACAGACTGGGGGATAAGAGACTGGAGAGCAACCCCATGGAAAGAGATCTGTGTGTTTGGATTGACGGCAAGCTGAGTGAGTCAGAAGTGTGTCCTATCAGCCAAAAGGGTGAAAAGTGTCCTGGGGCGCTTCAGGCACAGCATCACCAGCCAGCCAAGGGAGGTGATTGTCCCACTCTGCTCTGCACTGGTGAGGCCCCACTCCAAGTCCTGTGTGCAGTTATGAGCATCAAAATGTAAGGAGGACATCAGATTATCAGAGTGTGTCCAGAGGAGGGCGAGCAAGGTGGTGACACGTCCCAAGGGCAAGATTTATGAGAAGTGGCTGAGGTCACTTGGTTTATTCAGCTTGACGAAGAAGAAGAAAAGGTTGAGGAGTGATCTCATGACAGCCTGCAGCTTTCTCAAGGGGTGAAGCAGAGGGGAAGGTTCTGATCTCCTCTCTGGTGACCAGTGATAGAATGAAGCTGCATCAGGGGAAATTCAGATTGGACCTTAGGAAAAGGTTCTTCATTGAGACACTGGTACAGACTCCCCAGGCAAGTTGTCATGCCACCAAGTCTGTCGGATTTCAAGAAGCAACTGGATGATGTTCTTGGTCATATGGCTTTGTTTTAGTCTGTTTTGTGATGAGTATGAAGCTGGATCCTTGTGGGTCCCTTCCAGCTTGAGATATCCTATGATTTTGTGATTCTATGACTTTTCACAATCCGATAAAAAAATCTAATTTTCATAAGACTTTATTTCAGTGAAGAAACTAAAAAAGCTGTAGAGCTAAACTCTATGAGAACAATATCTACTGTACAACATAATTCTAAGCAATATAAATAATACAGAACAATATAATATTTCTCTAATTATAGGCCTATTTTCATATCTGAACATAAACTGCTCTTTCACAGACCAAATAACCTAACTGGTAGTAGTTATAAGTTAATAATAAATAACCTTCTCTGTTTGTCTTTTAGTTATTTGCTGTAGGCATTAAGAGACATAAGATCAGGCTGTTTGGAAGAATATTGCCATAAGAGTTACTTTCCATTAAATTTTATTTAATTTTCATGTATTTAAACTTACTCAGCTATTTATAGAGTATATACTGTACAGAAACAGTACAATTTCTTCAGTAAGAAGAGCATTTTCTGGTCAGGCAAGTAAAGAACAAGCCCTCCCTTCTTCTGACTGTAAATTTGAGACTTAAATCTACAGATGTCTGGGATGAGAAGTGAATGGGGATTTTGCAACAGATTTGTTGTGCAAGAAAGAGTTCTTCAACTTCTAATTTGTCCTTAATATGTGTATGAGCAAAGCACTTGTAATCTGACCATTGAAGACTCCTCCATAGAGGTGCCTAGAAATATATTTTTACTTGTTATTCTAGAATATTTTCTGCAAACTTTTTTTTTTCTGATTATGTGTATTTAGAGAAATACAAATGGCATGTGAGATCTGAGAGAAGTGTTCATTTAGGTGACAGATACTGTATCTACTCTAATTTATGATTTGTTAATGAGCTAATGTGTTGATGATACAAACACTGAATGGATGTAATCAGTGCTCACTGAAAGAAGAATATCAATTCCTGATCGTTGTAGAAGTTAAACATCCATTACACTTCTAAAATCAGAGTGTAACATATTCATTTTGTCTTGCGAAAGATCTTCTGTGGTAATAAAAGAAAGTCCAGTGTTCAAGGCTGTTTTTTTCATCATGATAGCTTTAATGTGTGCCTGAAGGTTACACTCACATTTCTTCTTTTAAACATACTAAAATGTTTTGCTTTTGGGAGTTGTCATGCAAAACAGAATATCTGCTCTCTCTGTATTTTGTTCCCTGTTCCGTACTGTAACTATGGAATAATTACAGTTAATGAATAACTGAAATTTTCCTTTGTGTTTCATCACTCAAGTCTTCTGTCTAACCCCGATTTTCAGCGGTGGGTAGATGTATGTCCTGACATTAGCAAACATATCCATCACCTAACTAGTATTGACACACTTTACAAGAAAGTACCTAATACTTTGAGACTAAAAGCAGATGTACAAATGCTTAAATGTCCATCAAACAAAATTGCTTTCATAAACTCTTCACTGAGCACAATGGGTGGTGCAATTCATGAGCCACATTTTAAAACAAAAAAAAGCAATTTGCAAACCGGTTGGCAGTAGGAAAACTAATAACAAAACCCTGATTTCTACATGCTGTTCTAATAATAATTAGGAGAACACCAGTATTTCTGAATAAAGAGAAAAATATGGTAAACAGTGAGATCTTCTAACCTAGTAGCATAAATTAGAAACTGGTAAGAATAAAATCTGCTCCGACAACATTAAGAAGTATTGTTGTATTGTGATGAGAAAAAAGTAATAATTAGAAGTGAATGATATAGGAACTCTCAGTCTTAGGGGTTGCCTAGAGACCAAACTCTGTTAATTTTCATGGAGAAGAAAAATCTAACGGTTGAAATTGTGAAGCTAGCAGAAAGGCAATTTTTCAGAACATAGGATATTTTACAGAAACAGCAAAGCTGACAGTGCTTTAAGAAAACAAAAATTGAAGAATTACTTGGAATAGTATGTTGTCAGTACTGTGGTTGCTGCCAATCTCATAAGCAATCTGCATATCCATGTTAGGTGCATCAAGTAGTGGATTTCATTTTTAACCTGCTATGACCCTGCCTTTCCTTAGGGATAAGTTGCATTCCTTAGGGAACAGCTGCCCACTCAGTCCCCACCACTGTCTGGGCGGAGGGGAGAACCAGAAGGGTAAAAGTGAGAAAAGCCCATGTGTCAAGATAAAAACTGTTTAATAAGTGAAAGAAAGAGAAAAGCAAAGAAACAAGTGATGGAAAGGCAATCACTGACCATCTGCTGCCAGCAGACTGATGCTGAGTCTCTGAACAGTGGCTGCATGGGACCAACTTCTCCCCAGGTTTATTGATGACATGTTAAGGTTCAAGGATTTCCAGTGATAGTATCTGACTGCAAAAACTTATTTAAAGCAATATTCAGACAAGCTCTGATCCCAATAAAAGCATTCAGTGCATAGAGTATGGTTCTTACCCAATAGACATCCCTGTGGGGGAGAAGATGGGTTCAGCTCATCGACTGAGCCCAGCAGTTACAATGGAGTCTTCCCTAACTTTTCTCTCATTCTTATTTTTATACTATTTCTTATGCTTAGTTATGTTTACTAAAATCATTCAATGGTTTTAGTAATGAATATCTTTGTTGCTGATTGGTATAAAATTCTCTCACTTTGCTTTTAAAGATACAGCCAAAGGAATATAGGAAGCATGCCCAGTGGGGAGTGGCCATACCTAGGTGGTAAATTCTGTAAGACACGATTCTTTCTGCGTTGTCTTTTCTCCTCCAGGGTGATCCTGCTGCGTTCTCAAAGGCATCAGCAGCGTTAGAGATGGGGTGTCTCCAGACCTCCTGATTGGAGGCCAGAGCAGACCAGTTGTGGTGATCAATATGGCCAAGGCTGAGATGTTGTTTCAGGCAGTCCTTGTATCTCCTCTTTGGGGCTCCTCTCTTGCAGCAGCCGGTGGCAAGTTCACCATAAAGCAGGATCTTAGGGAGGGGGTGGTTGGTCCTTCATCCTGGAGACGTGCCCTGCCCAGCATAGCTGTGTTCTCAGCAACATGGCCTCAATACTTGTGACTGAGGAGATGAGGCTACCTAGGTAATTAAACTGCTGGACTGATTTGAGCTCTGATTGCCAATGGTGATGTGGGGATGATGGGGGACTTCCAGAGGTGCAGGTCTATGGAGAACTTCTGTCTTCTTTAAGCTGACTTCCAGCCCAAAGAGCTCAGCAGCTCTGCAAAGCAGGATGTTAAACACTGCAGAGCTGCTTCTGTGTGGGCAACAAGGGCGGCGTCATCAGCATAAAGCAGCTCCTGGACAAGATGGTTTAAGGTCTTGGTGTGGGCCTTCAGTCACCTTAGGTTGGAAAGGCTTCCATCAGTACGATATCAAATGTAGATCCCGTCCTGATCATTGAGATCTGCCGTGGCCCTTTGGAGCATCCTGCTGAAAAAGACTGTGAATAGGGTTGGTGCAAGAACGCTGCCTTATTAATAAGTATACGCACTTACATAGACATACACACATGTACATACATACAGATACATGTGTACAAATACACCTGTGCAAATACACGTGTGCAAATACATAATGCCAAAAAACTTTCCTCCACAAAGCACACGAGAAAATCCCATTGTTTAATTTACATTATCTGGTTGTTGCAATTTATTTCTAGTTTACCTCCATATAATTTTGGAAAGGCCTACTCACAGAGCAGACCTCTACATGTTAGCATCTGGGAAGCTGCATTGTGATAAGAGGTGAAGATACCTGATATAAATGTCAAATATGCTTCCCATATTATGCAGAAGTTCTTCCTCTAGGAATTGGTTTGGGATGTTGTCTTCCAGCTTACTACAATCATTGAGGAGAAGAAGAGTTTGTGACAAATATATTTGCACATGGCTCAAGTAGAGGTACAATTCATTGCAGACACAGTTGAAAATATTCATGCTTCCTATTTAGCTTAGTTTTTATACTCATGTGCATTTTTTCCCCCCGCACTATGGAACAAGTATCTGGTAATTTTTGTTAAGGCACTGTGTTCATTGATTTACTGTAGAATTCAAGGACTTCAGATGATAACAGTCTTTTGCCCCAGGCTATGTAGTGATAGTACAGCTGTTCTACAGTTTCTGCAAAAAACCTCTTAATTAAAAAAGTTAGTAACACAAAGCTGCAGTTTTAGAAAAGCTGAGTTTCCATAATAGTGATCTCTAAATATTTATTTGGGAATGATACCAGGAGTCTTAAAATGTTCAAAAATAAAACCCAAACAAAAGAACAAAATCAAGGAGGTAATTTGGTTCCTTTGGGGGTAAAAAAATACCCAAAAAAACCCTTTAGTAACTTGGAACTTTTTATAGGAGAACTCCTGAATTACGTTTTTTTTTTTTTCCAAGTATGCAACTAGAACTGTAATAGAAAAAAGTTGATCTGTCAAGTTAATTAGGCCCTTTTAAAGTCAATTCACAGTTCATCTGTATTTATTCAACCTGAGCTTGTTATATTGCCATTTTTGCTGTAGGCCAAGATATCCCAGTTTCCACTTGACAGTGGACACTGACCCTGTCACAGTAAGTCCTGCTGGCAGAGGGCAAGAGAGGTGTGAACTACAGATGCTGCTGACAATCTAATAATAAAAATGAAAGATTTTTAAAGTGATTTTTATAATGGTTTTCAATATAAATATCTATTTACCAGGCACATTTCTTTTTATATATATGTGTGTGTATATTCTCTTGATCATGTGTGCATGCATGTTACAAAGCTGGATGGCTCAAGAGGAATGTTGTCTTGAAGAGGAATTTAATCTCAAGGTAATGTTTCTGGAAGGATATAACTTATTAAAAAATTCTCTCTAATTCAGTCTGTTTTAAATAAAACAGGTACTGAAGGCACATATATTCTTGCTCAGGATATGAGTCCATTTCCAAAATTATCAGAAAGGATACCAATACATGAATTATTTTTTGATATGTCTATGAGCTGCTGATCTTTGGAATGGCTGGTGCACATGGAGAAGATACTGCACTGAATTTGAATATGACTTAGCTGTGCTCAGGATTCCATCTCAGCATTATTGAGGATGATCTGAAATCAGAATTGGAGTGGAATCTGTAACAGAAACAGAAAAAATAGTGTGGCTGCCTGCAGATAGGTCAATATTGCAGAATATGACACTAAAAGATCTCTAAATATTTTTTTTTGTTTTAAGAGATAAATTTGATATATTTATTCGGATGAATCTTTTTCTGCAAAACATGAAGTCTGTGTCCCATTTTTAAAGACCTTCATTTCTTGTTTACTCTATTTCGTTGTTTTCTGGCATGCAAACAGTTTTTAACCCTTCTCCTAGGACTGAATTGAGAATTAAGACCTGCACCTTTCATTTTCAGTGCCATATATGGCAAAAATTGCTTAAGGTTAATGACACCCTTTTGAACAGCACAGGTAAAGAAACAGCACATGGATTTAAACTGTTCAGCTCTAAAAAGTCCAGACTCAAGTTGATTTTTGCCTTCTATATAATCAATAGAGAGAAATAGATAAGGTATTTTTGTTTGGTTGTATGAACCAGCTGGCATAAAGCAGGTATTAGAGGAATGCATGTCTTAGATACTCTCTTTTGCTTGATCTAAACTCGTGGATTTTGTCTTTGGCTGTGCAATTTCCCATTAGTACCACGTATGTTTCTGAGGCATTTGTCACTTGTGTTTTTATGAAATGTGTAAATCTGCTCTTCCAGAGTTTGAATTTTGTTTTGTTCTCACAATCTCTCTCCTTTATTTTTTTTTATATCAAGCTAAAATCAAGCACACACTATGATAAATTTTAATAGTTATTAACCTACTCATTAAAGGTTTAAAAATTATAGACCTGCAGTATAATAATTTTGATTACAGATATATTTTGGTACAAAATTACTGAAATTAACGTAATATGAATAACGTTATCCAAATGCTGTCATTTTGCAAGATCAACTGTGCAAGTCCCAGTCTGTATGCACACCTTACTCTCGTGTCTAGACATGATACCCATACACACTGAATCACTTGGCTCATTTATGCTGTATTACAGTGACAGTAAGGCTTTGAGGTGCTCAGAGAAAAATCCATTTTGCAAATTTCAAGGTTCAAGCTCCATGAAATGGATAACATGAAGTAACAGATACCATTATTTCTAGGAAAGTTACCTTTTTTTCCATACAGAAAAGGAATGTAAATTTTCCTTAACAAAGGAAACAACAAAATCTATAATTTCCTATTTACATCTACATTTTTCACAATAAGCAAATCCATATGGGGAATTAGGTGCTTTCAGTGAAGACTCACAGGCTGATATCTGTATATCTTTATCTGTAAGGAACATTAACTTCCAGAAATCTGTAATATTTTTACTTTGACTTTTCATTCTCTTTAAACTCTACACTGCTTTCATAGGTATATTTGTATTGAATTCAAATCTTGCCAAGACTTGTATTACCTTCAAAGTGATAAGAACTAAGTTTATATGGAAAATGTTGAGATGTCTTCACAAGGTTCAAGGGATAACTATTCTTTTTTAAAGTCAGTTACTCGAGAAGTTTCAAGTGCCTATGAAGAGTACTTTGCTCTGAATTCAGGTGGCTGTAATTCAGTTTTGTTTCTGATAACTCCCCAAATAATGAAAGTGTATGGAACTGAAGGATCTTCACTTCCCAAAGCAAGTGTTTACATCAATTTAATGTGGTTTAAGAAAGATGCATTAGAAAACATCTTTCTTTGAAAGTCCCCATGGAAACCAAACTTTATGTAGGGCAGATATTTTCCTGTGTAAGCCAGTACTTCAGATGTCTGATGATTTAAAGTGATGCTTTGAGTTTTTCATTTTACAATCTGTTCTCTTGTATGTGTGATGCAAAACTGCTTATTGAAGGCACCTCACAAAATGATAGAAAAATTTAGAAATGGCATAAAAATATAAATAATAGGTGGTGATTTATTTCTCAAAATATAAGGATGTCTAGACATCCTCAGAATTACACTAAAAAAGTGGAATTTGTTAACACTATAACATCCATCTTTCTCAGTATTTCAAATAACTATTTTCTGTTCATGTTGTTCTTGAACATTACCTTAGTTGAAGAAACAGAACCGCTGTAATATAAAGATAATATCAAGCTGAAGTGTTTTGTAATAAATTGGAAAAATGAGAAGTACAAAATGAACAGAAAATCAAACACACGAACTGTGAACAACAGAAAGCAAGAAAAATGCAATGTGCTGAAGCTCTTGGCTTGGTGGAGTTTTTTGCTTAGTTGTTTTTGAAGACAAAAGGTAAGAGTTTCTTCTGTTTTAAAATAAGGAAAGAAAAATATTTAGCTTTTTAACACTGTGTCATGCTGGATCGATGGGCCAAGGGCACTGATAGGAGAAGAAAATTGCTGGACTTAGGTCATGACAACCTCGTATAGAACTACAGGCTGAGGGCAGAGTGGCTGGAAAGCTGCCCAATGGACAAGGTTGTGATCAGTCAAAGGTTGGACTCAATACCTGGGATATTTTCCAACCCAAATGATTCTGTGATTCTTTCAAGGAGGAATGATGTAGAAGTGAAAAGAAGACAAGTCCTGGTTTGAGAATGAGTAAATGGCCAGAGAAATCCAAGTTACTTGTAAATAAATCTTGATAATTAGCCTGGAAATAGGCTGTGAAATGCTTACCAGCAGCTTATGATAAATGAGATAGAGGAAAGACAGCGAATAATGCTTGTGAAAAGAAAGACAACCTTAAAAACTGCTGAACTTGGAAAAAAATAGCTATTGCAAAGCTTTTTTTGTGCTGGTGCTTACTGGTAGAAGTATCACATTTCTGCATCACTACTTTACATTCCCTGATTCTGATGAGTGCAATTTTTGTTTTTCCTTTTTTATTTTTTAAATTTCTTTTTAATTTTCACTGGATTTTTAAAAAGACTGTGGACCACAGATATAAATTGAGTGTTATAATTTATTCTATCATTCATAAACAATCATCGACAAGTCTGTTTCAGAATCTAAAAGTACACACATGCACTCTTTATGCTTTAGCAACCTTGACATATTGGACATTTGCAGTTGTCAAAATGAAAGACAAGAAATGTGAGAGAAAACCACATATAGCATCAACACACATAATCTATGCTTATTGGGATTCCTATTGAAGGGATAGAACTGTCTTTGACAAGAGATTATTTGGTTTGCATGGTGAAAGTGAGTGTTTCTGATAAAGCATTCTTATTCATGCAATGAAAATATATTACAAGTGTTATGATTAGAGAAAAAAAGATTCTAGTGAACAGTTTTGCCACTTTGATTTGGAACTGTTTTTATACTTTTTGAGGTATATGGGATAAAAAATAATTAGCTAAGTAACCATTAAGATACAGATGTTTTGTAGCTGTCTTGGAATACACTTGAAAGCAAATCATGATTCAAAACCTAGAGAAACACTAAGAGCCTGGAAAACCAATTCAAAAAGGGAATTGAATTGTCAGTACAAGGTAGTGGTAGAACTGGAAAAGGATCCACACTTCATTCCTTGGCCAGTGTTCATCTCACATGAATTTGTTGCTTCCATAGACTACCAGCAGAAATAATCACGAGACTCTGAATATTAAATGCTTCATTTGCCTAGAAAGTCAATTTTGATTCTTGGAACCAAGCTAGCATTTCAACTTCCTTTTAGTCAAAAAAACTAGCTCTGTGTTTTGAATACAGAATTGCTCTACAGATAAGATGAATTGTTGCTAGGCTGTACAACTATCCTCTAAATGTCAGAGAAACTTGTAATTTTCTGCAGTGTAACAAACTGTTGTGCAACTGAATTAGTCCAGCTTTATCTTTTACTTACTCCTGTGATGTATTTAAGGAGACGTAGGGTCTACATGCATTTTACAGATTTATGTGCTTTCCTGTCTCTCTACTCCAACAAAGCTAGAAAATGTTTAAATCTAGCAACTGAAGTCACAGATGTGTGATCCCATGGATATTTATTCTACAGTGTAAGTCAGTAATGGAAGATTTATGACATTAAATGAGAATACAAGAAGACCTAGGTGCAAAGTAATGAACCAAGGGGAGAAAAAAAATCAGTAAGTTATTAACTATGCAATTGTATTCCTGTTAATACATTATAATTGTGAGGAATTTTCTAGGAATTCAATTATCATTTAATACAATAGCCTGTAACAATTTAATTAGGTAACACTCAGCCTACAGACATCCACCATTAAAAATTCTGACCTTAATGATTCTATCTTGCTAATATTCATTAGATCCACACATAGGGTTGTGCATCACTGAGATGTTACCCCACACATCATGAGGAAAATGAAGCAAAAAAGAAGAGTAGCTGGCATTAGTGACTCCCTTCTGAGAGGAGCAGAGGGCCTAATATGCCAGCAGGACTCAACTTGTGGACCCAGCCTCCCTGGGTGTGGTGGTTTGAAAAAGACAGGAATTACAAAAAAGGTCAGTTTAAAGGGGTTGTTACAATTTGTTCTAATGTGAAAGGGAAGAAGAAGTTTTCAGACCCATACTACTTGGTATTAGGGGAAGGGAAATATTTACAAGTTTATTTACATACATATATATGTGTATATATATAACAATTATTTCTTTTACAGTAAAATAATATATTACATTAGGTTAAGTCCCTCCTTTTTTCCAAAAAAGAGTCCAAGAGAAAAAGGAGCAGAAGTCTTTTTTCACTTTCAAGCTGCAGTTCTTTTAAATCAATTTTCTTATTTTGTCTTTATCCAGTTTTTACCTTGTGGAAACTGGGACTTGGGTAAGAGACGTCACCAAGAAACTCTCTAGCCTGGTAGACCACTCTGATTATTTATTACTCACTAGTGGTTTTTCAAGTTTGGTGAAGGCTAAACAAGAAGTCTAAAGACAATCCAGAGGGACCTGGAGATATTTCTCTATGATATAGAGAAGTCATACAACCTCTCTGAGCCTGGTGACACCAGCAGAATTTTGAGGCTTTTGATCATGAATCTGTTTGCACATCTTGGAGCAACATGTGAGGTACAGATCTCTCAAAGGGGATAAAGGATCCTTGCACAGGAGTTAGCAGATCTTATTGAGAGAACTTTAAGCTGAATTTGAAGTGGGAAAGGGATAAAATTAGAATCCCTCAAGATAAGCCTGAATGTTAGAGATTGTTTCAGCTGTCTGGAGCTTAATAATGTTGATTATATTATATAATATATAACATATTATATTATATAATATATAATAATATATTATAACATATAATTATATTATAATATAATAAATATACTATACTTATTATTTATTATTATTTCCTTTCTAAAGAAGGAAAAGCTTTTTTCCCTCCACTCTTTTTTTGTTATTAATTATTATTTTTATTTTTATGATATAATATATATATTATCTATTATATAATAATAAAATATATTAATATATATTATACATTTTCTTTATAATAATATATAGTATATATAATGTAATACATATATTATATAATATATAATTATATTATAGTATAACAAATATATTATATTTATTATTTATTATTATTTCCTTTCAAAAAAAGGAAAACCTTTTTTTCTCCACTCTTTGTTTGTTATTAATTATTATTTTTTATTTTTATCATATAATAATATATACTATCTATTATATAATAATAAAATATATTAATATATTTTATATATAATTATATATAGTATATGTTATATATATAATATAATATATAATTATATTATAATATAATAAATATATTATATTTATTATTTATTATTATTTCCTTTCAGAAAAAAGGAAAACCTTTTTTTTCTCCACTCTTTGTTTGATTACTCCCTGGAAGAATGTACTTGTAAGCATGACATTTGCTGTATTGTCCTGCATTTGGTCACCACCATCCGAAAAGGAAAAAAGTAAAGGGTATAAAAACCTGTTAGAAGTCTCAGGTTTCCTTAACTGTTCACATACTTTTGAATATCTTCACTGCAAATAACTTGCAGTTTAAAAAAAAATATAAAAAAGAAGAAAAGTCTTGGGAAATTTCAGTTACCACAGATTACATGTACTGAAGATGCTCTTGTACTGAAAAAGGGATCAGTGAAGGAAAATGGAGAGCTGCTTGTTGATGTGTAGCTCATACCAGAATTTAAATGCAAGCATTTTAAATAAGCTGGGAAAATCAATGTTAAAATTGGTGGGTAATAAAGGTGAGGAAATTAAGGTAATGATTATCTTTAATAACACCATTTTTATTTAGCTGTTGAGAAGAAATATTTTTAAGTGATTATGAACTTGTATGACCTGCAGCAGAAGGTAGAAAGGAAAAGAAACCCATAAAGTTAATAAATCATATTTAGAGGCCACTCTGGAATTTTTAGTTGGTTTTTTTTTTTAACAAACATATATGTCACACCTGCCAATTTTCCTTCAGTTAAGTTTCTTTTTTATTTCAATTTAGTATATGAAGGTGCTAATGGAAACACTTATTAGAAGAGATTTAATATGGATCATAACTGTCCGATTGAATTTTGCTATGAACTAATACCCCGAGGTAACTTGAATAAAAGTCAAAAATTGTGTGCAAAATAATTTGCAGATAATAGTTTGCAGTTTGGTTTTGTGTTAACAAAGTGCTGCACAACATTGGATTTTTAAAAATGTAGTTGTAGGTGACCAGAAGAAAATAAATATATACTAGCACTTAACAAAAAACCAAAAATACCTGAGATTTTTTCTTGTAAATTCTAGAAGATTAGATTCTAGACTGCAGAAAGTTGATTTCTCACTTTAATTCATAGATATTTATGGTCTTCACAATTTTAATATGGTGTACACAAGGCAATAAGATCTAGGCAGACGGTTCCTTCAGTTTTGACATTGGTCTACCAAAAATTTGGAATGGTTTCAAAGCTTCAAGGTCCTTCAAGGTATCATTTAGCGGGTGTGCACTGCCCTTTTATCCAAAATTCATGGTAATTCGTATCTTGGGGGATAATGGAGTTAAAATACTGTGTCCATATTTCTTTATGTGTATCCTAGGAGGCTGTAATATAAATTACCAAATTAAATTAACAGACTTTTGAAGTCTGCTGCCTTCAGTCCTATTTAAAGAACAAACAGTTTTGAGGTGGAAAAGCAACATATGACATCAATTCACACAAAAGCATGAATGTTTTTTTTTCATTATAGACCTACAAGGAAGGTAGTGAATAAATTAGTATTTACTAATGATTTTTTGAAAGGTTAACAAATGTATCAGTCTTCAAAAATATGAAAAAAATTGACTACTGAAAAAGCAACAACCATTTAAACAAAGGGCATCTTATGTGTAAGTTGCATGAAGAAGTTATTATGAAACGTTTCATTCTTTGTTCATATATACTTTGAAATTATTGATACTTCCTTGAAAATAACGGAAAAGAGATATAAACTTCTCCATATTTGCTTCTACAGAAGCCCTGTTAGACTAGTGAGTTAATGAGAAGGGATTTATTGAAATAAATCCTTTACCTTGCAAAAAAAGTCATCCATAAAGCAACTTTACCACAGTAATATATTTTCAGTGCAGCAATAAGTGGACTCTTAATATATTTATTTTGGATGGCATAGTATGATAGCAGTAGGAAGTTGGAAGAATGGTTTTCTAAAAGCAAATAGCTGGTTTGATTGATCTCTGAGTCAAATAACTGAAAAAGTGAAAGGGCTATTGATCCTTTTATCAAATGCATTTCCTTTACTGACACTGATGGAGAGCAACTTTTTTTGTTGTGACTATTAGACAGAAAGTGTTCCTCTTGTTATTTCTTTTGTTTGGGCCCCCAAAAAAATGCATTTATATAAGGATTTGCATTTTGTTAAAACTAGTTGCCATTCCCTTAACATTGTCGCAAAACTTGTGAAAGAGGCCTCGTATAAATTCTAAAAACAAACAAACAAAAAAGTAGAAAGCGACCTTAAAAATAATTGTTTCAGTATATTTCAAAATTTCGTGCAATTTTAAACTCATCACACGTTTTTGGTGTTGCAACTTACACTTTTAAAACATGGTTGTGAAGAAAACTGCCTTCTTGACTCAAACTGCAAAGATGCATCTGAGTGTGAGAACTGGATTCTGTTTGGATGAAAATAAGCTATAAACTCAAAAACCCCAGTAATTTTACTAAAAGAAGATGATTCTATATGTATGTTCTCTGGAAGAATCAGGTATTTGGACTATTTTTGGTTGTCCTCCACAAGTCTGGTGACCCTTGACAATATGAGCAAAACACTAATGTCCAGGTAAAAAAGTCAAACCCTTCTTTTTACAATTATTCATCTGGAAATTGTCTTTACAGAAAATGATGAAAGATATTAAAGTTCTGAATTTTTACTGTTCTGTCAGTAGAACAGGTAAGGAAGGGCAAGGGATAACATTTCTGAGTTAGAAGTGAAGAACCTTCACATTCAAAATAGTAAGAGAGATCGTATTTCTCTGCAAGTTTAGGATAAAATCACTAGGAAGTAGCAGGTGAATGGTTGAAATAGAAGTAACATTTTTTTTATAACAACCCTCTTTGTCCAGAATTAACAGCACATTTAGCCTGAGCTAAAAATTTTTAAGGCTAATTGAAAATCTTTCCAAAAGAGGTTGTAAATTTAATGATTTTTTTTTTGTTTGATTTGTTTGTTTTCTTTTAAGACAAACGGGCACAGAAAAAAACCTCCATTTGTACCTCTAAATGCTGTGCTGATTCAGACTTGAGTAGGATTGGTGTCTTCTATTTTTGACATGCTATAGGTCTTATCTCCTTTTACTTTTTTTTTCTACTTTTTTTTTTATTATTTTTAATGGGGCTGCATTTGTTGTTTCTGTGGAGCCAGTCTGCATGGCTTCATGTAATATTTCCAGGGAAGATGATACTGAAAAGATGATACTGGGAAAGAATTATGTGACATTCCTTAGATTTCCTCTAGAAACATTGTTCCTTCAGGAAAGAATATACACATATCTTGTATAGTGATAGTATCTGCCAAAAAATATTATGTGTACTCAAAGCCCTGGGGATTTCATTAATTGTGAACCCTGGGGTTCATTATTAAACTTACTAAACAGGAATATATTTGGAGCCACCTACCTTTTCATTTGTAACTAATGCAAACCGAAATTAAGGAGCAGAGTTGCTTCTGGCAGTTCAGAGTGGTTTCTCAAGTGTTATGCAGCAGCAAGTCTTTCTCAAAGTAAATGTAAGAAATTAATTATGGAGTAAATTATTAGTGTAAAATACTTGGCTCTGTTAAGTTAAGACTGGCTGAGACTATTTGAGATAAGGCTACACAAATACAGCTCCGTAAATTGTATAAAGAAAAAAACCCCCAACATTATACCAGCATTTAATTCATACCAGAGTTTAATATTGATGAAGTTGACTTATATGTCCATTACACTAAAATAAACTGGTGACATCATGAGTGAGTACCTAAAAAGTGACTTTTACCAAGGCCATATAAATCATTCTGTATTTATATGTATAAATATATATATATGTATGTATTTATATATTCTATATTTATATGTGTTTTGACCAGTGTGGTTAAATGTTGCTCTCAGCCCAGCTGAGAACATTAGAATTTGAATGCTGATCTGGAATTGTTATTAGAAGCACTTGGGCACTCTTTCTCTCAAGTAGAGAATGAAAAATTTACTGAAAAGTAATTAAAATTTTTATACTGTGAAATAAGGGTGGAAAAAACTCCCCAAGTTAACCAAAGAAAATTAAAAAAAAAAACAGAAAGTTTCTCTAATATATTTTTATGTCAATGTTTAAAAGTGTGAATATTTAAGTTGTCTTAATTTAAATGGATCCTCTCTGTTCAAATTTTTAGGTTCTCTGACTTAGATAATTTTTGGATATTTTATGACAACATGTAGAAATGCAGATAAAATCTTGATCTTATGTGGAAATAAACTGTTCTTTTTGTAAAGGGTAAATGGACATTATTCCTGGTTTATTATGAAGATCTGATTTTCTTGTGTTTTTAGCGTCCATGTTTGTTTTTATATACTTTTTAAATGTAGACATAAATGAGTGTCTCAAAGGAGATCTCTTTTCCTATGGTAAATAAACATCTATTATGCAGTTCCTCATAGCAACTGCTTGGCATCAGTTGCATTAACTTACAGCACTATCTACTAAAAAAGAAACAATCTATATGGTTAGGTTCCAACATAGTTAAAATGAACTTATTTAGGATTATTTAAAATTTATTTTCAGTTTAACATAGTTATCATAAAATATATACGGTGTGGAAATTATCATGCTGTAGCCCTGGTTCATGACCAGGGTTATCTAGATTTGTGTTCTGAGAGATTGGGGTGCATCAGCAGAGGGTAACTGGTAGAAAAAATTAAGAAAAAAACAACGTACATATCAATGTTTTTCATTTTAGTCATAGGTAATTGATTTCATCCACATCTCTATAAGACAAATTTAACATTGCTTTCTTTTTTAATATTGAAAAAGTACAGACACAGATCAGTATAATTTTATCTCTTTTTGAACACTACTTCTAAACATTTATATTCTGTGTAACACATCACTAATATGTGAGAAGTCGCAACAAGAGCATCACAGATTTGAAGAAATGGGTTGGAGTAAGATGACAGGAGGAATTTATTGTTGTTGTTTCAATGTTTGCTCTTGTACCTTTTCCCTTTTCTCAGGACTGTGAAAAAACTCTCCCTTTGAGTCAAACAGAAGTAATTTAGTTCATGCATATTTAGATGAGGGGATTGAGTCCATCATCAGCAAATTTGCAGATGACACCAAGCTGGGGGGAGTGTGGATCAGCTGGAAGGCAGGAGGGCTCTGCAGAGGGACCTGGCCAGGCTGGATCCATGGGCTGATTCCAAGGGGATGAGGTTCAAGCAGGCCAAGGGCCGGGTCCTGCCCTTTGGCCACAACAACCCCCGGCAGCCCCACGGGCTGGGCCAGAGTGGCTGGAGAGCAGCCAGGCAGGAAGGGAGCTGGGAGTGGGGATGGACAGGGAGCTGAACAGGAGCCAGAGTGTGCCCAGGGGGACAAGAAGGCCAATGGATCCTGGCCTGGATCAGGAACAGGGTGGCCAACAGGTCCAAGGAAGTGATTCTTGCCCTGGACTCAGCACTGGTGAGGCCACCCCTGGAGTGCTGTGTCCAGTTCTGGCCCCTCAGCTCAGGAAGGACATGGAGGGGCTGGAGCAGGGCCAGAGGAGAGCAACGAGGCTGGGGAAGGGACTGGAGCACAAGTGCTGTGAGGAGAGGCTGAGGGAGCTGGGGGGGCTCAGCCTGGAGAAGAGGAGGCTCAGGGGAGACCTCCTCACTCTCTGCAACTCCCTGACAGGAGGGGGGAGCCAGGGGGGGTTGGTCTCTTTTCCCAGGCAACTCTCAGCAAGACAAGAGGGCTGGGTCTTCAGCTGTGCCAGGGGAGGTTTAGGTTGGAGATTAGAAAGAATTTCTTTGCAGAGAGGGTGCTCAGCCATTGGAATGGGCTGCCCAGGGAAGTGGTGGATTCTCCATCCCTGGAGGTGTTTAAGGACAGACTGGATGTGGCATCAGTGCCATGGGCTGGGAACCACGGCGGGGTTGGATCAAGGGTTGGACTTGATGATCTCAGAGGTCCCTTCCAACCCAGCTGATTCTGTGATTCTCTGATTCTATGATTCTATATGCAACACACAGGTGCCTGCCAGTCACAGAAACTCTTTTTGTTCTACAAGGTGACTGCCCAGGTTGAAGAACACAGACCAGTTATTGAATAGCCCCATATACCCCGTGGTTACCTGCATGCTCAGGTACCTGGGTCTGTTAGAGGCTGGGAGAGATAATTGCCATTCACTGTGGCTAACCCTTCTTCAGATTGAAGTCTGGATAAAGAGAAGAGTCAATCTGAAATATTGATCAGGGAGCAGAGAGGAGGTAGCACAAAAGGCTGATGATTCCTCTAATCATTTGCTGGACTATGATGACATTCTGTGTTCAAAATATCTGTCTCAGATTTATTGTAACCAATGGCTGGATTGTAATTGCCGTGAGCCATCTGACAAGGGAGCACTTGGAGGGAATTCTGATGATTGATGTTGGAGTGAATTTTGCTAGGTTTATTTCTGGCAAATTAGTATATCTGGATTGTTTGAAGCCTGTTACATGTTTCATGGTTTTAAAAGTTTGGCTGTACCTATAAAGAATATAAAGGAAGGCTTAGAGCATCCAGCACCCTCTGGCATTGTTGAAGAAGCTTTCTTTGTTTTTTTTTTTTTTTTCATGTGTAGTTCAATCCTTCACTCTTGAAGGGTTAGATAGATACATTATTTATCTGTCATTGGTTTTCTAAATTATATATAAAGAGAAGATATATCATGGCAGAGAATGCAATTACATTGGTGGCAAGCAGTAATAGCATAGTTACCATACGAGTTATCACAGTCAATTTTACAATAACTCCTGATAACACCATTTTCCCTGTTCCATAAAAAGGAGTTAAAAGTAGAATATTTGTGTTGGGGAGAGAAACTAGAGACTGTTGCTGGTGTTCCTTCCATACTTCATTTCCACTGCATCCTACTTATCTGTAAATAAAACCAATTACATTATTATTATTAAAAAAAAAAAGCTGAGAGGAAAAATTATGTAACCTTTCTGTACACACTTACAGCAATTTTATGGTCATTTGTACAGGATCAATAAAATGTGCACCCTTGTACAATATCTTTTATCGCTAGTTTGATTAGATTAAAAAGTTTGCAGTCACCATGTTTTTCATGAAGCCTGCAGTGGGGGAGAGACATTAGCACACAGAAGGCAAGTCCTATTGTCAGCTTAGGAAGAAGCCCAGTAAGAGGCTTTTATTTAAGTTAATTAGATAATGCTATTGGATGCTCTAAAGTTGAAAACAAATAGTTTAGCCATGTTTCTTCAAGTACTTTTATACCAAAAAGGACATGGTAAGTTACTATCATATATTGTTTCCCCCCCCTCCTCTGTCTGCATGTCCCTTGATTTTATTCGTAGGCAGAGCAGATAGAAAAGTCTTTCCCATAAGGATGATAAATAGGGTGGCAAAACAGGCTTCCTAAGGAGATTTGTACAAGAGAAATCAGGAGCTTATCTTCACTCCAGACCTCGGAGGCATTGCTACTGTGGAGGGAGAATGTTGAAAAGATCAGTAATAATCTTGTCTGCATACTCTGTTAGCAACTGGGAAACATCCACTGTCCACCTCCTTTCCTCTCCTGGTTGATCAGGCACTGGGTTTCGGTGCAGAGTTTTATCTCCAGTGCAAGTCAACTGTATCTTCCAGCAGCAAAGTTTGAATATTCATCACTGAACCTAATGAAGAACTGTCTTGAGTTTAGGACCAGACATGATCTTTCTGAGGGCTGATGTGCTGCAGCAGAGAGCTCTTCAGAACCAGTGAAGTAAGTTTTCTGATAGACTCCTTAGCCTACAGCACCCTCCAAAACACCTAACAGCGGCTCAGATAACAATGATCCAGCTGAAGTGGTGATAAGACCAGTGGGAATTTGTGTTCTAAATGTCTAGTACGTAGAAAGTTTAGGCTGTCTCAGAGATGTAAATGAATGCAGTGTTAGCTGCACTGACATGGGAATCAGGGACTGGGTTTTTTTGCCCCAAAGCAATAGAACTATATCAAGAATGAAGGGATTTTTGTTTTCCTTGGGGAAACTTCAGACTCCAGTCAAAAAAGGCTCACAGATGGGCTGAACTTGTGTCTGACTGGCAGAGAAAAGCCACAGAGCCCAACTGTGGAATTCAGAGTGATGTTGCAATGAATCCCCCAGTAAGCAATAAAAGAGGCTTAAAATGATTGTTAATTTGGTATTTACTATTGATCTGTGTCAAGAACAAGTATGCAGAAAGTCATACCAATACTGATATTAGGGGATTTTCTAATACTTAGTTTTAATTATGCCTAGTGGGGGGGCTATAATCAGAAAATATTTTAATGAGTTCTTTAATCCCCATGTGTTTTACTTTGTTAGCATCTCTTCTTTTTCTGCCATGCTTATTAGAGAAGGATTATAAAGCTCAGATAAAGCATGCTGTTATGGGCACAGCAGGTATGCACAGCTGGTATAGAACTGGGTTTTTTAATTTAATAAGTATAGTGGTCACTAAGATAAAAAGCCATCTCAGGCTGACGCTGTTATCTACACTAGGTTATATGCAGAACAGAAAAAGAAGAACCAGAATTGCCTGAGGTGCAAGAAATGGGTATATTACAACTCAATATTTTAGCAGACAGTAGTAAGTAATAATAAGAGGGATGGTGAAAGCCTGGAGAGAAATTTTGAAGTATATAGAATAAAATATATTTAAAAAGGAAAAACATCTTTCATTTTAAAAGAAAAGCAATAATTTTATTGTTCGTGCCTCAAAGTTGCAGACTTTTTAATTTTATTTTTTTTTCTGTAATAGGGGCTGAATAGGGTGTTTGGTTTAGCTCTATCCATATTTTGTATTCACAGTTCAGTAGATCTGGGATAACATATGCTACATTCTTTCCCTTGGTAGTATAGTAACTAAACTGATTTGCTCTCCTTGAAGCATAGAACTGATTTGATTCAGAATATAACCTGAAGCAATTCCTGGGAACAGTACAATTTCGTGTTGCCCCATGCTATGGGTTTGCAGCTTCATTGAATATAATTTTTCATTTTTGCACATTACATTTACCAGGAAATAGAAGTACAGAAAATTATTAGTGACTATACTGTTTTTTTGTGTGTGTGTGTTGTCCCTATCTCCTGTGCTATCTTCAACCACTAATGCAAACAATTCATACAAAAGCTGCATTTATTTTTACAAAGTTATATGCACTTCTGAGCATGCTAATCTTTTCTTTACAGCCACCAGAGCAAGCCACCAACAGAATGTGGGTAAATTAAAACTAGCAAGACAAAACTGTGAATGTAACCTGCAATTTAATCTCAGAATGTTCCTTCAGGAGAGGGTTTACTATTAATCCCTGCAAGTAAAACTGTGGGGTTCTTTTAACAAATGAAATTTTAGAGAGTTTGCATAGCCTTTGCATCCATGACAATCAGTGCACAGCCAAAACTGTGGGACAGATAATCCTAGCAGTTTACCTTCTTAGGAAGAAAAAGGTTGATGATAATGAATTGCTTTTTATCATTATTCATTTTACTTTTTATTACTTAATCTTGGCAAGAAAGTTCTTACCAAGTGACAGAGTTTAAAAAGTCACAGAGAGGACAAGCAGCTTTTAGCATGCAGTTCAACAATGTGGTTGTAGCAGCATTGTTTCAGTCTACAGAGATGGTGCAGAATAAATTTCTATATTTTTGACACAAAGACAATAGATACAAGACAATGACAGTAAATTCTGGACTCTACATCAGTAGCTTAGGAAGAATGTCAAATTAACTCTAGAAAAATAATTGCTGTAACCATTGGGATAGGTTTCACTGTACTGCATTTAATCTTTTTGGTTGAAATGTTAGCTGGTTGTTTAGGGAGGCTGGAGTTTTTTTGAAGAGAAGAAAAACTTGTATCTACCAAACAGAGTGAACCAAATTCAGTCTTTGTTCTGCATTTTTTTTTCCATTTCCAGCAGGCATATATTTGCTTCAGCAGCTGAAGTGTTGCAACTGGGTATATCTACATATATATATAGATATGAATCTATGTACGTGTTTGTGTGTATTCATGCAGGAATATATCAGAGATCATTAATAATAAGTGTGCTAAGAAGACTGAAGTATTTGTCTGCTTTGAGACTTTAAAACAAAGCTTTCTTCAGCTAATGCTCTATAAAAATACCTTAATGTTAATGGGTTATTCCTACCCCAGCTCTCACTGTATACACAAAAACATTAGTTTTTATGTATAGTTTTTAATGGTTATTAGTCCTTGATGACCTAAATTAGTGACTGTACACTACCACAGGACACACTTGGAAAAAACTAGAGATGTATTCAGTCATATGAATTGTGACCCAGGGTTCTGCTCCAGCTGCCTATTCTGAGCCCTTCCCTGGCCTCCAACATCCTCCTGGAGGGTAGTTTTTAGGACACACTCCATTCTCATCCCAGTGCCTGGGGTTGAGATCTCACTGGTTGCAGAAGCTGATGCCACAGATCAGCTTGATCTCACTTGATGCAGACAGCTGATGCCTGTCTAACTCCAGCTGTTGAAGGCTAATCTGCTTTTGCAGCAGTCACCACTTGATCCTGACAGCACACACAGACCCAGAAAAGAGAGTGAGATTATGAAGAGATGCAGTTGAAAAAGGATTTAGTAAGAGATAAGACGGGCTGGAGTGATCAAATAGAGATCTCGGGCAGAAGAGCATCCTGACCAACACATTTTACTCTTGATCATCCCTTTTTGCATCAGTTGCTGCCTACCTTTCCTGTGTTTCTCCCCAGTCCCCCTCTGCTGCACCGTCCATTGCCTTGCACAGTCCTAGTGGTCCATCAACCTTCTGGACCCTCAGGTTTGCATCCCTGTCAGCTGCAAAGCCCCTCTTTGCAGTTCCTGGGTGTGACTGACCAGGTTTGCTTCTTGCCTTGCCTCCACTGTGTTTGCCTGTCACTGCTGTGTCTGTATATTTTGTTCATGGCTTCTCCCTTTTCCTTGCCATCCCCTTGGACAATGTCCCCAGTCAGGTAATGGTCCTGAAATGAACATTCCCATGTTCTGGTGCCCTTACCATTGAGCACAAATGACCAGATTTGGTTCTCATTAGTGTCTCCCTTGTCATTTGCTGGTCTCATTTGTGTTTCTGTATCACAGAGTCACAGAATATTCTGAGTTGGATGGGACTCACAAGGATCTTCAAGTCCAAATCTTCAGTGAAAGGCCCATCCAGGGACTGAAACCACAAAATTGGAATTACTAGCACCAGCCTCTAACCAAGGGAGCTAATCTCAATGTTATGTTCCTGTTTATGTCTTCCTCCTTTACTTATTTTCTCTTTTGCATTGAGGAGGTCCTTGGCCTGATATCTTTAAGGAAGCAGACACCTTTGTTTCCAGATACACTTAAAATATTTAAAAGCCAACTAAGCCAAACACACACATCCCATAGATCAGCAGACAGTGAAGTGGAAGTTGTCTTTATGGTATGGTGTTTTCAGGAGATGAAGAGACCTATTTCCATTCCAGTGGTAATGATTTGACTTAGAACCACTCTGACAAAAAGGGTTTTAAGAATAGTTGAGATCAAATGTTTAGGATAGCTTTTGCATATCAGAAAGCAAGGTTTACAATAATGATATAATTTGGGGATAATTTGAATTTCAAATGTTCTAAACAGGTGCAATGGTGGTCGGTTATTGTTTATTTTTCATTTTTGCATAGTTTTCTCTTGGTTTATAAAATCAGAAACTTTGAGTTAAATATTTGCCTTCTCCAATAAAGAGTGGAACAACTTCTTAGTTCTTTAGAATTTTAACAGGAAGAGAATGCTATTTTCTGATTATTTCTAATCATCCCCACTCAAATGCATGTTGCTGTAACAGCTGGTCCCCAGAACGGTTTGTACCCCATGGGTCTGGGGATTTAAACACAAATGAAAAAATCATTAGAAACCTGGCAATAGAAACTGAATATTTAAAGTCTGGCAGATAAAGTTCACCCAAGCAGCCATTTTAATATGCAGTTTCGTGGGTTTTGCTACATGCTTCAAAGGTACTTTCCTCACAACAAAGTAGTTTTTCCATTCTGATCACTTTACAGTGGGAGGATAAGTAGAAACAGGGAGGAAGTGTTTTATTTGGAGAAGTTGTAGCAAGGAGGAGGGCCAAGGGTATTAACACATATAAACAAGTCTTTTAATGTTAATAAGAGATGTCAGACTGCATCATGGAAGATTGAGGAAGTGACCAATTGCTGACTTTCCAGATGTCTTTGAGTGAAAAGATGTCCTTTTAGGAAAGTTTCCTGGCTACCATCTTCTGTCAGATTAATTGATGGACCCTTTCTTTCCAGAAGGTGGCATAGAGCCTGATATGTAAAGGTGATAATTATTCTATAAACCTTTTAGCTTTCTCTGATTTAATGAACATTACAGAATGATTTGGTCACCACTGATGAGTTGAAACACATACTCTCTCAAGTAAGATACCCAGAAAGCTTATGACTGTTAATTTGACACCTTGAGCTTGAGATAAAATGTCAGATATAATGGCAATCTTTTAAGCATACGATCTCTTTTTCTGAAAAAAAAAAAAAAAATGTGACTCCTGTTCTTTTTCTCACTAACATTTAATAAGTAATGAATGTCCCTGGGCCTGAAAACTCTGCTTATCAGTTTAATGTGTAAAATTTGCACAGCATATGGAATCAGAGAATAGTTTTGTTTGGAAGGAACCTCCAGAGGTCATCTAGTCCAGCCTCCTGTGCAGACTGAATCAGTGACTGCAGAGGGCCCTAAACAGTCCAGTTCTAATTATTTTTCAGGGAAGAAGGTTCCAGAGCCTCTCTATTTGAACACCTTGGAATGTGAGATGTGGGACCACTACATTTCATATAAAGTGTAGGGTGTTTGTCCTACATGTACCTTATAATGTGCATCTCGAAACGCAGAAGAACAAAATTACTTAAGAAATATCTTGATGTTTAATCTGGATATTAAGAACAGACATCATTTAAAATTTTTTCTGCTACCAGCTGACATGAGGGTAACTCATTTTGTGTGTTCAATGTGAATATAAAGATATTTTTATTAAAAAAGAACCCAAAACCCCCACCCAAACACACACACAAAAAGCTCCATAAGCATTTAAAACCAAATGCAATATTAAAATACCCAAGCCTGAACACCACTCTAAAAAACAGGCAGCACTGGAAGGTTTATTTTTAAGTGTCTTGCCTCCTTGTCTCCAAACCCTCTCTGACATTATATTGCAAACTGAGTACCCAGGTACACACATGGGAGAAGCTTAATATGAAGATGTGGATATGGACAAGATCTGAGGAGAAAAAGGGTTTTTTTTGTATTTATCTGCATGACGGAAATGTAAGTTCTAGGGGTGTTTCAGACATTTGCCAAATTAAGCTCTGCTAAGAATTGTTTTTAAAATAATGCCTCGTGGATTTAGCTTTTTACTATTTAGACGTAATGAATTGGGAAGGTCTTTCAGTGAGAAATATTGTGATTAACTCTTGCTTGTTGGTATTTAACATGGTTGAAGGCTAAGATACAGCCCAAGATATGTGTGTATATACAAAAGGAAAAACAAATAGAGAATCATTGTATATATCATTAATTTATTCCAAACAGGGTGTGGAAAGGTCTCTAAAAGAGCTCAAAATTCTCTAAATTTGACAACAGTGACACAAAAAAGACATTCTTCAGGAGATTCAATTGCAATGTCCATCTCTGTAAAGGTAAATTTGGTTTACACAAACATTACTGGATTTCTAATGTAATTTTATGGTTTTTTTGAAGACTATTCAACAGATATCATACTTCATGGAATTCTCAGTTTTTGAATAATCTGTGAAATGAAAGTGAGAAAAGAGTATTTCCTTTCATTTACTTAAATCACTTAAATGCTTTGGGGATGGGAATAGGGCAATAAACTAGGAAAAGTAGGATTATCTGTATTTTTTTAACAGAATATATTTTAAAGAGAAAATAATAATTTTTTTAAACAATATAGGTTGTTCACCATTCTTCTTCCCTATTTCTTTTCTTCTTTTCTGATTATTATCACTGTAAGAACATAAAACTCTTCAAAATTGTTATATTTGCCATAAGGTGGCACCATTCAGTAAGTCAGTGACGTGGCTTAGAAAATTCAATGTAATTGTTTTCTTCTAGTCTTTTTGCTGTACTTTAAGTCATAAAGTTCCATGAAGGACAGGTCTCAGGTACACAAAATATATAATAATAATAAAATAATAAAAAGTATAAAGATTCATATATTAAAAGCAGGATTCAGAAAAGACAAATTGCAATTTATGCTAACAGGTTAAAGCTAATCAACATTTTCTTAGTATTGTCACCTAGAAAAGTTTTTTCCTCTCTGAATATACTAAAGAATATACTATAAAAGTGGGTGTACAGTGCTGAGGGCAGTGTAAAACATCATTGTCCCATTGTCCAAGGATGGAGACTCCACAACCTGCCTTGGCAGTCTGTCCCAGTGTTTGACCACACACATCACAAAGAATCTGTACTTAAATGAAACCACCTGTATTTCAATTTGTGTCCATTGCCTCTTGTCCTGGCACTGGGCAAAACTGAGGAGATCTGCCCCTGTCTTCTGAACCCTGACTCCCTTCCCCAAAGGTATATATATATATATATATATATACACAAAATAATATTTCCCCTGTGAGTTCAAACTCTCAGATGCTCCAGGCCTTTAATGCTTTTACTCTGCTGGACTCAGTCAACTATATCCATGTCTTTTGGGCCCTGAAGAGACTCAGATTAGGCCCAGCACTGCAGATGTGTTTCAAAAACCCTCAGCAGAAGGGGAGAACTGCCTCTGTTGGCCTGATGATGTATTTCCTGATATAATCCATGAGGCTGCTGTCCTTTTATGACCCAAGGATATATTCCTAGCTCATGGCCAGCTAGGTCTCCATGAAGATCTCATTTCCCTCTCTGACAAGCTGCTTATTTTCTACTGAGTCCCCAGCCTGTATTTGTGCCTGAGGTTACTTTTTCCCCATGAGCAAGACATGGCCTTTCCTTTTGTTCAACCCAGTGAGTTCATCTCTGTCCTTTTGCTGGTCTCTGTGTTGCTGATCCACAACCCTTTGAATTGGCAGTCAGCTAATTTTTGGCTCATCTCACAGTCCATTTATCCAGTCTATTCTTCATCAGATGTTGTAGGAAATAGTGTAAAAAGCTTTACTAATATCAAGATAAAACATGTCCAGCCTCCTCCCTTGTCCACTAAATCCATGTTCTCACTGCAGAATGTTATCAGGTTTGTCAGGAATGACTTTCCTTTCAGTGTCCATGCTGACTACTCCTCATCACTTTCTTGTCCTTCATATGTCTGTAGATTATTTCAGGGATTATTTGCTCCATCACGTTCCAGTAATCCTGGTGGGGCTCATGGGCTGTAGCTCCCCGGATCTTCCTTCTGGTCCTTCCTGAAGGTAGTAATGACACTTCCTATCTTCAAGTTCTTCAAAATCTCCCCTAATCACTGTAATGTTTCAGAGATAATTCTCAGTAGCCTACAATGAGTTTGGACAGCTCCTTGGCACTTGCAGGTATTTCTCATTGGGTCCATGGACTTGCATAAACCACAATTTATTCAAATGTTCTCTGATTCAATCCTTCTCCTCTGTGGGTCTTCTCTGTAGAGCTGTATTTCATGGGACTCTTACAAGCAGGTCCCTAAAGGAAGCCAAAGTCCTCTCACCTGAAATCCATGGTTGAGATCCCACTATGGATCTTCTTCCCGTTCCTCAGTATCTCAAACTCCAACATCTCGTGGTTGCTGCAGCCAAAACCAACGTGACTTTCTATCCCTGACCAATTATTTCTCATTTGTAAGTAAGAGACGTAGCAGAGCAACTCTCATTATCTCCCTGACCACCTCTGTCAAGTGTCCCTAATGTTAAATTTACTATTGCCATTAATGAGTAATTTGTTATTTGATCTAAATTTAATGCAATTTTTTCTTCATTTTCTTTGTGCTTTCTGAAACCTTATGAGCTGAAAACTCTCTGAGCTGTTTGGTGCAACACACCACAGAAATTGCCATAAGTGGATATAGGAACTCATTAAATGAGCTGTTAAGTAATTTTTACTCGTAAGTGTCCTGAATTTAAGGCTTTTCCATATGTGTATTGGATAAGGTGTGCTGGTGCTTGTTTAGTCTATAGTTGTCTTTGCTTCTTTTAGGATTGTTTCGGTTAGTCCTGAATCCAGGAGTAGGAGAACATAACTACAAGAGTATAAAGATATGGTTCTCACCAATGAAAACATTGTTTGCTCCATCTATAGTTATGATAGACTATAAGAGAATAGATGTTTTCCATAAAGATAAGTTAAGCTTCACTGGGTATAACAAACCCCACTTAAAGATGATTCTAACATTTCTGTTTGTGATTGATAACTTCATATAGTATCACAGATTCTTCAAATTTGCAAAGTCAGGCCACAAATAATCTAACTTCTTGTTTCCCATTTATATGCAGCTGGCATTTTAAGTGTTTCTCAATGCAGCAGTCTCGAATTTGATTTAGTAAAGAAATTTGAAAGAAAAATTATTCTACAGGTTCTCTAGAAGCTTTTAAAACTTTTTATTTAATCCTCTCCTCTGCCTTGTTTCTTTTGTGTCTTTGCATTTTGACAGTCAAAATGATTTTTGAAAACATATTCGATACACTCTGAGACAGAAATCTAATTTAGCAGCACTGATATTTCACAGATCAAATAGATTCAAATGGTCATTATTATTCTGCTAGAACAATTAATGTACTGAATATATTACATTTTTAAAGTTTACTTCTCACGATAAAACACACTGGCTCAATTTTTTTAACTGCAGTTTTAATTAAGAGTTTGCCAGAACTTGGCCTGGGGAAAAAAATCAAAAGTTTGACCGACAAAGTTTTTAATGAGTGAAACGTAGGGGCTTTACAAAATCCCTTGGCAGCAAACAAGCAGAAATAATTCAGACTCTTTACCTTAGATAAGGCTAAAATTGATGAATAGGGAAGAAAGTCAGGAAATAAAGGTACTTTAGTTATGGATTCTTCAGTGTCAAAACCTGATGCTTTTACAACGGAGCCTCAGAGATCCATTGTGTCTTTTAATGTCTTCTCTAACAACATATCTAATCTAATAAAAGGTATCCTTTTCCATGGTAGGGGGCTTGAAAATTGATGATCTTTAAGGTTCCTTCCAACCCAAAGCATTTTATGATTCTATGATTTAATTTGTCCGTGTAAAATAATCTTCCTTCAAAAATGTCACGACATTATTCTGTCCTTTTCTCCCTTGGAAATGGATAAGGAGGCATGGACGGGGGTGGGAGTGTCAGGTGTGGAGTAGGGAATCTTCTTCTCACTTATTTTATATACATGTTTCATATACATGTTTATATACATGTTTTATTTACATGTTTCTCTGAATCAATATCAAGTTCATATTACACAGTGTCATGTTTACAGACAGCAAAGGGCCTTTCATGCCCTTTGCCTGCAATTAAATCTGCCTCTTCTTTTCTGCCTAGATGCAAAGTCTTAATCACTCATAATTGCTGTACTAGACTCTATTAGAGAAGTAATTTTTGACCTTTTGGAGACCAGAGTCAGAACTAAAATCTGATTTGAATTGATGCTTATTTCAGCAGGTTTTGGATAGCATTTTGTCTGACACACATGGAACAACTCTTTCCCTTTCTGGTATACCTGTTCTGAAAAAATAGCTGACTTTTGGGTTCAAAGGTGACTAAAAGAGAAGGCACATTTTTCCTTGTATGGTGGAATTTCATGGACAAAGATAAGAAAATAACTGGAAGTTCTAACCAAAACATGAATATAATTGCTTTTTGCTGATCTTAGTTGACCCAGGCTAACATTTGGTGTTAGCCAAGGTACATTTGCTATGTCTATTTACTTAAAGCAACTTTAACAGACTGGAGACTTGCAGAAAATAAATACATATATACATACATACATGCATATCAACCCCTGTGCAGTTCAGTGCATGACCTCATTTTGTATTAATCTTTGAATGTCTGGTATTGACTAGTTACAGGAATAGTGAAGAATACCACACATTTTCAAATGGAAATAAATGTACTTGCATAAACTTTCCTGCAAGAAAGTATTTCACCTTATGTGAAAATAAAATTTAAAAAAAAATTGCTCTGAATACTGTAAGTGTAAATGACAGAGAGGAACCAGGACAATAACTTTTTTTTGTCTCCTTTCATAATGCAGAATTGTACTCAGTGATCCAAAATGGAAGTATGTTTGCAACTGAACACTCAGAAGATTAAGACCATCGTTTTTCATGAAGAAAGTTGATTTGTGTTCCTTATGCTGAACAAAATAGCTTCCGAAAAGATGAAGGGACTGCATTTTTAACCAAAGTACCTGGTTTCTAACTCGATTAGTCACCTTGAAGGATGTCAGTTTTATTTCCTACAAATCAAAGTTTTGCAGCTGCCATAGGGAAAGAAATGAAGGAATGAGACCTTTAGGTCATTGCCACAGACAACAGATTATGAGGTACCCTGAAGGATGAGATAAGACAGCTGATTCTAAAAACATTATGTATACCTAACTTTTGTGACCTTGATAAATTATTATTTCCAACTTCCTTATGTGCAAGCATTATGAAATTTATTTACATTATCATACAAATATAATATAAATAATATAAATGTAACTGCCACTGTAACGTTTTGAGGCTGACAATAAGAAAAGAGAACAATGTGAATATCTGTCAGCACATAATGATTTGTTAAAAATCATATGAAATGCATATAAGGACATAAATCTAATACTGACTAAAATTTATATACTTAACATTACATGATGACATAGGAATTACTGAAAAATTTGTTTGCATATATATGGTTATCTTATTCTACAAGTTTATACCACCTTCCAAGGTCTGGAAGCTTTTGGACTCAGGTGAAAAACCTCCATTGCTACTGCATTTTTCATGGCCAGAAGGAATGCAACCAAAACAATATTTGGACTGGCACCTTGAAGTGAGGTAAGAGTCCTACTGATAACACTTTTCCTGAAAAAAACTGCTTCCTCCTCTTCACTGCATTTGCAACCTGACATATTAGGATCAAGTTCCCACACAGTCTGGAGACAGAGAGGAGATTTAACAGTTGGTTCCACTGTTAACCAGATAAAGCCTGATAGTCTGAGGAAAAACAAAATCTGAAGTAAAACATAATTAATGCAATTAATGCAATTAGACTGGATTAATACCCTCAAGTTTACTATTTCTTTCAGCAATGTCTATTCCTCAATAATGCTTTATGATTAATGAGCTTCAGTGTTTTGATTGGTTTTAATCATCTCTCCTTATTTTTCCCTCAGTGATCTAAGGATTGATTTGGCAAAATCAATCCAGAGTTTCCCTGCTCCAATTACTCTCTTTCTTTGTGCCTGTTGCACTCCTGTATTGGATTTTTTTGTACTTAACTGCAGTTCCTCAAGCTATATCTCCAATGAAACCCAGAGGTGTGACTGCAAGACATGCATTGATAACTGATCTAACTTTAACCTCATTAGTTTGTTTAATGATAGGAATGAAATCACAGGCTGTGAATTCAATAGTGGATGTCCTTGCAACAGCAGTTCTCTGAGTAATTAGATAGATTACAGCTGTATTGAGGATAACCTACCTGGGCTGCAATCACAGCAGCAGAGGTATATCAATAGTTTGTAAAGACATAACTCAACAAATAGACAATTCATAAGGTATAAAAAACTTTAGAACAAAATTCTGAAATATTCTTTAATCTGCATTGATGTGCAAGGAGTAGGATTTCTATATATGGAGAGAAACTCAGGTCAGCAATGTTATTCATTATTTTTATTGCAAAATAAAGGTCATATGTCCAAACAACACAGGTAAACATTGTTTAAGGTACTTTAATCAGCAGTGTGTATGTATTTGCATATTACAGGAAAAATTACTGTCCCATGGGAGATTTTGCTAGACTTCCAAACAGGCTGAACCACACAAATTGGAAAAACCTCTGCAGCTATGTGAAATTAAAGTGCAGGGACACTTTTAAACAATCTATGGAACTGATTGTCCTTTTTCCACCCTGAAATTTGTAACAGAGTTTATTTTCCTCACTGTATCACTGATTGTGCATTGCCCAATTTTTCTGTAAACAGTCATTCTCTAAAACACATAAAATGTGATGGGAATTCCTATGTGCTCTGGAACTGGAATGCATGGTATGTGTATTCCTTTAATTTAGAATCAAGATAACTGGAAAAAAAAAATCCAACAACTTGACAGATGAAATTTAAAAATTAGCTTGATTATATCTACATATACAAATTACTGTTGTTTTGATAGAAGGAAGATAAAGAAATAGCTTTCCAATGATTCTTGGATCCTTCTTTGAGAAGTTCCTGAAGCTTCCTTCTGAGGTGACATGACAATTCCCAGGACTTGCAGCCCAGAAATTGTTTCTACAGCAGCTTTAACACTTATTTTTATGTACTATCTCTACTGAGTATTAAAATATGCTTCATGAAACTGCTTCTGCACATCTGCTGAAATACATTCATCCTGGAAAGTTCCCTTTATAATTACCAGAGAGAACCTTTGTGTTAACTTGTGTTAAAATTCTCTTTATCTGCATAAAACACAGATCTTCAAAGCCTGTTCCTTTGTTACGTATACTAATGATCTTTAGATAGGTATGGTGTCATCTGTTTACTACACATGAAAAGTAGATTTGTTTTAAGCTTTTAAACTAAACTTACAAGTTGAATTTGCAACTTAAAATGCTATAAAGTAAGAAGGTACTTTTCATTTTGTCCAAAATCTTGAGGAATTCTACTGTATATTAAAGCATTCTGTAATAATTTTGTATTTCTAGTCCTCCATATGTACACATTCAAAAAGACAGCACTAATATCTTTCCATTGATTTTTGTGGTGTTCACAATTATTTATGTGGCTGGTTGTCCAAATGTTTAACAAGTGTAGGTTTCAGAGATTTCAAGGTTAGTAACAACCTCAATAAAGCACAAAGAAATGGAACAGCTTTTCTTACATGCCACAGATATGTATTTCTCAAACTGCTTGTAATTTAAATTTTACAGTGGGAATAGTTTCTTAGAGTTTCTTAGCTGCTTTACTAAGAAAACATGACATTTAAATATTTCTGTTTAAAGATATTTTCTGTTTTCTGCATGCAACACTTATTGAGGTGACTTAATAATGGTGTGACAAAATGGCAGGAAGTACTTTTGAGTCCTTTTTAAAAAAGCATTTGACACTGGGCAGTATACAAATAAAATGGGAGAACATGCAGTGTATCCAACATAATGGATGAGGTTTAAAACTGTCTTTATATAAAAACTGGAAGTAACGTTAGAATGATACAAATGTAGGTAAAAAGCTCTGTCAAGTTTTGTACTTGGAACTTGATTGTGTTATATGCAGAGCTGAAAATGGGTACATTTAGTCAGAAACTGTAGAGGAGCTTCTTTAGGTCTTCATTCTACATAGTTGATCTATTATATTTTATATTTTCAAGTTATGTGCATCGGGATTTAGACATGTAGAGCATGATTGCAAGCAGCTGAAAAGTATTAAAAAATTTTCAGTATCAAAAGTAGTGCAGGCAGCAGAGTATTAAAGATGCAGTAAAAATTATGTTGAGACCAGCACTGAGGAATGTACTACTGTTTAGCAGATGCACTGAACTCTTCTACAATACTAATCTGAAAAAAGATGAGCAAAATCAAGGAACTGTCTGATTGATGTCAACAAAATTTAAGCAGTACTTATTGTAACGTTCAGTCATATTTTTATAAAACTACTAATTATTCATAACTAATTTCCAGTGGTCATTATTTCCAGTTTTGTTTAAATTCTAGGGATAAATAATGTCTTTGTGCCTCTGGTTCCTATATTTTTAGTCTCTACTAAAGCAGATGTGATGTTAAGGGTGAGCCCTTGTTGAACTTAAAGAGTAACAGTTTTAGGCTTTAAGTGGAGGGAGAAAAATTCTGGTTCTGTTCTCAAATCTGAAGACTTGTCTGGCTCAATTCCTCGGACAGAACACTTTAAACTTCAATATTATGGGCACTCAGACTATTTAAGAGTGATTTACTACAGGAACAGACCCAGAAGAGGCCCTGCAATGCAGAGATGCAGCAGGGAGAGACATAACACTGAAGTAAGGCACTAACAATAAAAAAGCACTTGTTTCACTACATCCCTGAAAAAGAATCTTCATCCAGGTGTACTAGACTTGAAGTGTGGCAGTCATCTGAATATTTATTCAGTGGTGTCTTATTACTGAAGTGGAGATTCAGTTAATATGCTTAGAAGTGTTTTTATTTTTTCTGGGTTTGTTTGGACATACATAGTTACTCTCTGCACTGTTAGAGCTCTGATGAATTTTGCACCAAATATATCTGAGATCTATAAGTAGCTGTCAGCCCAAAGTTAGTGCCTCATCTAACAAGGGTGAGTTTTCTCAAAGAGGTGTTCCACTGATATTGCTGATTTGAGATTCATTCAACAGTGCTTGTCTTCAATAATTCAAAGAATTGTGCTTACAGAGGCAGACAACAATTCAGAGAAACCAAGACTGAGAAACTCAGAAGTATATTTAATCAAGAGCTCTATTTTCTGCTAACATAGTTCCCTAAGCACAAAACAAAACATCCCACACACACTAGCCATGAGCACTATCAGCATGACAATCCTTCTGAACCACTCCAAAAGATGTGTTAAACATTCTCTTCTATTAACAGTTTATTATTGCTTATTAAAACAGGAAGCTGGTGAGCGTGACTGGATTCAGATATGTCTTTTATAGGTGTTATATTATGATTTTCTTTTTCCTTTGACAAATCTCAAATTTGAAATTATTCAAGTAAACCAGAAAACACCAATGACAATTTCTTACTTTTGAGACTGCAGCAGTACTTAACAATGTGTTGGTATTGTTAAATGGATGATAAACTTATTGTAATAACTCTCATTGTAATACAGTGAGTTTAGTGACACGGTATTTAATTACTGTGATAATTACTAACTTCCAAGAGCTAACATGGACAATCCAGGCAGAATAAGGCACTTGGAAAACTTTCACTTGGCAAACTTTTGAATATTCTGATAGAATAAGACACTTAGCAGGGCAGAGAAAGTGTTGCCTTAAACACCAACTGAACATCTCTAATAAAATCGATAGGAATAAATTAATTTAATCTGCTGAATCCAAGACCTGCTGACAAAATTAAAGGACAGGTAGATATTTGGAAGATTTTTCATTTCATGCATATGGTTGAAAAGCAGAGCAAGAGACTGTGGTATTAAGTTAGATCACAGATCTAACAAGTCTGAGCCACAAAACCCCCCGACTTTCATTTATAAATTGAATTTCCCTTATAGAATCATAGATAAACTAAATATCCCAGATTCTTATAAAAGATGTTATCTACCCCTTTTAAGGTATTTTCTTTAATGTTCTGATTTCCACACTCACATAAATTATCAAAGAACAAAGAAACAACATTTAGCAAATTAAAAAAAACGAAACTGTATTACATTTGAAATTTTTTGCTTTTATTCTGGTCACATAGGGGAAAAATTCTTTATGAATGTAATTAAGAATAATGCACCTCATTACTTTGTATGACCAAGCCCACAAACTAAAATAAATACACACATTTAGCCAGTTGAATGCAAGGTGTTTGCCGGGTCAGCATGTGTTGGTATTGTTACTCTGTAGAAGAAAAAAATCTTTACTAAATATGTTGTTATGCAAAAGTCTAACATCCAGCCCTGGATGCACAAAGATGAATTTTGCTCAAACACACCTTTCTTGCTACTCTATGTATGCACACATGTGGATGAAGGCTTTGAATGTGCAAAGTGATTTTTTGCCCACACTGCTAAGCTTTTTACCCTGAGAAAGCATAAATTTAAACTAGTAGCTGTGAACAGTAAATTTAAAGATTTCTTTTTTATCTCAAAGATTTTCTGGAAATAATATCTTATTCAGAGAACTTGAATTTTGATATTCTAAAGTGTGTAATCAATTACTGGCAATGTAGCTTTGCAAATAAGTTTGGGCTAGATCCTGAGTGTAAGCTACACAGAGGTGTTAAAATTCTTTTAGGGTTCAGATTTTAATTTTAAACATTTAATTTTAAACATTTACGCATACAGTGTCTAACCATTCAACTGAAGAAGCCCTTACCAGCAAATAATTTTCTAAACTGGCTCCTCTTCTTTGGCTTATATGGTGCTTATACAATACCTTTGTTAAATGGAACAGGAAAACAGAAGTTTTTCCAAGCACAAACACATTCCCAAATGAGGTATATATATATATATAATATAAGGTAACTTAGCAAGCTGACCCTTATTCAAGTTGTATTTTGGCAGTATGTCTTACCTACTCACCTGCAGGGCTCTTCAGGCAGAGGAAGAGTCATCTTTAAAAGGTGACTGATGTGTAGGTTACTAAAATTAAAAGTGTTGTTTGTCATTAACTCTGTCATTAACTTCCATTAACTTCATTGCTCAGTGTTCTCCCACCAAAAGTACAGTGGAAGACCAAAAGTCCACCTTTTAAATCCATGATGGATGTTCCATAAATATGTTAGCATGGGTGAATCAACAGCTGTTGGGCCAAAAAAAAAATGAGACGAACATTTATTTCATACACCAGACAGTTGTCAAGAAATATTAATATCCTTTAGTCAATAGAAGGGTGAAAAACAGGACCCTGATAAAAAGATGGCAAGAACAGTTGAGTCAAGCTGGGATTGACTTAACTCCCTTTATACTATTTCCCCCAGTTGAATCCCTTGGGAAGGACTTGCACTGGAAAATGACTTAGTTTGAAAAAAATATGCTTTATCTGTTGGTTTTTTTTTTTTTTAATCTTATTTTATTTTATTTTTTTTCTACAAAGCTTAAGCTGTTGTATTTTCACAGCATTATGAAAATCCAAATTTTAGTGTTAGAACTAGTCCTTTCCTGAACCCTGAGGGCTTGAAGCTCATATGTCTTAGAGGAGATCTTTTTAGCATGCAACATTTGTTGCCCAGGGCTCATTGACCAGATTTCCTTTTCCATAAAAATATAATGCCAGATTCGACAGTAATTTTCATTTACTCCCCAGGTAAACTTTGGAATGATCTCTGTAAAACCAATTTGAATAACATCTGTTTCTTGTCCCAGTTTGGCTAGATGCTGACTGAAATACTGAAGAAATTTAAAGCAGCATGCAGATTTACATTTCCTAACAGTTGAGGGGTTTTTTTTTAATGGAATCAGTAATCATGTTTTTTAGATCAAATGTAGACATAGAGATTCTAAGGTTTATATTCCAGTAGAATATAAATTAGTGATGCCAGTCTTTGTGAAAAATATGTGTTAAATATTCCATCAGTAGCAAAAGAATATGCTTAAAATTATTCTTAGGTTAGTTCTTGATTGCTTGCATTTCCAGAAGTTAAATAAGATGCTTAAATGAAGGAACTACTTTATTTCAGCATCATCATGAATTAGTTCCTAGAAGACATTTAGCCATCATATTGTGTTTCTATTAGACACTTTAATTATATTTTAGGCTTTTAAATTACAACTTCAAATTTTATTTTATTTATTTCAACCAGGTGCATGAAAAATTGACTCATTTAAATACCATTAAGTTAACACAATAAGCTCCCATTTGTCAATTTATAATTTGGGTAGTGGAATTAAAAATAATCCAGCTAATTGGATATTCATGTGTGTGGAAAATATGTAAAATAAGATCATGAGGCTAAGATTCTTACACTGATTAGTATTTTACTCTCCTGGTAGTACAGTAAATATCAGCAGTGCTATTCAGTAATTACATATTTTAACACAAAGTATTATTGTGAAAAAAGACAACAACAAAACAACAACAGAAAGTGCTTAATATCTTTTGAAATCATTGTTCACATAATTTTGAAACTTACCTCTCACTTAGATGTCACTATCTCTAATATATTAAAGGCTTGAGGTAGTGTTAAATCAATGTGCCAGTGTTATCTTGCAATAGGATATGAGATTTGCTTTCTTGAGACAAATCATTGACTTGGAAGCTGCCACATTAGCAGTGGAATTTATGAATTTCCTGCTTAACGAAGATTCCTGTGTAATTCAAGTTCCTTTCATATAATTTATGAAATCACAAACTCTTTAAAAATGAAAGCATGAAAATTAAAAATGCTTAGATAGCTTCTACACTGTATTTTGAAATTGTTAATGTGATTATCTTAAAAATTTTGGCTCCTCTGACAACCCTATACAACTATGCATAACTTATTATTCATTCTGTAACTTCAAACAAAGCAAAAATTTGTTAATTTCTGAATAATAATAATAATAATAATAATTTGTTTTGTTAAAATATACACTGTCTCCCTGATAGGTAATATGGATGGATTTTTTTTAGATATCCATCAAGAGAAGTTGGTGTGAGTTAGAAAGATAACACATTTTGTTTTGCTTTTGATAATGAGTTCACTGCTCAAAGACTGAGAATGAAAAAAGGTCTGTCCTAGCCACATTATAAGAATCTTACTTTTTAATTTCTTTGGAATTATATTTTACTTAGTAATTTTTACCTTTCTATTAGAAGCAAGAGTCCCACACGGATTTTTGTCTATACTGTTACCAATTTTACTTAATGGTCCCTGAACTTACAGGGATGGTTCCCTAGTTCTAACATCTTGCAAATAAAATACTTTCCTCCTCAGACAAGATGTTGAAATATAAGACTGATGTTCCACTCAGAGAACCTTTCTCTCACAGAGAAGCATCAGTATATCTATATATATAGAGATAGATATATATATATCAGTATATACTATCGCTGTATCAGTGCAGGCAGATCTCTGTGCTTGGTATTAGTAACTTAGCACTGTTATGATTGCCATCTTACTTAGCTAAAGGAAGAAACAGTTTAAAGCCACAAATATTTTTTGTTTGTTTGTTTGTTTGTTCTTTAATACCACAACCAGTACTGGAGCTGTTCAAACATTTATGCAATTTTGGGGGGGGCTGCATATAATTCCTCTCTTCTCAGCTTTGGTAAATCTTTTATTTATTTTAAGACGATGACACTGTCTTGTTGTTATCTGATAAGGGGACCAGCAAGATTAACACCATTCTTCACGCTGAGCTAACAGAAAGAAACAAAGTGATTTCATGAAAATGAAGCTAATCCTCAATTTAGATAAGACTTCTGGGGTATTGTTCACTCCTTGACCTCTGCCAAGGAGGAGGCTTTCCAGATTAATTCAGACAAGAACACACAGTAACACAATGGATATTACTAAATATCTCCCAGTATCACATCTGGCCTTTTTTTTTTCTCCTTCTAACTTTAGCTAATAGCAAGACAGAAGAAAAATGACAGTACATGCTCATTTTTGTGTTACCCGTATAGAGTTAATCTCTCACAAATTTTTATTTTTTTTTGTTTGGTTTGATTTTTTTTGTTTTGTTTTTGTTTGGTTTTTTTTTTTTTTTTACCCCACAGCATTTAGATTTCCCCACCTTTCTATCAATCAGATTTTTAATCTCTTTTTTTGAGTGCTAGTTCCTAAGGCAGAGTTGGGGTCAAATCTCTCAATATTTATTTCCTATGTACAGGTTTGCACACCATTAAAAAGAGTTGTTTCTTCCAGACAGAGCAAACAATGTTATGCCTGTGACTCATTATTTTTGTATCTGAATTATTGAGATAAAAACTATGTGGACTTACAGTAGACTTTTTTGGAACATTAGTCCTATCAGAATTGTGGGTAGCCTTGCAATTCCATTTTTTGGAGGGTGAAATGAAGGTAGTGTGCTAGTATATGTGTAGAACCTGGAAGTTGTATAGAATTTAGAAAAAATCTTACATCTTTTTAAGCCATTTACCATATATGAAATAGTCAAGTCTGTATTTTAACTCGATTTCCGATATTTCCAAAGTCTTATCAAACTGGAGTTTGATAAGAATTGATCAAATTAAGTGAGAAACTTGCTGAAAGGCAAGGTTTAATTCTGAAAAGCTTGTGTTGTTTGAGAGTCTACAGTTCTGGGTTTTTTCCTGGAGTGTCACTCTTACCCAACTCTGTGAAAACAGCCTTCAGCAATCTTGAAAGAAAAAATTATAAATAACTATCTGTCCATCAGTGATGAACAGTGTGATGAGTTCATCATACTTAGGCTTGCCTCGAATGAAATGCACAATTCTCGCATTAAACTTAGAAATTTATCTTCTTTTTTTCTTTTATTTGGTTGGTTTTTGGATTTTTTCCCCTCCTTAGGGTGTGCCCTGTTGGGTTCAGGTGTGCTCCCCTGTGTGCCCACCGGGCTGCCTGCACTGGCACCTCTCAGAGGGCACAAGAAGAAAGGAAGAACAGCTGCTATCAGGCCTCTGTGAAATAATAAATCAGCAACAGGTCCTCCAGGCACCTGTGTGGAGATCACTTTGCAAATGAAATACTTCTGAGCAGCAGAAATAAAGCCAGCTGTTTGTAAGACAACATAAGGAAAACTGTACTCCTGTGCTCTGGGCTACCCAGAAACTAAAATTGGCAAAGAGACTAAAATCAACCCAGCTAACGGGTAAAGTTGCAGGGAGCCCAGCTAAAAAATAAATAAGTTAATAAATTGACCAGAATGATGAAATAATTCAATTGGCCATGAAAACAGCCAGGCATCCCTTGCATTGTCCAGCTAAGGGACAAAGAAATAGCTGCTGAAACTAAACCTACTTCACTCACTGGCATTTCTAATAGGTTTCAGAAAAGTCATATTATTTGGACCACAGTATTATAGCAGTGGTCTAGTTTTTATTTTCTACTATTTAGCTTCTTTCTCCTCAGATTAAAATCAAGGGTCATCAGTGTCTGCTGCTGCTATGTCTCTTCAGGATTTTCTGTTCTTTTGGTCTCTTCTGGCAACCTCTGGGCATGCAAAAGGAGTCTGAAATCAAAGGAGAAAGGAGAGAATAGATCTAGCAAAGTTTTAAGAACACTAGAACTGTGAAATTATTTTTTTATTAGATAACTTTTTTTTTCAGTTACTTCACCTTTCCTTATTATTTCCCCTCCTACATCCTAGAAAATGCAAGAAATTTCCAGATATAAATCAGTTTTATTTGTTTCTTTACTGCTAGGTAATTATATTGCTATATATAATAATATACATATATATATATGCTAGGTGGTTTATAATAATAGGTGCTAGGTGGTGTATATATATAGTAATATATATATATATGCTAGGTAATTTTCAGTTGATATTTACTCTCTTGCATTTAAAAACTGAATGTGTTGTTGTGAATAAGAACTAATTGTGTATTAAAAAAAGGAAAAAAAAGTTGAGTGAGAGATATCGTGTGACTAATTGCTCTTATTATTCCTTGCAGCACTTTGGAAGATCTAACTGGATATCAAGACATGACTGTTAAATGTTGCACAAACACACTGAATTAAGTAGTTATACCTTCTCTTTTTGCCTTTTCTAAATAGCAATAGTTAGTTGGGTTTTTAACATCTCTTTCTACAGTATTTTTGTGTAGCTCATATGCACATTTATATACTACCAGAAGCTAAGAGAAATTATTCCTTAAACATGTAATCTCTTACTTCATTTACTTTTGTGTCAAAATACTTAATAATTTCTGACGAACAGTAACAAAACAGGATTTTTGGTGTCTTTGTTTCACCATCTATGATTCACTTGAGCAAGAAATCTTCTTTTAAATTGGGAAATATTATATTCATTAAAAAAAGCAATTTCTTGTTCTAAAATGTTATGAATAGAATAGTAGTCAGGGCCCTCCAAAGCCCCAGGACAGCAGTAGAAATGCATGAATAAGTTAGAGCCCAAGGCAACTCATAAGGTGTTTAACATTGCTCCATAGATCATTGGCTGGCAGAAGTATTAAAATGAGATATTTCAGACTTGGGCTGATATACTTTATTCCCCAGAATCATAGAAAAGTTAGGGTTGAAAGGGACCTTAAATATAATAATATTATAAATATTATTTATAATATAAAAATTATAGATATTATGGCATCCACATCCTGGGGAACCTGTTCCAGCACCTCCTAGTAAACGATAGTTACCCTTATAGCAAAGTATTTCTTCCTCAGACTCTGATTTTCCCTTGACTTGGTCTAAACTCCAATTATAATTTCTTGGATATAGCCTTGAAACAATAATTATTATGCTGTAATAATTATGTTATAATATAACAATATAATAATAATTTTGCTATTATGTTGAGTACCAAGTTCTCAGTGACGCTTGCTTGAAAGGTGGCTACTGCTGGAGTTACCCTCTAATTTCCAGTTTCATGTACTTTGGGAAGAGAAACACTTGGAATCATGCAAAAAAAAGTTGAAAATTGTATGCGTAGGTTTTATCATGTAACAAAATTTCTTGAACAATGGCTGGCCCAAACACCATTAAACACCTAATAAAACCCCAGACAAACTGTTATGCTTGCTAAATATTGCAACTTTGAATTGCTTTTCTTACTGTTTTCAAATATTGCTATAAATACAAAATATTCTAATGTGCACTCTGATACTGTTTTAGTAATCTAAGAAATTGAGGGGATTTGTATTTTGTTTCGATTTGGGTTTTTTCCCTACATATTTTGCTGTTTCTGATTTCCATCAATACTCCTTTGAGATTTCTCTTGTCTGGTGGTGAGAATTTGTTTGTTTGTTTGTTTGTTTGTTTTTGGTTTTTCTTTGGTTCTTTTGTTTGGTTTTTTTGTTTTCTTTTTGTTTTTTTTTTTTTAAGAAGAAAAATCTATTGTACTTTCTTAGCAGATTTACAATGCACATTTTAATTGTCTCAAGGAGAGTTAATAAGCAAATTAGACTTAATAATGGGGTAGAAATGAACACCTTTATGCACCTCTACACACCTTTACATGCATTTAGCAACTTTTCTCCCTCTCTTTTTCCGTAGCAGCAATAACTGATAAAAAGGATTTGCACCATAAAACTTTTTGCCGTCGGGTGTTGATTCTTTGTTGTTTTTAATTAGTAACTTGTTTATGTCTGAAAGGGCAATTATGAGAAAAAGGAGTGATGAAGTAAGTTTCAAATGAAATTCTAGAGAGAAATATATTGCAGTTTTTTTGGTTTTGTTTATGTTTATGTTTTTTGGTTTTTTTTTTTAAAAATAATGTTTAAAAATTATATATAGATGGAATAAAACCCTACATCAACCAAATTACTGTATGGGGACCTAGCATTTGAGATGCTGAATAAACATAATGTAGCTTGAAGTCCTGACCCTGAGACTGCCAGAGACATAACAGTCCCCAGTTAAGGATGTGAAACCTCCAAAGAGACTTCCCAGAGGAGATGCTGCTTCTTGTCTCTACCACTTAGTACTGACTAAGAGCCCATAACTCATGTTCTAATTAACCACATAAATGTTTAATTTTTTCTTTTGTTTTCGTTAAAAGCTCAGATTGTTCTGCTGGAGCATTCAGAATTACATGATGTAAATAATGAAGAACTGAGACTGCAGTCCTCTTTGTGCTTGGCCTCTGTTTTTATTTGCCCACGAGCCCTTCTCAAATAGAAAATAGGCTTGTGCATTTCTTTTTAAGACAAAACAGGAAATGATGTCTTTAGTGACATCATTTATAACTTCTACCTAAAATTACTTCTTTTTCCTCAGACTGAGACTGCAGCCTGTTTTAGTAATTTGACCTTAAAAGAAAAAAAACGTGTTTTGCACAGTTTGGGGCTTGCTATCCCAACACTGAAGGTAAGGAAGTAGCAAAAATCACTTTTCCACGTGTTCTGTCTACTGTAACTTACATCTGTTCACCAGTAAATAAGTCTGAACCTCAAGAACAGTTCTGCAAGTAGCCTGAAAGAAGTTTTTTTCCATTTGTGACCAGATACACAAATTCTAGCTCCCCAAGTTTTCAAGATGTTTGAAAACAGAGAAGTTCCTTTAGACTTTAATTGAAGCACCAAGGGATATTTACTGAGAAAATATATTTCTTGTGAAAGAGAAGCTAATGGAGTGAGTAAACAATATCAACAACCTTTCTTCCTCTACAAATTTATTTTAGGCTACGAGAAGCAGCGGTGGATTTTGTAAGTAAATTATTTGCAGTGTCCCACCATCACTCAGCAGATGGAAAATTCCTTAATTTAGTGAAACTGTATTCGAAGAGTGCATTTATGGCTTTTGAAATTATAGCTTTAATTATTGATCCGACATTTCAGCGTGGCGTCCATAAATGCCATTAATTGCACTAGGGGTTAGCTGTGATGTTGAAAAAAGAATGCTGAATAGATGGTGCCTGACTAATTCTTGTAAATTCTAAAGAGTTTGATGTTGGTCACCAAAGGAAATGAAATTAGTTAACCAGACAGTAGAAGCATTTTAGTCCTTTCCATCACAAAATGTAACATACACTAGCCCTCATGTGTATAATTTAAATTATACACATAAATCAGCTCATATAATCCACTCTGTGATAGATCTTGATATTATTTATGGACAAACAGGCCATAATCTCTTAGGCATAGGATAAAACTCATGGTCATTATTTCTGGCAGAAAACATATCTTTTATTTAATGTTCATTCAAGTATTTTTGTATTAAATATTCGCCCTTTTCTAGGAGAACCATGTGCTGAAACCCTAAAGAACTGTTAGTAGAGTAAGTCTCATAAAAGTTGGACAGTATGTTAATATATTCTGCCTCTGTGTGCTCTTGTTTAATAATGCATGCCATGTCATCCTGGTGCATAGGTTATTCTCTCCTCAATTTAACATTTGTTTATGAATCTTACAACAGAAGTTCTTCATTAGTTAACACATTTTGCACAACAACCTGAGAGACCCCTCATTTTGCTGCGTGCAACATCTGCCAGAAACCTGCCATTTGAGAATAAATATACAAATACTTTAGGACTTCTGTAATCATGCCAAAAGTAAAACAACCCTGCTCTACCAGACTTTTCATTTTTTTTTTTACAATTTTTCCATGAAGAAAATTTATCTGAATTTTCTAAGAAAGTGGCAATATATCTACCTACATCAGGAGTAAGTGAGATGATTTTACATTTCCATAGGCTTGAATTGGTCTCGAATTCTTCACATTAATTAATTTATTTTCTTTTTCTATTTTTTCTCCATTGTTGACAGTTCTTTGGTGAATAACTTGTGGTGTATGCATAAAATATATTAAAAGTGTTGTGTTGAAGTGGTATCATAAGGTTAATAATAATTGAATGAAATAACTTTGCTGATTAAACCTTGTTGATTATTTCTGGTATCTTCACCAGTCACAAAATTTTTGCCAATTCAGTATTTCTACTTTAAGACTTAGGTTACTATATCAATCTGTGCTGTCCTATTAGAGAATGAGATACAGAAGGTTAACTAAAAGTTGGATGTTATTAAAAAAAAAAAAAAAAAGAAAGCATAGGGGGTGGACTGATTGTTCCTATCAGGGAATCCTTGATTCCTCTATCAAGAAAGAATACAAATTTTATTCTGGAAGAACTGCCCTGCTTTTAAGGCTGATCCAGGTAAAAATTGGAATTAGGAATCTTTTGACTGGAAGCAGTTTTTGGCTGATATGAATGTTTGTCAAGTCTCTCATGTTATCCACCTTATCCTGATAGATGGACTGGGAAGATCCAAACAGATTGTGACTTCTTGGTCCTGTTTTTCCTTGTCCCTAAAGAAATTTCTGCTACTGGAAATTACAATATAAATATAAATATAAATATAAATATAAATATAAATATAAATATAAATATAAATATAAATATAAATATAAATATAAATATAAATATAAATATAAATATAAATATAAATATAAATATAAATATAAATATAAATATATATTATTACAAAATTAAAAGAAATGGAATTTAGCCTGGTAAGCTAAGGTTGCTTAAAAAGCTCCATGTTTTGGCAAACCCTGTTTTGAATCCATACAGTTGAATCCAAAGAGTGCATTGAACATTGGTTTAAAATATTTACCAAATGCCTTTAGCCCACCTGCTCTAAACACAGGCCATTATATGATGTTACTACAAATATGTTTTCTTATAACGACACATGGCTTTCAGATTACCTAGAAAAGCTAGTAAATTCCCCTATTTTTTCCAATGAATACTGAAATATTCTCAGCATTGGGCTTTAAATTTAATATTTTTTTCCCTTTTATTTCTAACTCATCATATTAGACTCCTGTTCCGATTTAGTATTGATTTAATATTAGTTGCAATACCTTTACTAAAGGGGTATATAATGCAAAAGTGACAAAGAAAATTCAGTTTTGTTTCCACTCTCTATATTTTTTATTTCAAAATATTTTCCCTGCAGTTAATATAAATTGCCAAAAGTATTTAGGGTCTTTCTGAGGGAGTTTAAATTAAAAAAAAATAAATAAATAATTCATGTTTGAATGTTTACTTTCCATTTTAACAATTTTAACCACCAAATTCAGTTTCATCTGTTTGTCTGAGTCCTTCTTATGTTTATTTATCATCTAAAATTAGTGACACAAATCTTCTGAAAATCTTCTAGGATTAATACTCTCAAAACTTCAAAAGCTCACCTTGTCCATGCATTCTCTATCTTCTAGCTGTCAATGTATGTTTGCATTTGCTGTATTAACTGGGGCTGAAAAAGAGAAATATTAGAATACCTTCCTACCTCTACACAGACCAAAGAAAGTGGACAGAAGAATCATTTAATCACTGGCTTCTGATGGAGGAACCTGGTAACTGGTTGCCACTTGGTTTGATTTAGTTGGTTTTTGGATTTTGTTTGTTTCTGGTTTGGTGCTTATTTTACTTTTAGTACTCCAGTGTTATTAAATAACTTGTAATAAAACTCATTTACGTTTTGCATTTTGTATTCATCAATATTTTTGTGTTCGAGGAAATAATGAGAAGAGAACAAAAGAAAAAAAAACAAACACAAGCAACCCAAACCCCAAACAAAACCCAAATACATGGTTTGGAGCCAGAAATTTGTCTTAATTATCCTTATAAAACAATTTTAAAGACAAGAGTGGCAGGTTTCCAATTGATTAACTGCAGTTCTGGGATTGCCCCTGCTGTTCAAAATGATTCTTGCCTCGGGGTGACATAGATCACTGAAATATACTTCCTCGTGATGCTAGCAAGCCACAAAATCACTAATTAAACTAAAAAAAAAATCTATTTTTGTGTGTATAATAAAGTGAAGTTTCCTAGTATCCCTTGTAGGCTTCAAGAACACTTGTACATTCTCTCATTTGCATCCTTATAATTCACAGTGTAGGCAACATTTGGTTTTGTTGTTTTTTGGTTTGTTTGTTTTTGGTTTGTTTGGTTTTGGTTTTTTTGTCAGTTTGGGCTTTTTTTGTGTTTTTTGTTTGTTTGTCTAGGTTTTTGTTTGTTTGTTTGTTTTTTATTTGTGGGTTTTTGTTTTTTTTTTTCAGGGTAAGATACAATTTTCAGGGTAAGATTTAGTAAAAGGTGTTACTTCCACATGGATGTAATGGTTTCTAGTGGATGGTTTGTTCACCTGTATATCTCTAAAAATTTTGGGAATGTGTGTTGGATTCCAAATTTTAGATATGAGAAAAGAAACTGCTGGGCTTAAACAGAAAACCTTGAGTCACAGAAGCTGGGGAAAAACCCTTTTTAGTAACTTCATCACTGTGGATTCTTCCTGCCTCCTCCAGCACAGTGGAAGAGACTCCTTGCATGGTATTATCACAAGCCAGAGAGACCATACCCTGATTTGATCAACCTATGCAGAAGACCCATGGAGTTTTATCTTTCCTTTTGTGTTACTTGTCCCTCTTGTAAAATCACAGCCCAAATTAAAGTGGGTTTTTCCCATGAGGGAAGTTCTAAGACCCCAAAAATGTTAACCCAGTTTTTTTACCTGAACTCATCCTTGTGAACCCCCTCCATTTCAATACTATAAATATGTAGAACCCCCTGTTGAATATGTAAACCCTGAACCCTTTAAATATGAAGTTGGATGTCCAATAAAGGATTCCAGTTTTCTGCCTCCCCTGGGATTGTCTCAGCTTCGTTGACCTCCACAAACGCAGAATGTAGAGAATTTGCATCACGTAGAAAACAATTGACCTGATCACTCTTTCTTCAAGAATGAGCATATAAGTGATGTGAAGTGAAACCTAAGTCAAATTCCCCTGCATATGATTCTTCCTCAGGCTGGTTAAATAAGCTGACATTCTTCCCAGGAAAGCTACAACTTCACAGAAAATACACAGAGACCTCAGTGCCTCCAGCACAGATACTTCACACTTGTGCTGGAGAAGAGGGGAGATGCTGTTGCTAAGGCAACTGGCCCTGTGTGGTGGTTTGACCCCCACCAATCTCCAAGCTTCCCCCACCTTCCCACAATTTTACCTCAACACCGAAGAGAAACTTTCAGGTAGGCACAACTCTGCATGGGGGAAGAGAAAATATGTACATTTATTCTACACAAATAAATACCATACAAGCTAAAAACAACTATATATATACAATATTACACACTTCTATCATCCCTCTGAGCCCTTCCCATAATTCAGCCCAGGAGAAGCCCTTAGGCTGGTAGGTAAACAGTCTTTCTCTCGTTGGAGCGTTCAGGGAAAAGGATTTCCTCTGATCCACCCCTCCACCAACCTCCAGCTCTTTACTGAAGGGGACAAAAACCAGCTCTCAGCAAAAGGAGGCTCGGTAAATTTGAATCACAAACCTTAGAAAACAAGGCTGACGAACATCTTGTTATCTGTAGAAATTTGGACCCTTGTCCTGAGACCTGTTGATGTGCAACCCTGAGATATAAACCTGGCTCCAAGAAGAATTAAAAAAGGACTTTTTGAGATGATTGTCAAAACCATGTCTAAACCCCTGTAATCCCTCTATCCCTCATGTAATCCTGCTTGAAGAAAAATTAACTATTTGGAAATTGCAGTAAAAACCTGTGTAATTCGCCAATTAACATAGGTTGTCCCCTTCATTAACATGTCCAGCCCCAAAGGCTTTTAAAGTTGTATTCTCGTATTCAATAAAGCATTCCAGTTTTCCCCATGCTGGAATCGTGTCTAGCTTTTATTTTTCAAACCACCACTCTTTACTGAAGTCTTTTCCTTCCTCACAAAGTCCAAGAAGATAGTTTGAGTCCGTGCTCCTTGGTTCTGTGCCAATCTCTGCTGTGTGACTATCTCTCTCTCTCTCTCTCTCTCTGTTCTGTAGCTGTTGTAGTTTCCATTTTGGTAGCCACATCTAAATCCAACGTAGGCACCTCCGAACCTGCCTTTTGACATTCACTGTTTTTTTAATTGCACACTTGCTAATCCAGTCTACATATTCTCAGAATTTTTTTTCATTTTAATTTGAAAAATTCTAGCTCGAGATTTGAAAAAAAATCTGAAAGTTTTTTAATAGCTATAATTATCATCATATCCGCTTATAAATCATAAACAAAACAGAGTTGTGGTCATGTGATGGTTTGTCACAGAATATTTTATTTGAATTTTTTTACTGAATGTTTCTTTCTTTCTTTTTTTTTTTTTTTTTTTTTTTTTTGTGTGGTTTTATATTAGTCAGAGGGGAGGGGGTCAGGATAAGAGTTATGTCTGGTAACTTCTCCTCTGCCATTTCCTGATTGCATTAGTTCTAATCTTGTAAACAAAATGTTCTGGTTGAACAAATCCCCACTCTTGATAATGCATCATGAAGCCAACAGGGAGACAGGATGTCAAAGACATATGACTCATATAAGGGTGGCATTTCATTAGATCATATGCAATTGAAATCTTTCTCAAGCAATAGGACTTTAATGATTTCCAGTGCTATTGGTAAAAACAACAATCAGAAAAAGAGAGAAGTATCTAACTTGACATTAGATGGCACTGGCTTTCTTTTTTTTTTTCCCCACAGCCCAGAATCTTTGTGAATTCCACAGGGTTCAAACTTAGTCTTGCATACAAAAGTTGTAGTTGCTCAGCAACTGCAACCCTCTGGGCTATTGTATCACAGTAAAGATGTTTCAGATGTCATGAACCATGCCACAGAATCACAGAGTGGGTAATGTTGGAAGGGACCTCAGTGGGCTCACATCTGGTCCAACCTCCCTGCTCAAGTAGGGTCATTCCACAGCACATGGCACAGGATTGTGCTCAGAGGGTTCTTGAGTAGAATCATAGAACCACAGAATCATAGAATCATAGAATCATAGAATCAGCTGGGTTGGAAAAGACCTCTGAGATCATCAAGTCCAACCCTTGATCCAACCCCGCTGTGGTTCCCAGCCCATGGCACTGATGCCACATCCAGTCTCACCTTAAAAACCTCCAGGGACGGAGAATCCACCACTTCCTTGGGCAGCCCATTCCAGTGCCTGATTACTCTCCCTGTAAAGACTCTTTTCCCAATATCCAACCTAAACCTCCCCTGGCACAGCTGAAGACTGAGCCCTCTTGTCCTACTGCTGGTTCCTGGGAAAAGAGACCAACCTGGCTCCCCCCTCCTGTCAGGGAGTTGCAGAGTGAGGAGGTCTCCCCTGAGCCTCCTCTTCTCCAGGCTGAGCCCCCCCAGCTCCCTCAGCCTCTCCTCACAGCACTTGTGCTCCAGTCCCTTCCCCAGCCTTGTTGCTCTCCTCTGGACCTGCTCCAGCCCCTCCATGTCCTTCCTGAGCTGAGGGCCCAGAACTGGACACAGCACTCCAGGGGTGGCCTCACCAGCGCTGAGTCCAGGGCAAGAATCACTTCCCTGGACCTGTTGGCCACCCTGTTCCTGATCCAGGCCAGGATCCATTGGCCTTCTTGTCCCCCTGGGCACACTCTGGCTCCTGTTCAGCTCCCTGTCCATCCCCACTCCCAGCTCCCTTCCTGCCTGGCTGCTCTCCAGCCACTCTGTCCCAGCCCGTGGGGCTGCCGGGGGTTGTTGTGGCCAAAGGGCAGGACCCGGCCCTTGGCCTGGTTGAACCTCATCCAGATGGAATAGCCTGTGAAGGAGACTCAACGACCTCTCTGAGCAGTCGGTTCCAGTGTTTGGTTGCCCAAACAGAAAAGAAATTCTTCCTCATATTCATGTGGAACTTCCTGGGTATCAGTTTCTTCCCATTGCCTCTTATTGCTTGGCACCACCAAGAAGAGTCTGTCTTCACCCTCTTGACAATCTCTCTTCAGATACTTATACAGGTTGATAAGGTTATGGATCAGTTGTCTCTTCTAGAGGCTGAACAGGCCCAGCTCCTTGAGCTGAGAGTTGTACCTGCAGTGAAGTCTCTCCTCAGCCTCCTCTGCTCCAGCTGAACAGGCTCAGTGATCTCAGCTGCTCCTCATATGGCTTTCCCTCAAGGCCCTTCACCATCTTCATTGCCCTCCTTTGGATACCCTCTAACAGCTTAATATCTTTCTTATATGGCAGTGCCCAAAACCGCCACAATATTCAAGGTGAGGCCACACCAGTGCAGAGTGGGGTGTTCTGAAGATAGTTGATGTCACACAGGATTTCTGATTTAGTAGAGTGATTAAAAATATATTTAAATCTCAAAACAAATGCAAATTATGGCAAAATGCACCAGTTGCAATATACAGTTCAATCACAACACCAATTTGATTCCCATTACCAGTCTCAGTCCTGTGTTCTCTGTCAGGATGCTCAAGAGTCTCCAGTTGATGGGAAGGAATAGCAGGGTTGGTATCACCTAAAGCCTGTTGCTCTCTTAAAATTCTTTTGCTGAAGTCAGGGAGACATTCACACTCTTTTAATGAACTCAGGGACAAATATTTACACCACCAATTGATAGCTGTTTGTTTAAAACAAAGACCTTTGTGTGGCCTGTGTTCCCTTTTCATTGAGATCAGGTTGAGCTTCTTTACAACTGTTATGGTCCATCAAACTCTACATTATTCCCTGAGTTTCACCCTTGCTCACCTCCTCTGAGCCTTACTCTATTTTAAGGATTTATTGATTTGTCACAATGTGACTCTATCAGAGGGAACTGAAAAACATGATAAAATAAAATACAAATCTATTTCTATACAATAGAAACAATAAAATACAAATATATTTCTATACAAATAGTGTATAGGAAAATATAGAGAAATGTATATATGAAAATGTGTAAAAATAAAAGTAGATTCAAAAAAAAGAAAAAATTAATCACTAGCATTCCTTCCCCCCCCCAAATGTTTAAAATTAACAAACTGGATCGATCCAAATGTTGGTTTCCAAAGTACTTCATAGAATCATAGAATCAGCTTGGTTGGAAGGGACCTCTACTAATTGGATATTTGTAGTTATTTATTTGTTAAATGTCAATATATCCTTGATTTTATGTATCTATGAACCACTGTAGTGGAAAGTAATACGGGAACTGTTGGCCAGTATAAGGTGACCTACAATGACAGATCTTAATTTTTTTGGTTGTTGTTTATTTTGTGGCTCTTAGTGTTCATTTACCATCAAAGATATTTTTCATATTATCATCTTTTGCTAAGAACTCCACAAATCTTTCTGTTTGCTGTCAAGAAGAGACAAAGAGCTGAAAGGCTGAGAAAATCTTATCCCTAGAAACACGGATCAAACACAGAATCTGCTTATTCTTTTATTTTAATCTGAGAAAATGTTACTTGCATTGCTTGGAAAAAAAAAAAGGAGCAAACTTCAAAAAGACATGTGGGGATCTTTTTGAAGGTGTATACCTTTTCCATGTGCATTAACTATTTTGCATAGAAATTTCATATATTGCACTGCAGTTGAGTTAAATTTTATGTCCAGTCATCTATTAAATAGCTGAATTTGCCTTAATTTTATTGTTTTCATTAGAATGGACAGTTAATCTTGACTGGCTTCCTTAGTTGATAGTTTACTCACAAATCATCTGTTACTGTCAGGATATTGTCACCAAATCCATTAAAGAGAGAAACTGAGAGATTAGGAACATATTTTTCAAACTTTTATTGAAATTAAAAACAAACAGACAAACAAGAAAAACCCCAAAACACAAACAAACAAACCCAAACCAAACCCACACAGGAAAACCCCCCAACAACCTTAACAGAATAAAACAGAATTTAGCTTTATCTGTCAATAATTTTTGGAAAGTGTGAATATTTAAGTTAACCTTAGCCTGATAACCCTTTCAAATGTAGATGGAGTATGAATTTGTTTTCTTTAGTTTTCACAATGTCTAAATTTTTCTGGGTTTGAGGTATGTAAATAATTTTGAAAAAAAAAGATGCTTACACTAGTTTTTCTATTTTTTTATACACCAGGATTTTTGGTACCAGTCTTAGTCTCTCATACAACATATGGTCAACTTCAGCCTTACAGAGTCTGTGGAGTAGCATTACAGAAAGGCACATGGAAAACAAAATGTTTTTGTAGGAAATGTAAGGATGATCATTTGCTATGATTTATAAGCACCTGTGTTCCATTTTGTGAAGTTTGGTTCATTTTTTCATAGCAAATCATCTGTTATAACTCAATTAATAACTATGGGGGGAAAAGCAAGAAGTTAAAAATGACTTCTAGAAAGGCATTTTTGATTAAAATGTGATAGACAAAAATTGTTGAGCACTGACTGACTCCAGACAGACTTTGGAGATCATCACAGCAGTGAAATTCCAGGGATGAAGACAAAACTAGGCATTTAAGTAGCAACATTCAAATCTCAAAGGGTGAATGCAAGGCATTTTGTAGCTACAGTGGGAAGCAAAGGTATAAGGAAATTGTAAGGGAAAAGCACCGTGTGATCACAAGCTTTCTGTAAATATATATATATATATATATATTTAATGAAATAGGATTTTATTCCTTTGTAATCATATTTTTAGACAGCAAGAATTTTGGGAAACCAAGATTGTGGGTATAAACTGTATATTCTTGTTTCAAAAATACTGAAGAGTTTAAAAAAAAATTAGGAACATTTAGCAGAAAGACCTAGAAATGAAGCAGAAACAGGAAGGCAACAATGGCAACACTAGTAAAAAAACCCAAAGCAACACTAAAATACTAACAAGCAAAAACCCTCAAAGCCCGAAACCTGTTAAAATGTGATCAGATTTGTTTGCTTCTAAAAATTAATGTTATATTTTATTTAAAAGTGGCTGCTAGAAGATAACCAGGTGAATAGCATAGTAAAGACAGCAATGCAAAAGATTGTTCGGCTAATCATAATCATGTAAGGTTAAATCCACAATTCTTTCAAAGTCATAGGTTAAGAAATCACTTTTATTAATATTTTATTAATATTCCATGTCCACACTATCTGAACAAATACTCTGTTAATGAGTATTTTTGAGTTCTGTTGTGTTCACACAGAAGAAATTCACGTTTCTGGAGGCAGATGAGAAGACAGGAGAAGGATTAAATGCCTTCGTTAGTGTGAGATTAAATTCTAGCAATTTACTTCATTCCAAATCTCACTAGTACTGAAATAAATTTGAACAAATGCTTGATAAAAAAGAACATTCTAGAAATCAGCGGTCATTAGGTCTAAAAAAGAGTTCTGGTGGGTGTTACTTTGTTACCTACAGGGTGAACAACTGCTTTTGTTCACAGAGGCAGGGACTGAACTGAGAGCTGCCCTAAACATTGTGACTCGAGGGAACTCAACCCCTTGAAGAAGGGACTTTCATGAGATGTCTTGCACCCCATGATATGACCGTGGTGAAGTGAGTTTTGTCCCTGCTTTGCAGCCCACGGGAGAGACCTTTGGTTGGAGCCAAAGGGCCGAGAGGGGTGGAACAAAACCCCTATGTTGTAATGGAGAGAGGGAGAGACATTGTCCAGTTATGACGGAGTGAACCTGCTGCTTGGAAGAGAAAAGATTGTGCTGCCCTGAAAGTGGAAAGGATCTTTCCTTCTTCCCTTCTGAACTTTTATTGGAGGGAAAGGAGGGACTTGATCTAACGTAAATATTGCTTTACCATAGGACAGATAGTTAAAATTGTGTATATAATATATTATAGTATTTATTTGTATAATAAACTGTAATTTAATTCCCTCTCCCCCATACTGAATTGTGTTATGTCTGGAAAAACCTCTCACACTGCAGCAAACTATGGGAGGGGGGCTTGGACTTGGAAATTGGGTTTTTGAGGGTCTCAAACCACCACACCCTGTAACGTTATTATTTCCACTCTGAGAGGAACATGGAGCTTATTTGCAACATTTCTGGTAATGTGGTGTGTGCACAAGAGGTGTATCACCCTCGTACTTCTTAGAGAGAGTCAGTGTTGGAATACATTTCTCTATGATAAGAATTAACTGGAGTTAGCCCTAGAAATGATAACTTTAAGAGGTGATATAGTACTTACTGCTTTGTGAGAGGAAAAGATAAGAGAATTTAATAGAAAGATGCATTCATGCAATAAATGAAGATGTTAAGAAAATCTTGCCGCAGATGAAGTTATTATTCACCTGGCTGGTTTCTTCCTTCCAGATCAATGGAGATGCCATCAGAGTGCTGAACAGCTATTTTAAGTGCTGTAGATAAAATATTTTAAGAGATTTCAGAAATATTCTTGCTTATCATCCTCACATAATATGGTTTTCTATTAAACCCTTTGGCTAGCTAAAGATGAACATCCACAATGGAAAATCTTGGTGAGGTGTCCAGATTTTATATCACTGTAAGAAGACCCTGTTGACATTTGATAATTTGAAAGTAAATCCTAATGGATAATATCCACTAGTCATCACATGGACAGTTCTGTTTCTAGACAGGAACAGTTTGCTATCTGCCAAGTTTCATTTCATAATTTCTACCTCGTGGAAGATAACAATAATTTAGAATATCTATCTGGGTTATAGGACTAATCTCTTTGTCTTGCAATTCAGTTGGTCTTCCTACTCTGAACAGCTATAATTTTTACTATTCTGACTTATTTTGGTCCTCTCTGAAAACGTGACTTGATGGCCTGTTCAGTGACTTTTTCCCCTTCCACCTTGAACTTCTGCTTTTGTTACCATTATTCTACTAGTTTGCCAGTTCTTTTGAAACTTGAAAAACTGTTCGTTTAAATAAGTCTTTGTTTGACTTGGTAGTTTTAAAAAAAAAGGAAAAAAAAAGCTAGTCTAGCCTTATATCATGCGTTCATTATATTAGAATAAGAGGAAAAAGAAATGGAGTAAGATAAAAAACAAACTTGCTATTTAAATATGAAAAATTATTAAGGCTTTTCATGATTAACTTCTGGGTATCTACTTGTCCAACATAGCCACTCTAATTAAGATTTTTATTCTTCTGAGCATACTATCAATTAAATGGTAGAGGATGCTTGATATAAGAAACATTTACATGCTTTAAGTAGGTAGATGATTTCATCAAGAAAAATAGTGAAACATTTAATATATTTATAATGGAAAATCTTATAATAATTTTTTCATGATCCTCTGATAATCTTCTTTTGATAGAGTATATGAAAAAAAATTCATACTTTTCCTATTTCCCCTTATAATTTCCTTTCTTTCCTTCTCTGGCTTCTTTCAATTTTCTATGGCAAAATGTATTTATAAATATAACTTGTAACCTAGCCTCTTCATCAAGATAACCTATCAACACAGAGTGAAAAAGAAGGACAAAATATTATTGCATTAGAATTCAGTAGGAAGAAGTCAGAGTGGAACAGTACCTTTATTTGAAGAATAATGTGTTTGAAAATCTGACCTAAATTCAATTAATTCAGTAAACAGCAAGTGCTATAGAAGCTATATTGAATACTCTGCAGCTTACAATGACTCTACATGTTGTTATAGACTACAGATATACTTTATTTAGCAGTAATTTCTTGTTCTAATAAGTATCACTTTCTAAACATATGCTTACGTCAACATGATGCGTATTTGGACTCTTTATGTTGCATAGTCCATTATATCTCACACTATACTTTTTCATTATATCTGTTGATGTGGAATCAGGAGGAAATTAATATAATTATGTTTGGATCCATTAAAAGTTAGAAGCAGTGAACAAGTCTTTTACAAATTTAACAAATTGTACAGAAAAGCTCAAGAGAAATCAAGGTACTTTTAATTACATGTGGTTCTGGTTGTTTGATTTCTGCTTTATTAGTTGGCAATATTGACTTATTTGTCAATAACAGGTCAATATTTACTGTAAGTTACCAATTTTTATAAACAGGAGTTGTGATGATAGGTAAAAGAGGAATATCAGCAATTTAGTATTACCCATTCATTTTCAGTCTCCTGTGAAGACTTACAAGAACAAACATTTGTTCCTAGGCTGACCTGAAGACCAAAATTTTTTATGAATACTTGCTTATCTGAACACTTCTAGATTATTATTAATTTTTTAAATGCTTGTATGATCATCTAGAAATTTGTGTTTGTTTGTTTATGTAGCTTTCAAAGGCATCCAGACAGAGTAGATAGCTTTAGTTAAGAAAAGCCTTGTTACAAGCAATTTATGTGAATAAGCAGAGCAAAGTGAGATGTGCTATTAAGAAAACCCCAAAAATCAGAGGAAGGTCTTAAGAAATTTATTTTGTAGTTAATTGACTACTAATCAAACTTTTACAGCCGTTCAAAAACAAATACAGAAGATACTTTCAAATAATCTATGCGTTTTTATTTAGCTGCCAGGTTTTAACTGGAGATCTTCAAATTCTTTCAGAAAGTGAAATACTGAACTAGTTGATAGACTTTTGTTTTAAGCATCTAATGTGGCATTTCAGTTGACAGGGGCTGAAAATCTTAGGCAGATTAAGAAAACTTGACCTTTGATTCTTGAGGCAACTTTTTTTATCTATTAAGAACTAAAATATTTTACTGCTGCTGGACTTGGTAAATTTACAATCGTTAGTAGCTATGTGGTGTTAAATGTCATGTACATATTTGTATGCACATCTCACTTGGTTTTTCAAAAGTTTGAACACAAGTTTTGCATAACTGATGAGCAATTTCATTGGCAGAAATCATGGTATTGATTGGGAAAAGAAATGTTTTACTTGACTTCAGAACGAGGGTTGTTTTTATCCATCCTATTGCGATTTTTGTCCACAGTTACTCAAAGCACTTGTAATGACAGTTCACAACCTCTCTTTCCTGACAGCTGTAAACAGACAAAGAAGGACACAAAAGGAGAAGTCAACAGACTTTTTTATATCTTTTGTGAGAGGAAAAACATTTTCTCATGGCAAGCCAAAGCTTTGTCATCTGAACTCTAGAGCTGCAATGCTGCTGCCTTCCAACTGCATAGCTGTAGGCATGGAAACATAATAATGCAATCCTTTTTTCTTTCTGGTTTTTTTTTTTTTTTTTTTCAAATATTACATTTCTAGCATCTGTCAGAAACAGACCAGCTCAAAATGCAGCTGAATACTGAGTAACATACTATTTAGGAATAGTGTGTTTGGAACTTCAGTGTTATTTGCAAGTCCTTCAGCAAATTGATTGACTAGTTATAGAATAACTTTCTTGATTTTTGTTGTGAAAATGCAGAAAATTCATTATTGATCATAAACGTTTTAGTCTGTTTAATTATTTTAGTGTTAACTATTTTACAGTAATATTGTGTTTGCTTAGAAAGGACAGATAAAGATAGAACAGAACAAATATATTAAGAACTTTTTGACCTTAACAATCATACATTTTAGAGAGAAGGCAGACTTGTCTGATATTATGTGTGTTGTTCCTGTTGTTTGCCTTTATTCTATGAAAACTTACAGAGAGCAGGCTGCTGCCTGTGATTTAACAAGGTGTAATATAAAAGATAATTTTCACAAGTTATTTCTTGCCAACATTTTCTTTATTTGCAGTTACGAGAAACTTTCATCTGCAGTAGCAGCAACTGTATTTTGCTTTGAGCTATTTCATATTAATTGATTGTAAATTCCAAGCTAGTGAAGCAAACTGGACTATGACTGCAATGGCTGCAGTTATTGATTCATTTTATATGTTCAAAAGAAAAAAAATGACTGTACGGATCAAATAACTGAAATTAGAAATTTATGTGTTTTAGAATGCCTGAGAAGTTCATTAAGTTTCCTTGTCAATATATTCCAGCAGCATGGGATTGATTCCTCTGATGTTTTAAACTTTTCCATTCCTTTCTCACTTTGTTGTAAAAATGTTTCAATGGAAGACATCAGAACTATTAATCCAATATTGAATATATCCTGAGAATATTTCCTAATTTTTCTCAAGGATTGAAATTTAATTTTGACAACAACTTTTGCAGATCATTCATCTGCTGAGAGGTATCTCTCAAACACCTGTAGAGCTTTAATCAAGTTCTCTTCTCCAGAAAAGAGTTTCCCACAGAAGAACTGTGGGGGTTTTTTGTTACATATTTTCCTTCAGAAAATAATTAACTTTAGACCACAGCACAGTACATGTGCAAAATATAAAATGATTGTTTGAAATTCTTGAAGGAAAATAACTATATAACAGAATATCTTGAGTTCGGAGCTGAATTTTCCAATTGTAATATGGAATTTAATTTTTTTTTTTTTTTTTAGGGAAAGTAGCATTGCAATAAATTTTATTACAGCTCCTTATTCATGGGAACATGTTCCCAAGAATACTCTTCCCCATACACTTGAAAACATACGTATGGAACATAATTTCTGTATTATATTGTTTTTCTTAATTATTGGTGAAAATAAAAACATTAGAATTTGATTTTACTTCATTTTTTTACATTTTCATGAGCCAGAAATGCTACTGTATCACATGATTTATTTATTTTTGTGGGATCTGGGAAGAATGACAAAGCATGAAGTGCTTCAAAAAAAGCATGGTTAGAGAAATTTTCATAGAATATTTAGAAAAGAAACTGTGGTTAAAGTTTTCCTTAGGGAATTAATTGTATCTCTATGTAGTATTTGAAATAGGGAAGTCTAAGGAATTCACTTATATAGAGATGCTTTCCCTTGGATATTAAACAACAGGGGAGTTTTTACAGACAGAGGAACAAAATGTAGGAATAGCCAAGGTAAAGCACAGAATTTGCAATTTAATCCTGTACCATAATCTGGGCAAGGACAGCCAAGCATGTCTGAATCTTGGCAGTATAGGATGACTAATAATACAAAATGAGAAATATCATAGTCTAGAAAGCCAAAATAATTGCTGCATTCACCCATTTCTGTGCAAAGTAGCTTTGTGCAAGAGTTTATTTCCACTAATGACAGATTTAAACTGGTATGGCTTATATCTATTACTTGTATTCTAGACATTGAACAGAAACCACTCTTAATTTTCTAGCTGTAAAAAACTTTCACAGATTAAACAATCATTTTATTAACAACTGTGCTGGAAAATATGTATCTGATCATCCACTAAGGGTACATGCTTTACAGAGTACTCACATGCAGTAGGTACTAGTTTTTCTTCCACTGAAGACCTGAAGTATTTTGAATTAAAGAAAGATTATGTTATGTTAACCCCAGCCAACTATTAATGATGACAGAAATCAACCTGAATTGCTTTTGTAACTTTTACCACATTTCCTATGACAGATCCAAGCAGCCCATCAAACATACTTCTCTTCGGCTTCATGAACGTATTTTGAAAGCAAGCCAAAACAAGCAAACAGTGACCTTCCCCTTTGCCCCATATTTTGAAAAAGTTCCTTGAAAAGAGTGTTTAAATTATTTAATAGCAAGGGAAGGTCTAAGGAAAATATTGGATTGATGAAGATGCCCATCTGACAAAAGAGGAGGTAAAGAAAATGGAGGCATTTAATGTCTTCTTTGCTTCAGTCTTCAATAATACTGATATAGATCTTGAGCTCCAGCTCAGAGGAGTGGGAAGACCACAACTGTAGAAGCAGTGATCTTCCATTTGTGGACACTGAAATTGTGAGGGGTAAATTGTATCTGTTCATAAGTCCATGGGAGCTGGTGGGATTCATCTCGGAGCACTGAAGGAGCTGGTAGGTGTTATGGCAGGACCCCCTTGATCGTCTGCCAAATGTCTGGGGAGCCTGGGGAGGTCCCTGCTGGCTGCAAACTGGCCAGTGTTATTCCAATTTACAAGAGAGGCATGAAGGAGGGCCCAGGAAATTACAGACCTGTTAGTCTGTAACTAGTACCTGGAAAAATGGTGGAGATCATGCTGGGGAGTACTGAAAGGCATTTCAAGGACAATGCAATCACCATCCGCTGTCTGTATGGGTTCAAAAAAGGGAAGGTCCTGCCTAAATAATTTGATATCCTTCCACAATAAGGTCTCTCACCTGGTGGTTGAAGGGAAAGCAGTGGTTGCAGCTTTTGTTGATTCTGGTGTTGCTTTCGATACTGTCCTGCACAGCATGCTCTGGGCAGTGTGCTGGATGAAGAAGGGCTCCAGGGCTTGTAGTGTGTGGGGCTACGTCTGGGCAGAACTATTACAGTTAGGGACTTTAAAGGGCGAGGTAAAGGGGAAATCCTAAATTACAAACTTTTGGGTCTTAGCACTTACATCATAGAGGAAAACTCATATATCTTAGGTGGATTTTACAGGGGGGAACACAAAGGGAGAGATAAGGTACGATAGGTCTTCTACACAGGTCTGATGAGATCAGGGTGTGAAGTCTCTGGCTTGGGCAGGGCATGTGATAACTTCATACAAGGAGTCTCTTCACATCCTGCTGAAGAAGGCAGGAAGGATCCACAGGGATGAGGTCAGTAAAAAGGGATTTTCCCAGCTTATGTAGCCCATGGCCTCTTTGTTTAAACCTAGAAGTTTTCTTTTTCTCATATCCAAATTTTGGAATACAACATTCCTCAGGGCTCAGTCCTAGGACCAGTTCTGTTCTAAATGTTTATCCAGGAACTGGAGGCAGGAGTTGAGTGCATCAGCAGCAAATGTGCTGATGATACCAAACTGGAAGGTGCTGGTGACTCTCTTGAGGGACAAGAACCTCGCAGAGGGATCTGGATGGCTTGGAGCACTGGGTGATTATCAGTGGCACAAAATGTAACAAGAACAATGCTGGATTCTGCCCCTGGGATGGAGCACTGCTGCACACAAAGATAAACTAGGACAGCAGTGTCTGGGAGCAGCCCTACAGTGGGATCTGGGGTGCTGTGGGTGAATCTGAAAAACTCAGTCAGAAAGACTACTCAGAGACATTTTTTTATCTTTAAGCAGCAAGGTATTTGTTTATTCAACGTTGGGAGCAAGCCAGCTCGTGCTGGACAAACTTGCTCAACTTGAAAGTGCAAAACTAAGCCGTTTTATACACTTTAGATCCATGATTACATCATTTATTATACATATTAATAAGCAGGCTGGTCTCTGGGCAGAGTCTTTCCAGACATGTCCAGTCTTCTACTGTGGGGTTTTCTCTTCAAGCCTTCATCCCTCTGGTGGTCACCATGGACGTCTTCCTCAATTTGACCTCTTCAGTGAGGTGACCTGAATTCTTCAAGCTTGCAAAATCCTGGCTCTGGGCCTTCTAGATCTTATTCAAAGGTCTGGTTTACCTAATTTATTTCTGTGTGTGTACTACTCCTATTCTTTCTACAATAAGGCCTCTGGTCCAGTGAGCAGAAGAGAACATGAGATTAACCAGTGCTCCTAAAATGTTCTTCCAGCAACACAGGTATTGGGGTTTGTTAGCAGGCCAAGATATCTCAGTTAACTCTTTTAAGCCTGGCTCCTGTTTCATGGGTAGCAGTTTAGTGTGGGTCAGCAGTGTACCTGGGCAGCCACGAGGGCAAACCCCATCCCAGGGGGATCAGACACAGCATCCCCAGCACCCAGAGAGGGATCATCCCGCTGTGCTCAGCACTGGGGTGGCCTCACCCCGAGCCCTGTGTGCAGAGCTGGGCCCCACGGCTTGGAAAGGGTGAGAAGGCCCTTGAAGGGTCCCCAGGTTGAAAATGCAATAAACATAATTGAAAGGTTTTAAAAATATATCTTTATGAAGCTCAAACTGAGTAGGAAAATAGTATTGAGATTTTCATGGAGAGTAAGCACATGAAACTGAATCAGAAGAGAGATTGCATTTGTTAGAAGGCCAAACAATTCACCTGAGACTTGTATATAGCCCAAAAAGGAGTTTTAAAATGAATAGAAGAAAGAAATATGAGACGCTAGAGTGAAGCAATAAAAAGATTTATTTTTTTTATGAAAGAACTATTACATTGTAGAGGAACCAAAACCATAAATGACCTATAACATTACCAAACAATTCTCAGAGGAATCATATTTTTGGGGCCACAAATAGCTATATTAGCTAAAGTACAGATCCTTCAGTCACTATTTTCCTTGATATTGGAACTGTCCTGTATTTTGAAGGATTTAAAAGTTGTTTAGAGATAAAATAAATCTTATCTTATCTGAGGATCATGGAATAATTTAAGTAGGTAGGAAGCACCTCTGGAATTCGTTTAATCCTTAATGATTGATCTTGGCTATCACTCCTATTTTTCACCCCAGCATGTCCTTAAATTTGTTTTCTTACCAGAGAAGATTTCTTGGACTGCAGAAATGTATTATATAATGTCATGTTTTAAACATATATAAAGAATACTTATACCATGAAAAATCTACTCTGCCATCTTACATTTTATTCCTTTAAAGAACCCCACAAGGCATTTTTAAGAAGCAGAAGCAAATCCCTCAATAACCTGTAGCAATAGGTTTTTGAAAAGCATGGAGTTTTTCTGCAGCCTTCTAGCATCCTGTCCACATGCTTAACTATCTTTTGGTTGGAATATTTGTTGAAACATTTGCATTCAGTTGTGTTCCTTCCAGCTTTAGATAATTGGCTTGTGTGTGTTTATTTGTAAAGATGTAAGAGAAAAATTAAGAAGATTCTAAAGCACAAAATACTTTTAAGTTCCTGGGTTTTTTTCTCCTTGAAACCATACCAGATGAATATTTTCTGAAAAAGTGACATTTTCTTCATTGTCAATAAACTTTTTCCCCCCAAACTGTAATTTTTTCTTGCCATGTATTACCTATGGATGTCCACGATATTCCAGCAAAGTTCGAAAAATAGAACAATGCCATTACCACACTGGAAACTGCTAAAGAAGAAACAGATACACTTTCTATCCTGATATTAAAACTGATATTTTAATTCTGATTAAATATATCCTGATATTTTGCTTCTGTAAGAGTATTGAGTTTTCCTCTTTAGATACATTTTGTACATCACATCTTGCTTCTTGGAACCCTGAATGTGTGATAGGGTTGAAGAGAAAGGTTTGTAAGAAATAGTGGAGTACATTAGAAAACAGAACATGGGTGGAAAAGCAATAGGGCTAGAAAACAACACAGAAAAAGAAATAGGAGACAAAGGGACTCCTGTGCTTACTGTGCATAAGGCATGAGCTGATTTGAGGAAAATATAATTTCAGAAGAAATCATACATCTTACTCCTCTTTACCAGTGCGTATAAGTAGTTGTGTGTCAGGCTATAGAGAGTGCCTGTAATTTTACTTCCTAGTAATTTTGCTTTGGACATTGGTATTGGAATCCTCCTATTTGAAAGGCACTGCCTAGGAAAGTGTTGTTATTAACAGAACCTTAGTGCTTTATAGCCAAATATCCAAAAATTCTCTTTATTTTGTACTCTTGGTTACAAATGTTACCACATATAATCTACTTTTTAACTTTTTTTCTTAAGTTGTTTTTTTTCTGGATTTACAAAGCCAGTTTGAGTAATATGCAATTCTACTGAGTGGGTGTCTCCTTAGCACCGGGGAAAAGCAACTTGCCTTGGACTCAACACAGTGAAAAAGTGACAGCTACATTCACAACTTTCACAGTAATAAAATTGTTCCCATTACCTTTAAAAAGAGACAAGAATTTTTGCCAGTGTTCCCAAAATGCATTAATATATTGTGATGATACACATGAAATATAGAATTCCCTTTAGAACCTATATTATAAAGTTAGGAACAAGGGACCTCTGTAGAGTGGGAAAAAATAATACACCATTAAATTCAGAGTTATGCATGGCAGAACAAATATAAATGGCAGAGAACCTGCAGAACTTACTTCATGCTGCATTACAATTACTCTTTTATTTTTCTTTTAGTTATCTAAGACACTAAAGACTTGCCATGTAATTTGCGTGTAAATTGTACTCAAAATCACTTCAATAAAACTTTTTACACATTCAAAGAAGTCTAGCTAACAGATCACATTGCAGGTAGAGCAGAGGATAGCAGCCTAGGAAAACTGTTCTAGGACTATAGTAGTGCCAGGAAGCAAAATATTTTCAGCAGCAGAAAAATGCAACAGTTGTCAGGTTTTTAATGGCTTTGAGGGCCATGCATTTCTTTGATCTTTCTTTGAAACAAAAAAAATTACTTTTTGCTTGTAAAATTCTAAATAATCAAAATCAATAGGAGATTTGTAGCATTTCAAACAAGATGAACAAGTATTTCCCTGAGTATATATTGTTTTAGTAGGAAAATCAAAGTACAATCAATATTTTTTCTATATTTTTTTGGAAGAGTAGTTTAAATAAAAACCTTCTTTTCCCTTTCTTAAACTGCCTTTGCTCTATGATGATTGTCTTTTTCTGATAATCTTCAAAGTTTAAAGAGTAGATGCAACTAGATGAAAAAAGTAATTATAATATCACTTGTCTATCTGCAACCAACCATCCTGCAAGTGTGAAAACACATTGAAACGAAAAAAAAAATACAACAGAATTTCTCTTGAACAAAACCGTATAGTAACAAAAAAGAAAGTTCAGACTCCTCCAGGACAGAATTTCCAAACCCTCAAGGCCAAAGTCTTGCCCAAAAATGATTGCTATGGTTGGTAAAGTACACCAAATTCATAAAAAAAAAAAAAAAAAAAAGTTCAAACTATTTTTGATCTTTTCCATCTAAGTCTTTAAGATGTTCTAGCTTTGTAATAATGCTATCACCAGTGAGATGTTTTCGAGCAACATGTGCTCAATGGTACATTTATTTTCATCTTTTTTCAGTGATGTAGCATTGCTCTTTTTTATTCCTCATTTTTTGGGGTCAGATCCCTATCATTTACTTCTAAATATATTTCAGATTAACTATGATTCTGAATCATTCACACACGGTAGTAGATTTAGCCACTAGCACTTTGACAAAATCATAGTTAAAAATTTATTTTAAAAAAACTGCCTATGATTAGCATCAACATTATAAAACAGGCTAATAAAAATGCATGGAGAAGCGTGACCTTATAAAATAAAGCATTTATGCACTTCATGATTCAGTCATTACTAAATTCTCTTATATACTCAAGATTACTGCTTACCCGAGGACACTGAAAAGTACCTCTGAGTAACAGACTAAAAGGAAGAATACAATTGGATCTTAAAAGCTGTTAAAACAAAAATAGACCTATAAATATGATGTAGAAATACAGGGAATCTGAGACCTTGAATGATTCTTACTTAAAATGTAAATATTTTGATAAGTGACTGCATAGTCATTTCTGTACTTTTAGGTGACTGACAGACCAAGAACATGAGAGTACCTTCATTAGCAGTGCTGGTCATGATCTCACAGATAAGACAAATCAGAGCTTTCCTTCATAAGGTCATCATCATCATCATCATGTCCAGGCTTCAGGAACGAAGATTTGGGAAGGGCTCTGCCCACGTTTGTTACAAACACACTGGTGGCTGAAAAGGCCAAAATGAGACAGACACGTCCAGTTGCAAAAGGCACAGCAGAAAGACTCCTTAGGCGGGAAATTCTGCAAGACACGATTCTTTCTGCGTTGTCTTTTCTCCTCAAGGGTGATCCTGCTGCGTTCTCAAAGGCATCAGCAGCGTTAGAGATGGGGTGTCTCCAGACCTCCTGATTGGAGCCCAGAGCAGACCAGTTCTGGTGATCAATATGGCCAAGGCTGAGATGTTGTTTCAGGCAGTCCTTGTATCTCCTCTTTGGGGCTCCTCTCTTGCAGCAGCCGGTGGCAAGTTCACCATAAAGCAGGATCTTAGGGAGGGGGTGGTTGGTCCTTCATCCTGGAGACGTGCCCTGCCCAGCACAGCTGTGTTCTCAGCAACATGGCCTCAATGCTTGGGACTGCTGCCTGTTCTAGAACAGATGGATTGGTCACATCATCTGACCAGGGGATGTTTAGGATTGTTCGGAGGCAGCGTTGATGGAAGCGTTCCAGGAGTCGCAGGTGGTGGCTGTAGATGACCCAGGATTCAGATCCATATGAGAGAGTAGACAGCACTATGGCTCTGTAAACACTGACCTTGGTACTTTTCTTCAGGTGTTTATTTCACCAAACTCTTTTATGAAGCTCTCTGAAGGCACTGTATGCCTTTGCTAACCTGTTGTCTGTCTCCCCGTCAATCTCACCATCCGAGGAGATGAGGCTGCCTAGGGAATTAAACTGCTGGACTGATTTGAGCTCTGATTGCCAATGGTGATGTGGGGATGATGGGGGACTTCCTGAGGTGCAGGCTGATAGAGAACTTCTGTCTTCTTTAAGCTGACTTCCAGCCCAAAAAACTCTTCATAAGGTAAAATATTGTCTTTCCTACCAGCCATCTGTCATGCACAACATCCCCTCTCACTCATTCCATACTTTCACAAATGTTTAGAAGCTAAAAACAGGGGGAGTCTATGGAGGAAAAGAGGGTTTATGGGACCAGGGCTGGTTTGACAATGAGCAGAGGAGGCATTGCACCATCTCACAGTGTAGTCTGATAGCTTTGAGGAAGGTGTCAAGGGGATGGGGACAGTCTGTTTCCAGCACTGCTTGATGGGAAAGTGAGAGATGGTGACATCCCCTGAAACTAGAGGCTGGAGAAAAAGAAATGAAAAATAAATAAATGATAAAATAAAATAAAAAAAATCCCTGTGAGAATCATGAAGTGTTGGAGTGGATTGCCTAGAGAGGATATGTGTACCCTGAGCTTGGAGGTCTTCAAGTCCAGAGCACTACTACATGAGATTATAAATTAGCAGTAGTGTTAGACTGAGGATTGTGATGGTGAAAATACACCCTGTTTCTCATTCCCTAGAGCTCAAGGTGACAAGTACATCTTAGACTATTGGAGATGTCTCATAGTGAGTTAGTTTTCTTCCATTTCAACCATTTCACTCATTAAAATCGTGTTACATTCATACAATAATGAAATTTCAAAGACATTTTAAAAAGGGATAAGGCCAATATTATGAGGTTTGTATGAGCTTTTATGCAATTTAATCCTTATAATCAAGGCATCTAATTTAACAAATAGATTAAACAACTATAAAGGTGAAAATAATATATACAGCTTGTCAGACAGAAGAAGGAGTATGCTGGCAATTACTTATTTAAAAGAACAAAACAAACCACTTGCTTCAGCATGTATTTACATGTAAGTGTTAACCTACAGTATGCCAGTAGTAATTACATGCAAGTTTTATCATTTGTATCATTGCTACCTTCCTAATTGATAGGATGTTCTTTTTTCTTGCAAACAAACCCCAATGTCTCCTTTCTTTATGAGTTCCTGATTATTTATGCATTTTTAGAAATTTGAGTCTCCTGCAGAGCAGTTAGAGCTCAGATAATGAAACATCTGAAATAAAATTTCCATAAGGCTTCAAGAGCCAGGCAACAGCTTTAATCTTGTTCTAAAATGCTGCAGTTTGTGTGATTACCTGTGTTTATCATAAAGATATCTCTTCTGAACAGTTCAGGCTACTGTCAACTTTTCATGTTTCCAAATAAGAACAATATTAAAACTAAGGTTTTATTCAGGCTCTAAAGGAGAAGTATGGAAAGAAAACTGCTCTGAATCTTTCTCTCTTGTTAGAACTAACAAGCCTGAGACATTTCATTCTACAAATTGCCTCAGCTTTCCAGACAGATGACTATTACCCTTAACAGCAAATGCTAGACCAACTTTTTTTGATCCATTTGGGAGACTAAATAAATCAAAGGCTCATGCACAGTGTAATTGTCATAACTGCGAAGAAAGAAAAAGGATAATCACTGCAGAGTGGTAGTTTTAAAGTTTTGGACATTAAATACTGTGTACATGGTAACAGTTTTCAGAAACATAACCAAAATTTTGCTAATTTTGACTGCCTGTCGTGATCAGGGACACCTTCCACCAGACCAGGGTACTCAGAGCTCTGTCCAACCTAGCCTTGAACACTTCCAGGGGTGGCATACACCTTCCTTTTGTGCCTTATTTCCAGGAGAAGATTCCTGCACAGCTACACTGACCTTTTGCCTCATCTGCTTGTCTTCTGACATTTTGGAATTGCCTGCTCTGCTGCTCTTAGGAGGTGATGCTTAAAAAGTGATCAGCAGTGATGGACCTCAGCACCTGAAAAAATATGTTTTATGGGGACTTCACTTACTACTTCCCTGAGAAGCCTGTAACAACCAGTTAACATTTATCTAGTATGTGTTTCTGATCAAAGGAATATTTACTTCTACCAAATACTGCAGCATTCTAGGTGAATTTTGCCAGTTCTTTCATGTCCAGAGCTGAAGTTTTGCCAGCACTTTTTCCAGTCAAACTGTTTCCCTCTTGGCTTCTTTACCTCAAGGATCTTTGACTTATCTCCTAAGACTGCTAGTGTGCTCCAGTGTGGCTAGCACATCTCAGAGGGCCCTCACTAGCACCTTGTCCCTCCAGCCTTTGCATGTCATCCCACAGCTTGCCAGGGAAATCCTGGTCTTGCCCCTCCTTTCTCATCACAACTATTTTAAGGCTCTGCCACCATTCACAGTGAAGGACCACAGCAGATCCATAAATTCAGTTTAACATTGACCTCTGCAATGTCTGACAATCTGCTGCATTAAAGAAGCAGAAAAGTCCCTTCCAGCCCAAGCCATTCTATAATTCTATGATTCTATCAATTTTCATTTTAACAAAAGTTCTGCTTTCTCAGTTCTTGCTGTGTGTGCTAGTTTTTATAATCTTGCCTTATTTTCCATAATGCTAATGATGGACTATTTTGACTATTTTAAATAAGAGTCTGAAAGTTTAGGAAAAAATAATAAAAAAAGGCTCCAAGGTATTCCACTTAGAGGACGATAAGGGAAGTATTTGAACACAAACATTTGTTTGAGTTTTGGTCCCTTCATCCCTCACCCCCATTTTTTGTTTAGGGAAATATTTCATGTTTCTTTTTCCTTTTACTTAAAACTTATTCAAAGTACTACATTAATTTAGGGTCAGTATTCCTTGTTCAATATTTCTTACATATGTGGCATTGATGAATTTTGTGGAAGAGGTCTGGATTGTCTTGTGCATTAGACAACTGTTGATGTACAGTGTCAATCCTTCTATACTGTGCAGTACAAATGAAATCTTTAAATAAAATCATAGCCAGATAACTTTTCTGTTGAGCTAGTACTGGGATTCATAAGCATAATACTCATCTGTGAACAGCAATCATCTGGTATCATCTACACTAACTGTGTGACTGCTCCTATCAGATTTTTCATAGGGAGAGACACCCTATTCACAGTGAAAGGACCACAGTAGATTCATAAATTCAGTTTAATGTTGACCTCTGCAGTGTCTGACAATCTGCTGCATTAAAACAGTGCATGATACCAGACATCAATCCTTCCGAATTTGATGTGTCAAGTTTGGTCCCCTCCTCCAAGCCTTACCAAGTCGAAAAATCCCATCACTGTACCTTTCTTCTGATTTATGCCTGTGTCCACAATCTTGACATGGCAAGTATGAGAGTTGGAACATATGGTTCAGTGTGTGAAGTCCCCATCACAACTATTTTAAAGCTTCTGAGCAAAGACTCTCCTCCCTCACCAAGAAAGGTGAATCCTGTCTGAGGCCAGCATGCCTGGTAGTGCACAGGCCAATTAAACTATTGCAAATTGGGAATACAATTACACAACAAATGGTTTACAGCACCTAAAATCAGTCTTAAAACAGTACAGGGAAAAAAATACAACAAACTAAAACAAACAAAAAAGACTTCTATAACCCCCTAACAGATGGTACACCAAATGTAGCAGGAATGCTCCTCAAATAATCTAGGAACATGCCAATTCTTAAATATCTATATTGACCCGAATTTGACTGGAGATCTGTGCAAACACATTGCCTTTCTTCCATAATCTTACAAATGCTGACAAGTGTTTTACTCTGAACGACATTTTAGAGATGTGAAAACTGCTACCAGTAAGTTGGATGTGATACATTTATGGTCATGTAAGTTTTTGCCTCTGGCTCTGGGCTGTCTCAAAATTTGTAAGATGAACCTTCTATAGAGTGAAAATTCTTTATGCACATTATTTCTACCTATATAAACAGGATTTAAGCACTTTTTTTCATATAAAATAATGTTCATATAAAAGTAATGTTATTTCTATGTGAAAGCTGTGCCAGATTTGATTGACATGATTCAATGCAATTCGCACAATAACATGACCAGTGCAGCAGCACTTTCTAAAAGTGGCTACAGACATTTGAGTTAACAGTTCTGAAAGTTAATTGACGTATTCAGATTAGATGGTTCTGCCTTTTTTCAAAAGTACTAAGTGGAATGGAAAGATCCCATGTAATCTAGGAGTAAAAGTCAGTGTTCCCTTCTGTGATAGTTGGGTAGGATGTTGAAAAAAACAATCAGTACCTATTCAGAATACTTTGCAGTGAGCAGAGCTACATTTAATGCAAAATTCACCCAAAATTCTGCAGTATTTGGTAAAAATAAATATTCCTTTGATCAGAAACACGTACTAGAAAGATGTTACTGGTTCAGATAATATCCTAAACATCTTTCTAATGAATGCATCTTTGCAAAACTGCAGTAATTTCAACCATAATTATTTTCATTAAATTTTCATTTGCATAAACTCTTTTATTCATACTATTATAATTTACCATATCCTGTTAACAGAACACAGGCTATTTCATGTTCCATTTCATATTCAGCTATGACTGATTAGTTCAAGCACATTGAATGATCATGCATATACATTGGAATAATTTTCATCATTTTTTCTCCAGACCTGGCAAGTTTTGTTTTCAAGTAGATGATCTTTACTAACGAGGTGCAGAGTTCTTTATGCAAATCAAGGAGCAGCAAAAAAAAACCCCTGAGCTTCCTTGATCAGAAAGCTGTTTAATGACACTGCAGCAGGTCAGAGTCCTACCTTAAGTCTTAGTGATTTGGGCAGTTTAATTTGAGATGGCAGTCAAGAACAACAGTCTTTCTTCAAAATACATTTGCAGATTATGAAGCTTCGAGTTATAAATGTTATAACATTACAAACATTACAGCAACTTCTGTGGTTGCAAATTAAGAAAATTTCCTTCCTTAGCCATTAAACCAATAAGTCTTTATGTTATGAAAGTGTGTTAACTTTGCTAATATATATGAGTTTGCACTATACAGTGTAATGTAAGGTAATGAGCTAGTAGAATTTTACTGAAGACTTATGTATTGTTCATGATTAAAGAAAACAAGCTAAATAACAGCATAGCCCATGAAATAAGGGCTTTTCTTCTTGGAAGCTCAGAGCTGTCTGTGAAGGATAAAGGACACCCTTGGACAGCCAAGGTAACAACAGGATCCCAGTCTCTCTGATATATCTTTGGTGGAGGGGCCACTGTAGTCTGGCATCACAGACAAGTAACTATGGAAAATCTGTCTCCTGGGACATCTGGATCACCAGGCAAGTGGTGAGAATGCTGAAAAAAGTGTAGTTGCTCTCAGACTTTAACTCGTAATTGGTAATGTGGTGTTACTCCTTAGTGAAATCATGCTGCACTTGAACCTTTGAAGGGTATTGGAAACTTGTGTAAAAATCACATTTGGGTCTCCCAGTACTGCTGGGACACTTCATGTACATGAATAAACATTTACTCCTGTACATTAGTACTTTGCATCCCAGCCCTTGTCCTTGGTCAGCACTGGCCAGTTGTGACTTTTTGTGACAAAGTAGAAATCCATGTGACCTGGCTGCATGTCACAAGAGGAGAGACAAAGCACTGGTGTCCCAGGAAAAGCAGGAAATAGTATAAAAGAAGTATTTAAAAGACATGCAGATGTGGCACTCATGGACATAGTTCGGTGGCGGACTTGGCGCTGCTGAGTTAATGGTTGGACTCAGAGACCTTAAACATCTCTTCAAACCTTAAAATTCAGGACAAGTAGGCTACTAACTTAATACAAAGATGGATATAATACAAAGCATTTGGAGTGCCTTCTAGACCAAATATATTTTATGATACTCAGAAGGATTATGGTTCAGCTCCTCTCAACTTTGGACTTTTTCTACTGTAGTTTCAGAACTGGCCAGCTCCTTTGTTTCTCATTTGAGGTAATTGTTTTTGTACCTTATGTAGTATTTTAACATTTGGAATTTCAAATAAAGCTTAATAGCTTAATGTATTAATATTTCTCAGAAATGTATTTTAAAAATTATTGATGTCTTTGATCTCTGGAGTGGTATTCTGATTTGTTTTTTTTGGTTTTGGTTGGTTTTGATTGCCTTTTTTTGTTTGGTTGGGGTTTTTTGGTGTGTGTGGTTTTTTTGTTTGTTTGTTTCTTTTGTTTTTGTTGTTGTTTGGTTGGTATTAGGTTTTTTCATTTGTTTTGGGGAGGTTCCTTTGTTTTTTGGTTTTTGTTCTTTAAGTCTACCTGTCCTAGTCAGGTATTTAAATGTCTAAAATGATTCAAGGTTCTGAACTGGACTTATATAAAAGTCCTTTTTAGTAGAATGATTGATTTTAGTAGAAATGGTGTCAGTTTTAGAACCAATGCCATGAACTGAAGATTGTATATGAATACCCAGGCTAAAGATAAGTATTCAAAAGGATAAAAACTTAGATAAAAGGTTCTGCACAGCCTAACCTTGGACCACATGTAGAATCATAATAACTAAAATCACAGAAAATTCAGAAATATCAAGCCAACATCAGCTGTGTTGACTTAGCTTCTCATCTGGCTTACAGCTTACAGCTTAGGGTTGCTCTGGTTACATGGTGATTATTTCTCCAGTTATTTTATTTTCTCTATTTCTATTTACCTTGCTTCAGCATATTTATGGGCTGCAGTTTGATCAGAAGGTGTTTCTAATCAAACAAGCCCAGTAAAATCAAAAAGCTTTTACCCAATTCCTTTCTCATCCATGTCAAAGACCAAATTTAACCCAGTGGAAATATTAAATCAACCTAACCATTTGCTAATCATTCATGATTGATGCAAGTCGACAGAGATGTAAAAGAGAGCTTTTCTGGCAAACTCACTTCCAAAGGGTCAAGCTAACAAAATAAACACCCAAACACTGCTTCCTCGTGTTTTAGCAAAATATAAAGTTTGAAGTTTAGGGAATTTGAGAGGTGGCTGTGTGTGGATCTCTGTAAATATATGGTAAGGCTTTATAGTATAAATCTGGATGAAAAAAGAACATGGTGAGTGTATCCCTTATGCATTAAGACATTCACAAAATTATTCCTATTATACAGACAAATTTGGATGCAGAGATTTTAATTAGTAACTTGAATTAGATTTTTGATTAGACATAAATTCATATTTGGGTCTGAGAGGTAAAGTTTTTGCCATTTCAAGCTCTAAATTCATAGTGACACCACATTCTGGGGAAAAGCTGCTCACATCTGAACTGTAAGCTTTTATTTGCAATGGAAAGTGGCTGCATTAATTGTCACTAAATTCTCTTTTTAACTCAAAAGGGAGTTTGAACATCGGGACAATAGCTACCAGTCTAAAGAGTTTTTCTTCTTGAAATCAATATCTACAATACAATGCTTTTATTATCCACATTAGCTTTTGAATCACTGTTCTGCACATCCAATTAGAAAGATTTGTGGTGTGCTTTGCATTCACAGCTCAGCTGATGAATGTCAGTTTTCATTTATTTTGCTTTCTCATCCATCCCTGAAATTTCTGCTTTATTTTAAACAAAGGCTTTAGGAATTACTCAAAACTGCTGTTGGATTAGACGTGGCTTCACGCTCCAGCAATTTATCCTTTTTTTTTTTTTTCCCTATGAGAAAATGAAATAGTAATTCTAATATCTGGCATTTTAGGGGAGGCAGTTCTCCAACTATAACCCAAATTATCAGTTATTCATTCATAAAACCAAAGAGCTGTTTCCAGAACTGTAGTTTTGAATGGCAAAATAGAACGAACCATTAATAAATATAAAAACTAAAGCACTCAAATATTATCATGGAGATTGTTTGATGACCGCTGTTAGAATTAGAGTTAAGCTCAATTGTTTGGTGAAATGGATCTCGGGCCTTTACTTTTGACATCATATGTAGTAAATACACTATGTGTACCCTGAAAGAGAAACATATGATGCCAGGAAAGAACTGATGATGAATTTTAGCCTGTTATCATTGCTAGACTTCACTACTTCCTTAGGTACTGGAACCTTAAAGTATAGTGTGTTTTCAGCTATGGTATTTGCAGAAAGGCAACATAGCACAAATAAGATTTGTCATTATATTCATACTTATAATAAAAATATTATGCAATCTTAAGTTATTTAGAAATAATAAAAAAAATTTCAATAGTATGCAACCTTGCTTCACATATTTTACTTTGGACATAACAACTAAAGCTTTTGTACAAGGACATAGATGATAAGTAATTTTAATGGGAAATGTCATTGCTTTATTTCTGTTACATTGTCATCTTCCCAGCAGCCATGTCGAGTTTGACAGTAAAAATATAAATGTACAGGATAATTTCTGCTAAATTTGTATTCAAAAAATCCCCAAGCAAATGGCTGCTTTAATTTCTGCTGTTTTCTTTTTCCTATCATCCTACCTGCATGGTGAGGTTCTGTTCAGGACTCCTGACAGTTGGAACTGTGACTGCCCACCTGCAGAATCTACTAAACATGTGAAAATATATTTGACAACTTTTATGAGTCGGGACAACACCTGCCATTTCATTGGGGATTCTTATATTTATGATAACTTGAATAATTTTGTTTTATTTTTATTTTTTTTTTAGTTATGCTTTAAATTTTTAGGGGTGATGAAGGGGAAAAGAAGGACTTTACTAATTTTTTTTTTTTTTTTGATCCCTAAATGCTCCTCAATCCTTTGTTTGGCAGAAAATTATCAATATTTCACTTTTGAAGCCCTTTCTAGCTCAGATCCCTCCAGCCTTACAGATGAATTGGTGTTAATCTGAGTTGTATTTAATTCTGACTGACCTACTAACATTAACTTTTAACACTTTTAAAATTAGTACAAGAGAGAGCTTTTGGAGATGAGACTAATTTCCAAGGTTGAAATCACCTTTCATTTTTCGCATGAAGTTGAGTTCGTTAGAATTATTCTCTATAGTTAATTATGACATCCATCCTGTGCTCTCATTAGAACTCTTATAAATGTGTGAGTAGGGGAAAAAAATAACAGAAACAGACTGAGAATAGTGAGTACTGAAGAGATTGTATTTATGGGTAAGTCATGAACCAAGAACCTGAAAAAAGTCTCCTTTATTAAATGAACCATGTTAGAATTCAGAATAAAAATCAAGAAGTTTATTATAGTCATGACATATTACAGATGTCTAGTAAAAGTTTTGGTTTTGTTTTTGTGTTTGTTTTTTTTTTTAAGAAAGGATATAGGAAGTAAAATTTGTGTTTTCTGAAGAGAAATTTGCATTTATCCTCCAAAGTAATTTGGCTGATGTTTTCAAGCATTTTTAATATCACATAGCTTAAGAAGAAAATAAAAATACATCAATGTATACTTGATAAAAATAAAACCAAAGAATACCACTAGTCCATGATCAAGCTCAAAACTCATCGACACTGGAAGAAAAAAATTCAGTGTTTCTTTTTTTTCTTTTTTCTTTTTTTTTTTTTATTTCTTGCATTGAATGTGCGTACTGTATACTTTTTCTCATTTATTAAAATCTGGAATTACATAAAATGCCACACTGTTCAAAAGGGAATTCTGATGGGAACATGTTTTAATGTCTTTTTTACTGGGAAATATGTTTGAGATAAATGTGAAATATCTGTACAAAACCTTGAAAGAGGAGAAAAAAAAAAGAATGTAAAACATTGTCCTGACTGAAGACTGTCCCTCAGCTATGGGGGCAAACTCTGGAATGGTTTATTGGACATACAGGCTGATATTTTAAGGGTCTGGGGTCTACATATTCATAGGGGGGCTGAGCTATTACAAACAGGGGGCTTTATAAGGATGAGGTAAGGGAAAAACCCAAGTTACACCTTTTGGGTTTAGCACTTACATCGTGGAGAAAATCCACTTATCTTAGGGTTACATTTTTGGGGATTTACATGAGGGAGAGATATCCAATGTTTACAGAATACACAGGATACGGGGAGGGGGAAAACAGCAATGGATTTTATGCAGAGGCTCGATAACTTCACAGCAGAGTCTCTTGTATCTAGGTAGGATATTCCAAACAGGTGACGGTCCTCAAATGCAGGTTTTTTCCCCAGCTTTTGTAGCCCAAGGTTTCTGTTTAAATCCAGCAGTTTCTTTTTCCAGTATATGAATTTTTGGACTCCAACAAAAACCCCCAGCTCTAACAGACTTCATGGGATTTATGTTCCAGATCCTTCACTAGATTTGTTGCCCTTCTCTGGACATGCTCCAGCACCTCAGTGTTTTTCTTGTAGTGATGACTCAGTACCATCCCTGTCTTCCAGCTCAGAGGAATGGGTACTCTGAAGAGAACTGGATTTGTTATTAAAGACAGAGGCAAACAAACATCTCAGCCTTTTCCTCATCCTAGTGAGGTTTACTGCCACAGGCCATAAAGGATGGCGATTCTGCTTTTCACTCTGTTTGTTGCTTATGTGTTCATAGAAAATATTGTTATTTTCTCCTACAGCAGTAGCCAGGTTTAGTTCTAGTTTGGCTTTGTCCCTTCTATTTTCTCCCTGCATATCTTCACACCCTTGAAGTGCTCCTGAGTTGCCTGCCTCTTCTTCCAGAGGTCATAAACTCTCCTTTATTTCCCTGAATTCCAGCCAAATATTTCTGTTCAGCCAAGGCTTCCTGGACTCCTTTGCCCTTCAGGACTCCTTCCCGAGGGACTCTCTCAACCAGTCTCCCAAACAACCAAAAGTCTTCCTTATGTAAGACCAAGGTGGTAGTTCTGCTGATCCCCCTCATTATTTCTCCAGAAATGAAACCTGTCGTTTCATGATTGTTGTGCCAAAGACCTCTACATCACCCACCAGTCCTCTGTTTGCAAACAACAGGTTCAGTAGGATCATAGAATCATAGAATCAGAGAATCACAGAATCAGCTGGGTTGGAAGGGACCTCCGAGATCATCAAGTCCAACCCTTGATCCAACCCCGCCGTGGTCCCCAGACCATGGCACTGATGCCACATCCAGTCTCAAACACCTCCAGGGATGGAGAATCCACCACTTCCCTGGGCAGCCCATTCCAATGGCTGAGCACCCTCTCTGGAAAGAAATTCTTTCTAATATCCAGCCTAAACCTCCTCTGGCACAGCTGCAGACCCAGCCCTCTTGTCTTGCTGAGAGTTGCCTGGGAAAAGAGACCAACCCCCCCTGGCTCCCCCCTCCTGTCAGGGAGTTGCAGAGAGTGAGGAGGTCTCCCCTGAGCCTCCTCTTCTCCAGGCTGAGCCCCCCCAGCTCCCTCAGCCTCTCCTCACAGCACTTGTGCTCCAGTCCCTTCCCCAGCCTCGTTGCCTTCTCTAACTGACTCTCTCACCAGACAGTGAGACAGCTGTTACCAGAACAGACTCAACTTGGGGAAAATTAGCTTAAATTATTGCCAATTGAAATAAATAAGGAATTACTTTTGCATGGTCAGAAACAGAAGGAAAAACCTTAAAACAAACACTTTCCTTCCTGCCGATGAAGCTGATCCTATGAAAGTGTATTAACTTTGATAAAATACATCAGTTTGCAGTTTTTCACTCTGAACATCACTGCCCTCACCAAGGGGTGAGGGTGGGATTTACAGTCAGTAAATCCCACTGCAGTTCCTTTCTGCGTCTGCTTTTTCCTCTCACTTTTCCTCTGCTCCAATGTGGCCCCTTGTCATGGTTTGAGACCCTTGAAAATCCAATTTCCAAGTCCAAGCACCCCTCCTACAATTTACTTCAATGTGAGAGGGTTTTCCAGACATAACACAAGACTCAGTATGGGGGGAAGGGAATTATATTATAATTATTATTTACACAAATAAATATTATAATACTTTATATACACAATTCTAACTCTGTCTCCTATGGTAAAGCAATATATTTACGTTAGATCAAATCTCCTTTTCCTCCAATAAAAGTTCAGAAGGGAAGAAGGAAAGATCCTTTCCACTTTCAGGGCAGCAGTGTCTCTCCACTCACGACACAGGGGTCTTCTCTCACCCCTCAGCCCTTCAGCTCCAACCGAAGGTCTCTCCCATGGGCTGCAAAGCAGGGACAAAACTCACTTCACCACGGTCATATCACGAAGTGCAGGGGCATCTTCGTGACAGTCCCTTCTTCAGGGGATTCAAGCTCCTTCTAAGTCAGAACGTTTAGGGCAGCTCTCAGTTCAGACTCTGCCCCAAACATCCTACTAGAGCTCCTTTGCTCTCTCTCAATTGCCAGTGTGGTGGCAGCAGTGAGGGGGGACAAGGCCACTTCCCCCACATTCCATCTGGCCATCCCAGTCCTGCTTCCAGGATGTCCCTGGTGCTGCTTCATTTCAGGACTCCCTTCAAGTGGAAGTCCACCCCCTCCTTCCAGGAGGGGTCTCAAAGGTTTGGGGAAATAAAATCACTCACCCCAAACAGTCTCTGTTGAGCTTAGTCCTCTCCCTCTCCCTCTGCCGGACACGCCTGTGTCTCTCAGCTTGGCTGCAATGCTGTCTTTGCTGCTTCCCTCTTATCTTCTTGACTTTCTGCCACAGTTCTCCATTCACTGCTGCTCTGCTGCCATTATCCACTCTGCTCTGGTTATCCACTCACAGCAAAGAAACTTCCCCCAGCTCTTAGCCACAGTATTTGGCCCAGTTTAACATTGTTCCAAGTTCTTGTAGCCCCCAGCCAGAGCTGGTGGGGCCTCGGCCCCCAGCGGGGCTCCTGGGCCCTCTCTCCTCGTGGCCTCACAACATGGCCACTTCTCTCCAACTACATCATCTTCTTCTTTTCCATCTGGTGTGATATGTTTTAATTTTGCAGGGGTTAACACCAAGAAACACCACCCCCCTGGAGTTAACCATTTTCCAACTCCAGGGGAAAACTCTGTTTAACCCAGGACACCCCTCCACACTCCGCAGTTCCCTCAGGAATACCCCTTTGCAGCTGTACATGTCACCCATGGGTTGCACTGTGGAGATCTTCTCCACCATGGTGTTCTTTCTCCTCGTGCTCTGACTTTGGTATTCTCTCTGCTCTTTCTCACTCTTTTTTGTTCTTTTAGTGTCTGGTGTTATTTGCCCTTTTTTAAAAACGTTTTTACAATGGCACCACGTGTGACTGATGGTCTCAACTGTGTCCTGTGGTGATTCTGTTGGAGCCAGCTGGAACCAGCTGTCTTGAATTAGGCAGCCCATAAAGTCTTCCCACAGAGGCCACCCTGCAGCACCCACACTGACAGCACCTTGCCACAGACACCAAATACACTGCCAAGAAAAGAAAAATCATCTTGTTTTCAAAAGAGAGAAAGATCTGGAAGGCTGTTTCTTTCATGTGATGAAGCCTGTTATCTGGGAATTGTTAATTGTTCTTGAACTTACAGTGATTTGATTAATTTGTGTTAGAAGTACTTCATAGTGTTAATAATGATAAAATAAAGCTGTTCGGCAGTGATTGCATTTGGGGTTTGACTGGAGAAATGGTTTTCCCCCTAACTGGTCAGTTTTTAGGAGGCTGTCCAGGCATTCTCTCTCTTTTCCATGTATGGTCAGAACCAGGAGTAGAACTGTCTTATGGGTTATTCACAATCAGTTAGTTTGTACGCTGACCTTCGGGAAACTTGTCAGATTTAGTCACAAACACGGGACATGATTCCAATGACATGGGATGTGTACATACAAACAAATACTTTGGTATTTAGTGGTATCGTTATGCATTTAGGATTTAACTGGGGCAAATTGTGGGAGGGGGGCTTGAACTTGGAAACTGGATTTCTGAGGGTTTCAAACCACCACATTTTTGTGCATCAAACATTTTGCCATGAGAACATGGCTTTTATTTAGCACTAGTACCCTAGGGGTAAAGTGTGTTCTGAGCACCTATTGGGAGTACAGGCATAACCAACTGCATGAGTTACTTCAGTAAATAATTCAAATGATATAATTGTGGAGAAACACTAAGATAAGTGACTTTTTTCACCCTGTATAATCTGCTGGAATGGAAAGATTTTCCTGTATTTCAAAGTCTGGTAGAATGTCAGTGCATCGTGATTCACAGAGACTGGTGCGATGTTCATCCCTTCCTCTTCCAAGAGTTATGGAAGATGAGCAGCTTTGTGTCCCTGAGAAATAACATCTTACATCTTTTTTAATTAGGCTTGTTTCAGAGTTCCTTCAAGCTGGTACACAGGTGACCTATGCAGTGCCTGCTGGTATTTGCTGGCGAGGTAGCAATGGTGTGCTGATAGTGTACACATAATAAATCATTTTAAAAGAGGGTGAAGTAGTTCAGTGCACTTCTAATGTCACTTTGCCACAGAAGCAGTTGATGTTGCAGAAATGTCGTGTGATCACTACAACAGGCAATGAGAGAATGATGGAAGTCCATTTTGGTTATATGTTAACTGTGTGAAAATACTGTAATAGCATGACTGAATATTTAGGGTTTGGTTCAGACTTTGTCCACACTTCAGCTTTAATGGGCTGTTAATTCTATGCAGTTTTGAATACATATGCAACAGAGGTTCATTTTTTTACCAGACATGGGCATTCCAGAAAATTGTGGTACATTTAAATGTGTGCAAATGAAATTTGTTTCATCTCAGCTGTTCTGAGACTTTTGTGATCCTGTGAGTTGTGACACGTCTGTCGTAAGGCACTTTTTCATTTCACATTCAGTGAGAGTGGAAAACCTCTATTAAAATATTCCCTTATACCTGAGGTGTCTGTTTTCCCAACATCAATTCTCATAATTCTCATCATCTTCAAACAGGGTTGCTGACTCTTCCTAGAAAGAGAACAAGATCTGTCACTAAAAATAATGTGGAATAACTGCTTTTATAATAAATTCAGGTACCAGCTGCAGTGACTGTGATGGCTGAGAGAGGAGCTTTTGCATAAAAACCAGAAACACTAACTTGGGTTTTGTAAAACAGAGCAATTGATTACACTGAGTTAGGCATTATATTTACAATGGTTTTATGAGGTGAAAAGATCACAGGCTGTTTTAAATACTGGCATATAAAAAACGTAGTTAATTCTTTTGCAGTGATAAAATACTTTTGTTCTCCCACAATGCTGGTATCAATTTTACTGTGGTTGCATAATGTAACATTATGTGCAGAAAGCAGTGTAAAAGAGTTGAGAAGAGCAGTTTTAAACGAAGTGCACAGACAGTTTAGAAGGAAGGTTATATTCTCCGCCTGTCTTTAATGGCAGTCTCAACTGATGACACAGTCCCTGATGGTAAAGCAAAGTCATTAGGAATCAAATCCCTGATTGAGAATTTCAACTCCATAAATGAGCTGCATGGGCACTTAACCTGGGAACTCCCAGGATATTTTAAAGCATATTTCCAATTAAACCTGACTTGAGGAACTATATTTTCTTCAGTGTTACTGGGGATATTATTTTTTTCTTTTGACCTGCATGTGTGGTTCATGATCTGCTGTGAAGAAGTCATTGGTAGATGTTAAGAATGTGGGCTGGAGTTTTATGAGCACAGCTTTTCACAGTTGTCACACACAGTTGAGACACCAACCTGCCCTGGTTGACGCTGCTTTTTTCAAGGAGGTTGGACTAGATAATCTCCAGAATTTCCTTTCAACCTCAACTACTCTATGATTTTATAGAATAGAATAGTTTTAAGCATTTTAATGCACTTTAATGTCCTCACTAGTTAAGGTGAGTAGTGTAATTTATGGCAAACCTGTACAGTGATCTTATTGGAGTTTCTGCTGTTCATCTTGAAAACACAAAAATACAGTCTAATTAAAAAAAAAAGTCAAATCCACAAATGTTTCAGTGTTACACGTTCATGGTGGGGAAAAAATAATCAGATAATCATGGAGAAAAAATAATTCCGTGGTATTTCTAGGAGAGATTATGTATATAAATAGTCACTGTACTTTGGCTTAGCTTTCTTTTCATATTCAAGGCAATTCAGACTCCTTCCAATAACGTCTGGTTGGTGTTCAGCTCATTTTCTTCTTGTTGAGCTAAATTAGGGTCAAATACCTGTTATGATCTGTGTTCTTTCAGACACAAAACATGTTTTTAGATGTGCTGTTTGCTTATCAGAAACTACAGAAGCCCAGGTTAGTTCAACTATTCTAGAATATCATTATATTTTATGTATTCCTTTCAAGAATAAAACAGATTACGCTGTATTTGGAAATATTTAAAATGTAATTGTATTCTTCAAATATCATAATAGCTATTTTATTTTAGTCTTTTTCACTATTATTCTGCAAGACACTAAATTTTGAAAATATTACTTCCTCACTTCCTTGATATACACCAGACCAAATATAAAATTGCAATTGCCATGTGATGAGGCCAGAAAACTAAACACAAATCCTAATGATAGTAGTCAGAAGCTTTTCTATCAGAGTATGCCGAAGTATGAAAATGAAATACCTCCTAGAAATGTGTAATTTCTGTTCAATTTTCAGTTGGAAATTCACAAGAAATTTAACATCTGGTATTTTTAATTTAGTATTGTTCTATAATGTCTTTTTGGGTTTTTTTAAGCACTTATTTTTTTTTTTTGGCTTTCAAAACCAAACAAATGGATTTCGGAATATTTGAATTTCCTGCCAGACACATATTCAACCATGATCCACCCATTCTTTTCCACTCATTATTTAAATGTTGTTCTCCCCCTTACATCTTTAGTACCTATTACTCCTGTAGTTACCAAAGATGGAAAAAATCTGTATGTGTTGAATAAAAAAAGAGGTGGCATTGAGATTTCCATTTATTATTTTCAAGGTTCAGACCATACACTTCAAATTTCTGCAATGCAAACACACATATATATTTATATAGACCCTTCTGCTTCCACAGGTGAGTATGCAGTCAAAAACATTTGAAAAATATCTGTCTGGTTGTTGCTAGATGTTGCATGGTTACTTAAATTCCATGGCCTCTTTGGGTCTATTACAGAACTTAAAAAATAGTGAGGGGAAAAAAATGGAAAATTAATTCTGTGACCTAATGCTGAACTTTTATGACACTCAATATAAAAATGTATTTTCATAGCTGTTTCTTCAGGTTCCTTTGAACAGTAAGTTCCTATGGACCTAGTATATTTTAATTATATTCTTCTCTCTTTTCCTTTTTCTCTTTCTGTTTCTTGTTTCTCTGAATTGCATTCATATGTTTCAGAACATCTTCTGCTGGAAATGCAGAAATAAATTCCTATTTATCTTGGAAGCATCACAGTTGTTTATACTAAGGGTCATGGGAAAAAGTGTGTCATCCCACATGTCATATATGGTAGAATTACAGAGCTATTATTAAATATACATAATTTATAATTATAGATATAGATTTTCAGTTTCTTTTATGCCATATGACATTGATGTAGTAACTTGAAATATTATTTTTTTACTTATTTATTTCCTTCTTTCCTTCCTTCTTTCTCTTTTTTTTCTTTTTTTTTTCTTTTTTAAACTTCACTCTGGAGACAGGTCTGTGGTCTCTCTCAGGTACATGATGAAACTGGTTTGTAAACACGACTAAGATGATAAATTTAGAGTAGTTGTGCCAATTGACTAAATAAACTTTTAACACTTATGGATATTTTTTCATCGTATAAACTATAAATTCATTTTAAGAACCAGAAATATTCAAGGGAAAATATTGCATTACAGAAAAGAAATAAATATAACTTTTTAAAATTCTATACATTATTTGACAGTGGTTTATCTATTGCATGAATATGCTGGTTAAATAAGTGAAATATTCTCCTTAATATTTACTGAATCTTAGGAATGCAATGTATATCTGTTGATTTCTGAGTCACTTCTCATGAAAATGGATAAACCCTGAATTTTAAAGAAAAAGAAGTGGCCTGCTCTGTCTGTATTATAGTGTCTACTGGAAAATATATACCAGGGTCAAAAACTCATTTGTCAATTAGTTTTCATTTCTTCACACATTTTTAAAAGCTTGAATTCATAAATGTATAGAATACACTCCTCTTCAGATGCTGAGGTAAGTTATTAAAACTTGCTGTAGAACTTTTTGATAGTCTAATAATACTTGAACACAAGCAAAAATTAAAGATTTTATCACCCTGGATTATTGCATAGGAGCAATATTTTTTTTCTAATCTCATATGCTGAAGGACTTAATTTAGATATAAGATATACTATTCCCGTCAAGCTAAAAACTGGTGTGATTTCAAACTGCAATCTGGATGGAATAAATTTGATAATTCAGGACCAAACTTATCACCAGGATCAGACACAGGTACACGTAGATTTATTCGAACTTTTTAAATATCGAATTCTTCATTTTCACATTTTTTATCAATTTACTGCAAACTTCTCAGTTTATCTTTCAATTCCATGATGTTGAGTCTGCTGCACCTGAAAGATGATTTCTAGATCTGGACTCCATCCTAACAGGGAAATCCTGGTTTCTTAGGCTCACACTAAAAAAGTCCAAATTAATTAATTGCAGGTGGAATGAACTATAGACTTTTAAATTCAGTGTTGTGGTATTCAACCTACTGTTTGAATGAAAAATAAATATAATTGGAAGAAAGATTTATGTACAGAGATTGTTCTCCAGCCCTTGGCAATTGTCCAGGTTGTCCAACAGTCGCATCAACTGAATAAACTGACTTTTAAAAATGTTTTGCTCCAAGTATAGAACATTCATTGTTCTTTCCTGTATTTTATATGTGCCAGAGAGACAGGAGTGGCAACAGAGGACACGTCAAAGCATTTCTGCAATTAGCTAATGAACATTTGTGTGAAAATAGAGTGCACTTTTGTAGAGCAGATGTAGTATTCTTTGTCTTCCATATGTATAAAGAGGGTTTTCAGTGGGATGACAAGAACAGGAGCCTTTCAGGAAATGGTGTGACAACTAAACATTTATTTTGGTTCCATTTCTGCCTCTGAGGGTTATCACATATTTGCTTCTACTTTACAATATACTGCATGAAATGCCAGTACTGTTTTTAAAGCTAGCACTTACAGATGAAAAAACAAGTAATAGAACATAAACACTTGGTAAAACCAGATAAAGTTTTGATTAAAGAGTGTGGGCTATTTCCTTTTATTTTGAGAAATTTTCTCTTATCTTTTCATTCTTGGATATATCAACTTCAAAAATTATTATTTTTTTTTAACACAGCTGGCCAGTATTTCTAGCTCATCTAACTACTGGAGGTTTGGGAATTCTGGTGTCACCACTGACCATGCATAAGCTGTGTTTTGAGAGGAACTCATTGCAGTCATGTAAGGTGTTAAAGAAACAACTGTGTGATAGCCACAAACGATTAAATAGACTTACTGCCCATTCATGCAGTAATTTTGCACACATAGCTACTCACACATACCACTTGCTTGGCAGGTCAAATCCTTGATTCAGATGCCATGTTTAGTGCCTTGGAGCAGACATTAAACTGGGTCTGTTGCTAAAAATGTGTGTTTTACCTGCTGACAAACTCACGTTGTACTACAGAGGCAAACGCTTCTTCTGTGTGTAGAGAAGATGTTATTGTCGCAGTTCTGTGACAAAAATGTGAATTAGTTCTCTCACAACACTTAGTACAAAGAGTGAACAAGAGAACAGGTGAGTGAGTGGTTTCGACTCAATCTTTGACTGGTACCACTGCTTTTTAAGCCCTTTGAAAGGACTAATATCAGACTGTATGGAAAGGCCAGGCTGGCAGTTATAAAACAAAGATAGCGTGCAGCTAGTCTGACTTGTACATGACAAAAAACAACCACGAAATGCAGGGTGTTTTGTTGTTCTTATTTTTTTGCACACGTGTCCTATAAAAATTTCATGTCTGATCAATATATTTCGTGCTTTCATGTTTGTATTCATGACCACTCTTGATGAATTTGACCTGCGTGCATCAGTTAGAGAGCACCAGTAGTAAAGAGAGGTAAAACTGAGTTTTTAACACATTTTAAAGAGAGGTTGATATTTTTTTTCATTATTCAGATTATTTTAAAAAAATCTAGCCTCAAAAATCTTAAAAAATGCAATATGGGGAGGAATAAAAAGACAACAGCAACCTTTCAACATAATTCACTTTTCTTTGAAAGTTAGTTAGCTGATTATTCAGCACAATGGGATGCCATGTACTATGCACTACTGTGTTTCTTTTCCTGTTTTGCAACAGAAAGGAGTACTTTTTGTTTCCTTCAAGCAAATTTGGAAGAAACAATCCTGAAAGGTTCCAAATAGGAAAAAGTACCTTAGGGCTTGAAGCACATTTTGTTTTCATGAGTTAAGACCTTCCTCATTAGTTTCAGAATGAAACAGAGTCACAAGTCAGGGAATAGGTCACTCTAATGAGAAAAATAAGATGTGTAGGTCTCCTCAGGAGCTATTTTATTTTCTTGGTGGAATATTAGTAGACTTCTATACCTTCTTTCTGCTGAGAACGTTTCCATTGTGAAGTTGCGTTGTTTAAAGTTGTTGTGCAAAAGTTGTTTGGTTTTTTGCTTTTTCCTCCAGAATTTTCTCTTCTCTCATGTTGAGCTATAATTTTAAAGGTGGCTGTGCTCTGAATGAGAAAATTTAAGCTCAGTGTGCGTTTTAAATTTTAGAGGAAGAGTTGATGGAAAAAGTAGGGTGACAGCACAGAAGAGGAACAGAATCTTTTCTGTTTTTGAAATACAATAATATTTTTGTTTCTATTGTTATTGAAAGCACCTGTGGGACATTTACAGTACAGCATGCAAACAATCATAGATAATGTCCTCAGGTACATAGGTTATTTGGAAAAAAATCTGTACATGATCATATATTTATCTCCTGAGAAAACACTAATGACCAAATTTAAACAGATTGTAAATAATTCCATGGTTTGGGATCTTGAGTATATACCTGAATGAATAACTGAAATAAATAGATGCATGTTTCAAACATTATGTTTATAATTAATTAATTATGTTGTTTGGTATTTGTTTGGTCACTAAAGAACATTTAACAAGTATGTTTCCTGTCAAGGGAAGTTGATAATCTGAGAAGAAATTATCTATAAAGAATAACACCTAGTAATCACCATAAAGTCAATGGTTTCTCATAATATTTATAGTGGTATATGCTACTTAAAATATAAGCTGTAAAATAGGGGAAAAAATGCTTATTTGTTAATGTTGAAAGTAGTAAGAACTGTAGATGCCTGCAAAGAAAAACAATATCATAAAGACAGAGATGGTGTAAAACAATCCAGTTCTTCATGTATTCAAAAGACCTTGGTAGCTCCACAGATTCATTCCTCAGTCCTGGTGTTGGATCTGCTGGAATATTTTGTGTAACATTACTGATGTGTGAACCTGGCACAAACACAGCTGTTTGTCAGCATATACAAAGGAAATGAAGCAAAACACTAAGATAAAATGAAAACCTTTGCTTTGCTGTGTAACCACAAATTAACTTAAAAAAAAGAAAAAACAAAACCCCTTACCAACAAAGGTTATTATTATTCAGTAAGAGAAATTCTATTACTCCTCAACAGTCAATGAGCCAGATCTTTAAATGAAAACTCTTGCAGTTCTAGAGAAACTCCTTGATGCAAAATGAAATAACTGCTGACATTAAAAATAGGAAATTCTGAGCCAGATTCCTTGTCTTCTTGCTCTACGCTGCTGTGGTGGACTGTAGGGTAATATATAAATGGTGAAAGAATGGATTTGAAGAGAGAATTGTTTAAGTTTACTTTATGGAACAGCTGTGGAACACTGAGACAATCAAATATAGAAACACCACATACAATAAAAGCTGAAAGCCAAATTATGTGGCTTATTTATATTTGTGCAACTACATGAACTAAAACGTTTCACTGTGATCAAACATTGCTCCTTTACTCCTCTCCCCCGGAAAGTGAAGGTGAATATCTGACCAGAAGCAGGGTTTATGTCCACTAAAGCAGCAAAAAGCTTTCCACAGAGAAGTATAAACTTGAGGTTGTACGGTAATATTGTGGAGTTGTAAGGCAGAATAAGTAGGAAAGATAATAATGGAATTGCATGATGGATAAGTTTATCCTGTGTCAAAGAGAAGACACAGTCTAGCATGACTTGGGGGAAGTGGAGTGGAGGGTAAGAAAAAAGTGCTGTGGTGTGTTTGAGGCCATGCCAAGATCTCAGTATACATCAAATCCTACAGAATGAGAAAAACAGACTTGTTTTTCATGATTGACATCAGGAAAAGTCAATGTTTATCAAGATATTGTTCTGCATTGAGATAAGCACTTTCTTGCAGCTGAAGAGTTGTCATCTGATCATAAAGAACACATTACATTTGGCCAAAAATGTGTTAAATGTGTTTGAATGTCCAAATTTTCAGTCCCGTTTTCATCTGTATTAATCACTTAAAATCTCCAGGAAAGTTCATTAAATCAAAGGTGTTAGAACCTTCAGAATTGACCCAACACTTACTACTTGCAATTTTGTTGAAAAGCAATCAGGTTTTCATTTGCAAGTTATTGAATTGTAAACAAAGTTATTTTGCTTTCCATTTTGTTTTCTTTTTTTTCATTATATTTGTTTTTAGTATACGAAAGACTCTTCATCTTCCAAATTATCAAGAATGAGAACTTTTCTCTAATTTTTTAATTCATCTCTGAGACAATTTAATTTTCAGCATCAGATTGGTGCTCATTAGCAATAGGCACATGAATGTTTTGTATTTAAATAATTAAAATTGATTTTGTAGCATCTTTATTATATGATGTCCTCTCTAATTAAGAGGAAGAACATTTAACAGCTGTTTAGAAAATCTCACATAGAAAGCTGTTGTTAGTATGTTGCTTTTTGAAAAGAGAAAGTTCATGTCAAATGAAATTCCAGCCACATTAGTCCTTCATGTAATTCTAACTAAAGTTTTCATTGATATAAAGGTGTAAAGGCTTGTAAATGTTAAAAATAATTTGGCTCCATCCTCTTGATATGCATCCTTAAAAGTTGTCTTTGTGCCAGCAAGTCCCTATGAGCTCTTTTGGGAAGTTTGATGCTTAAAGCTGTTACTCTAGCTAAATATTCTTCGGTTTTATTCTTGTTTTTAAAAGGTTTTATGTAAATCATTTTCTTTCCTAGATAATCTATTCACCTCTGCCCTTTTTTCCCTTTCTTTTTCTTTCCCTGAACTTTCTGTTGTGCCTTTCCCTCTGACAAAATGACACAACTTAGCTTTAATTTCAGGATAAAAATATTATAATGTAACTCAGACATTTTCACGTGGTTAGTAAAAAATGTTAATTTAGAAGTCAACAGTTCCTTCCAATTCAGTATCACCAGCAAACTTAGTATAACTTTGAGTCCTGCACCCAAGTAATTTATGAAGAGATGTTGGAGAGCACAGGGATGAGGATGGAGCCCTGTGAAACCCCACTAGTGGCAGCTCACAGTCTGATGTCACCCAGGCCACTGTCACCCTCTGTGCCCGACCCCTGAGCCAATTGCTCACCCAGCACAGGGTGTGGTATTTGTACAATTTATCTAGCTGTGGGCTGGACATTTCGTTTTTCAAGGCATTACAAATTCATGAGAAAAAGGTGTTTTGTGCATCTAACTAAGTTCTTCCTCTTTTAATGCGCTTCAAATTGAGAAGAACATGATTTATCTAAATGGCCGCCCTTTAATTCATAAATACACTGGAACACTTCTGCTTTTTGCATTCTTAATGTAAATGCAGCCTTTTCATTTTCTCAGACATCAAAGGGGCAGTAAGATCTGCTGCACTGACTGCTTTTGTAGTTATCATACTGGAAGAAAAAAATAAGTTTTATAATACTTGACATTTTCAAATGATGAATCACCTTGTGCTTTATTTATATAAAAGTTTTGTATGGTACAACAATCTCCTTAATCAGTGAAGTATAAAAATTAAAAAAAAATTATGTAAGCCCCCCCACACAGGTAAGTTACAAACCAAAAATAAGTTATTTGTTTAAAATAAATAAATAAAAAATGTTCAAAGTTTTAGAAGTATGGCATCTCAGTTTATATCTTATTATACAACTCTACAGTCCTTTACCAGACTTCATTTAAATTTATGCTCTGTGATGTTGTTAATCACTGAACCAAGCAAATGTAAAATTGATTCATTGCCTATCTACACACACACAAAATCATACTCGCATCCTGGCATAGATCCTTGGATTATAACATCTTAAATGTCACTGTGAGAAGGTCACTTTACTTCAGTGCGAATGGTACTTGAATGTTCTGAAGAAGTAGCATTTGTTTTTGTAGTTTTATGCATTAAAATTACCTAAAATAATAAAATCACAGAATCCTCAAGGTTAGGAAACACCTTCAAGATCATCAGACTCTATGGTCAGTCTTGCACTACCACCAGTTCACCACTGAATCATGTCCTCAAGTGCCATATACAAGTGTTTTTTGAACACTTTCAGGGATGCTGACTTCACCACTTCTCTGGACAATTTTGTTCCAGTGCTTTGCTACCCTTTTCATGAAAAAGTTTTCCCAGTATCTAATCCAAGCCTCCCCTGGTGCAAATTGAGGCCATTTCCTCTCATCCTGTGACTTTTTACCTGAGAGGAGAGACTGTCACCCACCTCACTACAAGTTCCTTCCAAATAGTTGGAGAGAGCAATAAGGTCTCACCTAAACCTTTTCTCCAGCATAAACAACTCCAACTCCTTCATCCCTCGTAAGACTTGTGTTCTGTGTCTGTAAGTTTTAAATCTACATCTGGAAGTCAATGTTAAATTGACCATAAACATAAAAGAGTTGTTCCATAGGCAATTGCTTTCAGCCTGAACCACCGGGGAGCTTGGAACCTGTGTCCTTCCTTCAGCAGGGAAGGGATGGGCTTGATGTGACCGTCTTTAATTGTGTGCTGGCTTTGGCTTGTGTAGAGTTAATTTTCTTAACAGCAGCTAGTGTGGGGCTGTGTTTTGGACTTGTGCTGAACTCAGTGTTGATCATACAGAGATGTTTTTGTCATTGCTGAGCAGGGCTTACACAGAGCCAAGGCCTTTTCTGCTCTTTGTGCTGCCACTCTGGGGAGGAGTCTGCGGTTGCATGGGGAGCTGGGAGAGGACACACCTGAGACAGCTGATCCAAAAAGACCAAAGGAATCCCCCACACCATAAGGCATCACTCTCAGTTTATAAAGCTGGGGGAAGAAGGAGGAAAGGGGGGTAATTTGAAGTGATGGTGTTTGTCTTTCCAATTAACCACATACGATGGGGCCCTGCTCTCCTGCAGATGGCTGGACTCCTCCTGCCCATGGGAAGCAGCGAATTAATTCCTTGTTTTGCTTTGCTTGTGCATGTGGCTTTTGCCTTCCCTATTAAATTGTCTTTGTCTCAATATATCAGTTTTCTAGCTTTTAGCTTTCTGATTCTCTCCCTGACCCCACTGGTGGGGAAGTGACTGAGAAGCTGGTGTTTGGTTGCTGGCTGGCATTAAATCATGGCAAATGGCTTCATTTTGAAAGACATTATAATTTATTTTAAAAAATAAAACCAGAAATTAATATACCTTTCCAAACTTCATTGCTATTAACATAATTACCATGAAAGATAAGGTTGTTACTTCATGAGTTTGGAGCCATTATCTGTCTTGAGAGAGAAGAGTGATGGTTCCTTTTTAACTTGCAAGCTTGTACAGCCCCAATAAAATCACGGTCATGTGTCCTGTAGCCACCCTGCTGCACTACTGCAAGTGATACAGTACAGAGTAGGAGCAGCATATATATGTACTGAAGGTATTTATTTGCCAATGTTAAGCAACATTCACATAATCCATCTGATATTAAGCACCTGATGTGTGTGTCAGCAGCTGATATCAGAGAGATACAGGAAGCCTCTCAGATTACTCCTATTGATTAGATTAAGCCCTTTCAAATGAAGCTGTAAAAGCCTGAATTAGAACTCCAGCCAGCCACCCCTCCTCAGTCGTAGTCACACTTGGAACACTATCCAAGTTTTGTCTGAACTCCTGGCTTGTAAAGGGATTGGTATCAACACTATTTCTCCATAATAATTATTAAAATCAAAAGGAACACAAATAGGGTTTTCAGACTTGTTTCTCTTTGTAAATAATATAATTTCCTGTTTCAAATTTACCTTGCAGAAAGGAGCATTTTGCATTAAACTAGAAAGATGTAGTAAGATGGACATAGATAGAAGCAAGCTGGAAAATATATGATCAAAGGAGACTGTTCAGAGTGCCTTTTTGGCTTTGGAGAACTCCTTACGAGTGTTAAGGTGTATGAGCAAGAATTAGACACACAGTTTGGACAGAGAGGTACCTTATTATGTACCTTGAGATAAATACTGATACAGCTCCTTATTGCATTTGTTGAGGTTAATAGCATGTGTATGTGTCACCTGGTTTGGAGATCAATGCTCTTAAAATACGGTTTTCTGGAGTGAACTGGTACATTTTAAACATTAAGAGACTGCGAGACCTACAGAAATTTCCTATTAATTCTGAAAATTCCCACTGAACATTCAGCAACGTGTAGATTACTAAATAACCTGAGTGTTGTGGGTTTACCTGGTTTGTTGAAGGTTCAGGTGTAAATCTGCTTCAGCTGTAGCCCTTTCACCACTGTGGCAGTGATGTCTTTACTGTGGTGTGGACATATAGAGACACCATGGTGCCTTTATGTTAACCATTAAATAAATGAGAAAGAAAAGCAGGCCGAATGTTATGATGTAGCTCTGGTGGGGACTTGCTCAGCTTCCCACGTGAACTCTGTGGAACGGGTATTCTTTGAAGATTATGGTGTTATTTCTTCTTTGTGATATTATTTGGAAACCTTCCCATTCTTGGATCAGACGAAGGATCTTAAATAAATGATTCTTCATTGTATAAATTTCATTTAGCAGCATGCAGGGTATTACTCTACCTTGCAGTGAGTAGAGCAGTCTGATCATCCATTTGAAAACTGATATGTACCTTACATGAAGCAACACTTTATTCTTATAATCCTCACTTTTGAATATATTATTTTGACTCAATATGATGTTGTGAGTGCTAAGACTTTTAGATTAACAGGCCAGATCTCTGATGCATGAGGAAAAGGAGAAGCAGGAAGCAATTATATGATATCAGCTGCCAGTGACACTGATTTTTCTCTCTGTATCCTCACACCTCATATCTTATTTCTTCATTTGCCTGTTCCTCCACTGTACCTATCAGGGCCTCCTGTAGTCAGCCTTTTCCAGTCATGGCAGAATCTGATACCTTTGCTCCATCTTCACTGTTGATAAGAACACAGAGGGACCAATCTTCACACCATTTTGGACAGTAGGAAATTCACCTTCATGGAAAAAAAGAAAAAGAAACTCTTTCCCTGCAGAGTAGTAGTGAGATTATTTCACATGAAAGCAACTAATAGCTGGGTACAAGCAAATCCTATGTCTCCTGTGAATTTTGGCTTGGTTTTACATGGCCAGTAATGGCAGAGCTTTAATTTATGACTGATGTCTCTGTCAAGTCTGTAATCTTCTAACCTAAGCCTGGAGACAACAAAATTTCAGAGAGAAAGAAAAAAAAAAAAAGGTTTGTTTTCTTTTTGTTATGAAAGAAGTGATTTTTTTTTTTTTTTTTTAGTAATCTGCTCTCAGAAACAGGTGACACACTTCAGTAAAGAATACCGTGAAACCCAAGATAAAGAAGGCATGTAGTCTGTATGGAATATTGCATCAGAAAGACTTTTATTCAAGACCTGAGTATGTCACACAACTAATAAAACAACCATATTTTTTTAAAAAAGGAAAAAGACTAGTTCTGTATTTTCCCCCTCTACATTAGGATTTTCCCTAGAAAAATGTATCTTTTTCCTTACAAAATTGTAGCTGTCCAAGTTATAAAATGAGGAATATCAGTTTATGATCTGCTGTCATGTTAAGGTTTATATATTTCATTGCATTATGGGCTAAAAAAAGGTAATTTTTTGCCATTATAAATGATACAATTTCACCAGTTAAATCTACTTTCTTGACAACTTTCCCTATCTTGAAATGTTTTGAGATACTGTACATTGAAGTATGACGTTGTCACCTGCAGTAAAGCTACTTAGATGAAATTTTGATATATTATTGATGAATTTTCTATCTTCTTGTGTGGTCTGTAGTAATGAATTAATGAAAACTTGCAAAGACAGTAGCAATTTAATTTTACGTGCTATGAGAAATTGTGATTTTTTTTTCAAAAAGAATCACCCTTGAACTAGAATTAAAACTATATTTTTAATATTTTTTTTTCAGGGAGGATTTCTTAAGTTCCTCATAACAAAACTGAACATCTAGTTGATCTGTTATTCTAGAATATTCTTAATTCTTAAACCCTCTTCTTTGACAATATATGATAAAGTTTTATCATCAATGTGTGACTGAAAGTGGTTATCTTGGCAATCTTATGTTTTTGGATATTAATGCTGGTTTTATTTATAATATATTACAGCCTATTTGCAAGATTAGAAGTTCAGTTCTACTGTTTCACACGCCTTCAATAGTCATACAGGTAAAATGTCATTGGAAAGCTGTGGGTGGAGAAGCAAGGACATAAAGATGTGATTTATCTGGTTTACCTGATAGATGCAAAACAGCAAATAAAAGGTGAAAGTAGACCTATAAATTAGGTCCTCTGAAAAAGCACTAGCCATGATACCAACACTGTGTCTCTTCCTAAACCTTTCAACTTAAAAAAACCCAAACAAAACTAACAACCAAAAAACCCCAAACCAACACACACATACACAAACCAAAACAAACAAAAACCCCAAAACAAAACAAAAAACCCTCCAAACTCCCCAAAAAAACAAACCAAACCAAACCCAAACCCCCCCCCCCCCAAAAAACCACCTAGAAAAAAACAACCCAAAATCTAAGACCCAGTCATAATTTAGTTGTATGTAATATGAAATAATCTTTCTTTGGCTTTACACAAACAATGGCATTCTCTTCTCTGTTATCCCTTCATTTTGTTAAGTTCTGCTCTCTGTTTACTCGAGATTGCAGGTGTGGAGAGAGTGGAGAACAGGAGGTTACTTGATAGTCTTTTACGTGACCATAATTTCCTTCAGGGAGGAGTTCAAGGCGTTCTTTCTGTGCAAAGATGATTTGACGTTAAAGTCCTCTGCCCAAATTAAGGTGCAAACAAGACCAAATCCCAGTTCACCAACACCAACTTCTTTGTGTAACATTAGGTGTGTAGGGATGAGAGAGAGAGTGCAAGCAGGAGATTGTAGCGAGTCCAAAATGCTAACACGATCCCAGTTTGGAGGCAGGAACTGGAACAGTTTATTTGGACTCACAAGTTCATATTTAAAGGTTTTAGGGTTTACATGTTCAACAGGGAGTTTACATATTCATGGTATTAAAACTAGGGAGTTTCACAAGGATGAGGTAGGGGGAAAACCCAGGTTAACACATTTTTGGGGTCTTAGGAATTACCTCATGGGAAAGACCCTATTTTATCTTGGGGGATTTCAGAGGGGGATTAAGTATTGGGCAAGGAATACAGTGTATACATGGGCAAAGTGGGGAACACAATGGGTTTTATGCAGAGGTCTGATGAGATCAGGATGTGGTTTCTCTGGCTCTGGCAAGACGTGATAACATCCTGTAGGGAGTTTCTTTACATCCTGCTGAAGAAGGTAAGAAGAGTCCACAGGGATGAGGTCAGGGAAAAGGGGTTTTTCCAACTTCTGTTCCCCACAGACTTCTGCAGAGACCATTCCAATTTCTTTCTGCAGATATCATATTTTGGAACCCAACAGAAGACGGTCACCACTGTGGCATCCCTTTGGTCCTTCAGTGCCCTGGACTGTTTCGTGGTGGTGGGGTCCCACCTATTTCACCCTCTGAATCATTTTTACACAGTCCCTCTTTAGACAAGTGCCAGGTCCTGCCCTTTGGCCACAACAACCCCCGGCAGCCCCACGGGCTGGGACAGAGTGGCTGGAGAGCAGCCAGGCAGGAAGGGAGCTGGGAGTGGGGATGGACAGGGAGCTGAACAGGAGCCAGAGTGTGCCCAGGGGGACAAGAAGGCCAATGGATCCTGGCCTGGATCAGGAACAGGGTGGCCAACAGGTCCAAGGAAGTGATTCTTGCCCTGGACTCAGCACTGGTGAGGCCACCCCTGGAGTGCTGTGTCCAGTTCTGGGCCCTCAGCTCAGGAAGGACATGGAGGGGCTGGAGCAGGTCCAGAGGAGAGCAACGAGGCTGGGGAAGGGACTGGAGCACAAGTGCTGTGAGGAGAGGCTGAGGGAGCTGGGGGGGCTCAGCCTGGAGAAGAGGAGGCTCAGGGGAGACCTCCTCACTCTCTGCAACTCCCTGACAGGAGGGGGGAGCCAGGGGGGGTTGGTCTCTTTTCCCAGGCAACTCTCAGCAAGACAAGAGGGCTGGGTCTTCAGCTGTGCCAGGGGAGGTTTAGGTTGGATATTAGAAAGAATTTCTTTGCAGAGAGGGTGATCAGGCATTGGAATGGGCTGCCCAGGGAGGTGGTGGATTCTCATCCCTGGAGGTTTTTAAGGTGAGACTGGATGTGGTATCAGTGCCATGGGCTGGGAACCACAGTGGGGTTGGATCAAGGGTTGGACTCGATGATCTTGAAGGTCCTTTCCAACCCAGCTGATTCTATGGGAGGCGAGGGCGGGCATGGTCTTGCCATTGCAAGACAACCACGTCTTAATTTGGTGGTTGCCCGGGGTCTGCTCTGGGGATTGTACCCCCCAAAATCAAGTGTCCTATTTGTGACCCCACTTTCTGCTCTTGTGCAGCTAAGCATGTGTTAAATAAGATAGGGTAAGGGAACCCTTGCCTTGAAAGGATCAGTTCCAATCCCACCTCTCCAGCGCCAGAATTGACACTTTTTGTTCCTTTTTGAGGTTTGCGCCTCAAAAACACCTCTGGTGTTTTCTGCAACAGTTTTCACCATGTAGCAGTAGTTCAAGGCATATGCTGCAATTTTATTATCCCTTTCCTTAGAGATGTGTATTTATGTAATATTTTGTACTGTGCTTTTTGTTGCTTTTTGAGGGTCCACAACTTCCCTGGGCAGTCTGTTCCATCCAGTGCTTGATTACCCTTTCCACGAAGAAATTCTTCCTGGTATCCAATCTAAACCTCCTCTGGAGCAACTTCAGTACAGTTCCTCTGCTTCCATCACTTGGTACTTGGGAGAAGAGACTGACTCCCACTTCACTACAGCCACTCTTTACAAGATTAGTGCTCTGGACCCTTCCCCAGCTCCCTTGCCCTTCTCTGGACACACTTCAGCACCAAAATGTCTGTCCAAAACATATTCCTAAATATAAAATCTTCCAACTTTAGACTTCTCCAACTCTATTTGGGATGAATACTCAAAAACCCTTTAAAGAAGTTTCAGTTCTGGCTAATCACCATAATGACTTAAAGAGTTTTCAAAAGCTGAGGCACCATTAACCTTCTTGTATTTTATAATTTAAACATTTTAAAAAAATTAATCTATATTAATTCTGAAAGAAACAGGTGGACCATTTACTTTGATTTCCTTAAAATAATATAATTTCACAGGCTTTGTGATTCTCTTAAATTAGGGATGAGAAAATACAGCCCTACCAAAATCATATGCATATATATTTCAAAGTAAAGGACAAAATCTGTTGTAAAAATAAGAATCAAAAGGTTGATTTGGGATTGGAAATTGAATTCTAGACTCTGCAATAGTTTGAGGGCATTTAATTGCCCTTTTGATTCTTCCTCATATCTCCTGATGTGAAGATTTCTTTTGGTGTTGGTTTACTAGTGATCAAGATATTAATTGAGCAAGAAAAATAAGTACTGGGAACACCAGGATGAGTGTCTGATCCCTTTGTTTTCAAATGGGATTTTGTCCTAAAATCCTGTGTAAACCTTACTGCCAATTTGCCCCCTAGATGCCAGCTCAGGGCCATATATATCAAATGGGAAAACATTAAACTATTTTCTCAACTAGAACAAATGGCTATTTAGCACTTCATGGAGCTTAGCTAATAGTGATAGGAGCATAATCCAGAACTGGAACCATTTAAAACAAAAATATTTATACAAAACTATTTCAGTGAGACCTTCTACTACTACGTACATCCTACTGTGTATGTTTTTATATGGTCCAGTAAGTTTCCCTGCTTCTTTCCAACAGCTTCTGCCCTCTTCTTCTATTTTGTTGGGTGTGCTTGGTAGGATGTACTTTGGAGGAATTAAATTCACATTTTTCTCTCTCCATCCCACATTTTGTAAATGCAGGTATACTTTAAAACTGATCCTATAAGATAGCCAATCCTATAAGAATGAGAAGCGCTTTTTTCCCTGACAGATTTCTTTTTTTTCCAGTTTTTCCTTTAAATAGCAACTTCTTTGAAAGCCACATGAAAGATTAGAGAGCTATAACCTACTGTCATTCAGGACAGGGTTCTCACTTATTTTACGGGATGAGGCAAGACCTGGAGACTTCTAGTCAGTGGAAATATTACTATTCTCTCAAAGGCTCAACACCCATACCAGGATTTTCTGATGCTGCATCCTCACACATTTTTTAAAAATACACGATGAGGGAAAGCTGTTTAAACTATGAGTCTTCAAAAGACTGTGCCAACAAAATGACATTTTGTATTAGTCTTTCTCTTGAACACAAAGAGCTATTTTTTTTTATTTTTTTTTTTTGTATCTCTGTGTGTATTTACCAATTATTTAACTTTTTACATACAAGAATTGTAGTTAAGACTAACATCAGGCCAATGTGACCTAAGTACTGATCTTTTTCAGTTATGATCTCTCAATATGCCAAACAACATTGATAAAAACTTATCATAATGATCTCTGCTGGAAGTTGAATATCAAAAGCAAAGTTACAATTGCAGTCACCTTTCCTACAGTATTTTGCTTGCAGGTCAAATCTTTGACCAACAAGCAAACATCACTTGAAGATCTGGGGAATCATCCTTAAACTATATGAAATGTCAACTTGAACTTCATGTTTCAGGAAATGAACTTCAAATTGCATATACTCTGACCTGTAAAATACTAGGTGACTTATTCAGTAATGCTGAGGAAAAATATTCCTGAATATTTACACTGTGGGTTGTTTACTTAATTGATAAATTATTTCAGTTCTATTTCAAATTAATGAGGTATTTCTGAGAACAACGTGAAAAGTTATTTTTTTCTGAAAGTGAGACAGGGGAAAAAATAATACCCCGTCATCTTCATTAAATATCAACTAAACATGCATGTGTTTATAAGGAAGTAAAGACACTTTTAACCTCTATATCAGCTTGGAATTAGTCTGTGAACATATCCTGAAAAGGATGACCTCAGATAAGAGTCAGCCACAGTCTTTTATGAGAGGGAAACATAGGTTGGCTGTGGAAAGGAAATTGTTTTAAATAAGAAAGGGATTGGAGATTATTCATGTTTTGCCTTTTCTTCTTCCGGTACAAAACCATGTGGAAATTTCCTCAGGTTATCTTTTTCATCTCACCCTGTGTACATTTTACCATGTTGGCCCCTTAAATTTTAAGCCAATACCTCTGAAAAAATTGCAAATTTATAGAAACATTCCATATTAATATTTATTTGATCACTAAATCTATATTCTTTATAAAAAATCACTAATATCTCTATTCTTAAATATTCCCTTAAATTTGCATTTTTATCATAGGAGAGTAATACAAATTTGCAAAAGAAAATAGCTCACTTTACATTTTTCTTAAGGTGGAAAAAGCAAAATGTCAAAGAGATTTACCAAACTGTCAGGTGTTACTACCTGTTTGAAAAAAAAAAAAATGTAAACAGAAGATTATTTCATGTATTTTAAATGTAGGGCAGTAGAATTCAGTCTTGACAGCCTTTTTTTTTTATGGCTATTCAAATGGTATTCTATTACTGTGGCATGTTCTACTTCATCCTCCTTCCCTTTAGTTGGATATACTAATATGAAGTTATCCAGACACAAGTATACAGACTTACATTTATAAATATGGATATGTGAACCATGTTAGTGACTAGATAAATCTGTTTGGTAGATATAATGTGCACTGGTATAGACCCAGCAAAGGAAAACCAGTACTTTCACTTAAAGGCTAATAAAATTAATGCATTAAAAAAAGCAGCAGAAAAGAAAATAATCCATGAAAAAATGGCAGGAAAAAAAGTGTGTGATTCAGTCATTTTGCCTCACTCATAAACTGTGGTTTCTAGCTAAATCTTCCTTGGCCTATAATCATACACTTAAAATTTAGTTATTATTAGTTTGAAAACTCTTACACGATGCTGATCACTTCTCAGTTAGTATTTCCCTTTTCAGTCCCTTGACCCCACTCAACAATTTATTTTTGACACACTGTGATTTCTGTCTTTGTGTGAGAAGTTTGACTTGCCTGATTGAACTCACTCTGCAGGTGTTGGATGCCTCTTTATGCCTTTGACTCTGGTTACCCTACAGGCTCTGTGTTTCAGTGCTGCCTAAGAGAACTCATTTCATATATACAGTATAATTAATATAACTCAAATATACCATAAAAAACCATAATGAAACACTTTTTTCGGTAATGCTGACCAACACCTCTCAGTTTGATGAAAAATTCAGAAATTAAAGGCAGTGAAGAAAAATTATTGTAATGACAAACAAGGTATTCTGAACATGCCTCAGACCTTACTCGATGATCCTCATGGGTTTCTTCCAACTCAGCATAATCTTTGATTCTGTGATTCTGTGATATAGAAAACTTCATAAGGGAAAATGTTTCATTATGTTTTTACAGTATATTTGAGTTATATTAATGATATTATATATTATATAAGATATGTATATTATCTATAATATAAAATATACTATAATATAATTATATATAATTATAACATATATTATAATATATAATTCTATATATAATATAAAATATATTATAACATAACTATATATAATTATAACAAATATAATAATATCTATGATTACATATAATATAAAATATAATTATAATATAAAATAATAAATATATATAATTATATATATAATATAAAATATATTATATATTAATTAGTAAGACCGGGAGGCTTTGGGAAATTTAAGAGATATTATTATAAAAGGGTTTTTTTAATGATGTTGTTGGAAGGATTAAAGCAAGAAATAAAACCATTTTAATTTTTTATCAACTAGCAATATTTAACATACTTAGAAATAAAAATAAAGTTGACCAACCAACAAAAAGCCAAGAGTTCATGAAGTCTAACAAGTGCTTAGTTGACATAACCAGTATATTGGTATAAAACTTTTTAGAGGTTTTTACACCCTCCAAACAGAATAATGCCCATTAGCTTCTTCCCCAGATAAAATATGGAACCAGAAAGGCATGTGAAGTTAAGCTTTCAATAATATCCTCAAAATTAGGATTGTAAAAGAAAGTGCAGGTAGAGAGAGATCTGAAAACTATTTGCTATATTTCAGGCAATTTAATTTTGTAAGTTCCTACACTGAGAGCATAATGGTGTTGAAAACTGCCCATCTTAAACTGACCATTCTGTGGGGTGAACTGAACACCAAAATACGGATTTTCTTCCAGATGACTGGTTATTGTGCCACAGACTCCAGCTCATGATGGAAAAAGGAGTGGAAATTCGAATAAGCCTTCATCATGATAAAGAATGTGAATTATTACATAGAGAGACAAGAAAATAATTTTTGTAAGGCTTTACTAGAGACATGGGAAAAGTAATCAGGCTAGGAGACACCTTGGAAAAATGGATCTTAAGATAGAAATTAATAAAAGAAAGAAGGGCAAAGCAGTAAAGCACTGATGTTGGTTTACATCATAATATATTCAGTCTTAATACTTGCCCTTGGCCAGGGACAGCTGTCATGGAGATTATAGAAATTCCCCCTCTGATGTGATATCAGGGGAAAGAAACTGGATCAGATTCATTACAGAATCAGCAAGGAAAGCACCACATACTGAATCCAAAAAAGTGCTAAGGACTATTCCTCATGTTCAGAATTTTTGTTCAATCCCCAAGTTGCTATCAATTTGGGGAATGAGATATTCTGGATTCCTTCAGAAAATCAGGTATTATTGTTGTTTCTACCTTAATCATGTGCTTATGGCAGTACTACCACTACTTTTTTGCTATATGTGTCTAGTTCCAGCTGAGTTGTCATGCAGCTTAGACCAACTGTCTTTGACATGGGAGAGAGAGACTCTTTTGCTAGTTCCACTCTTTAGATTAAGCATAAGTGAAAACATCAATTTAGTTGTGAAGTGGGAAGGAGTTTTCAATAGCAAAGGTCTGAGATTAGCAATAGAAGTGTTTTATTACATCACATTTGATGTGCCTGAGTACTTGGTGTCACACACCAGAACCTTTTTTCTTTCAAGTCCACAGTACCTGTTCGAGGTAATTGTGAAGTGTGAGACTCCTACACTTTTACAGAGAACAAGGAACTCACACAAATGTTGTTTGAAATTTAAGTCTTCTTAAGAATTTTAATAATTCCTATTTGGCTCATTGGTGCTATTATGACTAATTGATAAAGTAGCTAAAAAGCTGAAGTCATAACAGTGTGATGTCCCAGAGGTCAAGGGATTTTTTTTTCCCTCTTACTTTTAAAGCTCATTAGTCTTTGCTCCATCAGACTTTTACATTATTCAAACTCCCAATTAAAGGATGGATGCTGCTTTATGTGCTTGTTGGGATATTCACTTCTAATATGTCATGTGAGCTCTTCGTATGCGAAATAAAAGTTTATTACATTTTCCCCTAAAATTCCTGTCTCTGTTTATTACTTTAGTTGTGTCATAATTCTGGCCTTATCCTGTGAACAGTGAAGCATATAAGTAAATTTAGTTCCATGACAACCCTTTTTACAACATTTATGTATGTTTGAAAACGTATATATCAGGATGTAGTGCTGATTCTCTCTCTTCTGATTAGATTACAGCAATATGACAATCTACCATCCTCAGACTCAGAATACCTCTCTGTCTAATTAAAGAGCTCTGATTGTGTTTTTAGCTACTTTGCCTTGATGTTTGGTGCTCTGCAGAGTTCTGCAATCTGATTAGTTTTTCAAAATTGGTGACATTTTCCTGAAAATGGAAGACCATAACAGGATTTTTGTGTCTTTTTTTCCCAGATCTGGTAATTAACTGTAGTCTTACTTCTTATAGCAGTGTGATATCAGAGGGCCTGCCTTTCTGCTGATTTACCTGCACTGCTGCCTTAGGAAAACAAGAAAATACTATGCCAAAAATAAAAATAAAAAAATAAATAAATAAAAACAAAAACAAAACAAAAAATGGCCTTTAGTCTTGATATTGTCTAGGCAGAATGACCATGAATACAGCAGATTTTGTTGTCATGGACCAACTTTTACTTGAGCTGGATGTTCTAAGCTGACATAAGTAAGTGTTGTCACTGAACTATGATTCAGCCTATATAGAAATTAGTCCACCAACAAAATTTTTCATTTCAGCAGCATTTCAAAGCAAATAAAGTACTTCACAAATTAGAAAAAAGGATGCAAGAAAATTCAAAACATGTTCTAGCATTTGAGTACTTTTTAATGACCCGTCATACAGTCACTTGTAAAACTGCACTAATTACATTCCCTCTTTTTATTAAATTCATCTCCCACCTAAATGTGAAGATCCCTATGGCAATAAAGTACAGGTGACAGCTGCTGGAGGAAGCTGTGGGGAATGGTGCTGAAATGAAATGTCCTTAAAGGAAATAAAAATCAGAGGATTTTGATTCCCTCCTTCCCAGGGCTACTGATTGGTGAAAAACTTTGTATTGCAACAACTATTTTGCGAAACTGCTTCAATTAATTTACACTGTGAACATAGAACATAAATACAACTTTTGATTATTGGAACCTTGTGTCAGCTGTGATAGCTAGGAATATTCTGTGGGTTTTAAATCAGTAGCTTTTTGTTGGTTCAGCCCTTTCTTTCTCTGTCATCTTTTTCTGTCTCAATTTTCTGTCTGTCCCTGTCTCTCTGCATGTCAGCCTCTCTAGCTGTCCCTCTGGCTGTGTTCCTCCTCACCCACCCTCCCCTTTCCCTCTCCCCATCCCCTTTCTGTTTTACTTGCTTTTTCTTTCTCCTTTTTTTGTCTTCCTTTCTTGTTCTCTATTAAAAAAAAAATAAATCAATAGTTTGATTGATCAGGTGTAGTCTAATTTACAATAAATGAAATCTCATTACTGGGTGAAATTTGCATGGTCTAAATTAAGTGTTTCAAGTTAATGTATGTGATTCTGAGAATTTGTGGGAATATGTTGTAACTATATCATACTCATTACATGAAGTAATCATCATTGCATTTGGCATGGTGTAATGGTAGTATAATTGCTAAATTTGCTGCTGACAACAATACAGTTAAATTATGGGTAATCCTGAAGGATAGTGGGTGTATAAGTAGTACCATCTAAGGAAACTAAATGTGCACAAGTCCATGGGACCTGATGAGGTTCATCTGCATGTCTTGAGAGAACTAGAAGAAAAAAGTTACTAGGTCACTATCCATCATTTTTGAAAAATTGTGGCAGTCAGGTAAAGTTCCCAATGACTGGAAAAAGCGAAATATAACACCCATTTTTAAAATAGGGAAAGAAGAAGACCAAAGTAACCACAGACTAGTCAGTCAGGCAAGAAAATGGAGTACATTCTCCTGGAAACTATTCTAAGGCGCATGATAAACCAAGAAGTGTTTGGTGTCAACCAACATGGATTTACTAAGGGCAAATCACATCTAGTAAATTTAGTAGTCTTCTGTGATGGGTCTGCAGCATGTGTGGACAGGGGCAAAGGAACTGAAATCATCTACCTGGACTTGTGCAAAGTGTTCAACTCTATCCCACGTGACATCCTTTTCTCTTAACTGGAGGGATGTGGATTTCATGGATGGAGCACTTGGTGGGTAAAGAATTGCTTGGATGGCTGCACAGATAGAGTTGTGGTCAACAGCCCATTGTCTACGTGCAGACCAGGGAGGAGTGATGTCCCTCAGGGGTCAGTGTTGGGGCTGACAGTGCTCAACGTCTTTGCCAGTGACAGGGACAGTGGGATTCAGTGCAACCTCAGCAAGTTTGCTGCTGACTCCAAACTCTCTGGGTGCAGGTGACATGCTGGAGGGAAGGGATGCCACCCCAAGTGATGCCTTATGATTCTTCTAGTTTTTTGGTTTTTCTAATTTTTATAAGCTTTATCAGTAGTTATACAGTAGAAGTAGATTTTAGAAGCAGCAGCCCTTATTCCTTTACCCTTTAGCACAGCAGTTTACACATTCCTCAACCCCTACATACCCCATTCCATGCTCCCATACCAATATCCCCTGAATTTCAGTAGAAAATGTTTAGTCTTTAGTCAAGGTAGGCCCATTTTGTTTAAGGACATTTGTGCCTTGGCCTGAACTGCAAAAGTACAGTCAAGAACTGGGTGACCGTGTACCCTTTGTGCTCTGAAGAAAATGAAGATGATGAAGAAGTGGTTTTGAAAAGCCCCCAGCCCCAATTCCAAGGGGGTGGGATGGGGGTGGACCAGGGCAAAAGTTACAGGGTGGAAACACTTGGGATTGGACAAGCAATATTATAAATTGTAACACCTGTACACTACCAGGGCGTGTCTTGTAATCTCATGCCTCAGAGGCACGAATTAAAACCCTTTCCTTATTTCACCTCCAAAACTAACTTGCCTCGGAGTTTCCTGCATTTTCTTTAGGCATCAGAGTGACCTTGACATGCTTGAGAGGTGGGCCAATGCAAACCTCCTGAAGTTCAACAAAACAAAGAGCAAGGTCCTACACCTGGGTCAGGGCAGTCCAAGTACAGGATGGGAGGAAAAGGACCGAGAGCAGCCCTGAGGAGAAGGACTTGGGGGTGATGGTTGATGAAAAAACCAACATGAGCCAGAGTGTGCACTCACAGCCCAGAAATCGAACTGCATCCTGGACTGCATCAAAAGAGGTGTGACCAGCAGGTCAAGGGAGGTGATTCCCCCCTTCTACTCTGTTCCTGTGAGACCCCACCTGAAGTACTGCACACAGGTCAGAGGTCCACAGCACAAGAAACATGTTGTCCTGTTGGAACAAGTCCAGAGGAGGCCACAAAGTTAATAAGAGGACTAGAGCAGCTCCCCTGTGAAGGCAGGCTGAGACATTTGGGCTGTTCATCTTGGAGAAGAGAAGGTTGTGTGAAGACCTCATCGTGTTTCAATATCTGAAGGGGGATGGTTCATCAGGAACTGTAGGGGTAGGACAATGGAGACTAGCTTCAAACTGAAAGAGGGTGGGTTTAGATTAGAAGTCAGGAAGAAATTCTTTACTTGTGGGGGTGGTGAGGCTCTGGAACAGGTGATCAGAGAAGTTGTGGATGTCCCATTGCTGGAAGTGTCAGGGCCAGGCTGGTGGGCGTGGGCCTCTGAGCACCCTGATCTAGTGGGAGGTGGCCGTGGCCGTGGCAGGGCAGTTGGAACCAGATCACCTTTGAAGGTCCCTTCCAACCCAAACTATTCTGTGATTCTAAGATTTGAACTATTTGTCCCTGTATCGGTGTGAGAGGCATGGATTGATATGTCAGCTGGACTTTGAACTATTCATAATGAACTTTTCAGCCTGTTACTCATCCCATTTTTCATCCCTCTTTGTAGTTCACACACTGATATCTCATTGCTTATGTTTGGTTACAGGGTTGCTCATAGATACTGAGTTAAAAGCTGCAGTAAACATAAATGATATTCACTGATGTCTTCTTGTCCACAATGCCAGTTGTTTCATCATACAAGGCATGACCATGCATGACTTCCATTATTTATTAGAAGTAAACCAATAAATACTTTAAAAGTTTTACATTATTTTATTGAATATGTCTTCCATTCATTATTTTATTGAAAGTATTAGTCTGCAGGAATTCATTTAATGTCTTTATAGTGCCCTACACAAACCTTCACAAATAATGATATTAGGTTGTGTCTAAAACACAACTAAAACATTTCAGAGAAGGCAAAATTATGTTAAAGAATAAAGACACATATTGAGACAGGGAAGATTCATTTTCTTAATTTCCTATTTACCTTCTAACAATTGAATTTTGTGCTGGACATGATTCCCATAATATTCATGGTGGTGACTTTCCTTGTAACCAATCTGTCCCTGTACAACAGAAATTGTGTATTACAAAAATATCACCTATTATTAAGATAGGTAGTTACAACATGATACTCCTCGTAGCATGTTAAATGTATTAGTCTAGATAGTAATACATGGGTTTTGTTGCATTTGAACAGGTTATTTAAAATAAAATTTGTTACTAGTTTCTATTTCAAATAATCATTTAAAATAGAAAGTAAAATGTAATTTATATTTCACAGAGTTTAATGAAAACACAGTATCACATTTCTGATTAATAACTTTTCTATTTGGTAATACATGGCACAATTTTTTATGTGTCAGCACATAAAACCTATACAAAATGTAATTAAATCAATATATGCACAGAAACAATTTAACAGCAATTTTTGATATAAACTGTATTTTATGAAGCGTGTTTTGAAGGTTTTTGTATATAAACTGTCTTGGAGGAATTTATGGCCTTAACCTCTAGCAAAGTCTGTCTAGACTTCCAAAACAAGATGTTAATTCATTTGGAGTCCAGGGTTAAAGAAAGCTGAGAAAAATTTTACTTGACTGAGTTACCCAAAAGACAAAAGTGACTCTCCCAAAAGAGAATGAGCCTAAAGGTTTGCCTGAAAAATATTTTATATTATGTACTAATTAATTGATTGAACCAAGACAGTTAACTACACATGAAAGAATTTTCTCAAATAATGTACGTATTGGAGGTGAAAAAAATACTCACGTTGATGTTTGGAAATATATACTAATGTTGCTTTAGGTTACATTTTCCACTAAAGCAATTCAAGAGGAATTTTATCAACCATTAAAAATTAATAATATTCTTAATACTAATGGGATCTTAAATAATGTGTGTGCTTTATATGAAAAAAATCATTCTTAAAAGCAAAGACACAGTTTTTGATAGTCTCTAGCAGCATAACTTCAGTTACCTGCCTCAGAATATACAACTGTTCCAAATTCTGATTTAAGTAACTCATTGATTAGAATGACAATGCCAAACATAATTTTTTTTTCATATTTAGCAGCAAAAAAAAAAAAATCTTTCATGTATTAATATTTTTCTTTATAGAAGAGGGGTAGGTTAACTTTAAATAGTAAAAGAAACAGAGTTGCTCATACACGTTGCAAAATCATTCGGATGTATGTAATAAAAAGTGCATATTTCACATATATTATTGATATATTTTGTGTATGATGATTCACAAATTTGTTCTGGTATATGATGAGTGATCATCTGAAAAAATGTTTCTATGTTCTTCACTTCTGCTTCAGCCAGATAAAGATTCCAAGTCTTGCCACAGTACCAGTCAGATAATGCAAAATTAAGAGTAACTAATGTATTAGATACAAACATACAAACACTAATTGTTCAGTTTTGCATTTCTGTTCTTGATAAGCTTTCTATTTTGTTAGGAAGCTGTGGGAGCAGGTTTTTTTTTGAATAAAAGGTTGTTTCCAAAAAGCATGTTCTATTCCTTCGGGAGAACATCCATACAAGTTGCACTTTTTCATAGTTTTATGTGAGTCATAATCATTTGTTTTCCTTTTGTTTTGAGCAGTTGGAGGGGCTTCCATTGTTGGAAATTTTGCACCTAATTGTAGTGTACAGGGTTGCATTCTGAAATATTTTGAAAAAAAACCTAATACTTTTCAGCTGTTTAAATGGCTTTGCCAAGAATTAGTGGATATTCCTACACTGCATAATCCATATGGAAAGAAATGAAAAACATCATGAAGCCTCTAAGTATAAAATGTAAAGGATTTAATAGCACGCTTCAGTTGCTCAGAGCATATTGGGAAGCCTGTACATCTTTGAAACCTGGCCTTTCCAACATGGTGTTGTAAATAACTCGTGTAAAATGTGTTGCTCCACTATATTTTACGGTGCTGTAATCTTTCCTAATTTTGCTATAGTGACTCTTATTGTATACCAAAAAAAAAAAAAAGAAAAAAGAAAAAAAAAAATTTTGAACATTGTTTTGTTTGAAATCCCAAATCTTGGAGATTTAAAAGTGATTTTTAACTCCTGTAGAAAAAAAAAAAAAAAACACCCTTAGTATAAACGGATAATATTTTAAAACTTTGGTGATTTTTTCCTGTTTTTTTTTTCCTTTTTTTCCCTGATTTTATTTTCAGGAGTAGCAAAGCAGGAAAAAAATGCAGTAAAAGTTTCTCTGTGCTGTGGTAAGGTGGATTTTATAGAATCACATAATTTTGGGGGCTGAAAGGGACTTCTGCAAATAATCCAGTCCAACCCTCCTGCTAGAGGAGGTTCACCTAGAGCAGGTTGCACAGGACCACATCCAGGTGAGGTTTGGATATCTTCAGACAAGGAACCTCCACAACCCCTCTGGGCAGCCTTCCAGTGCTCTCCTTCATTTAAAGGAATGAATTTTTTCCTGATCCAGAGGTGAAACTTCCCATGTTTCAATTTGTTCCTGTTGCCCAGTACTAATTTTTAATTCATTTTCCCATGTACTGGAGTTCTAACTAGATAACACAGAACCTTTTAGTTTGTCTGTTGGGTTTTTTCTTTTTTTTCTGCATTTGTTTTTTTTTTCTCTTTTTCTGCATTTGGTTATTTTTTTGTTGTGAGAATTTTTTTTGCTTTTTCACCGGGTTACAAACAACTGACTGAAGACTCGAACTGGAATCTGTGCCACTGATCACAACACTGCTGTTCAGCCAGTTCCCAGCCTCCTTCACTGCCACTTCTCCAAGCCACACTTCCTGAGCTCACCTATGAAAAGCAAAAATGAATTGAATAATTTCTGAGTTTGCCTATTTCCAGTCACCTCGGAGGAGAAATACTTTCTGTATGAATCAACTGTATTCTTCAGGGAAATCAGATAATTTCTCAAGAAGATCTGAAAAGCAGTCTGCGTAATGCATGCAATTACTTAAGAGATTATAAAATATTGTCTAACAGTAGCAATAAACCACTTTAAAAATCAATTCTGACTTGTGTATGAAATCACCTGAGATTTTGGTTTAGTCCACTGAAGTTCTTAAGGCACAAAAAGCATTGTTTAGGGGGAAATAAAGTCTTGAATTCATAAGCATTATGGAACATAATTTTAATACAGATTATAAATGTTTACTTACGGAAAATAACCTGTTACATCTTTTTAATACTACTTTATCAAAATTTCTGATGATACAGTACTATAAAACATGCTGGTTCAACCTTTGACAAAAATAATACCAGTAATTCAAATATTTCCTTTAATGTTCAGTTTACAAGAGAAAAAGATTAAAGAATGTGAGGGAAAAACTATTAGCAAACATCACTGTGAAGGAATTATTTTAGGACTAACCAGCAGAATGACATAAAACAAATTTGTGGACAATAAGGGAAATCTGTTAGCTTGCAGATTGTTAGAAAATAGTGAACAGACTGTCTGATGGTTACTAAGGTATTGGTGACATCTTTTTTTCTTGCAAAAATGGATATACCAAGTAAAGTGAATGCTTTTCTTGGTTTGATTGTGGCCAGAATCAAATCCAGCCACGAGGAAATGGCTCAAATGACTGATAAAAAGACAATACAGTCAACTGTGTCCATAATACATCCCAGTTTTTGATACTTAGGAAGAAAAAAGTCATGAACTCTGAAAACAAGTGATCAATTACATTCAGGAAAGTTGTATGTATATAAATGGTAAGTGAGACCTCTAAGAGAGAAATATAAAGAGGGAAAAAAAAAGAATTAAAAGAAGCTGAACTTTCCTAAAGAAAGAGCTATGCAAATTTTCCAATGGTCTGCATTACAGGGGAATAATTTGAATTTGTGTGTTTTGTTTCTTAATGGAATTATCATGTTCTCTTCTGTTGTAAAACTTGCCTCACCTTTTCCTTGGACAAAATGGAGGCTAGAAAGTTTCTATTGCCACAATCATAAGAGGGCTTTATAGATAAGCTAGACAAGTGTCTACTTAATTACATACATAATTATCTATTACATCCATGTGTTTCTCTCACATGCCTATTTAAATATTTTTTATTATAGCTTCAGTGACTATAGTTGAACCTTGCTAGTTATCCTTTGAATTTTAGCTCTGGTTTTTTTCTCATACAAAAATGATAAAGGTTTACAGATCTGATTTTTATTATTTTATGACTTAGAGGTATGAATTAGCTTGTCCTTTTACTATCTTGTCACATATAGACTACTTGACTCAGATAATTTTCTTTGTGTAGCTGATGTTAGACATAGATGCACAGTAGATTTTCTCAACACTGGTTAATAGAGTCATACACAGATCTCTGACTAAGGGTTTGATCCATTACCCAGAAAAGTCAAAATAAATGCTAATTAAATCACGGGCTTAGGTGAAAACCCAGAATGTCCTTGGAAGCATTCATATGATGAAAGAGTTGTGGCATTAACGTGAAAGGAAACAGGCAATCAAATATTGCATTGGACCAGAATGAAGGACCCTTATATATAACTGGAAAATTAACTTTCTAACTGCTCAGCAGTGCACTTGGAGGTCCTTTTCCCTGATTATTACTGCATTTATGTATCTTACTTTCTCTAAATTTAAACATGTTTCTTACTTTGATCCTTCAGCCTCTGTGGGTTTTTTAGCTTCTAGGACCTAATCAACTCTCAACCAAATCTTCTTCTGTCTGCCAGTAGAGCACTTGTTCCTCAAAGACAACTGTGCTGTTATCAAATTACACATCCAAAATTTTGAACTAAATATATACATATATATATATATATATATATATATATATATATATAACAATGCCCTTCTAAGTATCCTTAGAGTTCTCTTCCGATAAGGAGAGAAAGAAAGGGCACTTCCTTGTGGAACGATGAACATAAATTTTCTTGGATCATGACTTCTCTCAATGGAGTGACAAAGTTACTTCTCCAAGTCTTCCCTTGGAAGCACTCCAGAGAACTCCACAGGCATACATAATGAATCCTCCCTGGTGTCATCCTCAAGGATAGTTACTGTGTGAGAAATCACAGTCTCCAGAAGACCTGTGCTGGTTTTGGAACAATAAGGGACAACATACTGAACAGTATTGCATCAAGCAATCAAGAGTGTAATGATGTTTCTTCATTCCCCTTTTTCCAGACCCAGACCCAGCACAGGGAGAAAATTAATGTGTGTACTATAAAAAGTTTTAAAAACCTGAGTTCCAAGTTTGAGCTTCCTTATTTATAGGTTTACCTGTGCAAATGTAACTGAGGAAAAAATAACACTTTAACCTTTTTTTCTTCTTTTTCTGAAAAATAAGTCGTGGACCCCCACTTAACCAGTGCCATGTTTTAGTTTTGTTGCTTTCAGTATTTTATCCTTGAGAATAATTAAGTCAAGCACAGCTAAATTTGTGGTGTCTTACTGTGCATATAAATTTTGAGTATTTAGATCAAGAAAATAAGCAAAACCAATTAGTTTTCTGACTTAGAATGTAAGCTGATAGAGGAGAGATTTACAGTCAAAGGCTTGCTCTAAAGAACCTTGAGGTATTTTATTTAAGTATGTCAGCACAGAGATGAGTGCTACTTCTCCCAAATCAAAGACTTAACTTTTGGAAAAATCATGCTCATGCATGTTTTTCTCCTTTTTCCAATTAACATTAAATTATTTGATGTAAAGTGAAGCTCCTACAGATAGAAGAGGATAGATTTATTTATCCAGCATTCCCTTTAGCCTGTGAGGTAGGATGTGTACTCAGGAGAGAATAACAGAAGTAAAGTGAGAGAAGAAAATGGAATCTCAGATTAATACATCATACCTGTGTACTCTAAACTTGAACTATTAAATCACAAAGACTGCAGTTCCTAGAGTTTCTCCTCCTTATAGAGGAAAAATTGGCAAAGGCTCCTTAAGTCCATGAGAAAACTAAAACCAGGGAGCCAACTTGGAACAGTTAATGCCTTTACGCCCAGAAAAAGTACTATATTAGGGATATCCCGCAGAACACAAATTCTTTCTATTGCTTAATAGCAGGTAACTTAATAACTACCAGTATATAGTTTGTAGGAATTTGTGGGTTTAAGTACCAAATTTTGTATAGATGATGTAAGACCGAAAGGACAACTTAAAGACCTGAAAATTCTCTAAAAAAAATTGTCTAAAATTTTGGTGGGTTCCCTGAATTTGCTGTTGGGTTGTTTTTCCTACACCTGTATGAGCCCAATTCTGGGATGCAAGTCCTGCAAACACTTAATATTTACTTTAAAATCAGTTGAAGCAAAAAGGCAAATGTACTTCAACCTTATGGGCTTGATGTTATACAATACTAGTTTTCCAAAAAATGATGCACAGAAATGGTTTTTTTATCTACCTCAGTACAAAGACTGGAGCAAACGTAGCTCATGAATGATCTCAGTCAAATGATGACTGTGAATAGACTGAAGTTAATCCCTAATTTAAAAAGCATAGTAATAGGACTATAAGCTGAAAACTCTTGTGTGGAATTTTCTGTTCCCTTTCCCAAGTAAATTTTTCTGAGAATTTTTCCTGGTAATTTTGTCTTTGTTAATTTTGTTTTTGTTAATTTTGCCCCTTTGTGGAACGTCAGAGAATTGAACTAAAACATTAATATTTTTATCTGCATAGGATTCATTTTCACATAGATCTGATCAAATTCTTATAAAGTTGGTGCTATTTCACTACTCAATGGCCTGAAATGGTTAAATTTGTTTTTCTTGTCTTACAAGAACTGCATTTTTCTTTTTGCAATTTAGGCCTGTGTCAGAAAGTTTAGCTTTCAGAATTACCTTGCCTTTTTCCACACCTCCATAAATGGGGAATGCAGCACAAGACAGCTAATTGCAGAAGTGAACTATATCTGAAAGCAATCCAACTCTGAATTTCACAAGATATTGATTTAATTTCAATAAAAACATGTGGCTAAAGTACTTTTTGAGATACAGAGGCTCAAAGGAAATCTGAAAAAAACCCCCACTATGTAACCTGAAAGTTGTTCCACAGTTATAACATTATTCCAGCCACATTAAAAAAGGACACAAAAATATCATAAACTGGTAATGAATGAAAACTAATAAATATATTTCTATTAGAAAAGTGAAATTACAAGTAATCAAATTTAACAGCATTTTGAATGGTCTGCAAAAGAAACTCCAGTTTCTCAGTGTTGGTAATGAGATGCTGGGGTTTGCCTGAATTAATTTAACTTCCCTCTTTTCACCAAAGCGTTAAGGAGTTTAAAAAGAAGGTTTAGTGGAAAATGAAGAACAAGCAGTTTACTATATGTGTGTATCTTCAAAATAATTTAGTAGTGACATGAGGTATTAGAATACAGTTAGAACCCAATGCCAGTCTTCTAAAAGACTTTATTTATGCAGTCATTAGTTGGAAGTGGAATTTTATTATCTGAAAAGTAATTATTGATGTTTTTTTTTGATTAAGACATTTCAAGACACAAAAAATATATCACAAAAGCTATAGTGTGTCAGCCTGGAGAAGAGGTCAGTGAGAGGAAATCTTATCTTAGTTATGTAGAGATATTTTTCAGGCTTAAATGAAGACAATTAAAATAAATTTTTGCAAGGCAATCAAGATTCTCTCACATTTTATGAATCATGTGAAAAAATGAAATCTGAGACAGATGTCTATATATGTGTGTATTGTGTGCAAGTATATGTACCTTCTATGAATTAAATAGACTGCATCCTTTCTTAGAAGATATTTTTGAGGTGTTTATTGTAGATAGATATATAATTGCTTCCCCTTGAAATCACCTAAGTACAAATTAATGATTTAATTTAGAAGCTGAAGATGTCATGAGTAGGACATGCAATTCACAGATTTGCCTGTGCCTCAGGTTTGCCTTAGACAAAATGTTTATCACTGAAAATGTTAGTGTACTGAGGTACCAAAATAACACTTGGAGTGTAATAATTTTTCTTGAAATTTCAACAGAAACAGGTATTGTTATAATCCTGTCCACTTTTCTACTTAAGCTTCAGAAGTGTTCACAGAACCAAAGAATAGTTAAGGCTGGAAAGGACCCCCAGTGGCCAGCTTGTCTCCCTGTTTATCAAGCAGGGTCATCCTAGAACATATTGCACAGGGTTGCATACAGATGGTTCTTGAACATCTCCAGAGAGGGAGACTCCACAGCCTCTACATGCAATTTGTTCAGTCACCCTCACAGTGAAGAAGTTCTTCCTCATATTCAGGTGGAAGTTCCTGTGCATTGACTTCTGCCTTTTGCCTCTCTTCTTATTGCCAACACCACTGAAAAGAGCCTGGCTCCATTGTCTTGGCACTCTCCCTTTGGATCCTTGTACACATTGATGAGGTCCCTGCTCAGTTGTCTCTTCTTGAGGTTGAAGAGGTCCAACTCTCTCAGCCTTTCCTTGTAAGAGAGATGCTCTAGTCCCTTAAATATCTTTGTTGCCATCCCCTGGATCCCCTCCAGGATCTCCACATTTCTCCTGCACTGAGGAACCCAGAACTGGACACTCAGTTTCAGATGTGGCCTCACCAGGACAGAGTAATGAAACAGGAGCCAGGCTTAAAAGAGTTAACTGAGATATCTTGGCCTGCTAACAAACCCAATACCTGTGTTGCTGGAAGAACATTTTAGGAGCACTGGTTAATCTCATGTTCTGTTCTGATCACTGGACCAAAGGCCTTATTATAGAAAGAATAGGAGTAGTACACACACAGTAATAAATTAGGTAAACTAGACCTTTGAATAAGATCTAGAAGGCCCAGAGCCAGGATTTTGCAAGCTTGAAGAATTCAGGTCACCTGACTGAAGAGGTCAAATTGAGGAAGACGTCCATGGTGACCACCAGATGAAGGCTTGAGGAGAAGACCCCACAGTAGAAGACTGGGCATGTCTGGAAAGACTCTGCCCAGAGATCAGCCTGCTTATTAATATGTATAATAAATGGTGTAACCATGGATCTAAAGTGTATAAAATGGCTTAGTTTTGCACTTTCAAGTTGAGCAAGTTTGTCCAGCGCGAGCTGGCTTGCTCTCAGTGTTGACCTTGCTGCTTAAAGATAAAAAAATGTGTCTGAGCAGTCTTTTGGGCCGATTTTTCAGATTCAGTAGAGGGACAGGATCACGTCTCTGGACCAGCAGGTAAAGCTCTTCCCAATGCACCCCAGGGTATCATTAGTGTTTTTGGCCCCAAGGGCACAGTTGGCCACTTCAAATTTACATGGGATTAGGTACTTATAAGTTTTGCAAACAACATGCCATTACCATAGCAGGACTCATCACTAATGTGATCAATAACAACAGTATTTATATTCCTCAAGATTTATGCTTTTCTATAGATTTTCCAAGAAGGGCTCAATTGATGGCTAAGAAATTATTGGATTAGGTTCCAAATGAATTCAGGATGACTTTTTAGCAACTTTGCTTTGTCCTTATACTCACAGCTATCTATGCTAACTTAGCAAAATACTTTTTTTCTTTAGCGATATTAGAGAAGAGTCTTTTGGAAATAGAAGTGATTCAACACAGTTGTCTACTGCTGAATGCAAACGAGGCACCTGAATCTTTTAGACAATTCAATGCTTTTGCTCTGTTTTGGTCCTCATCCCCAAGCCCGTTGAAGTTGTTAAAACTCTCTGACATATCAGGTATTCCAGCCAGCACTAGGGGAGAAGCTGATAATGCTTGTCAACAGACAAAGAGTATGACTGCCAGATCGCAGGTTCTGAGTAATCAAAACAACTAAAGGTCAGCACTACAGTTGGTAGATCAAATGAGAGATGAAGTGACTCAAAACACCATAAACTTAGATACTTTTCTTCCTTTTCCTGTTCTTTTTTTTTTTTTTTTTTTTTTTTTAAGTCTAGTGTCAGACACCTCTCTTTAATAGAGAGCAATAGCAAAATTAAATTGCTTTATCCAATAATACTGGGAGGCAAAACACATTGAAAAATGTCCCAGCCTTCCTCTTGTGGTTTTTTTTGTTTGTGGTTTTGTTCGTTTTTCTCCTTGTGATTACTCAATGATTGTCTACATTTCTGGAAGTATAGACTATCTTTATCTGAGAGTCCTCTGGGGTATAACCTTTTAATTGTGGAAAGGAGTGTGGTTAAACAATGGAATAGCATCCCTACCAGTGGGCCAGAAAGTGACTTGTGTCTGTTATTTTTGTTACTGCTGTGCATCTTTCTAAGACAAATAGTATTCTGCTTGATTACAAATAATACAAGCTTTCAGTCTTGCTACTGTAACTGACATAAACCCTGTTAGGAATTGTCAGTCAGGTGGATTCATGACAACCATATCTTCAAAAAATTGACATTTTATTCCATACAGGAAAGTTATGTTTCTCACAGAATGACTAGAGCAGTTAAAAAAACAGACAAACAAAACAACAGAGCCTGGCTTTTTAAAAGAGGATCTCTCTGCTGCATCGCTCACTGAAGTATCTTCACTACAGTGGATGCATTTGCATTTTACATTTTCGTTGCCTGCATTCCTGTCACATAATTTGTGACATTTCCCAGCAATAATTAGTGCATGTACATCCTTCTGAGGTCTCTGAGGGGCTTCACCTAAGGTCTTTGGTGGTCATTTCTGCCTGGAGCCCCCACAGTTCTAAGTGACCCGCTTATGAACTTCCTTAAGACAATCCCCCTGGTTATGGATCAGCCCGGCGTTGCCTGCTTGGCTGATTCAGTTCCTCTCTTCACTGTTTCTTTACTTTGCTTGGCTGGTTTCTTTAAATTCCTTGATTTAGCTGTATGTAAGCTTCCCCAGTTCATTTTGTTCCAAACACTATTAGTCCTATTGCACCTCAGAACTCTGACATCAAGAGAAATGCAGAAGTGAAAATACGTAGGCAAACAGAGAATGTGATTCTGACTGCAGTGGAAACAAACAGCTGTAACTTGGGGAAATGTACTTTTTGCATGATAGATATTGCAAGTTAACAACTCCCACTTCTCTCTTCACTTTCGTTAACTGTTTGGAGAAACACAAACACATTTTTCACTGCTGGTCTCATTAGCTGCAATGTGGACAGAACTGATCCTTCTAATGCATCTACCTCCAGTCTGGCAGTTCAGATTCATAAAAAAAATGTTTATTTTGCACAATGAAACCTTTCCACTTTTGCAGATTCATCACGTTATGTATCTTGTACTCTTGCTGATGCCTGCACTGAAAAAATCCAAAGATCTTGCACAGTGAATCAAAAATATAGAATTCACAAAATATGGGATAGATGCCTAAGCATGAAAAAGGCTTTATAATGATGAGTCAAATTAATTATCATTATTTCACAGCTTGAGAGCATAAAGAATTTGTTGTGTAATTAAGATAAAAGATTATATATTAAGAAAATGTTTAGGTCTGAACTGAAAAGATTGGATTTCCAGTAAGATCACTTTTCAAGCTATATTTAATCTCAATTAGCCTACAAATTCTACCAAAAATACTTCCCAGGAAAATATGCATTTTGTACTTTGAATTTTTAAGTTTAATCATTACATAACAGGTATGGAAAAATTCACAGTAAATCAATATATTCAATTACATAAAGATTCCAGGAGTTGTAATGAAAAATATAAAGGAAATCTTATAGACAGCATTCTTTTTCTTTCCTTTACTTAAATAGGTTTGCCAATGTTTCTTTTAAGATTCCAGCAACGAAATACTGTAAGTTCCTCTGATAAAAATAGTGATGGGGAAGAAAAACAAATTACTGTGAAATCTCTCAGGATATCTACTGGAAGCTTGAAAAGTTATAACAAAATAACAAAATAGATGTAAATAACAAAACAGATGTAAAGATGAACAGGAAGCTGAAAAGGTATTCCCATAAGAGAGTAGAGAAGTGAGAACAATGAAGATATTAATGATTGTGTATATATGTATATGCATATTTCTCTGAAGAGAAATTTAATGAAATAGCAAAGGCAGTGGCATAAAAAGTAACTAGTTTCCTTCAAATTTTTCTGAACAAGATACATCACAGTATAAACTCTTTGATGATAAAGTATGGTACAGCAGTATACACTGAGTGAAATTAAATTGTTCATACAGAGTAGTCTGCTCTCATATTCCAACCAAATGCTGGTAATATATGTGGGCCTGCAGAATATGTCTACAGTATTTTAAAGGAACACATTATTAAAGAACATCACTTAAAAATGGACAGGCAAACAGCACAAAAAGGATTTTCTTCTATGTCCAAGTTCTCAGCTAAAATAAATTGGCATTTTTTGGGTTTGACAATCTATATGGTATATTTTTATTTTATATGTAAAGAACAAAGCCACGAGGATTTATGTAACTAATTCTATATATTGCACCCACAGAATAAATTTCATTCTGGCAACTGATAACATTATGGCAGATGACCTAGAATTATAAAGGGCCATCATGATCAGAAGAAAAACGTAGATTATTATTTTATATAAAAATACTCTGAAGTTTACTTTGATTGCTTTCTAATATGAAATAAATTCTCTGCATTAAAATATCTTCATGACATCAGCTTTATTTGAAAAGAACTTTTCCCGAAGGGAAAAGTTAAAAAGTGTAAGAAATTACAGCCGTTGTTTTAAGGTTAATCAAAAGTGTCTCATACAAGAAGGAATGATAAGCAGGTTTAGCAGAAATTCCACCATTATGGGCTAAAAGCAGAAAGCTCAAGTCCATTATACTTGAATACATTAATTAGATGTCTAATAGTTTTGAAAGATGTCAAAGTCAACCAAAGGGCAGTGATCGACCTCAAGGCTTTCTTTTGCAATTCAGTAAAATGTATTCACTGCAATTTGCACAGGAAATGTGAAATTCAAACATTTTCCTAAGGCCTTAAATGAAAGCCATAAAATGTAATGATTGTCATGAACCAGGAACAAACGAGGTCACTAAAATCAGATTTTGTCCAAATAAATACGATGAAAACTTGCACTCAGGTCCTTCCTCCTGAAGTTTCTTTTGGAGTTGTCAGACAGCAGTTTTCCACCCAATCCCATTTTGATATTTAACTTTAATCTTAGTTTTTCCAAATACACAGTTCTGCTGTTGTTTCAGTGACGAGAGCAGGAGACTTCATGTGGCCATGGATACTTTATTTTCAAAATCTGTCATGAAAACATCAAATCTCAGAGTTGTCTAAGTTGGCAGGGGTTTTGGGGATATATCTGTCTGCAAAATGCATTCATCTAAATTTACATGCACATTTGAAAGCTTTTCAGGTTCTGCTAAGTTTAATGAGAGAACAGGGTGAATGCTTTCCCTTCTATTGATATCTAGGTGACCAGTTGTCACTTACTTGAAATGTGCTAAGAAATAATAATCAGTCATAAATGTATTTTTGTTCATATTGGATTTTTTTTTTCCTGCTTATGACTACAGTAAAAACTGCACTACTCACTATTCCTCAAAGATCTGTAATTTTAAACGATTATTCTTATGTATTGAAAAACTGACTCCTCAAAATATTTCACAGGTTCCTTACATGGAATGAGTTTGCATTTCAGTATTTCTGTTGGAAATAGCAGTGGAAAAATAAATAAATTGAATTTGAAAAAAAAAAAACAAACCAACAGTGGACTCAACAATTAGCAACTTTGTTGTTAAATATTGGAAGAAGTGATGGAAATCACTGACCTGATAGATATAAACTTCTTATTGCTTTTAACTAGCTCTACAGTGGTATACCTTACAATACATCCATTTTTTAGGTCTGAAATATTTTTGAGTGTATTGGAAAAGTAGTAAATAAAATGCACTACTCAGCTGTAACTCAATATCTATGTAATCAGCATTGTTTCAGTCAAAAATCCAAGCTGCTATAAAGAAAATTAATTTTATTATTAGCTTTACAACCTAAAGTTGCATCAGTACTATACACAGATTAGCTGGTCTGAAAATAAAGGGGATGTTAATCAGTGGTTCACTGGGTGCCTTCCTGGAAGATGACATTGCAACACCTGAGTGTTTTTTGATTCTGCCATGTCAGCTTTGTGGGTATGAAAAAACAAGTTTCTTTGCAGAACTGACTTTAATCAAATCAGCAGAGAGATATTTTTACTGGGAGGATAAAAACAGCATAAAGACACTCTCCAGAATTAACTCATCTGTCACCAGCTAGTGACTGAAATTTATAAATGTACTAGAGGTGTAACAAAACAACTGCATAGATTTTTATCTGTTGTTTATTAGGAAACAACTGGTTTAAGTTCTTCTGTGACACATTAACTCAAGCTGCACTTTAGTATTAGTGCATGACATTACTGGGAATTACAGATCTTTCCCTTACAAGTAGTGAATCCTCAAAAACAATACACACTTTCCAAAGGAGAGGTTCTATTAACCATTACATTAATATATATATATATATAAGCAATCATGAAACTATACATTTGAAAGCAGAAACGTTTCTAAATTTCTTTCACAGATAGTTTTCCACTAATTTAATTTTTGTGACATCTCTTCAAGTTCTACTTGCTCCATCCCTGCAACTGTGGGTCATTGCCTAAATCTCTCTTTGTAAATCCTAAGGGACTTGATGTTCCTGTCTTTCAAGAAAAGGTAAATCAAAATAGAATTTTTCTTAAGAAATGGAGAAAAAAAGGGGAAAAAAACAGCCTTGGAGGGCTGCATAAGAGTCTACAGAAATTAGGGTTGCTTTAAAAACACTTGAGTCTGGTAGGAACAGGAGGCCAAGAAGTGAAGGAGAACCTTAAAGTGGATATTTATGACGGTCTTTTTGCTGATTTTAATTTTCTTCTATAACAGTTTTGCAAGGATTAAGACCAGAATGGTCTGTAACTAAAAACTTAGGTTAATGAAAAATGCATATGAAGAAAAAAGTTGCATATTTACTTTGGTTTTGTTTCTGCAAAGCAAGCAGAAGGAAATGATTTGTGAAGAGGTTTCCTGTTGCATGACCTTGGTTTGTAATTCATTAAAAGGAAGGTTATTAATGATAGGAAAAAATAATGTGTTCACAGTTTCATTAAAATGTAAATTTCATTATGGAATCTGTTTTGTTTTTTTTTTTTCCTTAGACTGCCTTTATTAGGGTTCTCAATAAAAGCAAAATCCATTCTTTACTCAGCCAGTATAACAGATATTTTGGGTTATAAATATTAGGCTAGAATATGAGTAAAATAATCCACAACTTTTAGGGGTTTTTTTAGCTGTTTTAAAGGTGTAAATTTGTCCCAGTCTCATTCACAGTTTAAGGACTGGGCCAAACCTATACCTTTAAAATAGAAAAAAGTGTTTGAGAATGATTTTACTTGGATCCCTATTAACCTACCTACTTTTATAAAGCAGTGAGGTGCTGTAATTTGATTCTATAATATCTATAATGTCAAATAACGTTGCCCTTCAGTTTGCACATAGTAAATGTTGAAACCTCAACAGTTCTGTCAGCTGCTGAATCAAATTTCACCTCCATAAATACCAAGCCATATAATTTAAATGAAACCAATGGATGTACCAATGTGTGCCTCTATTACAGATATTGCGTGGAGACCTCATGGCAACACTCCAGCATCTGAAGGGGGCAGTGGAGCCAGAAAGGGAATCTTCTTCAGGAATCATACTGGTGGGACAAGGAGTACTGCGTGCAAATTGAAAGAGGGGAAATTTAGACCAAATATTAGGAAGAAATTCTGTACTGTGAGGGTGGTGAGATACTGGAAAGGTTGTCCAGGGCGGCTGTGGGTGTCCCAATCCTGTCAGTGTTCAGTGCCAGGTTGGTCAAGGCCTTGAGCAACCTGGTTTAGCAGGATGTGTCCCTGCCCATGGCAGGGAGGTTGGGACTAAATGATCTTTAATATTCCTTCCAGCCCTTAATGTTCTATCATTTTATATATTACCCTTTAAGAGTACTGTTTGTTTAATATGAGAAATGTCCAAGCATAATAATGGATGGAACATCCACTTTGCTTTTGCTTGTTTTGTTTCTTTGAGTTTTTTTTCTCATTTTACTTTCTTCACCAATGTAGTCTGGAGTCAATGCAGTGTAACTGAGGCCAGGTGGAGAAGGAGACAATTTTTGATTCCAAAGACTGGACAAGACAGCATGAATCCCAAGTGGAAAGTAACGTTTTTCACTACAGTATTTCCCACATGGTGTTGCCTTGTTGCAAACATCTTTCAGTGAACTAAAGCTACGGTTATATGCCCAAGATTAAAACAATTCAAATTGCTACCTGGGAGGAAGAAAAGGTAGTAGCTCTAGCAAGAAGGCAGAAGATTTTCTGTTTGACCTCCCTTCCTTGCCCTCCAGGTCATACAGACTTTTAAAAAAGTTATAAGATGTTTTAATGTTATCAACTTTATATCAGTGGAGAAATCATTCTATTCTGCATATGGACCAAATAATGGCCATGCCTTACTAACATTGCCCAGAGGAAAGCATGTCTCCAAGCACATGTTATTCTGAATACTTTTAATGGTGAAATTATGTTCCAGGTTTAGAAAGATACTGAAAATTTTGGGAAAATTTCCAATGCAAATTTAAAAAGGAGAAATCTGTCAGTAGTAATGTACCACTTGAGTAATAAGTACTCCAGAAAGTACCCTCAACACAGATTTTCCATTATTACATGCTTTTATTTACTGGTACTACCTGACATCTTGATATCTGAGAAATCTTTCCTATGGGCTAGTTATAAATCCAGCAGGTGCTTCTGAAAGGTTTCTGTTCACAAATCTGTATTTTACACTGAAACCAACAACTCTTAGATGAAAAGTCTTGCCCATCCTGAATACTGAGGTTCAATGCATTGTGTGGTTTTGGAAACAGAAATGCAGGGCAAGGGTTGCTCTTTAATTTGGTGCTGTTAAATGCAATTTCTAAGCTATGGACTACAGTCTGGCTGCTGAATAAACATGTGCAGACAGGCACAGCTCTGATTTCTCAGTTTGTCTCCCTCCTACATTTGAAATGGGAATATGTATGCATATATATCAATAAATAAAACAAATATATATTTATAGTTTTACTGCCTGGGGCCATGAAAGTGGGTGGTTATAAGTAAATAATTCATTTACAGGTAAGTCTGACAAAAACTCTTTTGCAAATTGAAAATGAATCAGTTGTGTCTTTTCCTTATGCAGTTGATGCAAACAAAATAGTTTTCTCCTAATTTCAGTTTTTCCAGTTCTACTTCCTCTCCAATTTCGTTTTGTTTTGTTTTCTTTCTTTCTTTCTTTAGCACTTTTAACATGGGTCAGTTAAGTAGCCTTTAGGCTACTGGATGTCATTTATCTACCAATACTGTCTGAAATGTCTTTACAATACATCTCAGCTCCTGGTGCACTCTTGAAATGATTAAGATTAAATGGAATGAAATTTTTCTTCCGATCATCAAAGGAAAAAGAAGGAGAGACAAGTACCTTGAAGAGGCAATTAGGTCACATCATTGACAGGTAGCTTTCTGCATGCTTAGCATGAATGATATTAAATAGATGTCCACAGAAATCTGGAGGAATTTAAAAATATAAAGAATTGTAATACTTCCAATTTTTTGCAAACAATTATGTTCATAGGTTAGCCGTCCTCAAATGGTGTTAATCATAGACTGTTGAATTACTTATCCTGTACTGTGCATGTTCTTCACTTATTCTGAAAAAAATCCTCAAGAAAATTCCCCCAGCCTCAGCATTTATCTGCTTTTATGATAATAGCACATTTTTTTAAAAAAAACCACCTCTTATCTCATTGCACAGCCATTCTAGCTTGATGGCTCAGAATATTTACAGTATATATTTTTTGATACCTGCTGAGCATTATGAAGGAAGCTTTATGTCCAGAGTATAAAGCTGTAAAGGGAAAAAGTTAAATGATGATGTATCAAAATGCATTGCTATAAACATACTGTAATCAGATACTATTTTCTATAAAATATCTTAGCTCAGATGTAGCTGACTGTGGAAAAGAAATTGTAACTGGTTATGGCAAACATACTGCTAGTGTTTTGTCATATATTTCATCAGTTAACACTTTTAATCTTTTTAAATACATGATTTTGAAGGATTTTTTCAATTAGTGTCTTCCTCCTGGATGAATATTTGTCAGAATGACAGCCCAAAAATGATGTCAAGAAATATCTAGACATTAAGTTAAAATGTGAGTCTGAAAATCCAAATCAATGATAAATAACCTAACAAAGCCAAATCTTCTATCTATTTTGATCTGAGATTTTGGCTGTGGATTATTTCTGTGACATTATTAGTGTTCCATCAAGCTGGCAGGCATTACAGGCAACTATAAATGGTAGAGGCTTTAGATGTAGTAAAACCAACGATCCTTAAAACCACAGTATCCTCAGCTACAGTGAGAGACCAAATCCTGCTGTTGATGTGTCCCTACCCGCACTTAAATGTTATTTACAGAGTTAATAGACAGCTTCAAAGCAATCACCCAATCACATAATCAATTTGTTTAAGCACAAATATTAATTACCTCCTGTATATGGACTTACTGCATACTCAGGTGTATTCAGTGGTGAATTCTTGAACAGGAATACATGAAAATTCCTGCTGATTTTTTTCAGCTATTTCAAAAGAGGGCCTAATTTCGTGGTTACATCCATTCGAAATACTTATTTTTTTCCCTGAATTTTTATCCTTTTTCTTCACAATTTCTTCTATTTTTCTGAATAATCATTTGCAATGTGCTGAGACAAAGCAGTACCGTGCAGGTTTACAAAAAAAAAACATAATGAGTTTTTACAAGTACAGGAAACCCTAATGTTGAAGTATGACTTTATATAGTACAGTCTACACTGACAATGCTTCTAACACTTGTAGAATTCTATGCATAAGCTTCCTCAGCTATAAGTTAATGCTTCATCTCCTTTTTATATGGGCAAATTCTCCTACCCTGCCCCGAGATCTTACTGCATGAGCCAAATATCTCCCACGACATTTGCATCTGCTGAATCCAGTAGTCTGTTGCTTGCTCCCTTATGTCCAGGACAACACAGAGCACTCCACTCCTTCAGCTCTGCAGAAGTGAAATCCAGCCTCTGAACTATATTTTCAGGTGAAAGAAACCATGGTGAAGAACACAGGACTTCATCTGCTGAGTCTCCTTCATTGCTTTGGTCTTGTTAGTCTCTCAGTCTGGTCTAAGTAAATGAACTGATAGAGACACTGAGTCTTTAATGTCTTATATCTCTTGGAAGGCCATGCATTATTTCACAAAAGGCTGCTTTTCCCTTTGTCTTTGCCTTTCCCTTTCCCCTTCCCTCTCCCTTTCCCCTGCCTTCACCCTCACCCTCACCCTTGCTCTTTCCCATTTATTCAGTTATTTCAACTTAAGGGTAACTGTAGACAATTGGTTATATCAGCTTTAAGCTTTTCTAGAATGATCTACTAGTCTGTCATTTTCTTTTTAAAATGTCAAAGGTATCAGCAGGTGATATTCAGGATTTAGGAGGCACCTACTGTCACAGAAGCAAGATACCACTGTTTGGTTAGTAAGTATTTTCATTTTATAGGTACTTAAGGAGAGACAATTGATGCACACCTATTTCAAATCAGCGTTTGTTATTGAGGATATGAACAATTCAGTTGAGCCTTGAAGCAAATCAAAATCAGATTTGGAAAGAAGTGTGAAAGTCAGAAATTGGGAAAGCCAACACTGCTGTGGAGAAGATGGTTAGAAAGGTAGAAAACAAATAAATAAACAAACAAACCAGGGTACCCCAAATTGCCAGACATACAACATATCCATCTTCTTCTTCTGTGTTTGCCCATGGTGTTGGGAACAGCCAACAGAAACTTTGTGATAAATCCCTTTGTGATAAATCTCTGTATAGCTGTAGATTATCTGAAGTGATGCCATATTATTAGATTTTAGTTTAAAAGAACATATTTCTTGAATGAAATGGGTTGCTGATGTTAACACCTGATGCAGCCTTATTGGAACATAATGCATTGGCAAACAAAAACAATTTTATGTAGTTAATAAAAATGAAACTGAAGAGTACAAATTTGACTCCTTAGTTTTGGTCAGAGTTTTATTCTGGGGATAGTGAATCTGTTGCTCATCAAAAAGAAATTTCTATCTTATTTTGTCTATCCATATTATGATATTCTTAAGACAAAGAGAATAACAGGAGTAGTAAACAGTATAGATTTGGAGAGAAATTTTTTAGCATATTTACTTATTTTAAAGTTGTCTGAGTCAAAAGGGAATTAACTGTGAAAGAACCTCAGAGTGCTTTCTCATCACCAGTTAGGGGTAGGAATTTTTCTCCCCTGAAATAACTAACAAATTTTAAGATAGCTAAAACAAACAAACAAACAAACCATCCTTCCAAAAACCCCCAACCCAAAACCCCAAACCAAACCAAAAAAAACCCCACCAAAACCCAACCACGTCACCATGAGTACTTGCACTGCTTTTATTCTTTTGAACATCAGTCTGTAAGTAGATCATGCACACTGCAGACAATTTTCATTGATTCAAAGCACCATCATTTTATTTCTATTTGCTACTTGTGCCCAACTCCTGTGCTCAGTCTTGCAATCCTAAGAACCTGCTTTTTTCAGTAGGTTGCTCCTTACTTACCATAAGATGCCACTGTCAATCAGTCCTCTTGGGCTTTCCCAAGGTGGAGTTGCCATTTTTCTGTTGTCTCATAAAAATACAGACAGAGGAAGGCAATAATCATTCTATCTTGGAAGTTAAAAGAGGGAGAATGCATCTGAAAATCACTCTAAATATATTCTGAGATATCTCAGTCTGACTCTGTGTCTTCTGGATATTTTTTTTCCCTTTTTCCATCCATTATAACAACAGTCCCAAGGCTTTTTCTGCACTTTTCACTGTCAATGGAAATTTTTGATTGAACGATACGTAGATTACTATTCAACAGTAATGGAGCTTCCTAATGAAAACGTGTTGTTATAATAGACCAACAAAACAGTAATAATAAAAAGGACATTTTTGTTTGCCCTCATTGTTTTACATCTGTTTTTTTTCAGCTCCTCCTGATTTATTCCTTCCAGCAGATACACTCAGTACAATTTTGAACCTGAATGAACTCAGTCTATCTATGTCTTAACACCAAATATTTTACCTGTGAAGGCGGAGATAAGCTTTCTATTAGCAATTTCTGTGTAGCTGTGTTATATCATTTTTTATATTAACAGATAAAATACCAACATGTTGTTGCAAAAACAAGCTGAATTGTTGGAATACATGGGAATTAAGCAGAGCAGCACTAGACCTTGTGTTTCTAAAGATATGGATTTAAAGAACAAAGGTAAAGGAACACACTCTGTGCTTGACACACGTTTTTTATTACGCACTATGGGCCCAGAGGCATCTTGTAAAAATGGTTTAGCTGATATAATTGGGTTTCATTATATTTATTATGTCTTAGGAAGCACAATAGCTGTTTAGGAACCTTGTGTGTTACCAGTTGAACCCTGTTTTAGAAGGGACTTCTGTGACATGCCTTGTGCCAGGGCAATGGAGACAGCGCATAATAGCTGAGCAATAATATGGAGTAAATCTTATGATCACAGAACAACCATTGAATGAGCAGATATTCAAGTTAGTAATCTGTAGCTAATAGATTTTTTAAATTATTTTTTTATTTTGCAAACAGATGTGATTAGCAAGCCAACATATATGTTTTTCTGTGTAATAAATTAAAACAAACAAACAAAAAAATCCTGAGTATATCACTACATATATACCGTGCCAAATCACAAAATTATTTCTAGCCAAGGGCAAGATTTAGTGTGCTAGTAACAGCGATATCCTGGTTGCAATTTATAATTTGTTCGAATTAAATCTGATTGCTTTAAATGCTGAATTAGCACATTCCACGCAGGATCTAATATGAACAATATCAGAGTAATGATATTTTAGCTTTAAAACAAAACAAACTCTCATAATAAAAAAAAAAATTAAAAAAATTAACCAAAAAGAAAGACAAGTGAACCAACCAGTCTAATTAATTTAATTAGTGAAGACATCTAAAACTGATACTGTTATAACTCTTCAGATACATTTAGGGAAAGGAATGAATTGCTCAAAAATTAGAAAACCTGACATTTTCAGGAGGTACAGGTTACATTTGTGCTTTTTTATGTTTCATATATACTTAGTAGTATATTTAATCAATGAGTCAGGTCTACCAGACCACTGAGACCTCTTGCTAGAAGTTTTCAATACAGTTTAAATTACTGTAATCACACAGCTATAAAATGCTGACTTTTCAAGGGATGCATCCTGTTTTACACATTTCTAGACATTTTTAGTTACTGGATAATGTAAACAGACTTAGGTAACAGTGTCAACTAAAATAAACGGTTATGTGATAACCAGTGGAAGACTTGGGCTTTATTAATGTAAAACTTTGTGTTAACTAATTAATTTCTAACTCTTGAGGGCTGTATGTATAAATGTCGGACATAAAATATGGAGTATTGCATGTTTGAGATAAATTATTGTCATGCATTAAAAAATTGTTTTAAAATGTGAAGAAAGCATCATAGAATGACATCTCTCTTAGGAGAAGTTTGGTAGAACTGAATAAGATCCTTGAGGGGTTCTCATTAATGTTGTTTTTCCAAAGACTTTCTGCTTATCTTCATTCTGTGCACAATACCTTCTTTGACAATATGTCATCTTTAATACTAACCAAGATTAATTTTCCTCAAAGTGCTATTCATTAAGTTTGTAATATTCATACTAAAGAAAATCCTATATATATACTCATATATAATACTTTACTTCTATTTTAAATGCAACATGTAATAGAAAAAGTACATGGACCTTTTAGGGCTGCCAGTAACACAATCTCAAATAAATACTAGCATGAAATACTCGAAGCCTAAAAATCAGGTGTGTCTATTTGACATTCTTTTAATGTCATCAGGCCAGATTAAATTAGTTATATTTTTGATCAATATTAAAATGCAGTAAAATGTCTATATCAGAGAATCATAGTTGACCTATTCACAGCTGAATTTACATAAAGTCTGAGCTTGACAACCATAAGATCTCTTTTAAGAAGACCTAATGAAGGAGAAAAGAAAATGTCACATTTTTCAAATTCTCTATAAAATAAAATAAAATATTTTCACTCTGGTACAAAATTACATATCAGAGGTATATCTAGATAGGGTATTTCCAATACAGACATTAGTCTTAAATTTTAATGATCTATTTCTTCTATACTGATGGAATTAATTTATTTTTCTTTAAGTTATTTGATGCTCCCTCTGTTGGACAGAACTGTATTGAACAGGAAGAAAGTGAAAATAAATTAATTATTGTTGAAAAGTTCCTAAGAATGCAGAATTTGAAACATTTCCAGCCAATAATAAAAACACAGTACTTGAGAAATATTCACAGAGATTTTTAATACAAATCTGACATTTCATAAAATCTTCAAGAAATTAGTTAGTTTAAATCAGTTTTGTATTACCACTCCGATCATTTTGGATGATCTGGTGTGTTCAGGTCATCCAAATACCTTCTCTACAATGACAGAGTTGCCTTACTTTTATTTATGAACCAGTTTGTAACAGGTGAGTTAAATAACGATCAAGAAATAGATGACTTTAGTACTCAGTAACATATTTCCTTGTCATCCAACATAGCATTATCCATGTGGGAAAAAATAATCCAGTTTGCCAGCTGATATTTTTTATTTTTGTGGCCCACTGCCAACGGGTTGTCATTTCCTCAGCCACAGTGGAACGGGGAAACAAGCTTTTGCTGCACATACATGCCCAGTTCTATTTGTACTTTGCCCCAGGAATAAACTAATTACTGCTGTAAAACACTGTTTGCACCTTACCCAGAATTCATCTATGAATCCTGAGAGAGAGGAATGTGACATTGTGCCAGCTGGCCCTTCGGCTTTGACTAGACAATTAATAGGTGGCTGCCAATTAGCTACTCACACTGGAACATTTAAGAAGGAAAAAGTCTACAGATATGTGAATTATACTCAGCTTATCATTCTTATCATTTTGCTTCATGGATCTTAGACACTATAGCTGGAAAAGAATCAACATGTCTTGTCATCTGTCTCTCTGCCATTGCAGGTTTAGTTGCTTTTATATGTTTATTGAGTGCTGTCTAGCCAGGTTGGGTATTTAATCAAAAGCTGAGCAAGTTTTTGTTTGTTCATTTGTTTAATACTTCTTCACAATGAGGTGAAATATTTCCTCCATTCATTGATTCTCTTGACTCAAAACACTTCCCTCATGGCTTTGCTTTTTATCGTTTTCCATCGGCGGCCCTTTGCAGTCAAACACAAGTTTGTGTGTTACATTAAGTGATGCAGTTGAGCTTTATCCTTCTCCCTGTTGCCAAAAGTTATGCTCTCTTTCACCAATATGTGTACATATACCATCATTCACAAAAGGAAATTTCTGAAATTTCTGAAAAGCGGTTTTACGTACAGACAACTTCACTTTTACTAATTATTGTTGCTAAGCTGGACTCAGAAACTTAACTTGTGACTGTATTCAGTGGCAGTCTGAAAAATAAAAGCTAGACACGATTCCAGCATGGAGAAAACTGGAATCCTTTACTGAACACGAGAACACAATTTTACAGGCATTTGGGGCTGGACATGTTAATGGAGGGGACAACCTATGTTAATTGGGGAGTTACACAAGTTTTTACTGCAATTTCCAAATAGTTAATTTTTCTTCAAGCAGGATTACATGAGGGATAGAGGTATTACAGGGGTTTAGACACGGTTTTAACAATCATCTCAAAAAGTCCTTTCTTAATTCTGCTTGGAGCCAGGTTTATATCTCAGGGTTGCACATCAACAGGTCTCAGGACAAGGGTCCAAATTTCTTCAGATCACTAGATGTTTGTCAGCCTTGTTTTCCAAGGTTTGTGATTCAACTTTACCAAGCTTTCTTTTGCTGAGAGCTGGTTTTGGGCTCATACAGTATTCTAATTTGCCAGACTTATTTTCATCCTAATAGAAGTTCTAATTTTCAAAAGATTAAATAATAAATTTGACTTACAGTTTGGGAAATGGAGTTCACTCCCTTACAGATAGGGTATCACCAGAATCATCAGCCATTTGATGCCATGTAGTGAAACAGTAAAGACTACTTTTGTTGAGAACTCTGAAATATTTAAATCACCCTGACACTAGAATCCCATCTGATCCTTGGTGTTGTATAAGGTTCCAAAGGTCTAAAATTGCATTATACAGTTTCCTTATGTTGAGCTGTCTGAGCTGACTGTTGGGTACTCAATAAATAACAGACAAATTCTACCACTATCACAGTTACAGTGGCAAGAGTGGAAACCCTTGAGTGGCAGGAAACAACCACTTGATATTTCTGATTTGGTTGACAAAACATTCCCCAGAGACTTGCTGTCTTGCAAGCAGTGATTGCACAAGTTAATCAATACAAATCCTTTCTGAATGTTTTGGGTATTTTTAGAAGGAAAAAAAAAAGACATTTTACAGGGTAATCAATTTTGTTACAATTGCTTCAGACAGAGGGGAAGGCTCGTATATCACATAAGGACTGTGTTATTTCAAATCAACTGTTCTCAGAAGGCCAAGACAAGCCCTAAGAAGCCATCTGAAATATTATGTACAATTCTGATTGTGTTTGCTCAAGAAAGATGAACTCAGTTTGAAACAAGAAAAGGTATTTGAGTGTAATCAAGGAAATTGGCAGTCTCTATTAAAACTTGCAGAGCCTGACATGATAATCTAGTAAAATGGAGCTAAAGAAGAGAAAAAAAGTCTTATCAATGTGTCTGGGAAGGAAGGATGGGATGAAAAGAAGGATAGGCAGTGAGAAATAGTAATGGGTATTCTACACACTAGAATACACACAGACAAGTTATGATTAAATTTATGCTTGAAATTAAAGGGAAATATCAACTGACAGTAGGGTTCTTGATATCCTAAACTCTATAGTTTAGCTGCTTTGTTTTATGGTTTTTTTCTTTGTGATAGAAAAGCTGATTTCCCCTCTAGTGCAGTCCTAAAGGGCTCTTGATTCTTTCATAAGAGCTGGAACAAAGCTTTTTTTTTGAAATACCAATCAGGTAACCTTGAGGATAAACGACTGCTCACCTTGAAGTTTAGTGTAAGCATATGAAGCCTTCACATGTGGAGATTTTCTGGGCATTGAATTAAGAGGTTTGTAATGATCTGACTATAAATGGTAAGTGCTCTAAGAGTCAACACAGTGATGTCTTGTGCTTTGCAGGCTGCTGTAGCACTGAGGAACATTTGTTCCTCGTCTGAGGCACTGTACTTCTCAGAGATGGCAACTTGGGTGGTTCATCACATTTACTTTTTTAAAATCAGTAATTTATGCCCCTGTCCAATTGCAATAATCTAAAAAGGTGCTGTATGACCCCCCATTTGCTATTTTTCTTTTAATATGAAGTTTCTGACTTGATACCCATATTTATAGCTTTCCCTTCTGTGAAGACATTTCAATATCTTTTTTGGCTTAGCAAAAAATTAGCAAACCTGTCATTCTCAAATACACCATCTCTGAGTAAAAAAATAGAATTTAATATTATTTTCCTATGTTCACATAGTCAAAGCACAGAAAGATTAACTGTGTTTCTTTATCCTTGAAACTCTGTTAGAATAATATCCCATGTTACTTTACATTTGTATTTATATATCCCACTAAATAACAGATGTAGTTATTGTCAGCAATGGCACCATAAAACAGACTGAATGAAAGTCTGATTGGTGTCACAAATATGTTTCTGTATGGAGCTGGTTTATTTCATATTAAACACAAGCATTAAGAAAAGAGATAAAACATGAAGTATATTCAGGACATTATAAATGCAGTTTGTGACTGACCCGAGAAAGCACAGAGTGGGGGATGAGAATTATGCCATTGTCGATCGTAAATATAAAAAAGAGAAAATAATTAAAAAAAAATTACCTGCATTTAGTCTTATTATTTGGTAATAATTGCTAACAATGGAACTCTGCAATTAATGTTTTCATTAGAAACAAATAGTGTATTGATGGATTTTTCATTATTTCTTCATGTATGGTATGATCATAAATACAGAAAAGAGTACACAAGAAGAAAGTAACTTTGACTTCCACTGATGTGTCTAAGTATGAAAAATATTAAGTAAAAATTAGTTTTTTAAGTTTAAAATTATGTTCAAAATTGAATTAAGCAGGATTTTGAATCAGAAAGATTGTATCAGCTGACCTGATATACATATATAAATATACACATATATTACATTAGTATACATATATTTATATGTAAAAATACACACTTGCAATTGTACACTTGTTTTAGGAATTCCTATACACATCCCACAATTTCCAAAAAAAAATGTTGAAAAGTACCTCTCTTATCCCAAAGTTAAATCAACACTCAGATAGCTGTTCTAAAGTATCTATTCAAATTCTTAATATGGACTAGAAAAACTGTAAATAAACAGTAAATAAAACTGATTTAACAACACTTTCTTTTTGGAGATATTTTATGTTACTTGTTATTTTCCCCCAGGTCAACAATCTATATACAAAAGCACACATATGAAGATGTATGAACAGTGTGTTCAAAGACTTGATTCCTAGTCCCAGTTTGGGAATGGAAAATCTGTTAAATTAACTGCTAATATTGTTCTGTAGAAAAAAAAAGAGTGTATGTTTATACAAACATATATGTGTGTCCATGTACACACACATATATGTATATACTTAAACATTTTTACATATGCATATATACACATGTGAAACATATGTAAATAAATACATATGTACAAATGTAGGTATATAAGGATGCACATGTGCACATAAATACATGTTTATGTAGAAATATGCACATAGACCTCGATGATCAGGACGGGATCTACATCCAATCCTGTACTGATGGAAGCCTTTTCAACCTAAGGTGACTGAAGGCCCACACCAAGACCTTAAACCATCTTGTCCAGGAGCTGCTTTATGCTGATGACGCCGCCCTTGTTGCCCACACAGAAGCAGCTCTGCAGCGTTTGACATCCTGCTTTGCTGAGCTGCTGAGCTCTTTGGGCTGGAAGTCAGCTTAAAGAAGACAGAAGTTCTCCATAGACCTGCACCTCAGGAAGTCCCCCATCATCCCCACATCACCATTGGCAATCAGAGCTCAAATCAGTCCAGCAGTTTAATTCCCTAGGCAGCCTCATCTCCTCGGATGGTGAGATTGACGGGGAGACAGACAACAGGTTAGCAAAGGCATACAGTGCCTTCAGAGAGCTTCATAAAAGAGTTTGGTGAAATAAACACCTGAAGAAAAGTACCAAGATCAGTGTTTACAGAGCCACAGTGCTGTCTACTCTCTCATATGGATCTGAATCCTGGGTCATCTACAGCCACCACCTGCGACTCCTGGAACGCTTCCATCAACGCTGCCTCCGAACAATCCTGAACATCCACTGGTCAGATGATGTGACCAATCCATCTGTTCTAGAACAGGCAGCAGTCCCAAGCATTGAGGCCATGTTGCTGAGAACACAGCTGTGCTGGGCAGGGCACGTCTCCAGGATGAAGGACCAACCACCCCCTCCCTAAGATCCTGCTTTATGGTGAACTTGCCACCGGCTGCTGCAAGAGAGGAGCCCCAAAGAGGAGATACAAGGACTGCCTGAAACAACATCTCAGCATTGGCCATATTGATCACCAGAACTGGTCTGCTCTGGCCTCCAATCAGGAGGTCTGGAGACACCCCATCTCTAACGCTGCTGATGCCTTTGAGAACGCAGCAGGATCACCCTTGAGGAGAAAAGACAACGCAGAAAGAATTGTGTCTTGCAGAATTTCCCACCTAAGGAGTCTTTCTGCTGTGCCTTTTGCAACCGGACGTGTCTGTCTCGTATTGGCCTTTTCAGCCACCAACGTGTTTGTAACAAACGTGGGCAGAGCCCTTCCCAAATCTTCGTTTGTGAGGCCTGGCCATGACATAAATATATCTCTGTGTATCTATGTGTTTATGTATTTTTGTGTGTGTTTGCATGTATGCATGAATCTATCTATCTGTCTATTTCCTAGGATAACTAGGAAATAAAAAAACTCTCTATAGTTTTTCTATAAACTATAGAGGGCAGGGCAAGGCAAATGAGGGTGTTTTCACTATAAAAGGGAACAGATGTCTTGCAAGCTTTAATCCCTGGGAGAGTTCTTCGGAGCTGAGTGGTTGCATGATACGTGCTCCATGCACCTTTGACTGAAATTTCCATTGAAATTTCCTTCTGCTGTCTGTAGTTTTGACGTGCACAGCTGGTTGTGGGTGCTTTTATTTTGATTTTTTGCATCGTTTCAAATCTCCTCATCAGCACGTTTGTAAAACTTCCTCGGCAAATATTCACATTCCGATGTCTCTCCTAAGTCATGGTGCTTGTACTCCACCCTTTTTCACTTCACTAATTAGAGTAATTATTCCTTGGTCTACGAATGGTGGTTCTAGTTTCAGTTGAATGGCGTACTTAAAAATTTGGAAAATATAATTCCTCATTGCAAATAAGCACAATATCCATATGGTTCTCTGTTCAATTACTTCCATTAAAAAAACCCAAAACCTTAAAGTGACTTATTCAATGCTTTATCACATAAGGTTCTAGTTTTCTGTCCGATGTGGACAACATTGAACAGGGAAGTTTTCTGTCTTCAAGACTAATCTATTCTATTACATTATTAACTCCTACTATTCTGTCCTTCATCATCTCTTTCAGAAATGATTAATTATAAATATATCTGACTCTTAGAAGCCTTTAAGATACATATCTTCTATTACATAGGTTTAGATCAGATACTGGAAGAAATTCCTCCCTGTGAGGGTGGTGAGGCCCTGGAACAGGTTTCCCAGAGAAGCTGTGGAATCTCCATTCCGGGAAGTGTCCAAGGCCAGGTTGGATAGGGCACTGAGCAACCTGATCTAGTGGAAGGTGTCCCTGCCCATGACAGGGAGCTTGGAACTGGAGGATCTTTAAGGTTCCTTCCAACCCAAGGTATTCCATGATTGTGTGATAAGATTCAAATCAAGAGAAAAATATTTCTTTTTTTTTGGTGATTCATGCATCTCTTCAACCTTAAGGCACTAATTAAAGGATTCAGACAGCTCTAAAGAAAGACGTTGTAAGAAATTATTCCCGTTATAAAAGCCTATATAACTTTTGCAAGTAAGAAAGTAATCGAACTCAAGAAATGAAAACATCCTTTAAGTAGGCAAAACTATTACATAGTATATGATTATAAAGATCTTATGGAAACTGATGGGTAGGAAAATGCAAATGAATATACGACAAATGGTTGAATAAAGCAAGAGGTTTGAATCTTCATGCCAGATCGTGCGTAATAATTATCATGGTGATAAAATCTATATTTAGACAAAGCACTGTGACAGATTTTTTACTTTATGCCAAAAGCACCTAAGTTTGAGTGTGAAAAAATTCACAAGGAAATTAAAGCTGTGTAATTTTCACTCCAATAGCTGATTAAAATACTCTTTACCTTTCTTTCCTTTTGTATTGTAATTATTTATGTGTTTTCTGTGCACATAAACCTTTTATACTTAGGTTGCAACTTTATTAGTCGTGTAATTCTCATCAATACGCTGGAAAAGTGCCAGTGCATACTGATTTTTAGTTTACTTTTTGAATGTGACCTTCAGCAACAGTGTTTGGTTGGATAGATTTTCCATTCATACAGCTCAACTTCTCAGCTACTAGAAATGCAATGTTGCAATGCTGCAACACTGTCCTAAACAAATTTCAACAAGTTATAAAATGTAGAGAAAACCCTCCAATTTCTGTTAAATCATGGTGTTGTAGTGATGTGTGCAATCTGATGCCTTAGAAGCAGAGTTCACTTCCCACACAATAACACAGTGTAATTTATTAAACTTTATGTAATGTGAAAATATACAGATACAACAAAATAAAGTCATAATTTTACTGGCTTCTTGATGATACGTCGTATATCTGTTGCTGAGGTTATTGAGACAGTTCTCTCAAAAAATTTTCATGGTGGTGATTTTTAGCTGATGATGCAACCTTCTAGGGTGACCAAATTCATTTTGGTCCTGTTGGAAAGCTGGTTCTGAAATCCTAAATCTTAATTAATTATGAGTGTGAATTTTCTGTGTTAAAGCAAAAAAAAAAACAACAAAGGAAATAGCTTTGGGGAAGGCAGGCAGAGAAGTTATGCTAATTCATACTTTAGTCAAATTTGATAAACCATAAGAAGTGATCTACCAACAGTTTTTTTAGAATTTCTGACCAGTTAGCAAATAGAGAGGTAAGTGGATTTTTGGTACACCAAATCCACTTCTCAAGTAGATTTTTCACCAGTGACCTGGATGACATTTCCGAAAAGCTGTTCATATAATCTTAGATGCATACTGTAAACTTAGTATTCCATGCAAGTAATTTTTTTTGCCATAAAAAGCCATAGAAATACTTTAATCTCTGAATTCAAACATGAAGCAGCCAGGAGGTATAGTTACACATGTAATTTCTTTCACCTGGAGACAGAATATTTCTTTGCTCTAGACTGAATATATTCAAAAATCTTTCTGATGCCCCGTTTATACTTAATATTGTACTAAATTATGTTTGACTAGCTAATTTCAGCCTGTAAAACAGCATTCTGAAGATTATATAGACCTACAGCTACTGATTGCTGAGGAAGTGTGGAGTATGAAGCTGTCAAAACTTCATTTCACTCTTTGTCATACACTGAGCTTTTTGCTTAATCTCTTTGTTTCTACATGACAAAAGATACTCTTCAATTAAAGGTATCTTATGAAGATTATACTGCTCTGTGTTCACATTAAGCATTTAAAGATGCAGCAAAAATTTAAGGATTTCTACTGCTGATAGAGAAAATTTATTTTAGCCAAAAGTATGTAATGAAATCAGATCAAATATAAAGAGAAAAATTAGTTAATCCTTACTTCCCAATCAAAATAAAAACAGCAGGGAAAATAAATACCAAGAACTCCTTAGTTTATTAAATGTCTGTGGAAGCCCATGTCACTATCACAATTAACCTTGTTTGTTCTGTTCTCAAACTCTAATTTTTGTAATATTCTGGTTTTAGTAATTAGTATTACAGTGAATGACACAAATAACAAGGCTCTCTGTATAACCCCTTTCCAGTTTTTGATGTTGATCTGTCAAAACTTGTGTCTTTGTGGGTTTTGTTTTGGGTTTTTTTGAACTGCTATCAAGTAATTTTGCTGAGTTGTCTGTTCTTATACACTGCATTCATTCATCACTAATTTTCTGACTTAAAATGCTGTCCACTTTTTTGAGGCAGAACAAAGGCTGTAGACCTTTTTTTACTGAAAAAAGTCTGGGTGATTACTAGATATATAAAGTTGCCAGAGTGTGTGAGTGCACCTGCAAACGCATGGACAATTACATTTAGTTGTTCTTCTTCTTAGTCCTTAATCTGCAAGGAGTAAATTTAAATATTTTTGATTGAAAGTAGGTCTGCATTTAGAATAGGATGGAAACAGATGAAAATAGCGTGTAATGTGACAAATAATATCTTATTACAATTGGAAAAAATCAGATTTGACTTTTTTTGGAGATTGTTAACTAGTAATAAACTTTCTGAAGAATAGATAATACTGTGCTTGGAGTAATGTGGCAGGGTGGAAATGAAACTATTTTAATAAGTCTGAGTATGGGTGCTGATTCCTTCTATGAAGATTATGGTGGGCTAAAGGGACATTGTCAAGAAAATGTGTTCCCACGAGATCCTACAACTCTACCAGATAGGGTGAATGTGTGTAAATAGTATGAATTTCAGGAATTGAATAACAGATGTTGTGGTACAAAGAAACAAACTCTTTTCTAGATTGGAGTAGTGCTATGCAATGAACAGACTTGCAAAGGAGGACTGTAAGGGGAAGACTTGGATAAGGTGAAAAAATTGCTGAGGGTATATATATATGTATATATATATATATATATATATATTTATATATTTATATAGTGCAGAACTCTGCCTCGAGGGCTAAATGTAGCACTGACTGCTTAAGCAGGGGAATGTTTGGGAAAAAAATGGAAGATGCTGGAAGGGGTGATACAGCGAGAGACTCCATGAGCTCAATCTGTTTTATTGAACAAGAAGTTAAATGGAAGACACAGGAGGCAAAGTATGTATACAGAACATACATACATGGTAACTTTACCTAGGCAAATTCAGAAAATCACCCAGTTGTGTGGTGGTTTGGATTTTTGCATTTTGGTTGGTTGGGCAGTTGGGGGTTTTTTTTGTTTCTTTGGGTTTGGTTGTTTTGGATTTTCTTTTTCCTTTAACAAAGAAGAAGTTCATCCTGTAAAAATTAGATGACATGGATGAAAGACAGTATCACAGAAACAGTAACTAACTTGTATAAGTCACTGCCATTTTTAGTACAAAATGTTAAACATTGGCCCAATTCCAACAGGCTTTTTAATCACTTAATTTAATTACAATAATTACTGTAAGAGTGATGCAAAGTCAAAACTAATTGGGGATGACTCTGATCGAAAAAATAACCTCCTGAAATGGTGATGTTTTAGGTGGGGAATAAATTTTTCGATTTTCATTTTTTCCAGGATAAACAGTAGAAGCATCTGAACTGGAGTGAACTAACAAAACAATAAGAGTCACTTCGTGAAACACTAGAAAACACAAGGCAGGTCAGAAGTTAAGTTGTCTGTATTGAGGGGCTGAAAGCATTTTAAGCTGAATACAAATGTAGAGAAGTTTGTATTAACCTGGTGGAATTGGTAGCATTTGAGAGCCTAAGCAGACAGAATTGAAGGAAGGTAGAAAGATGGACAAAGGAGGCATCAGACAAAAGAGACATTGACAACTGAGGAGAGAGAGAGAGAAAGAAGTTTTTTGGAAAAAAGAAAAACAATTATAGTGGCTGACAAAAGACCTGCAACTACGAATAGAAAAATTCTTTTTGTTCTTTGCTTTATTCTGCTTTGAGGAAAAGAATGAAGAAACAGGACTGGCTGAAACATCAGGTTTTCACCCTCATGGAAATTTCAAACATCCCAAAAAGTTGCTAACTACTTGAGATACATAATGATTTTTTAGTATAATTTCTTATGAATTTTCTTAAGATTTTTCTTTTCTTAAAGATTGATTATCTTTCTTCAGATGTATTTATTATATTGGAATATGTGTTATTACAGTATATTATATGTATGAACAATTTTAAGTAATTCTATGTGAAAACAAATATTAAAACCCACAAAATTAAGTGTACAGTGGAATAGCTAATGTTTTTTAGATGATTGTGTAAACCGGTGTTTGAATAACTGAGTTTGAAAAGGATAAATAATTTTTAATCTGTTGACATTTTTACTTTCGTCGGTGACAAGAAAACTGATTAATGCTGAGTTAGCTACTGGTATATTTTTATCAGCAATTAGCAGTTAAGAGAGACAAGGAATAAGTTTTGGGATGTATAGCTTGGTTTCATGAATAATACAGAAAACTATGCAGTAAGTCTAGAAGTATCTTGGGCTCATATACCTAAGTTCATTTAGGGTTAAAAATGTAACCAGATTCAATGGAGCACAACTTTAGGGGGAATCTTGCACCTAATTTAAAACCTTGGCAGTTGTTCTTCTGCTCTTTAAAATGTCTGGACCATAAAAAGGGATGTGAATACTTGTTAACTTCGGAAGGGATAATGCTTTAGTTTGATGTAGGAATTCAAAATTGTACAGGATGTAAAAATTCCTCAGTGAGTAGGGGTTAGTGTGACGTGGAGAGATTTCCTCAAACCCTTTGTGTTTGATCAGTCTGCCAGTGTGCCAGGAAAGCTGAGACTCTCGAACCCACCAGTCTGTCAGCACCCTATTAGGGGACTTTCCACTGAAGTATCTATTACATCCAGGAGGCCAGTTCAACTAATTTGTTCAAGGTCACATGGCAGCAGCATAAGATACACCCTCTTGGGTCTCTCCACACTTTTATTCCAGTGTGTTACCTGCTGCTGGAGACTGCTGCTGTCCCTGAAGGACTCACACTAACAGTTTATGAAATAAAAACTCTTAATAATTAAATTGTGACAGATTGAGTTTCAAGGATTGTTCTGACTGCAAAAACATAACCAAAGCAATATATGAATAAACTCTGATCTCTAACAAAAGCTACTTTGAGATGAATCATTCAGCATGCACAGAGTAGAGTAATTACCCAAGCGGTGTCCCCATGGGGGAGAAGACAGATTCAGCCCACCAACTGATCCCAGAAGTTGCTGTGCAGCCTCCCCTGACTTCTACCCATTCTTAACTTACTCTTCTACTATTTCTTACATTTTAGGTGGAGCTTCAGTGACTCTAGCCATACACATGCTCAGTTAGGAGCGGTCATAACTTGGAAGTGGTAATTTTGGGATGGAGGTGTGCATCAGTATTCCAAATGAGTTAACCTTGGATGGAAGTGAGTGCTGGTATTGCATCTGAAGAGAGTGATTTTGCCACAGTTTCAGGTTCAACAGTAAGACATCTTATTTTGTCTCCCTTGGCTGACAGGTAAAAGTACTCCTGGGTTCCCTCCTCTAAAAGGATTTTGAGAGTCAGGTCATTTTGCCACAGTTGGTGTTCCCACACCTTTTCTACAGCTTTTTGAAGAGGTCTGTGTCAGTCATAATGCTTTATTTAGGATAAATCTCCTGCATTATTTATACCTAATTTGTCTGGAACTGCATGGAGTTCGTGCAAACCTTTGCTGGTGAAATGTTCTGTTGTTGAGTGGTCATGGTATATTGATACATTTAGATTTTTATAAGTTTAAAGAAGATTCATAAACCAATTTCTGAGATTTGTATTTCTCTAGAAGGGAAAAAGAGAGGTGCCTTATGATCTTTGTGATCAGTTTGAGCAGATAAAGCAACAGAGCATTTAATATATTTGGGTGCAAGGTGAAGAAAAATAAACCCACAGAAAAACCCAAACCAAAAGACTGATATTTTAAGAGAATTGTCAGAGAACAATATTGACAAATCTACTCTTATAAAGACAGGGAAAACATTAAATTTGCAATTTATTTCCTCTACCATACATTCATCTAACAGTAGGAAAGTTTTGCTGTTTTTTTGCTCAGATTCATAGGGGTTTTCCTACATGTTAGAAATATCAAAAGTTTTTACAAATATATTAGAAATAGCCAGTGTCTGACATATAGCACAGTACAGTTCTTGAAGGTAATAAAAATCAGCTTTTTTCTCACTATAGTGGTCTCCTTGGAGATGTATAAAAAAAATTACGATTTTAGGATAATTTTCCCTTCAGGAAGAGGGTGCCCACTTTTTTTTTGTGGTTTTTTTTTTGTTTAATGTCTCTGTATTATATTCATATAATTTATATAAATTAACTTATGCTTTAATCAGAGATGGTAAAAATTCATCTGTGAAAACATATACTTTGGCTATTAAAAAGGGACTCGTGTCATAAGTTATTAATACATAATGTTTGTTCTTCTTACTTCCAATAGTATACTGTATATATTTAGATAATCTTTACTTGAACTGAAACTCTGAAATAATATTTGCTCTGCAATATGTCATCTTCCATACACCTTTCTCTTAATCAGAATAACTCTTTGGTTCCTGATGGAACAAAAATCTCTTCTCCATGCTCTCAGTTTTTTGGTTTTTAATTTTTACTTGCATTTTTAGGTCTGATCTGGAGAAATCAAAATAAATTACCAAAATCCTATAAGCATATTTCTGCCTGTAGGACTAAATTTTCAGGAAGTGTGCAGGAGTATGGATTGCTGTGCCCATCTCTGCCGTATTTCCAGGTGTAAGCCCATCCTGTTAAATAAGGATAACATAAAGTTTTGCATCAACTCATCTCCTAGGTAATTTTTAATGACAGAAGCCTCAACCAGAATGTTTGCTGGACCCCCTGATGCTGCCAGTCAGGTGGGCAGTGCTGCAAAAAGTACCAGCTACTGCTGATAGTGTAGCTTCCAGCTGTCCTCAAAGTGTGATTATAACACATGCACAACCTGAATAAATATATATGCAATTAAAAAAGCCCTCAGAACTACCTTCTCAACTATTCTACAGCTTTGGATTGGATCCATCACTGCACTGGTGAGGAAGAGAAAGAGATATAACTTGTCTGTCAGGTTCTTTCACAAACAAGCTTCAAAATTGTTCCAGTTATGGCAATAGCAGCTCCCTGGAGTCATTAATTAGGCCCATAATTCTCTTTTATCACTCCATCTATTCCCTGACCAAACCCAACATTGTCCCAGGAATAGCACAGTGCCTCCATGGGCAATGTGCAACAGTCAAGCTCTATGATTTTCTGCTAATAGGGACTTAGCCATAACTATCCATCCTCCCTATTCCTTTCTCTGATTTGTTCCTGGAGGAAACAGCAGTTAACAATACCTGTAGAGATGTTGTTGACAGGAATATATTCCTACATGTCCTTGAGAAGGGATACATCTGCCCTTTTGTCTGTATTTACAAATAACAGCTTCTTGCTAGTTCTGAGAGAAGATAAGGAGCCTAAAATTACTAAAAATTACAACTCCTTTTATGGAGTGGACACATCTAAGGTCAGAAGGGCGGGAGGATTTGTCACAGAAATCAAGAAATGAGTATCTGATTTATACGTTAACTTTGTCTGTAATTTTCACTGACTTTTTATGATCTCCCTTGAATTGTTTCCGTTGATGTCACTGAAAGTCATAATTCTGTTTTAATGACAATTCTTGGAACTGGTGCCAGGAACACTGGAAAGATAAAACAAAAACCACCCTAATTTTTTTTTTTTTTTTTTTTTTTTTTTGACTGAGAGTAGTCATTATACCACTAAGAGATCTCTGGATGTAAGAATTCAGTGCGTGTGTGTCAGGAAAGATATAAAGAAACAGTCTTATGAAGGAAGACTGAGGAAAAAACTGGAAAGATAGTTTGGTCACATTAACTACTTTGTAACAATGTTGAAGGAAAGTGTACTTGAAATTATTCCTTTAGCTATGAGGTCATTAGTCACAAGTCTTTTTTTTTTGTTTTTACTTTTGTTTAAGGACAATTTACTTACAATGTTTTGATTATGATTTCTGCTAAGGGGCCATTGTGCTGAAAATGAACATTATCTTTTAGAATACTTTTAAAAGCATCTTTTACATCAAAATATTGTAACACTTTACTTTCCTCCTTCAGAATATTGTTAAGTTAAATCCTTTTGTTTATAATCTGAATATGAATGTGAGACTTTTTTAGGGATAGTGTGATGCTTTAATTTTTAACCTCATCCTAGATCTTACTGGAATGTTTCTTTAGAAAGCTTATAAATTTCTGGAGAAAAAAAATTGTAATGTTCACATATGATACTCCTTGTAATTCTAATGTGGGCATTATCTTATATTCTGTCTCATGGACTTAGAAGTATCTATTACAGTCTCTACTTAAAGGGACAAACATGACATATTTAAGAGGACATCCAAATAACAAACTTGTAAATTCAAACATATACAGAAGCAGGCAGCTGTAAGCTTACATATAAATTTAAGTAGCAAGTTGTCAGCTTATAATTTTCCTTTGAAACACTCAATTTGAAAATCAGCCTCACTACCAAAAAGTAATGTGAACAAAAGAGCCATTCTTTTTTTTTCCTGTTTTTTTTCTTTTTTTTTTTTTTTTTTTTCCAAATCAGGCTGACTAAAACCCCAGGATGTGGAGAAATGAGAAGAAACAAACTAAAGAGAGTGCTGCTGAAAAAGCCTTTAACCTTCACTTTTCAAAACCATTTTTCATTCCTCAAAGCAGGAATTAATGAGGACTTAATAGGGTTTTTGACTCCAGACTAAATTGTTTCTGGCTAATACTTCAGGTGAAATACAATGAAATACAACTTCAGTTTCTACTGAAGTTCTATGGATTAGGATTGCACATAAGGAGATCTTTCTCTAACATAATTTTTTGTAAGTCAGCACATTTAATACAAGCAAATCTAAGTGCTGTAGAACACATGATTCATGAAAGAATGTTTGTATCCAAAACAACTCTGTCTATAATAAAATAATAAAGAACAGAAATTTATTTTTATCATAACCATCATGTATATTTGAGTCTTCATACGTTACCTTACTGGCATGAAAATTCACTTCCTAGGAAACAATCGTGACCCACATGAAACATGTGAGACCAAGAAAAAAGAATACTGAATGTTGGAAAGTTAACCAAAAAATAACAGAAAATTTGTTGACAGCATGTTGTTGTGTGTAATGCCATAAAATGAACCTAACTCTGCCAAAAGTTTGAGCTGTACTGGGCAGAGGTCTGAAAACCTTATTTAAATTCAAAACCCAAACCAGTTATATTCTATTAAAATCCATTGGCTTCTACTTTATGATCTGAAGCCATTTACTGATAAATTAGAAGTCACATATATTAACTAATTGTCTTTTATATGTGCTAATTTAGAAGGGGTATATATGTATATTTTTATAGCTGAACCAAGGGAATCTACTCAGTTTTGGCAAACATGTCTAAAACCACCAGGTCATTCAACACAACAAAAAATCCATATACATTAAAAAAATATTTTGGAATGAATGAATACATTGGGCCAGACACTTGCTAAAAGGTAAATGATAGACATATATAGATGGAGGGAGAGGTACTGGAAGGAGTTGGAGCACATTTTGAGTTTCTCCTCCCTTTATAAATCCACATAACACTAAGGTTATGGAAAAATCAAGGTAAATGACTCTAGAGGACAAAACACTACCTAAAGGCAATATACATAAAAGATAGACACTCCATAAAATATAAGTGTAATACTTTCTAACTTACAGTCAATCATAAAATAAGTGCTGGCATAAATGTCTTTGAAATTATGAATTGTCTGTAATTGAGCAACTGTAGAAATCCCAGCTCTGTGTAAGAAACCAATAATTTCCAAGTGTAAAATAAAGGGTTACCAAACAAACCAATATTATCTACCCTGGGTGACAATTAAATGAGTAAGAAAATTGAAAGATTTTTTTCAATTTTAAGGTAAAAACATAACTAAATTAATTAATTTAAAAAGTTTGATATCTATTGATTATGTTCCCTGTAAGTATTCCATCTTGTGACTGTTGCACAAGGAACTCAAGTTCGTTGTGTCACCAATAAAAGCACCAACACTCAACACAGAAGGGTGGAAAGTTACTTAGAATATGTAATTGAAACAACATTTAATTTGTTGATTTTTCCACCGAGACTAATAGCAGAAAGACCAATCATCTTGATTAGATAGCTCTGTCTTGTGCAATATGACATTATTTCTCTAACTTGACATAGCACATGTTTTTCAATATGCATAGAAAAATTGATAAAGAAATCTTCTCACTTTTCCTACATGTTTGGTGTGATTTGTCTGCATAAAACCAGAATAAAGGCAGAATTCAAGAAGTAGAATTCAAGAGGCTTGCTTTTCTTCAGACCCTGTCTTGGTCAGTTTAGACAGCCCTTTCTCACAAAATTGAGAAATTTACTGCCTTATATATTTCTTGCAAAATTTACAGCGTGCATAATACACATGTGTAACAGTGCCATTTGATCAACTGATTTAAAAAGATTTAATGGGAAAGGCAGACTGTATTACCTAAGCCTCAAGACCATTCTAATCCTGTACAATTTTTCTTTCAACAGCCAAGATACACTTGCCTATGAAATATTACTTTCAGCAACCAGGATACTGCAACTTTTAAGTGTTAGGTGGCATGCAGCTGTTAGGTCTGCCTACAGTTTTTTCACACTTAAGAGATTGTGGCTGATGTCAGGAGAACCAAAATCAACATTACATTTTGGTTGGATGATCAACCTGAACAATACAACAGTTGCTTGAGATTCACTGTGAAAAGAGTATATTTAACTGTTGTTGGCTGTTCTCTGCTGTATATACAAGAGAAGAGCAGCTGTATTCTGCTCCTTTGCCCACATTAGATTTCATGGAGCTCAGGGCTTTTCTTATTGCCTGTGAGCAAATGTTTCCTTCCACTAAAAGGTGTATACATTTTCTTCAGCTTCCTCAGTTTGTGCAGAGCACTCTCAGCACAGTGACCCAAATGGGCTGAAAATTTATATAAAACTCCTGAGAACTGTATTTTTTCAGTTGTCTAAAATGTGTTCATGTACATAACCACTAAAAAGTGAGTTTGAGGGTGACATTTTAGTCAGGAATTTGTAATTTATGCCAAAGTCAACTGTGTCCAGTCCCATCACATTCAATACTTCCTTGTCCTCTGTCCTGTCCACAGTGCTTGTTTGGATTATAAATCCGTGTTATTCTGATTTGACTTTGAAATTCCACTTCTGCTTCAGTGAAATACTAACCCACTCAAACTTTATTTTTTTTTAATGAACCAAATTCAGTCCCTAAATTTATTTTCTGCTTGCAATTTTACAGTATTAATTGGCAACTGTTGTTTATAAAAATTGCGGAGAGATTATTTTGAAAGACCTTGAAAAATGTAATAAGGTTTAAGGGTTTATTGACTTTCAAAATTAAGTTTTACCAATGAAATTTATGCATAAATTATTCATAGAAGACCATAATACATGAATAATTCAAGCAGCATCTTTAATTAGATGCTAAAAAACCCTTCTGCAGCAGCCTATCATTGCTTTATTGATCTAGAAGCAAATCGAGTTTGAAAAACAAAGAACTTCTGCTCTAAGTCAAATTAGCAGGCAATTATTAAATCACTCGTTGCAATTGAACTGCTATCAATATTGTTTACATCCACAAACATACAGTGCATTATGATGTATAATACTTATGAAATGCCAATAAAATGGAGTCCAAACAATGAGATTTTTAATGAAAATACAGTGCCATGTACAGGTTGTTATCAGCATTGGAAAAATGAGCCATGAATAATAAGCTTTTAAAGTCTAACAGAAGTGGATAATGAAGCCCTGTATATTAGAACAAAATAGCCATTTTTTTTGTATTAATAAATATCTTTAAGTTCTTCTAACGAGAAAAATTATCCACTTTCTTTGTATCTTGGTCCTAGACTTGGGTATTAGAATTAATTAAACATCATTATTAAATCTTTCTTCAAAAGGTAGGAATGGAAGAATTCTCCTACAAAAACACCCTGTTCATGGAACAATCTACCATTTATCATAGATTATTGTCTCATTCTTTCCTGTTCCCTTTAATATTAAGTATTGTTCTATTTTTTAAAAGGGTATGTCCCATACTGTGATAATTGTACCATAAAGTTCTACCTCAGTGCCAACGCTATTTCTTCCCAGCTCAGGGTTACCCCATCCCAGAGCAGAATCCAGCACATTCCCTTGTTGAACTGCCCATGGTTGGTGATTCCCAGCCCTCGGATCTGTCCAGGTCTCCCTGCAGGCCCTCCCTGCCTTTGAGGGACTCAACAGCTCCTCCCAGTTCTGTGTCATCTGCAAACTTGCTCAGTGTCCCTTCCAGTCCTGTGTCCAAGTCACTGATGGAGATGTTGGAGAGCACAGGGATGAGGATGGAGCCCTGTGGAACCCCAGCAGAGACAGGTCACAGTCTGATGTCACCCAGGCCACTGTCACCCTCTGTGCCCAACCCCTGAGCCAGTTGCTCACCCAGCACAGGGTGTGTTTATCCAATTGTGGGCTGGACAATTTGTCCAGAAGAATCCTGGGAGAGACAGGATCAAAATCTCTACTGAAATCCAAAAAGGTCACATCAACTGGCTTCCCCTGCTCAATCCAGTGAGTCACCTCATCATAAAAAGAAACCATGTTTGATAAGCAGCTCTTTCCTCTCATGAAGCCCTGCTGGCTGTGACCAATGACTGTGTTGTCTTTCAGGTGTTTTTCAATAATTCCCAGAATAATCTTCTCAGTAACTTTCCCAGGCTGTGAAGTGAGACTGACAGGCCTGGAGTTTCCAGAGTCCTTGCCCTTCTTGAAAATCAGGACAACCTTTCCCAGCTTCCAGCCAGCTGGGACTGCTCCAGATTCCCAAGACCAGACCATCAAGACAGGTTTTGTGATGACATCAGTCAGCTCTTTGAGAATTCTGGGATGAATCCCATCAGGCCCCACAGGTTTGTAAGGATCCAGCCGGAGCAGCAGACCCCAAACAGTTTCAGGGATGACTGGGCATTGGTCATTCTTGCAGTCATGGTCCTCCACCTCGGGGCACTGAGACCTCATTGATCTGTCATCTGTATTGAACAGAGCCAAAGAAAGCCTTAAACACCTCTGTCCCTGTTTGTGAGGTGACCATCCCCATCCTGTAACAGGCCAGTGTTATTTTTACACTTGCCTATTGCCAATAATATATTTGAAAAAAACTCTTTTTAGTTGTCCCCCACATTTTTGTCCAGCTTCAACCCCAGCTGAGTTTTGGCTGCACAAATTTTCTCCCCACCGTGGCAAGCAGCATCTCTGAACTCTCCCCATGTCACTTGATCTTGCTCCTACTTCGTATACACCTTCTTTTTTGCCTTATTTCCAAGAGAAAGTTCCTTTCAGTCAAGCCAGCCTTCTGCCTCACCTGCCAGACTCCCGACATTTGGGAATTGTTGCTCCTGTGCCCTTAGGAGGTGATGTTTGAAAAGTGACCAGCACTGATGCACCCCAGCACCTGCAAAAACATTTTCCCAGGGGACCTTCCTAATTCCCTGAGCAGCCTGAAGTCTGCTCTCCTCATGTCCAGAGCTGAGGTTTTGGTGGCACTTTTCCTCCTGCCAACAGACATTTTAAACTCATGGTTTAAACACATTTTAAAAAAATTTCTCAATATCTGTCCTCCTCTATAAAGAAGAAGAAATATTATGTAGCTTACAGGTTCTGTCCTCTAATTGTTGGTTTTTTTCTTTCTTTATGACCCTTAGAAAATTATGTACTTTATTTCTAAAGTGAAATTAAATCTAATTACACTACTTCTATTCAAATTACATTACTGTTCATAAAAACAAGGAAGGAAGTCTGAAGAAATGTTAAAATAAAGGAACAAAATTGTGATAGGAATATGAGAGACATTATTATTTAATGGTCTAGGCTGTGAAAATGAGATTCCTAAATAACATTTGGTAGGTACAAGAAGATGTTCAGCAAAGTGAAGTTTAATTGCAAGATCTAAAATTCACAAAGATCTGCTATTCAGTCCTGAGTCTAAATATTCCTGTGACTGCCCGTCTACTGGAAAATCAATGTGAGAAAAAAAAAAAGATATAAGATATGAAGTTGAAGAAGTCTGCTGATGAGAAGTCTGTTTGCAAAGTCCAGTGGGAAGAAAAGAGAAAGCAAAAATCGGTAGCCAAGAAATACACCAAACCTTTGTTGTTCTGTGGGAAAGAAATGAAAGAAAAACCCAGAGTTGTGCAGGAAATCAATAACTTCTCACAGCCAACTTCTTTTCAGAGATGGCTCAGGGAAAACACAAACACCAACTCATCTTGGATCTCACTCAAGTTTTGTTTAGGATTCTTGATTTAATAATTGTCATTGGTAAATAACTCTTTGTTTTGATTGGAATCTTTCAGCATGGATAACTGCAATAAAGCATCTGTTCCAAACAGAGATTTATTTTTTTTTCTTCCCTACTTCAACCACCAAATGAGAGCAAATTTGGGGGTAATTTTGCATATCCAAAATGTTCTTTCTTTTCTTGCTGCCAGACTTTCTACAGAGAAATTATTAAGGAAAAAGAAATACTTATGCTTGTTTGAATTTCCAGAAAGTATTTATTTTCTTAAATTGAAGCCCCAAAAGTCATACTATGGAATCTGCATCTCTTTGTCTTTCAGTTGTGTTTATTCTGTGCCTTAAGAAAGTCCAGTTTAATACTGGTACATTTTTTTCAGGTCTTCTAAACAGTTTTGTTCCAAGACAAGATCCAACTCTTTGGTGTCTGTAGCCTTTTGGTTGAAAAAAATTGCAAAGCTCTACATAATTATCAAGGAAAGGAACACTTCAGGGGCCTGACCAGCCATTTTATTGTTAGCAACTCTTACTTCAGAAGCTGTTGGAGTATTGTCATTAATGGCATGTCTGTAGAGAACATGAACACACAGTCCATACACAGACATATATTTAAATTGGAAAAAAACCCCACCGAACGTCACATTTTCAAACTAAGAACTCTTTATCACTTTCCCATGTCTCCTTTGGCCATTAAATATAAGTTGTATCTCCAAATAAGCAGAAGTCTAAAATTTAGGTACTTCTCCATAGGCTCAGAAGGTTTGGAAATTTTCAATGTATTTATGCAAAGACTAGCAACACAGAAAAGTGAATGATGCATTCAGCAAAAGATGAGAAATGACATTTTGAGGTATAAAACTGCTGAATTTTTTAAGACTATATCAAAAAAGATTAGGCTGTCAACACAACTTGAGACAAACTTTAGAACTCATCCCGTCTTAAATGCATGTATTTGACCCTGTGACACACCCCTCTGAAATTAACTGCTATTTAAGACCTTCTTTACTGATTTCTAAATTGCAGATTATCCTCTGGATAATGCTGACAGATAGACAAGAAGCTGCAGGTGTGACAGTTTTTAAGACATCATTATTTACACAGGATGAAAATTTAACTTTTCCCCACAAGGCAGGATATTTGAACGACCTTGCCCATAAAATTTCTGGCCTGGAAGTTTTTTTAATTTTTACAATCAACTTTTCTATCAGAAATATTTCGCACATAGCAACACACGATGTATTTAATTGCTCCAGCTGTAATTGGTCTTCTGACTTTTAAAAATTATTTGCACTATTGCCCACACGCTCCCATTAAGCATCTTCTATGCAGTGTATGACAAAGAGCTGCAAAGTGATTACAAAGTAAGGATATCAATCCCGTTTTATGAATCTAACCCCTGCTAGGATAGAACTAGGAGAAGGTCTTGGAACATTTCGGAGGTTTCTGCCTGGAAGCAACCCCATCACTACAGGAAAGGCTTTCCTTTGTGTAGTGCTCATTTTAGGTTAGCTTTGATGTACTCTGATTTTACTACAGCCTTAATCTTGTGACGGTTTTCTCTCCATCCATCCCTGCTCCAAATGGTTCCTGTGTCTCATAATGGCTGGCAATTTCGGGCGGACTTTGCAGATGAAAGCAAAGAATCTTTGCTTTGGAGGCAGCTGAAATAGTCTTTCAATTATTGCCCTGAACTTGTGATGTATACAGGATCATTGTTGTCTGACAGTGTGGTATAAGAGAGTTAGTGAAGCTGAAAGAAGACCTAAGAAAAAATACAGAAACACTATGCATGGAGCATCTAGAAGGTTGAAGAATAAAGAAGATGTGGGGCTCTAAAATCACTGTAAGAGGAGACTGCACATAACAAATATTGATCCATGTGGTTACTGAAAAAGGATAGCAGATGTTAAGGGAGAAATAATAAAAGGAATCAATTAAATAAACCCAGATATTTCCTTTGTTGAGGTGCTGGAAAATGGCTAGCTGTGAGTTTAGGAAGTTGTGTCCTTAAGTAGAAAATCAGATATGGGAGCTCAAGTTGTGTACCTCTCTGGGATATAATAGGAATGAGGACCTGTCTATGGCTGTAAACTTAACACTTTTTATGGACTCAAATGCTGCATCTAGGTTGTGTCCCATAATTTCTTTGAAATTTAGATCAGGCTGTTTTGACTAATTGAAGTTATAGATTAATTTACTATGCACATCATGGCATGGCCACTTTTAAACAAAGTATTTTGCATTGTGTATTGGACTACCCTAGCCAGTTAGACTTTTGCTGCATAGTATATTCTCTTTCTTGACATTTAAGGTTTTAGTTACAGTGGTAAGGTTATTCCTTCTCAACGCTTTTCCCACACCTTCTGTCTCTTGATTTTTTTTCCTTGTGTCCAGGTCTACTTTTCTTTCTTATACAGTCTGCTAGTACTCCCAACAGCACTGACTGGGGATAACTTGAACTGCCTGAGCAGTAAAACCACAGTGGGCACTGACTTTGGAAATTCAGGAACAAATTAGACTGTATGATTGCTGATACACTGGAGAATGTAAATGAAACAGGATGGAGGAATTTGTAGAAACTCTTTAACAACTGTTGTTGAGTCAGTGCAGAATTAGGTGATAATATAGCACTGACAACATCAGCTGTAAATTACTGTATTATGATGAGGCAGAGGAAGCAGCTGAGGGAACTCACAGAAGCTCAAGATTTGACAAGAAATGTAGTAAATTAGCAATATTTGCCCAAAGTATCCTAGAAGGGATTGTGGTCGGGAGAAACCAGCAGTGCTTCCAAAAAGGAATAAAAGCTACAAGTTCACGGTAATAGAGTCAGTGCAGATGCAACAGTAGCTGGAAAGAACCATGAATAAAAAGGGAAGTGCACCAAGGCTTAAATTCTTGCCTTCAGGCTCTCAGCTAATGGGAGACTGAAACCTTAAAACTGCAGAAAATAGAACTGAAGGATGTGATTTTGTTAAACTAATAAGTTAAATAAACGTTGAAAAGGTTAGATGAGTAGGGGAAATATTAACTGCTGAGTTTCGAGTATTTGGTTTGAATTTATTTACTTTTAATTTTTTTAAAATCTAAATAGTAGTTTTCCTGATGACACGGTCCTGGCGCCCCAGTTCTTCCAGAGTAAATGGGAAATGTTCCTTGCCTTGTCTCCGTGGTGTTTATATAGTTCACAATAAAATAATGCTAACAAAATGGTTTTCTCAGATAACCTTTAAAAAAGCACACACGAATTACAAACTGTATAGGCTTTTGGAAAGATTAAGCAGAGGGCAGTGTTTGATTTCCACCACTTCAGCACGGAAAGCTCCAGGGAAACTCATTTATTTTCCCTTCCAGCTCAGCAGGGGTGGAATGCAACTAAAGTACAAGATATTCATCAAATTAATTTCTTATGCTAGTTTAGTGTATCTTTCAGCATGTATAATTTGTGTTGCTCCTTCAGTGCAGGCAATGAGTGTTAAGTGTTAAGGCATTTGAAAATCTTTATTCATCATACGTGTTAATTACAGTCAAATTCTGTGATATTGTGCATTTTCTGTCATACATTTAATGTCGTGCCCAGGCAGGCAAAAGAAGCAACTATCTTGGAGGTTGTGTTACCATTCTATTATTGGAGTTTTTTTCCTCTGATACTGATTATTCTATAATCAGAAACAGCCCAAGCTTATAGAAGGAGGGCAAAATGTGGCATCCTTGTCTGCTATGTGCTGTCTTGATGAATAGAAACCATTGACAGAAAAAGCAAGAGTAAAAATTATTTCTGCAGGAAAAAAACCCAAACAAACCACCTCATTTGCTTAATTTCTCCATTTTCTTTGTTTCTATTCAGGCAAAAAAAAAAAAACCCAAACAAAAACTGAAAAGCCAATACCAAAAACCCCAAACTATTTTTAATAAGGTCCTATTCATTATACAACTGGCATTTCACAGTGAACAAATTCCAGGCTGTGATTCTTTCTGTCTGTTCAGTGGGATTTCAATGTTTAATTCTGTCTTCAAATGTACTATAACATGTATAATTTTTCTCTCTGTTATTGCTCTGTCTTTCTCGTGGGAAGAAAATCCTCAAAAGTTCCTAAATTTGAGATTCTGTACACCTGTAACAGTGAGGACTGGCACTGTGTTAATGTTTTTAGCCATTTTATGGAAACTATATTCTTGGACACTTAGTTTCTAACTAGTTCTGGTGAAAAGGCAAGCTGCCCTAACAATTAGTGGCAGTCATGACTGCCTGATAAAATCACAAATTTAGGGACACTGTATATTAATTTCAGGAAGGAAATCACATGGTGCAAAAAAACCCCATTTTATTTCTTAGTACAGTCTTAAAATTTCAATTTTTTAAAAATTTTTACAAGATTTCCAGTTCAGGTTACAACCAAAAATTTTTGTTGTAATTTACTTTGGAACTGAAGCTAGCTAAGACAACTTTTCACAAAAGGAAAACCCTTCTTCTGGCCAGACTGAGAGGTGACAAGTCTCATCCTTTAATCATTTGATAATAATGCAGCAGGATGACAGAGAAAAGTTGTTTACAAGAGAAGTCCAAATTACTTTTTTTTTTTGTTTTGTTTTTGTTTTTGTTTTTTGTTTTTTGTTTTTGTTTGTGTTTTTTTGTTGTTTTTTTTTTTTTATGGGCTTAAATACCTTGAAGACACTTTTTATATAAGTGTGCTAAGGCTTCCTTGATAGAAGCCCTCTATCCTCTCCTGGTTTTAATTTTGATAGTGATCACTGATAGTGTATTTCACAGCTCAGTTTTTAAAAAAGAATATCTGAATCATTTTCCTTTTATGTCTCTTCTCTTTCTAGCTTTTTACTACAAAATGGTTATTTGTTTTATATAATGTTTATTCATTAGTGGGAAATAATGATTTTTGGGCAGTTGAATATAAATTTGGATTTTATTGTAACTCAGAAAACAAAAGAAGTGATTTTCTCCAAACATGATCTTGTCTCACAGGCATGTGTTTTTTATTAACTTATTCTTCATATAGATGATGTAGACATAAATACCTTATTGCTTCTCTGAGGACATTGCTAACATTTGTGTCTATTTCAATGTGGCAGTAAATATCAACATATCTAATGTATGTCTACTGTTATCAATAGCATTGCATTGGTATTTCTCTTCTAAAGAATTCAATTCCTTTATATCCTGCCTATAAATATAAAAATAAAATAAATAAGGATAAAGGGAAATCCATGGAACACAAGCAAGAAGACAATACTTGTCTCCCTTTGGGGGAGAAATAGGGTTAGATAATGTGAGCTGTGTTAAAATGAGCCAAATATTGAAAATGAAAAGAAGAGAAAAGCAGGTGAGTCTTCAGTAAAATCAGGGTATTCACGGCATGTAGTAGCTGAGGTGAATAACTCTGCAAAATATAACTCAAACACAGATGCAAGAGGAAGCCTCAAGTCTAACATTTAAACAGATTTGGGGATGATGAGATTTAAACCTATGAGAGGTTTAAAAGGGTCAGGGGATTTTGCAGTTAATTGAACTGTAAACTGTCTGAGAAACAAGAGGCAAAAAGGTGGTTCAAGAAGTGTTTACCCAGTCCTGAAATATCAAATGGTTGGCATCCATACAGCAGAACCTAAGCTTTCAACTAAAAGAGAATATTCCTAACCAATTGGTCTTCTCTATGTTTAAATCAACTAAAAATTGATGTGATGTCACCTTTATCAATCTTTTTGGACCCTCAGTGTTATGATCTGATTTTTAAGATCATTATAAATGCCTCTGCCCACATTAAGGTACAAACGAGACCAAATGCCAAAGCCAATAGTGTGGGTTTTATTTAACTGTAAATGTGAGACAGAGAGAGATAGAAAGAAACAGGGAGAAGGAGGGGGTAGAAGAAGGAGAACGACAGAGAGAGAATAAAATAGAAAAAGTATCACCACATTACCAAATCTGTCCTGGGAATCCCCAGTTACTCACTTACTAAAATCTTTCTTCTGTAAACCACTAAGGGAACAGGGTTGCTCCTCCTTTAGAGCCTGACCGAACAAGGATTATTTTAATTTTAGATGCCTCTCTTCTGCCGTGGAGCAATTCTTCTTCCTACTTTTTACTTTCTGTATAAGATTCAACAGAGAAAATTGTTGTGGTTTAAGCCCAGGTGGAAATGAAGCACCACAAAGCCCCCTACTCAGCCCACCTCTTCCCTCCCCCCAGCCTGGTGGAATGGAGAGGTGAATCAAAATAATACTTTTAGGTTGAGGTAGGAACAGTTTAGTAATCAAAAATAAGGTAAAAAAACACAGTAACAATAGTAAATGATAATAATAATGATAATAATAAGGGAAAAATAAAACCTCAAACACAGTAAATCAAATGAACACGAAATGAAAAATTAGTTATGTTTTTATAAATAGTAAAATAATATTACCTGTCATTACGCTGACCCAGAAGACAAAGAGTTTGAACACTACTTTTAATAAATTCCATGGGAATTTTAAGTGGGTGAATCTAGAGTTATACCTTATTTTCTTGATAACAAAGCTTGTATTTGGTGTTATGTAAGACTGCTGCTTTCATAGTTAGAAATCTTTCTAAGCTGACCACAAAAAAAATGGTAAGACTTTTGTTACTCTTCAGGATGATAAATTGTGTACAAACCTGTCAGCTTTCACTGGGCTGCAATACTCAGACCTGCTGCCTTAAAAATAAAGGACACTAACTAATACCACAGAAACTAATTTAAAGAAACTGTGACCTGAAAAGTGACAAAAGGACTTTTCTTCCTGGGCTCTTGTTGAAGAAAAGGAGAAATTTAATGTAAATATATTATTTAGTTGTAGAAGAGATAGTTGTTGCCTATATATATGTATGTAAATAAATCTTGTAAGTATTTTCCCCTTCCCCTAATGCTGAGTAGCTGTGTTTTGTCTGAAAACCCTCTCACACTGAAGCAAGTTGTGGGAGGGGGGCTTGAACTTGGAAATTGGATTTTTGAGGGTTTCAAACTGCGACAGAGTTGTTACTGTCCCTTGAATATGTAGCAGTTAACTCTGCCTCCTCCCATTTCCATGGACTCGGGGATTTAAGGGAAATCAAACTCTGAGAAAAGACAGCAATCTGCTAATCTCTGATGACCAAACATACCATTATGGAACTTCAGCTTTGGGTTGAAGATGAAACTCTGTCTTTTGGTTGTAGTCTGCTCTCTGTACGTGTACAGCATTCCCTTTGTATCAGAGCAATGAATATTTGAGGACCTCAAACAGCCAAAGGTGGATGGTTGTCAGCAAAGCACCGTAAATATGGCAGCAAGCAACCCTCAGAGATCCAAAGGGACAGAGATCAGGAGGCTGTGGTGGGTTGGTCTTGGCAGGATGTCAGGTGCCCACCAAGCCACTCGACCATTTTTCCTTATCCACAGGAGGAAGGAGAGAAACTGGGATGAAAGGCTCTTGGGTTGAGATAAGGACAGGGAGGGATCACTCACTAATTATTAGCATGGACAAAACGCTCCCAATTCAGAAATTCATAAGAGAGCAGGATAATGAGAAATAAGGACAAATCTAAAAACTCCTTGTTCCTGCATTTCCATGTCCCCAAGTTCAATTTGACTCAGATTTTTGTACCTTCTCCCCTTGAGCAGCACAGGAGGATGGGAAACTCCTTCCTCCTCACGCTCTTCCCCTGCTCCAGCGAATCACAGACTTCTTGAATGTGGGTCCTTCTCCCAGGCTGTATTTCTTCATGAACTGCTCCAGCCTGGGTCCCCTTCAAGGGATTCTTTTCTTCCAAGTATGACCATAAAAAACCCACACAAAATAAACAAATAAAGTACACACAATCGTAAAACCACTATAAAGCTCGCAAATTATTCATAAGATGACTTACTGAAATCATTTCATCCCTTTTTTTTCTTTGATTGTATGACTCATTGGCCTCTAAGCATTTAATTAACTTTCTAAGGTCTTTACTGTTTGAATGAGCTCTCTCATTAAATATTTAACACAGTAATGCTTGTCTTTTTATTCTTTGTTTCATTACTCTATTTCCTTAATTAGTTTAACTATAAGGTTAAAATAAAGCTAAAATATCTACACAGCAACAAGTTTTAGATCTAAAGAAATGTTTTGTTATTCCTGAAGATATTCTTCATGGTTTTTGAATTATAGGTGTCCTGTACCTTAGCAATTTTTGCACTTGCTGCCCAGTGAATAGCTAGTAAAATAACAGAATTATAAGCTAAAGCAGAACATAGCTTCTAGATGATGATCTTCATAGATGTCATAATGTTTCATAAATTCAATTAGAACTGATAGTTCTATAACTAACATTGAGACAGATAAATTAAACATGTAATGAACATTCAAATGAAAATACAATTTCCAACGTATTTAACCAACGTAGCTTATAATAAGAAAATTCTTTGCTGATAAGCACTTCACTTGTACACAGACACAGGTTATAGTCCAATTACATGAAATATGAAATAGTTACAGACAGGGCTTCAAATCCAAATTATTTGTAGACATTAAAACTTGTTCTTTCAATGCAAAAATTGAACCAGCAAGAGATAAAAATGATTTGTGTGATGATCCTGAGCAGAAGATCATTGTATAGGGAGAAGTTAGGGATCCACCTCCTAGTGAGGTGTCAGTTAAGGTGTGACATTCCCCCCCCTTTCTTGTGTGACTCTTGGGGTGGAAAATAACAACAAATCTAATATGTAGGATTACTTCCTAAGAGCATGTGATATAAAAAGCCTATAAACTTTATTTTTGCTTAGCAACTGAAATTTCTTGACCTTTTTGTTCCAACTTCTGTCTGGATCATGGACCCCTTGTTGTTAAAGTCTGCAGCAGAACCTATCAATCAGAGTATGTGCTCTATAGGGGAACTAAAGACTTTTTTACTTTACACTGCAGTGATGACATTTCATGTATCTACTAATCCTCTCACCTGTACTATCTAAATTCTGGAAAACATGAGACAATTTCTGTCTTGAGTCACACCATCTTCTAAACTGCACATTTCTAATCTTCTTCTTTCTTTTCTCGAATAATGATCAACCATCAAGTCCACTCACTTTTCTTTCCAGAACAGAAATCAATTATATATTGATTAATATATAATACATGTATATACACGTATACAATACAATGTTCAATACTGGTGGTTTAGTGCTCAGGTAGTTTATGCCTTAGTACAGGAAATAAAGACATTTATAAGGTGTAAGGAAGCAGACTAATCATGAATTACTATTACATTAGGAAGCAATTTGCCCAACAGTTTTAATATTGCTTGATGTATTGTTCTGTGTCTTGCTAGAGGAAATAATTTTCATTTCAGATGGCATCTCATATATACTTCAAGTCAGCAATATATTAACAAAACAAATATTATATTTTAAAAGAGGAATGTGTCATTGGCATGTGTTGCTTGAACTGCTTTATTCAATAAATTTGATAAAAGCAATTTATGATCTTAAAATGGTCATTATAATTCAGATTCAAGCAGTAGGGATGCATTTAGCATTTCCAGTCTGCATTTTCATTCACTTTCTGAAATTCCTGACCAGAAATTCCTGCGTACTATGATTTCATCCAAATAAAATCTTTAGCTGGTGACACATTTGTTTTAAGGTTTAGAAATCAGCTTTGCTTATAAGAATAATTTTAGAAAAAATAATATTGCACACAAACCTTTCTAAGGAGATATGTTCTCCATTATGCATATATATATGCTAGTGAAAGTGAAGTTTCAGATCACTCACGAGTTACTGTAAGTGCTTTAAATGGTGATTATATTTATAGAGGGGTGATCTTTTTAGAATTATTTTTTTTTAAACATTAATGTATGAAAAGAGCTCCACTGAGTCCAATCCTTGACCAAACAACACAACATCACCTAAACCATAGCACTAATTACCACATCCAGTTTCTTCTTGAACACTTCCAGAGATGGTGACTCCATCACTGCCCTGGGCAGCCCATTCCAATGCTGGAATATCCTTCCAGTGAAGAAATTCTTCCTGATATCCAATCTGCACCTGCCCTGGTGCAGCTTGAGGCCACTTCCCATTGTCCTGTCACAAGTTTTCTGGGAGAAAAGGCAACAACCTGGCTACACCCTCCTTTCAGGTAGTTGTAGAGAATTGTAAGGTCCCCCCTGAGTTTCCTCTTCTCCAGGTTAAATAATCCCAGCTCTCTCAGCCACTTCTCATAGGACTTACTCTTGTCCCTTGTATCCAGAAAGTAATTAGGGTTTGCAGAAGGACTTAATCAGGTGTTCTGGAATCAATCTCTCCACTACACAAAAGACATGTCAGCGTGTTATCTTACTGTGCTGTTATTTGAGTGTTGGAACAGAATGCAGTACAGAAGGAATAGCCACTGATTGAAAGAACTTCTTTTTCTGCCACAGGTGAAGTGGATGTGGTGAGACGATGACTTTCTGAACACTGAGAATGGAGATCCAGTGCACTGGTGCACTGCAGATGAAGGTACTGCTGTTTGCAAACACAGGTTGAGTAGATACTGCCAGTTCCTAGACACTCTGATGAGTTGAAACAAAGAAGGTTGCCTTAGAAAGTACCAAAAACTTCCTTGAGGCGTCTTTAACTGAGGCAAATAGCAATGGAGGGTGGCAGCTGAGCAACAAAGGGAATCATAACACTGGCCTGTTTGAGGCATATTAGGAAAATGCTGTAATATTGATCTTCATCAATATTTCAAGTGGTGAGACCTTTTATGTTTATAGGGCAATGATATTACATAAACGTGTTCTGAACTTCAGACACTGCCACCACAATAGAGTCATCCTTGACTGCTCATAGCAGCTGCAATAATTCTGATTGTGGTAGGTTGAGCTGAAATAATAAACATGAGAAAAAATTATGGACTGAGATAAAGACAGTTAATAAGTTGAGAAAAAGGGGGGAAATATCCCCAAAACAAATGAATGAGGCAATCATTCACCACGCTGTACCAGCAGGCTGCTGCCCACCCAGTCTACACCCAAAGGCTACTTTGGAAAAATCTGCCTTCAGAAACACTCTTTTAATATTTTTTAAAATGATTTAACTCTTTGGATTGAAAATGTGACTATGTCAGTCTTATATATTTGGATTTTCCCAATGCATTTTACATAAAGTCACAGAGCATTTTCACTTAAGTACTCAGAAAACACAGTAATAACAATGCAGATATTATAAAGATTAAAAACACAGAAAAATTATAAAGATGAACCATTCATTGGGAGAAGAAATGAAACTTTAGATTTTTGCTATATATTCTATGTTTCAAATATGTTCAGAGCAAAATAGATGAGTGATTTATCTACAGTGAAATTCTGGTCATCTCTTCTATATCCCATTCAGACAAATTCTTTTCTCTTTTTGATTCTTTTCTGCACACAAGCTCTTGACCTTGGTATTGCTTGCAATTGGGTTAAGGGATTTCATCAAAACCATAGAATATTTAGCAAATGTGACTACAAATTTACCGTGTCTGTTTACTTTCCTACTTTACCTGTTTAGCAGCAGTATTAGAAATACCTGAAAAATTATCAAACAGTGACAAACACAGTCCACTGTATACACGTCGCAGTAAAAGACTCTAATATTTAGATAATTGCTGATTTTTTTTCCAGTTGCAGAAAGATAACAAAGCACCCAGCTACAATAAATTTGTCTGAAAGGGCAGGTAGTGAAGATTACTATTATGCAGAATTATTTGTTTGTCTTCTTGGCTATGCCAGCAGTGACCTTTTCAACGTTCCCATTGCATATTTTATCAAAGAGCACTGCCTGGGCTCATATGAGAGCTTGCTCGTAAGTACAGGCTGTGAACTCAAAGCTTTGCACAGTTTGTGAAACTGGAAAAGTGAGTTTTACCCAGCACAGACTAATGCAGCTTTCAGCATGCCAAAGAGAACTGGTGACATAAAAAGTTTCCTAAGGCCAAAAAGTCTGTCAGACTGTCATTGTGTGAACCTGATGGAGAGTTGCATCAGGAGACTGAGCATAAACCCTGTGAGGTTGGAACATGCTTATAAGGACACACCATCTTTTGAAGAGAACATTTGCTAAAATGCATAAACCTGTGAGAACAGAAGCTTCTGAGACTGCTAACTTTTTCATTTTTTCTGCCAAAACATCGAAGTAAAAATATTTTTAATGGTTAAAATGAAAGACTAAATTTTCTTCAACCTTTCTCAAGAGACAATGAACATTTTCTAATTGGATGTAATTCTGCCAACATTTCATTGCACTTATCCAAGGACTACTTGCTTCAAAGCGCAAAAACACTAGCACTCTTCAGAGAATTAGTTAAAGGAGGTTTTGGTCTTTGGTTTTGTTTGTTTGTTTGGTTGGGTCTTTTAACATCTCTTACTACTGTCTTCTGGTGTAAGTTTTTTAAACAGTTGACTTTTTCCCTCAGAAATGATTCATTAGAGCTGATCACTGACCACGAAACATTTGGGGGAGTGGTAAAGTCCTCAAACAGTTACAGATGACACAAAAATAATTCCACAACAATACTGGTGAAGCATTGCCTTAGTTATGACTTAAGTCTTCTATTCTTAATTATGAGACTAATGCCTAGATGTTGGAATAGTTAAACTTTAAAATAATAATTAAAAAATCCAGCACGCAAAATAAATGGCCTCTATGACACATGAAAAAATACTCACTGAAATCACACTGATACAAGCTAAATCTTTAATATACAGTTTTCCATATACAGTTGGTAGATTATGGCTGCTGTCCTGTGAGTTAAATGGCAGTTTTTCTTACTGCTGTGGCACTCCATTTTTAATATGCCATTTTGAATGATACTTGTTGCTGTATCACTGACAGAGACTTTTTGTCTATTTCTTTACTAATACAGCCCTTTTTCTGAGGTGTACCTGCAGTTTCCTGAAACATAACATTTCCCATAGTTTGTAGGATCCAGCATGGATAAGAACAGAGGCAATACATTGAATCCAAGAATTGGAGGTACTCATAGGGATATAATTTTTTAATTTTCCCTTACATCTTCTGCATTCTGAAACTGTGGGACACAGATCAGTTTTGTTCGTTCAAATGTTCTTTAAAGCCCTGAAAGGAAACTCATATTATTGTCTTGGCGTGCAAATAGCTGTTTTTCTTGGTATTTGACTTTGAGCCAGTAGACTTTTTATGTCCCTTTTTCTGCTCCATTGCCCATTTACACATTTTAATTGCTATAGGATCTCTTAAAAATATTAAATAGATGTATATCTCTCATCACCTTATTCCACTCCATTGCCTTCTTATTATTTTGCTAATTGATTACTTGTGGGGTGTATAACTGAGACAAAGTGTGATAATAGTTCATCTCCTTCCTTTATGTAAAATGCAAATTAGGACAATAAAACATATTTCAGCATATCAGAACTGATCTTTAAAGAGCTAGTGAAATATGCTGGCCTCTTTGACCTTCATGGACATGAATTTCACCTACTGTTATATACACTGTAAAGAAAACATACAGAGTCAACAGAATTGCTCTCACCAATATAATGTATTTTTAACATATTTAACAAAAAGAAAAAAAATTCAGGAGCTGTTTGGTGTCGTATGATAAATTAATTTTCCCTGTACAATCAGTCACTCGTCCTTTTGCTGAGTCATCAAATTATTAAATAGTATTTTAATTGAACTATAAAGAATGGAAAGATAAGAAAACAGGAAACATATTACAAGAGAAACAAATACTTTATTAGATATTAGAAATATTTTGAGGGGGCTCAATTATTGAAAATCTGTCTATTTTGTTGTAGTATGTGTCTCTTGCAACTGTTTATCTGGATTTTTGTCTTTCATATTTTTTGATTTACACTTTATAACTCCATAAGTTTTATAACTTTTTCTGGATGCTGAGCTGTACATTTTAGAGAATCTCTAACTGGAGAGCATGTGTCAGAACATGCACTTCAACCTAACAATCCTTAAGGTTTTCTTTCATGATTTCATAGGTTTTTGAGAATCAGTTTAAATTTAGATAAAGTCTGGAACTGACCATAAAAAGAAAAAAATAAATAACCAACAGACAAAAATCGAGGAAGAAGCCCAGGAGGACTATACCTCCTCCTTATCACAACATCAAATGTAGTTGCAAGCTTAAAACCTGACCTCTTTTAAATATTTAATAGTTATGTCTCCCACCAGTAATAATCAGCCTGGTAATCAGCTGTGGCCACTGATCACATTTCTGTGGTAGGCTCCTGGCATTCCCAATGCAATAATTGCCTGGTACTGCAGTGCTGGAAAGGACAGAGATCTTTGATTTTTTTTTTGCATAACAAGACATTTCAGTGATGTGACAAACGTATTTTCTCTTGATATTGCTGAAAACACACCGGTTTAGCCTGAAAACATCTCCCAAACGTACAATTTGAAAACCAGGTAAACGAAAGTTAAAATTCCCCCAAAGAAGATAATTGCAATACCTTTATCATTTCTAACAGCTGTTATTGGTCTAAACACAGGGCTCACTGCTAGTTTCTTTTTTTGTGTCTCAGAGTAGATACATACATATTTTCAAGATTATACTTATAATTAACTACTTCTTATGTCTTTTTCCCAGTGTCTTCTCTTGACTTTCACTGTAATGGCACTTAAAATTAATTGAGCACTTCTGCTGTCGATTGCTACAGGAGTACATGAGAGGATGTTGCCTTTGGCCTGCCTTTGCTATTAAATGCCTTCACAGGTCAGAAAAAACATGAAATTAAAGTTAAAAATATGTGATTTAGCTTATACAAATGTTAGGGATCTTGTGGCATCTTTTTGTCTAAAATTTGCTTTTTTGAAGATATTAACAAAAGCCATAAAAATATTGTTTCTTGTTATCTAAAAGAAACAAATGACAGAAGTAACCCTTCATTTTTATTATAGGTCTAGTTAAGGTGCTAAATCAGACACTGGTGCCTTAAAAATACACTTGACAGAAGCTTTTATTTCTGTGAAATCATTACTGCATGTAAAATCACTTTGGGTTGGAAGGCACCTTAAAGATCATCTGCTTCCAAGTCCCTGCTATAGGCAGGGATATAAATAAGTTTTAAAATGGAAATTTCACTTTCACCACAAAGCCAGAGCATGGCTGAGGCCGTGCTGGCTATGTCTAACAGTAGAGAACAACAAAATGCACTTACATTTCCTTCTGCTTTCTAAGTTTAAAAATATATTTGGAAGTAGCAAGATGATAGTCTGTTTATTCTTGATGCTTCTTTATACCTTACTATGACTTCTTTGGGCAAACTACTCAGGAACATTTTCCATTTTAAGGCATGCCAGAATGTTTTAGAAGACTGTACTGCACTGTGCTGAATCACAGTGCTGTTGCAAAATGTCTGATGTTGTCATTATTTGCTTCCCTTGTGGACTTTTCTTACATTAATGAATCTCTTTACAATTATGGGCATTTTTCAGGCATATTTTTGGACAGGTGATTCTGTTCTTGTTCAAGTAAGGAAATCTGTGTAGGCAAATCTAGCACATCTTTTCAGTTGTATGATTTGATCCCGATTGTTCCGACCTAAATTCCTGTGTGGAGAGAATCCAGAAACTGCCACGCTGGACAGAGTTGGTCTACCTTGATTCCTCTTATCAGAACACCTGGTTGGTAAAAAAATAATGCCTTTGCACATTAATTTATTCTCCCTGAAAGAAAAAGTAAAGAAGAAGAAACAGCTGAACTCTTAAGATACATCGACACGTAGCTCATGTGTTTGCTTTTTCCTGCACATATTTCCTGTACTGGGGGGAAAAAAATAATTTCTTCCAGGTCTCAGAGAACATATCAGAAGAACACTAAGATTTCTGGGTAAGGATGTTGAACATCAAGCAAACTTGCCTAGCAGACATTTTTAGAATGAAATCACTACTCCTACATGTTTGTAAGGATGTGGCAGCACAGCAGGTATTAATCAAGGTCGAATTTTGTTTCAAGCTTGCACTGAAAGCCACATGTAGCTGTCATGGCTAAAAATAAGTAATTACTACTCATCTTAGGAAGAAAAAGTCGGCAAGATGCCAGAGTGACAACATGAGTCCCTTGTGTCTGGTGACTGCAAATGACAGGTTTTGCATCTGTTAGTCTCCTAATTGGGCTAAGGTTTGTGTAGACCTTTGATCTTCAGAGGCTATACTACCCAATCTTTATTGTTTTAAGTTAAATAATTTTTTTTTTCTCCTTACATCAATTTAATTAATTCTAAGCAACATTTTAGAATGTATTCACATGATTTCCTTCTAATATTTTGTGGTGAAAAAAATCCCTGGATAATATCTAATCTCAGAGGATTCTTGTCAGAGTCATACGTATCATAGTTTCCACCCAGGCAGCAATAGTGTGCTGTGTGTTGTACTGAATGAGGGATCTGGGATGCCACAGACAGCAGGAAGCACTTAGAAACATAGTTAAAAGGGATGTAATTCACCATCTAGGAAAACCTTTGTGCTGAATGCTTTGCAATATAATTTTGCTGTGCAGGCAAAAAGAAAACATATATCTAGAGAAAAAAATCTCGAATCATACCAGCTGAATATAGCAGATTGGTTGTTTATTAGCATATCAGAGTGATAACATACAGTTTAGGAAAAGAAATTGTATTTAATATTTCCATTTTTAGGCTTAACACTAATAAGACCACAAAATAGTATTATATATATATTTATATACTATATTTTTTTTTCTGTACATTTATTTACTTTTGTAACTCTGATGGGTTGATCATAAGCCACTCAACCAAAAAACAGTGCGACAGATATGAACAATAGCACATGGAATAAACTTTGAGAAGCATTTGATTTCCCTTGGAACAAATGGGGGAGATAGTTTTTGCTTCTAATGCTCAGCTGATGCACTTTGCTATTGCCACATTATGTTGATGGTTACAGTAGCCTGAGGAAATGCTTAGGTTAGTCATGCAGTGCCCAGGGAGAGAGACGAGCTTTCATCATCATGGCCAGGCTTTGGGAACGAAGATTTGGGGAGGGCTCTGCCCACGTTTGTTACAAACACGCTGGTGGCTGAAAAGGCCAATACGAGACAGACACGTCCGGTTGCAAAAGGCACAGCAGAAAGACTCCTTAGGTGGGAAATTCTGCAAGACACGATTCTTTCTGCGTTGTCTTTTCTCCTCAAGGGTGATCCTGCTGCGTTCTCAAAGGCATCAGCAGCGTTAGAGATGGGGTGTCTCCAGACCTCCTGATTGGAGGCCAGAGCAGATAAGTTCTGGTGATCAATATGGCCAAGGCTGAGATGTTGTTTCAGGTAGTCCTTGTATCTCCTCTTTGGGGCTCCTCTCTTGCAGCAGCCGGTGGCAAGTTCACCATAAAGCAGGATCTTAGGGAGGGGGTGGTTGGTCCTTCATCCTGGAGACGTGCCCTGCCCAGCACAGCTGTGTTCTCAGCAACATGGCCTCAATGCTTGGGACTGCTGCTTGTTCTAGAACAGATGGATTGGTCACATCATCTGACCAGTGGATGTTCAGGATTGTTCGGAGGCAGCGTTGATGGAAGCGTTCCAGGAGTCGCAGGTGGTGGCTGTAGATGACCCGTGATTCAGATCCATATGAGAGAGTAGACAGCACTATGGCTCTGTAAACACTGATCTTGGTATTTTTCTTCAGGTGTTTATTTCACCAAACTCTTTTATGAAGCTTTCTGAAGGCACTGTATGCCTTTGCTAACCTGTTGTCTGTCTCTCCATCAATCTCACCATCCGAGGAGATGAGGCTGCCTAGGGAATTAAACTGCTGGACTGATTTGAGCTCTGATTGCCAATGGTGGTGTGGGGATGATGGGGGACTTGCTGAGGTGCAGGTTGATGGAGAACTTCTGTCTTCTTTAAGCTGACTTCCAGCCCAAAGAGCTCAGCAGCTCAGCAAAGCAGGATGTCAAACGCTGCAGAGCTGCTTCTGTGTGGGCAACAAGGGCGGCGTCATCAGCATAAAGCAGCTCCTGGACAAGATGGTTTAAGGTCTTGGTGTGGGCCTTCAGTCGCCTTAGGTTGAAAAGGCTTCCATCAGTACGGTATCAAATGTAGATCCCGTCCTGATCATCGAGGTCTACCGTGGCCTTTTGGAGCATCCTGTTGAAAAAGATTGTGAATAGGGTTGGTGCTTTTTCAGCTAGATGTGCTTTTGAGTATGATTTTTACATCTTGCAGGGTGCAAAGCAGGAAAAGGTGAAGAGGAGAGAACAAATCAGTTGAAAATCTGATAATTTAAAGTATCTAGCAATTGAATGCTAACCCCGAGAAAATGAAAATATATTTGGAGTCCAAGTTGAGGAAAGGAAAGACTCTCTACAAAGTACTCTGCAAATTTTGACAACCATGGCATACCTGGCCCAGGAACAGGTCCATATTTATGGAAGTTATGGAGCTTTTATTTCATGTGAGCTAACTAGGGATGAAGAGCTGGTTTTTGGTGGTACAAACACTTTGAAAGTGTTGATATGTGATGATCATCCTCCCCAACCAAAGTGACCATAGAATGAGGAAGAGATACCTGGGATGGTGGTAGAAATGTGCGGCTGGGCAACACAGCAAGGAAGTATGGGAAGAGTGGAAAGGTGCTGTGCTGAGGTATAACGCACTACATCCCAAGTTCCCTGTGATTCCAAGTTCTCGTGTAATTTTGGCTGAGTTACTCCTGACAGCTTTAGGATCTTTCTGTTCTTAGTGTTGATGTTGTCATGTTTGCCCAAAACCTGGTCCATGCACATGGAGGAAGAGCTCTCCATACTCTGAAAGCCAGTCCAAGCTGTAGGATAAGGGTCAGTGTTACAATCTGCTTAAATTTGGCAGAAAGAACTTTCTCTTTCCTCTCCCACTTTTAACAAAATTTTCCCTCAGCTCTTATAGTGTTTATAGTTTGCTCATGGTTTTTTGGCACGTAGCCTTATTTAGATGTTTGAAGAGATATGATAACCATAAACAATAGCAGGAAATAGTCAGGAACAGTCAGAAATAGCAGCAATAATCAGGAAAACTCTAGCAGGAAGCTCTGGTAAGGGGCTTTGGCAGGAAGATTTGGCAGGCAGAAACAATGGCAAAACAATTTTTTTTAGCATTTCTGTATTATCAGGTTGTTACTATCAGGTGATTAAGAAATGGATCATGAGGAAAAAAAAAGGAGTTGAAGGCTCCCTTCCACCAATATCACCAAGGCATGGTAAACAGTGTTCTCTCTAGTTCTTGTCCCAAAATAAGCATTAACCAAATATGTTTATTATCTAGTTCAAATTCCTGTTCTGACAGATTCATGACAAAGCAATTTATTACAAGAAATCATTTTTTCCAGCTACAGAAAGATGATTTTATGTCAACAGATGATACATTTTCATCCCCTGCAGAATCTGGCTAGACTGATAATTTTTCAACAGAACTAATCATCACACAGGGTTTGAGAACAAAGTGCTACTTTCACATCTAGGAGACCTTTACGAGATGCAGTATTTTATGCATATCTAATATGAACTAAAACCCTTTTATGGACCTGATATAGTCTGCATTTGCTGTTTTTTGACAAATTTGTTTGACCAGCTGTATGTCATACATCAATTAAAAAAAGACAAAGAGAACACAAACCCACAAACAAACAAAATAAAATTTAAAAAAGCCCCCCCCCCAAAAAAAAAACCAACAACCCATCTGCATTTCAAAGATTGTAAATTGGGATAATTTGTTTTAACAGTTTCTCTCTGTATAATCCACTCACACTGTTTTAGGATGAACTTGTCGCCTAAGCACCTCACTGTGAACTGCTATCTTGCCTCAGAAGAGGGTTATTGCTCAATAATATTATTAGGGGAATAATATTATTATTCAATTATTACTCAATAATATTATTAGGGGAAAGAGTCAGAATTACAAGATAAATGGACTCATGAATTGGTCTAAAAATAGCAGAAAAGAAATCATGTTAATATGACATCGTCCTGAACTATTTTCCCTAGGAAGCTGAAGTACTGCCAGCTCACATCCACAAAGGCTTAAACAAAAATAAAATGTGAAAAGCAACTTCATTATGTAAAAAACCACAACTAGATCACTAGATCCCAAGAGAAGTCAATCTATCTCTCCATTTAAATATACTCATTGGCTTTTGAAAAAGAAGCTAACACAAACCTGCAAACCTTGTTTGTGATATGTCATTTTCAGGTTAATTTCTTCTCACTAGGAGAGAATAATTTTACCTATGATACAAAACAGTGTACATGATAACTATACTATGTGTTATTCTATGCTTCCACAACGTTTAATTTTTTTTTTCCTAAAGATTTCACAGATTTCACAGGTTTCACAGAATAATCTGAGTTGAACAGGACACATAAGGATCATCAAGTCCAACTTTCTAGTGAATGAACACTTCACGTCATTCATATCACAGATGTATAAAATTATGGCCATAGATAAATTCTGTCCAAACCAGTAATTAATCATGTTTCACTAATGTCTGTGAATACTAGAAAACCTTCATACTAATGAACAGCTGTCATTTACTAAGCAAATTCAGATATTCTGTAATTCATCTGGCTACAGGTTTCATCTAAAGGCAGTTATGTCACATAATAATCAGAACGAGGAACACTCTCACCTCTGTGAGATGCCTCTGTAGGTACAGCCCTTCAGAATGAGTAATCCTACAACAGAATATTGCCAAGAGAAATGATAAAAAGTTCTAGATTAGACTCAATATCGTTATGATTTCAACTGTTGCTAAATGTGCAGTTATATATGAATATTATAGTACACATATACCTATTGTACAAAAATGCATAGGCTTTACTTAAAAGTCTGTAACTGGTGCCTCTTAAAGCATTACCCAGAAAATTTAATGGGCTTATTATATTTAATATACATTCAATATCTGAAAAAGACTTCAAACAGAGGGAGCATTTTTCAAGTAAGTTTTGTTTTCTGCATGAAAACCTTGTGAAATATGAGTTTTAATATCTGGAAATGGGATTGTTTATTATGCTATAAAATGTATGTATGTTTTAATTTCAAGGCCCATTACATTAGGCAAAAGAATGCAACTAGCCTTGTAGTGTTTCTAGCTGTATGCTGCAGAGTTCACTATTTTTTTAAAAGAGCTATAAATCTCAGCAGATCACACAAAATAGTTTTTGAAGTATTTTAAACGAAAGAGTTGAAACACCACCAAGTATCAAAGTGGTGCAATAGATTCCTGTTATCTGGATGTCTAATTATATCAATTTAATCTTTTTATACTTATACAGAGTTGGTGTAAGGTTGTTCCTTAGCCTGAGCTTCATAGCTCAGAAAATCCTGAGTTTTTCCAAGCTTCTTATTAACCTGAACATAATTAATTTTCTACAGTTTTTTCTTTCTTATTCATTAAAACAGAAGCAGGTTCTCAAGAATCTCTGGCAAGAGAGTAGAAAAGCATAATATTATTACTTATAGCTCATTATATTATTACTTATGGCTAGGGAGTGTCTTGGTGTTTATTCTTTTCTTTGTATCTTTTTGTCAGTATGCAACTGAATATTATGCAGCTAACATGCTTTAAAACACATCTGGTAAAAAAAAAGCATGATGAACACTTAATTGTTGTGTCGAAGCTCCTAAATAAAGGCATGACAAATATATATATAGGGTTTCATACATTTAAGTTATACAAACCTCTTTACTTCAGTATCTAATCTTAAGGTTCTTGATCATTGGCAGAAAAAAAAACCCAAACCAATTATTTGACCTTTATATTCTGCTTAAACAGGACACGAGTACTGACTACAGGGAGTGTTAAGAGGTTTCTATGAAAAAAAAAACAACCAGAAAGCAAAAGAAGTGGAGGAGAACTTCCCTCTGGTTTTGTGACTCTCAAGGTTCTCAGCTTCAGTTTGAACTCATCATTAAAGCTCACTGTATTTTCAATATGCAGTTACCTTAAGAAATTGCTATTTTCAAATTTTTCTTCTGATGGTTCTTACTTTAATTAAGATTTCATTAGCTGAGTAGGTTTTAAGTTCAAAGTGTTGAGTCTATGTCTAGATTTTAAATTCAAAGTGAGAGTCTATGTCTACTCTATGTCTACTCTATGTCTGGGGTAGATGTAATTCTCTGAACTGCAGTAGAATGAAAAAATAAACGGTGCAGGAAGCATTTCTATATTAGGAAAACATGTATCTAGTCTGATTTTATGCCCCTTAAAAAACTACTGATAGGATAAAAGGAGAGTAAAAAAAATATTCTAAACTGAGAGAAGATCAAACACTAAGGAAGTCATTGGCATATAATTAGAGCATAATTTCAATCATCTGAATGTTACTTACCTGAAAATTCACATTATCTGAAACAAATTTCTATTTTCCTCACATTTGGGAAGGAAGCTGATACTGCTTGATCTGACATGGAATTTAGGTAATAGGTGCCTGCATGAGAACTGATGAGAAGAGATCAAAGTGGAGGGGTTTTGGAAGGAAATAAGAGGACAGAGATGTGAAAAAGCTCTGAACATTTTAAGTAAGCTGAAGCCCCTTGCCATCTTTAGGTTTCATTCTGGCAGGTCAAGCTTGTTGTTAAAGAATACCAGCCTTACAGAACTTCTAAAATATTAAGGTTGAGAATATCTTTCACTTACTATTTTTTCAGGCCTAAGTCTCTTTTGCTGTTTCTGTATACTATTCTAAAAATTTGATGCATTAGAGTTGTTTGAATTTTCAGATGCATCTAAGCTTTCTTAGTTGTAGAACCATGCAGTAATAAAGGTGCAGTTGCAAAGTCCCTTGCAACCCAAACTATTCAATGATTCCTTTAATGGATAGAAATTAGTTAGAATAACAACACAGACCTACTGACAATGTAGAAAATTATTTGTCAGTCATAACTACTTGTGATTAATGGGGTTACTGTGAATTTGGGTTACTGTGAATTTGGATTAACAATCAATATTAAAGCAGTTGAAATATCAACAAAATTAAGTAGTGGATTTCAGATCCCAGGTAAACTAATAAAGGAAAAACACAAGATTCAAAAGCAGAAGAGAGAGGATTAAAGCATGAGAAACAGAAAGCAGCCAGTAATAGGACAGGCAACTGAGCATAAAAGGTAGATTAAAAAGTTAGACTGTGAAAACTATAATTTCATTCAGTGTTGCATCTTGGTTGGATGACTAAAGGTGAAGTTAAGACCTTTAGTCCATCCTGCATAATCCTGTCTCATCTGAACCCCTTTTGTTATGAAAGTGAGCAAAATATACCACCAACAAGTATATTTTACAAAATTTTGAGTATTTATTACATTTTTTCAACCATTTTTTTCAAACTGTTTCTTTAATAGAAAAATTTCAAAATTTATCTCACAATATTACTCAATTTTCCTACTACTGTTACAAGTTTTGCCACTGGTTTGAGTTGAGCTGTGTTTAAGATCACTTTTTATCTTTGAGTAGCAGGTCATCGGTACTGAAAAAAGGTAGAGATTATTTTTACACGTTCTGTTCCTCCCTGAGGAAATGAAGTATTTAGTGTCAAGTGATCAAGCAGTACATTTCCATCTCTGTTATGAGTTCACCTCTTTATTTTTCATACCACAGAGAAATGTTTTACAAGTCTTACAGAAGAAGTTTCATCACATACTGTTACTCATTAATCATTTGCCACTCCAATGGAAACTACCTTTTAGAAGGCGGATTTCTTTTCTTTAGGTAGTTGATTTCTGACTAAGGGAAATTTACTGAAGCGGAGCTTTAAGGACTACTGATGATGAACAATCTTTCATGGCCAGGCTTTGCGAACGAAGATTTGGGGAGGGCTCTGCCCACATTAGTTACAAACACACTGGTGGCTGAAAAGGCCAATACGAGACAGACACGTCCGGTTGCAAAAGGCACAGCAGAGACTCCTTAGGTGGGAAATTCTGCAAGACACGATTCTTTCTGCGTTGTCTTTTCTCCTCCAGGGTGATCCTGCTGCGTTCTCAAAGGCATCAGCAGCGTTAGAGATGGGGTGTCTCCAGACCTCCTGATTGGAGGCCAGAGCAGACCAGTTCTGGTGATCAATATGGCCAAGGCTGAGATGTTGTTTCAGGCAGTCCTTGTATCTCCTCTTTGGGGCTCCTCTCTTGCAGCAGCCGGTGGCAAGTTCACCATAAAGCAGGATCTTAGGGAGGGGGTGGTTGGTCCTTCATCCTGGAGACGTGCCCTGCCCAGCACAGCTGTGTTCTCAGCAACATGGCCTCAATGCTTGTGATTGCCATCAGCTTGTGCGCTGTAAACTTAACTTCAATCTGAAGTTCAAACCTAAATGGGGCAGTATCCCAAGGAGGAGACTCCAAGTTAACAACCTCCAATCAGCCACAGTGAGAGAGATTCCAGGCAAATCTTCAAACTAGGATCAAAAGTCATTCCATAGATTCTACAGATTCCTCTCCTGAAACAATTTGGCATCATATTAAAAACAGCATCCTGCAATCCTCCGAAGAATCCTTAGGGTTCTCCCTCAAGAAGAACCAGGACTGGTTTGATGAAAGCAATCAAGAGATCCAGGACTTGCTGAGGAAGAAGAGAACTGCCCACCAAGCACACCTTGCACTGCCATCCTGTCACACAAGAAAAACAGCCTTTCGTCTCGCATGCAGCAAGCTCCAACAGAAACTCTGTGACATCCAGAACAAGTGGTGGATCGATCTAGCTAAAAAAACTCAATTATGTGCAGACACAGGCAATCACAGAGGATTCTATGAGGCCTTGAAAACAGTATACAGGCCTACATACCAGGTCCAAAGCCCTCTACTCAGCACTGATGGTCAAACCCTTCTAACAGATAAAACCTCCATTCTGAATCGATGGTCTGAACACTTTCGGACTCTTTCCAGCACCAACCGTGTAGTCTAAGACTCAGCAATTCAGTCCATCACACAACAACCAGTGAAGTATGAACTGAAGTATGACGTGGGGGATACTGCCCCCACTTTAGGAGAGACCCTCAAGGCCATACAGCAGGTGAAAATTGGCAAGGCAGCTGGGGTTGATGGAATTCCACCTAACAGTATTTAATCCACACTTTTATATATGATCAGAAATAGAGTTCCATGTTGCACAGACACAGAGCTGGAAGAAACAGTGGTGGAGAACGTCTCAGCTCTCTCCTCCATTGTGCACCTGCTTAGGACTATCATGAGCAGCATCCAAAGGAAAAAAAATAGTCTTTTTTCAGCCTCTGTAAGGTATTAAATTCAGTGGATCTGAAAAGAAGGATTTGAATCTCAAAATTCCAGTTTAGAATTTTATGTCATTAGTAAACTAATGACATAATGATTCTTAAAAATTGCAAGTGTTATATTACATTAATAAATACCTTATGATTTATTATATATAATATATATTATATATAATATATAATTGTATATTATATATATACTATACAATTATATATTATATATAATTATATATAATACATTATTTAGGTCTCCCTGGAAAGATGAAGCCTTTGACCACAATTTTAATAATGCAAAAACATTTTAATCCTTGGCATCGGTCCTTTTCCTCACCTCATGGTTACAAATATAATTACACGAGGATATGCAAATGACCAGACATCCTAACTCTCCACTCCAAATATAAATCCACTTTTGCTCAGTCCCAAAGTTTTGTGGAATTCCTTTAAACGTTTTCAGTATGTGCTTCTAAAAAGAAAAAAAAGGAAAAAAAAAGAAAAAAAATGAGCTGAGTGAGACCCAGAGACAAATTAATGTACTGCTTATTAACAAAAAGAAAAAAAAAAGAAAAGGCTTAGGGAATTTCTGGTCGAAGATAGTTAAAGCTCCTGAAAGTTTAGCTGATAATGACCCTTTCTTACTTTTGTTATTACACTGGAGATATATGATGACTTTTTTGCATAATTTTGTGGTTCGTTTTTAGTTTTACAACTTTAAAGCTAAACGAGGCAAGAATGGCCCCAGCTGGTGGAAGCTGGTTCAGTTCTGCTCTAGCTGGTGCAACAGTGCCTACTGTACAAGAATCTAGACCTCTGGGTTGTAGCACTGTTTTTTTGGGTTTTGTTCTGTAACAATTCTTGCTTATGCATAGCCTAGGAAATGCTCTGTGGGCTGGATATAAGCTGTAAAATGGTTATATCAGGGCTAGCAGACTGAAAATGAAATGTCCCCACTGCTGGCATGCAGCCTGGGTTAGAATTAATCTGCTGGTGTAAAAGGAGGTTCGGGGTGGCCCTGTCAGTAGCTGCAGTGATCTAATCACACCCCAACAGTGCAGCAGCAGCCAGTCGTGCCACAGGCGATCTCAGTGCTTAGCACCACTGACTCTTCTCATTCCACCTGCAGCTTAAGGGATACAGGCTATTGATGCCTTAAGATTCTTCTAGTTTTTGTTTTTTCTAATTTTTATAAACTTTATAAGTAGTTAAGTAGTAACAGTAGATTTTAGAAGCAGTAGCCCTTATTCCTTTACCCTTTAGCACAGCAGTTTACACATTCCTCAACCCCTACATACCCCCTTCCATGCTCCCATACCAATATCCCCTGAATTCCAGTAGAAAATGTTTAGTCTCTCTTTAAGAGTAGGCCTATTTTGTTTAAGAACACTTGTACCCTTTGTGCTCTGAAGAAGATGAAGATGATGAAGAAAAGCCCCCAGCCCCAATTCCAAGGGGGTGGGACAGGGATGGATCAGGGCAAAAGCTACAGGGTGGAAACACTTGGGATTGGACAAACAGGATTATAAATTGTAACACCTGTACACGGCCGGGGTGCATCATGTAATCTCATGCCTAGGCACAAATTAAACCCTTTTCTTATCTCATCTCCAATTAAACTGCTCTGGAGTTTTTTTCCTCAGCTCCTACAGCCAACACTATAAACCAACCTAATTTGCATCCAATAATGACATATTTAGATTAAGTTGTATAGCTAATGAAAGATGTAAAACTTCCTTGTGCAAATGGTGGTATGCACAAAAATAATCTTCACGATGCCTTCTAGAAGCAATGGTTTCTATAGCCTGCAAATGATACTGAGATTGATGTAATCTTGGCTTTCTAATTACATCAGAGTGGGATTTTCTACTCCTAATGCTTAAGTGCACGTCAATACCAAGACAGATTCCAATATGCAGATTACTACGCCAAGAAATCACTTTAAAATTATCCAACGTAATCCATTAATAATTGATTAACTTCTGGTAAAGAATTATTAAAAACGATATGAATTCATCACTTTGAGATTGGTGGCTTGCACACACTGCAGGGAGGAGCGAGATCCAGGACCACACAGTTCACACCAAACCACCCTCACACACGAGGTGAGAAGATGGGCTGGAAATATGGCCATAAACAAAATTATGTGAAACAGCATGTGTCAGTATGAGGGAGATGAGTTCAACAGCTCTGTTAATGGCCTGGAAGAGGGAGGAGAGGGTGAGGTCGTTCAGTTTATATATGATACTAAATTTGGAGAAAGTATCAGGGACAAGAATATGTTCCAGGAGGACTGGTAAGATAGGAAGATACAGATTAGAAACTGTGAAGTAATGGAACAACAAAATACCAAGGACATACAAAGGCTCGTGGTGAAAAACCTGTGAAAAAAAAGACCAGAAAAGGGGGGGAAGGGGAGAATGGTGAAACAGTTTTAGATTACTGGCTTTATGAGTCTGAAAATGACAATGTCTTTCCACTTGTAAATAATCATTCAATATAACACCTCGAAAAACAGAAAAAATTGTACCTAACCCACACTCCCATTCAGACCTGGAGGGAAAGGGAGATATCATTTCTTTATATCACCATCCTCCTCAGTTCCCTGTCAAGCTGGACATCTTAACCTGTCTGGATGAGTTCAGTGTATACTGCCTACATTCCTAATGTGGAAAGATTGTTGGGTTTTTTTTTTTGCATCTGGAGTGTGGGGGGGAAAGAACACTCACAATCACTTAAAAATTGTCACAAGTAATTAAAAAGATTTTTAAAAAGTGTTTGAAGCCTAGAATACTGCAAGCCCTGGTAGTTCAGTAAGCATTAGTTCATACACACGTGAATAAAGTACTACTATTTCAGGTTGCCAAAACAATATGTGAAAGATAAAGTCTTAAAGCAGTCGTAAGAGGAGTATGTAATGTCATTGAATTGCTCAGACCTTGCACCAGAAAAACAGATACTGAAATCTTCTTAAAAAAAAATAAAATGTGACAGTTAGAGCTGAAAATGTAGCAGAGTGTTTATTAAATGACAGTAAAGAAGCACCATATTTTCAGTAGGAATCAATGATTTACAATATTTCATTTTATTTTATTTTAAAGTGAAATTTAATAGGTGCACCTAACACAGTACTGTAGAGTTTAAAAAATACATTTATTGCATAATCTTTTTTTAATGCAAAATGTGCTGCAGTTTCCTACAGATCCGGGATAATTACAGACCGTGTTTTAAGAACATGTATAATTCTATGATAAATAGTCTTTACTTACTCAACGAGAAAAATTGAATGGCAATTTGTTAACATTTAAATTTGCTATTTTCTATATAATTTAAAATTATATAAAGTTAGAGTTGTATTTAACTGAGTATTAGTTACTAAGAGATTTACAGTAAGCATCAAGAGAAAATATTGGAGATAGAAGATAAACTTATATTTTTTATAACACATGGATTTTCACTATGCTGACTCATAAGAAAGGGCTGATTTATCAAATACCTCAGCAAAAGGAAGTTTTAAGAACTTCTCTATAAATTTTATAGCCATATATTCAGTATAATTGGATGTTTGCTCTTTGATTTTGTGATTCTATGATTACCTTTGGACTGGGTGAATCCTTCTGCCTCAAAAACAATTTATTCTACAAGGGTGATTTGATATGAACAAATTTGTGTCTGTAATGTAGATTTTCTATTTCAGTTGGATCATGCTATTAAAGAACTTGCATGACACATTCAGAATGTCATTTTTTTTACTATCTTACCTTAAAAAGGAAAATCCATTACCTGGAAAACAAATAAAAATAAACAACAAAACACACGAAGCCCCATCCCATTTCCCAGAAAAAAAAAATTAAAAAAATCCTATCTTATTGTGAAAAACAAGGGTTTCATTTTCTTTTCTTTTTTTTTTCCAGAATTTTGAAAGAAACCTGAATGACCTAAATACACTGATTTCAGAAGTAGTGACTATCTCTTGCTGAATAATACCTGGAAAATGCTGAGCAATTTTAAAAATCTAGTAGTGAGCTAGATTTCAATTTCCTTGTTTAAAAATCTTATTAATCTGAATTAATGTGGTTCACTTTGTCTTTTGAATCTAAGTTTTCATCATGGAAGCTGATATTCTTCTGGTTATGAATTTGCCTCCTCTACATCTCATTTTTCACTGACCTACTAACTGCAAGTTATTTTTCCTTAATACTTCTTAATTAGATTCTTTTTTTTTTTTTGTCCTTTCTCATGTCCCTGCACCTGCTGCCCTATAACACATCTGTCAAAACAGGTGCTCTGCATTCATTTTCAACACAATTTGAGAAGTTTCTTTCAGCATAACTTTGTAGGTAGGAAATTACTACTATTATTGGCACTTATTGTAAATCTCTTAAATTTCCTGGTTGATATTTTCCCATGGTATTTATTATAAAGACATTTAGAAAACGTTATACAAATTTACCAGGTTGCCATATTTCAGCCCATATGTTAAGAAAATAATAGCACCTCCAAAATAAGACTGGTCTTGACCTTTATATTTTAATGCTCCTTAACTGATTTCGTGCTGGAGAAAGCAACTCCTACATGTCTATTATTTCATTTTCAATATTCCCACTGGTTTTCATAGTGCTGGCAGAACTTTTTGATAGATTAATTCTATATACATTTTTGCCTTCCAATAAAATGTTCACATTTGGAATTCCCAGCAGGTAGTTTTAGGTCTACTTTTCTCACAGTTGATTAGAAATTCATCAGCACTGTGCAAGCATTTGCTGCTTGCACACTGTTAGAAGCATTAGAACTACTTTGTCAGAAAAATCTCAATTTAATCTCGTCGTGGGCAACATCAATACTGTTATCTCTGTTCCTATCCATTAATTCAGATGTGTTCTTTTATTTTCCCTGCAATAGCTGAAGATTAGAAATTATCTAGAAGATTAGAAGGCAAGACAGCCTGGGGCAGGAACATTTTCCAAAGGTTCAAGGTGTAGTGATCACTTAACAGGGGAAAAAAGCTCATAGTAAACAAGTTCTAATTTACCTCTCTCTATTACTCACATAACACAGCTGTAGCTTCTCGCTGGATAAATTGAATCCAGTTCCAGTTCACAGATTGTTTTCTAAGCAGTAACTCCCAGCAGACCACTCACAGGACTGGCAAATCAGCTTGCAGGAAAATAAGAAAAAGAGACAAAAATAATTCTTTGGATGAACACTTAGCAGGGGAAAACTAAAGGGACTGGAAATCACAAAGGTGTCTACAGCACCCCAGACAACGCAGGGCATTTTGGTATTCAGAACAAATGTGAGCCTTTGGACAAAAGCCAAAGTTAGTTCTGTTTGGCTTACCAATTAAAATGAGGAAAAAGGTAAGACTTTTAAGAAATTTACAGATAAAATTGTTAAGGACACCTGAAAGAGAAGAAAAGTTCTGTCTGCTGGGGGGTGCAAGAGGAACCGATGCTTTCTGAAGGAATTTAGGATATAGTTTACAACCTCTAAATAAAGTGATTTTACTCATCCCTGTTAATAAAAGCAAAATCTTAAAATGATGGGATTATAGAATATTAGTCAACCTCATGTGTGCATATGAATTAATGTGTATCCATAAATAAATTAAAAAAAAAATAAAACGAACCTGTGCCAGAACATTGTTTCAAGAATTTATGGTAAGGAAAAAACTGGGAGTCTAAGGCTGAACTTTCATCACACTGAAATTTCTTTTATTTAGCATACAATTTAATTATTTCAGCTGTAATTTGGGCTGTATACTTTTAGTATTTACTTACAGATCTATAAGAATTCAAATAAGGATTGCATATACTGTCTGGGAGTGTCATATGGAAGTCAAATGCTTTTTTTTTTGGTTGGTTTTGGTTTTTTGAGGGTTGAAAGAACAGTAAGCCTTTGATTTCTTGGGAAGAAGAAATTTTCTCATAATGTGATTTTTAGTCTTGCCATAGCCTTTGGATGCAACAGGAAAATGCAAAATCTGAATTTAAGGATAGAAAATGATCACTCTCATCTGGGGATCATTTTCCCTATATGCCAATGACTTAACTCTTAAACCTTTATTATTTGAGATGTCTTTGAAAAATGTCCTGGTGTTAGAGGAGTAAAATAATACCCGTTTTCACAGAATTACTTGTTCATTAATCCTGCTTAGAATCACCTCCTGAAAACTGACTGAGAACCTGGATGCTTTTATGAGTGCTAAATACAATGATCTGGGAAAACCCCTTATCTCAAATGAAAGGACAATTTATTTCTTCTTCCAGTGTCTGGATTACCTACATTACCTTATTTATGTATTATTAATATATTATTGATGTAATTTATCTAAAACCATTATTTAAGTAACTATAAATATTTGACTTTTTATTAATATTTATTATTTTAAGACTACCATTACAAAATCTCTCCTCTGTTACCACCTATTCAAATTATCCCATAGGCTGAAGAAAGGAAAGATAAGGAATCAATTATTTTTACTTTTATTTAAAAAAAACCAACTTTGCACCAGGACAGTCATAGAAAGTTCATCTCCAAGTGAGCATTTTCAAGGATGGATGTGTGAAGAGATTTTAATGGTAGTCCTGACCAGAACTAGTTAGATTAGGCATAGAATTTACAGAAAACTTTATAGTGCAGGTAGCTGTGCCTATGTCAGTCATCTTGACTTTGTAATCAATGGAGAGAAATATGCACCTTGAGGATAAGAAAAATCTCATTTTCAACTACATTTCAGGACAAGAATCATCTCGTGGAAATATCAGTTTCTTCTATCTGAGGAGTCTAAACAACTAAGTTGTCTCTCAAAATTGTTCATAATTTTTGTTGACTATTTGGTAATTGGATAGTACCATAACCTTGTTACAACTGCAAGTTATTGCAGTAACAGATAGTCAGTTAGAAAATACAGTTCCAGTTCATAATGCAACTAATTTTGTCAAAACCAACAAAGAAACAAAATCAAAGCATTAGAAAAGGAGGGTTTATTCATTGTAGTAATAGGAAAAGGAAGGAAGTTTGACAAGCAGAAAAACAAGAAAACATACAAACAAAACTTTTAGGGTAAAACAATGAAGAATATATTATATAGAGTGAAGATCCAAAATTAAAAAGTATAGGATGACTTGAAACCTTCACACAAAATTGGCTGTACTAAGACCATGATTAATAGACATTGTTAAGGAGTTACTAAGAATTTGCATTAAGGCTGTAATGCAGTATTAATTTTTTTCAGGAATGAACTTCATAAGTTGCTGCAATACATTAAAAGACATGGAACCTCAGGGAAGCTATTTAAGAAAATTAGTAGGCTATTTTAGAAACATTATGACATTGTTTGGACATCATACTTCTTATGAACTATTTTGCTAAAATTCAGTTTACTTATGTGTCTGTACATATCAAGAGAGGTAGCTGAAACTACTCTAGGCCAATGTTATTGAAGAAAGTATTTCACTTTCTACTAAAAATTATGTGGCTACAGCTTTAGAATATGCAGAAACATATTATAGCTCCACAATTTATAGCCTTTAGGAAAATTAGTGAATTTTATTAGGTAATGCCATTTCAAATGCCAAAAAGATAAGATTTCTGATAGCTTTTACTTTTAAATTTATAGCTGAAAAAACTTAGTGGGCATTTAATGGTAGGCTCTAACAATATCACAGTAACAGTAGCTGACAGGCATGAGTTGCAAGAATTTAAAATAAGAATGTTTAACATCACATATGCCTCCTGGCATCTCTCTTCCAAGCTGCTCCCAAGTCACGATAAGACCACAGATTGCAACAAAACCATTGCTTATTCATATATCTGTGTTTATCTGTTTTAAAAAGTTGTGGTTTTTATAATTCACCTTGAACTGAAAAATAAATTTCATACTATACCTATCTGTTCACTCTATTCTAATTAAAAATAAACTGTGCTATGTTTTTTTAGCTGATCTTTGAAACAGGTTACACAGAAATATTTTGGCTGAAAAAAAAAGAATAGCATTTGATTCAAATATGTAAAACTTCTAATCTGTAACTTCAATTGGCCACATGAACATGCCAAAATTCTAACCTTATCTGAATTTGAGATGACCATTAAAATTAGTGGGTGCAAAATAGAAAACAGTATTTACTATGCTTGTTATTGATGCACCCAAGTCAGACAATGGTATATAGGTGTTTACTATTCCTCAAACTACTTTATACATTACATTTTCGAAACGTACATTCTAGAAAATTCCTAGAATTGTGTAGAAAAAATGGAAACATTATCAAACCCATGAGTTATTCACTGAAGACTGTTTCTTAAAATAGCTAATATTTGCTTTTCCTAGTCCTAGCATCACCCAACTGTTTTTTTCCTTTTAGATTCATATTTTACTGAGACTTCCTCTTCTACAGTTCTGTGATCTCTCTGCAATAATTGATACTCTTACCTTCCATCACACCTCAGTCATTTTTTTTCCTAATTCAAGAACCTGAAAAGGACTGTGTAGAGGTCAATAAATCTAAGACAATCCCAGGGAGGTGAGAAGACTGGAATACTTTATTGGACTCACAACTTTATATTTAAAGGGCTTAGGGTTTACATATTTAACAAGGGTTTGCATATTCATTCTATTACAATTGGAAGTTTTCACAGGGATGAGGTAAGGGGAAAACCCCCACATTTTGGGGTCTTAGGAATTACCTCATGGGAAAACCCCTACTTTATCTTGGGGGATTTTAAAGGGGGGATTAGGCATTTGGATCCGCAGGATTCAAGGGATACAGAGTATACACATGCAAAGAGGGGAACACGATGGGTTTTATGCAGAGATCTGATGAAATTAGGATATGGATTCTCTGGTTTGGGCAGGACATGTGATAACATCATGTAGGGAGTTTCTTTACATCCTGCTCAAGAGGCAGGAGGAGTCCACAGAGACGAGGTCAGGGAAAAGGGGGTTTTTTCAGCTTCTGTTCCCAATGGCCTTTTACAGAGACCACTCTAATTTCTTTCGGTAGATATCATTTTTTGGAACCTAACAGGACTGAAGCAGATAAACCCTACTGTCTGGTGGGTGAAGGCCATGGCACTGTCCAGTTGTGTAAGGGACCTGAGTCGTGTCTGAAGCCCTACCATAGTTGGTTCATGGTTGTGATCATCAGTGGTGAGTCAATAACTAAGCAATTCCAGGTATGGAGTAGAAAATGGAATAGTTTATTGAAAAAGGGAACACAATTTAAAGGCCTTGGGGGTCGGACATATTAATGAGGAGGACAAGCTATGTTAATTAGGGAATCACACAAGTTTTTACTACAGTTACCCAGTGGATTAATATTTCCCTCAACCAGGATTACATGGGGGGGAAGAGGATAAAGGGGTTTAAACATGGTCTGATAAAATCATCTCAAAGTCCTTTCTTATTTTGCTGCAGGAGCCAGGCTAATCCATATGGCTGAACATCAACAGGTCTTGTGAGGAGGGTCCAGTCCTTCAGGTCATGGGATTTCTCTCAACACTTGTTTTCCAAGGCTTATGGTTCAAGCCCACTAAGCTCCTTTCTGCTGACAGCTGGGTTTGGGCTCCTACAATCGTTGATGTGGCACAGGAAAATACTGTATAGCAACTGAACCTTGGAAAGAACAACAGATTAGGACAGGAACTGAGCCCTGGAAAGAGAAACGATGGATTAGGTGAACTGGTGGGAACTTGACCACTGGAAGAGAACCAGCAGAGCTGTTGCTGGCACAGAGTTGGTTCCATGAGCCGTTGTGGTCTCGATTCGCGTGAGTTTGGGTAAATAAAACCAAACCAAGCAATACCTCAGCATATGCTCAAAGTCTGTAGGGGTTTACAATGAGAGATTACAGCTATTACTGAAGCATGGATTCACAGTCAAAAGTTAGGCTCTTTGTTTCGCAGAAAAGTGAAATAAAAAGCTCCTTATAGCAAACATTTATTCAGCAAATAACTGGTTTTTAAGCGCCACATTTTGTTTTCCTTCAGTTCTAATCTATATTTTATTTCTATGTCCCTATTTTCAATGCTGTCCAGCTCAGTCCTTTCATGTTACAAGTTCTGTTTTCCACATTAATATATGACTCTAGCCTATATAAAAAATTTTCTATTGCTTTAAAAATAAATATGCCCTAGTTTTCCACATCAGTTGTTGGTAAACTTAAGCCTTTAAGTAATGCAAATCCAGCTTACATATATTTCAGTGTCTTATAAAAAGGATTCAATCATATTAGTGTAAATTGCTAAGGTTGCCGAATTTTTAGGGTGTTCCGATTGATTTGGAAGAATGTGTACATGAAGTATTCAGGAACATGATGGAAGCGATAAAACTACCAGAAAAGTCCAACCAATCTACTCTGGGAATAAACAATCAAGAATTTGGCAAACAAAATGGAAAAAATGTACATTGCTATAAATCAACTTAACCTTTTTAACACATATACTGCTATGCATCATTGGGCTGCTTTCTTGCTGGGCAGCCTGAGACACCACTAACACTGTTTCCAAACACCTTGTGTTCCTCAAACACTTGTATAATCATCATTACAGCTGTGATGATAGTGGACTTCTTTTTTGTTTGGTTCATTTTCTTTTTTAATCTTCAGTTGAAAAAAAGGATCCAAAATTGTTTAAGTGCACGTCATAATTTAAAAAAATAAATAAATCTTAGTTAGGATTACATGATAGATATGTTTAAAATTCTGTTATTTTTCATAATAAACTCATGAAGTAATGTAAAAAATATAAAAATATAAAGAATTGTTTTTCTGCAGAATTTATTGGAATAGTGTAACTTAATAAGCACATAAAGCATTTGAAACATAGACTACTAGAAAAAAAAATTTTATCCTAACAATTGTGCATACAGTATAAGTATTTATTTAGTACAAATCAATTTGTCATGAATTAATTGGGTCCTGAGTTTTAACAATAGATAAATGCTCAGAAACATTGTTAAAGTAATTTCCATAGTATATTTAAGTTTCAAATAAATACAAACAAATAGAATGTCTTAGACTTTTTCCTTTCACTTGTAATTTGAAAGATATCCTTATTGCTTACAGAGATCTCCGAGAGCAGCAGTTTGGGCTAACAAAGCAATCTGCACATAGAAACACTGAAAGCTTCATTTCAGCTGAGTGTTTATCTTCTATTTCAAAATCATCAAAATTATCAGAAAGGTGTCACTCAACAGCTGATTCCTCAAGCACGTTGGCAGGTGTCTGCTTTGAAATACCTGCTGGGTGGCCAATGGATCAGTTAAATTATGTTGTCATCTGGAGAGAAGCACTAGGCTGCTAAACTGGATGTGAACACTGGATGCTCAGTGACCTTTGTGTGGAAATAGTGCTTCTGCCCATAAACATTTTAAGGTCATGGGATTTATTCCAGTTCCTCACAAAGGCTGACATTTTGCAAAAGCCAGGAGTAACTCTGTGCTGACTTTTGTTACCTAGGAAATATCTCCCTTTGGTATCCATTAGTGTGGGTCAAGCTAATTCAGAATGTAAGGCCATTAGACTTGATAAAGTTTCAGAAGGAAAAGGACTTTTAGCGTTGCAGATGGCGGAGTTGCACCAGGAATGCTTTTCATCTTCATTTTGTTTTGAGATTTTATACCCTGGATACTTTGATAATGAAATTTCTTCGAAAAGACAGAGGTGCACAGAAAACCAAGAGCTTGTCCTTCACTCCCTGTCACTCTGGTCTTCTGCTGATGGGACAGTAACATAAATCACTTACAAGAAAATTGGTCTCTGTCAATCCCCTCTGACTTGTGCCTCAGCTGTTCTGGGAATACTGTGGTTTCCAGACACATTCAGATTTGCATCCTGATGCATGAGATTATTAGGACTTTACCCTTGCTTTTTTATGACACAGATGGACTCTTTGTTTAAAGATCCCAAACACAGCTAAAAAAAATGTGAGTTGTGAGTATACCAACCCAGAAACAAATATGGCTAGAAATTAGAGATGAGAGAACTTTTTCAAGCGTACGAAACCTAAACAGTGTTTATTTTTTTCACACACTTTGCCCATTTAAAAATTGATACACCGTGTATTACTGGTGAAAGATAATGCTGAAATGACAGCTCAAAAGAGATGGAGAAAAAAAGCAGAATTTTTATTGGTCAAAATCAAAATTAAGTTATGAACATAAAGTCACAACACCAACAAATATCAATATTACTGGTATATATTCTGGTAAACAGAATCACAGACACAAACCCACACACTCTTGCATGCAAAGTCATATATTTTAAATTAGTCTATGGTGGACTACATGGGAAAATACGACTTAAATCTTTATAATTTTTTTTTTTGACATGTACAAGATCCTAAGAAAGTGATGCCTTTTCTATTTTTTTTTTCTCATTTTCCTCCTTTTTTTCTTTCCCATTTCTCATGATTCTAAATTTTAGTTACCAGACCAAGTAATGTGATAAAGAGTAGAGAATTCAATACAGTTAGAATAAATCTACAGAGTCTGACCCCAAGTTTTGTACTGTCTCTGAGTTTTTTAATCTAGTTAATGAATAAAATTGTGGAACATAAAATATATTTGTACAATTTTAAGTTCGTGAATGGTGCTTTATAGTTCACTTGGTAAAGTTGAATGTTAAATGGGAGGCTGATGTTATTGAATAACCTGGGATAAAAATATCTAATATTCATAAAGATCTGATAAAAATTATGCTTGAACCCTGCTTTAGTCTTAGGGGATTGCAACACTGAATGTCAAGAAGAAAAAGATCTGAACCTCCAGAGTATAAAAAATATAATGAGAATTGATATGTTAAGATACTGCATATCTTCATCATTGTTGACACATGGACTAAGATCACCTTTAAGCTTAATAAAAAAAATGTGAAGTGCCTGTTCAGTATAAAAATTAAGACTATGTATAATAAATCTCAGCCCAGATTCTTGCTGTTCACAAAATCCTTTCAAATACTTGAATATTCGAACCTGGAGATTTATCTTGGATACAGTTTTAATAGAGATTTTACCATAACCTAGTTATATTCCATGTGAAATGTATTACTTTATCATTTTAAAAATGGAAATGTGGTTATAAAGTACCATCATTATATTTTGTTAGATAAATCCCTAGGCACTCCAGCTTTTGCTCTTTGTATGTTTTCTGCATTTCTGGGTAAATTCTGAAGTATAGGGTTTCAATATTAAAAGAAATAAATCAAATCTTCTTGGAATTAATTATATAATATCAAGTTTTCAAGGTTGGTGTTTATACATTTAGCCTAAACTAAACTGACAATCACACTTCACAAAAACAGAAGAGTTCTCCACTGGAGAAGAAATGAAGAGAAGAACTGAACAGGAAAAATGAAGACTGGAGAGTCTTCCTTCTCAGAATTCCACATTACAAAATTCGCTTGGTAAGGTGTTTTTCCTTCCCTGTAAAGTGATGTAGACAATAAAGTTCTTCATATTTTTTTACATTTATAGCCAGGATAGACTCACATTTGATAGCAAGAAAACACTACACACATATGTATATGCATACTATGGTATTAAGTTTATGTAAATATGCCCAAAGTTCATGGAGATTTTTATTTTTTATTTACTTGTCTGATATCTATAAAATTTCAGATTGGGCACAGAGAAGTTTTGTCAACTCTGAAGCCATGCATAAAGCTCCAGGCCTCATGCTGTGGGAATTTTACTTTTAAAAATACACAAGCCTCCAAAAATTCACCCACCGAGTATTTTGAAGAGCTCTCAGGTCTTTAACACCTTGAGGCAGAGGAAAGAGAAGATGGTGCCTGTGTTTTCTCAGGAGATACTTTTGCTGATGGATTTAGAAAATGTGGGAGAAAACAAGAGATCTTGGCAGAAGTTTAAGAGGGTAAAACTTTTAAAAACAACCAGAACAAAGCACACACCCACACCTGAGTTGGTTCCGACCCAAAAATATAATAATCCAGGGTCTCACACCATAGACAAATATTGTTATACTACAAGTACAGGACTGTAATCTATATGAAGATTTTTAAAAAGGCAGATCTTAAAATCACGGAATAATAGAATGCTTTATGTTGTAAGAGACCTTAAAGGTCATTTAGTTCCAACCCTCTGCAATGGGTGAAACAGGAGCCAGGCCTAAAAGAGTTTTAACTGAGATATCTTGGCCTGCTAACAAACCCAATACCTGTGTTGCTGGAAGAACATTTTAGGAGCACTGGTTAATCTCATGTTCTGTTCTGATCACTGGACCAAAGGCCTTATTATAGAAAGAATAGGAGTAGTACACACACAGTAATAAATTAGGTAAACTAGACCTTTGAATAAGATCTAGAAGGCCCAGAGCCAGGATTTTACAAGCTTGAAGAATTCAGGTCACCTCACTGAAGAGGTCAAATTGAGGAAGACGTCCATGGTGACCACCAGAGGGATGAAGGCTTGAGGAGAAGACCCCACAGTAGAAGACTGGGCATGTCTGGAAAGACTCTGCCCAGAGACCAGCCTGCTTATTAATATGTATAATAAATGATGTAACCATGGATCTAAAGTGTATAAAATGGCTTGCTTTTGCACTTTCAAGTAGAGTAAGTGTGTCCAGCACGAGCTGGCTCGCTCCCAACGTTGAATAAACAAATACCTTGCTACTTAAAGATAAAAAAATGTCTCTGAGCAGTTTCTCAGACCAAGTTTTTATGGAATCATGGGCAGGGACACCTTCTGCCAGCAGGGACACTTTCTGTGGGCAGAGTCATCTTCCACAGGTTGCTCAAAGATACATCCCAATCGACCTTAAACACTTCCAGGAATGGAGCTGGCACAACTTCTCTGGGCAACTTGTTCTGGTGTCTCACCACCCTCACAGTAAAGCATTTCTTCCTCATATCTAATCTAAACCCACACTTTCTGTTGAAAGCCACTCCCCCTTTTCCTGTCTCTACATGACCTTGTAAAAAGACCTTCTTCAAAAGACTTTCAGCTGTGTTGATCAGATGAAATTTCAGAAGCTTAGCACACTTTACAGCTATTCCATTGCAAAATATTTCTCACAAAAAGCAATTTTCACACATAGAGTATGTCATACCTACACACAAAAATGGAGAAAGCAATGAAAATGACATAAGAATTGAAAACTTAATTTAAATAGTAATAACTTTGGAAATAGTTGACCACAATCAGTAATCACTGATCATTTCTTTAAGAAATACTGGATTCTGCACATCTGAAAATAAAAAGTGCAACCTATTCAATATGTTAGGGGCCATCATAAAACCAGGAGGTTTTGGACACCATTCTGCAAATTTTTTTATGCTAATGGAGGACTTCCTTGATGAAGTTTCCTAGCATTTTTGTAGGCCTGACATGCATGTGGATATGAAATGCAGTTGTTGTACGTTGAAATATAACTATTATCTGACACGAAAAGTGTGATTCAAAACCTTAAAAATCAACAGGAAATTTAATTATAATTTTAAATAATTTTTTGAGATCACAACTTTGTCTGACGTGTGAATTCTAGAAAGAGAGGAAGAAGTTAATAAATTCAGAAGCCTATATTCACCTTGTATATTTTAATGTAATGAAATTATTTATATAACATATTATATAAAAGTAGAGTATAATTTCAAAATGAAGCATTTGAATGGCATAAGAGCCTGTTAAAAATGAACTGCAAGTATTTTTTTAATGTTAATTTTATAAAAACAAAATGAACTTCAGCATGCACATGGTGGTCATGAAGAGTATTAATACATTTAACAAATGTATTAATCAAAATAAGGATCAAAGTAAAAACTACCCTCTCCTTTGTTGTTCTAGGTTGACCCAAATTTAGTGGTTTATAAACACACTGCTCATTTTTGTTTCTTCCAGTTTAATTTTCCTTTTGATACTGAAATTTCCTGTATACAAAAATGAAGAAGTCATATGCCTCATATCACCTCTTATCACTCTGTAGAAGTCCTCTTTCAATTTTAATGGCTTCCAGTTTCTTTCTAAACAGGGGGGTTCTTGCTGAAATTTACTGCTCTTATTAAATCCTCATTATTTCCTTTCTTTTAATCGAGAGCCAGCACTGGAGATGTATTACTTGACTCTAATAGAGATTTACTCCTACCATTGTTGCCAGACCTCTTTTGTCAGCTTTATTTTTCTCCTCTCTCTCTGCCCTCTCCTTTCTCATTTATCAGACTTTTTACTACAATTAAATGTTAAACCTCTGAGGTTCAACCGTTCCATTCCTTCAGGAATTAGAGAAAAATTAGACAGTAAGAGAAAGTGATTTTTAAACTAAATGGTTAGAGAAGCAATCATTTTTAAAATTAGGCTTACTCTGTTTTGTGTTTTCTTTTTACCCATCTTGTGCTCAAATTCATTGATCCTCTTTTGAGAACTGATCTCAAAGAAAAAAAAAATCCTCCCCTAAATATTTGTGTTTAAAAGTAAAGCTCTACACTTTGTTTACTGCAGATATAAAAGGGAATTTACAGCAGCAGCTCAAGTGGAAGATAATAGAAGTGCCTCAAAATGTTGTAGAATATGGCAGGGAACTTTTATGTCTTCATGAATTGAAAAGACCATGAGACAAGTGAATCATCAGGAATAAGATCAATAATGTCCCACTCGAAATATTCTATGGAGAACTTCAGTCATTCATGGAATTTAAAGATATGTTTGACTAGGAATAAGGAGAGAACAGAGCTACTAAGGAAAAGAGATAAAATGCAGAAGGCAGAGATTTTTTACTTTTATTTCCGCTAAAGGGGATCTGGTTTTCTGGTAAACAGACTTGGAAACAGAGATCAGAAGCAGCATTTCACAAACAAGGGAAAAAAAAGAATCAAGCCACCCAACCCAAAAACAAACAAAAAAAATGCCAATGAAGCCAAAGAAAAGTCCAGAAATCTTCATACCTGAAAGAATAAGGAGGCAGATCCCATTTCTCCTGTCCTTTAACACATTTAAAGGTACAATAGGGGGGTGTCAACAGTGGATTGAAGATTGACATTTGAGAAGAAATTTTAAAAATAGGGCACCATTTTCTTTAGTATGGTATTGTCTAACTTCTTATTAATGATGGATGAAAATGCTTCCAAAAGTTACAGCAAAGAAAAAGGGCTGTTGCAATACAGCAATAAGAAAGAAGGGTGTGATGGAAAGAAGTTTTGAAACATGAAACTTTCCTGGAGATTCGGTAAATTAACTTTTTAATGTAGGAAATGAAAATTACAGTAAGGAAGAAAATACTATTTGATCTCAAGAACTGGGAAAACACTATTATGTCAATTGATGTTTCACTGCTCCATAAAACAGGGAAAACCTGTTTCTAGATAACTGGGTTTTAGTCTGCAACCATAAACAGCACTGAGATACTCCCCAAAGTATACATGGTAAATAATATAGTAAAAAATAAATGCATACACGTGTACAAATAAATTAGTATTTTTATGATCAAAAAATATCAGTGAACATGTGTCTGAGTATTTCAAGTGCCTTCACGAGCTGCAAGTTACTTAGTATTTAGAAACCTGCACAAAGTGATACAGTTAGAATATCATGTAGAGATGGATATTTCTGATATTTCTGATATAACCTCCATTCCCTTAATCATATTTTTGGCCCTCCACTGGACCCTTTCCAGTAGTTCCTTATCCTTCTGTACTGGACACCAGAACTGGACACAGATGTTCCCTGTAAAGTTTGAAAGGTTAAGACCATATGTACTCATATAAAACATAGCCATGAAAGACATAAAACACCCTTTTCTATAGAGATTGTTAAAATCACTATCAGCATACAGTGCTTAATGACAGCACAGAAAGAAAAAATGGGTAAAAACACAAGTTACATTAAATGCAAAAATATGCTGATTAGTGCAGAACTTTTCATTGTGTGGCTATTTCCAAAGGAAATTTATAAAATTAATTTTTAACTGAAAGTAAATTTCATTTACTTTCTCTACACCAGAATAACATTTTCTCTTGTTTATAACTCATTTCCCATTTGTTTCTTGTCTTCCAGATCTTTGTTTTTTTCCTTTGAGCTTACAATTTAGGAATACAATATGTATGTCTGAGGCTTTGTGATGAAAAAAAATCTGCACTCAGTCAGCAGTCTTTTATTTCACTAACATTTAATTGGCCAACCCAGTGGCATAAGAGAAATGCACTGAATTACTAATTGGCAATCCAAAGTTTAGGATAGGTATCAGAATGCCAGAGTGTGCAACTCTGTACTTACAAAGCATCCATCACTGTTTTTCATGGGTAAATGAAGGTTACAGCACATTCATAAAAGGTTTTACTCACGTATTGAGGTTTGCAGACTGTGTGGGAGTACATCTTCTCAAAAGCAGGAATTGTTGGGGTTATTTAATTGTTGGGGTTATTTCTAAACCTTTTTTCTTTTGTTGTAATTGGTTGTAATCGACCATTTCTTTGGAGATAAATACTATATGGTATCTATTTACAAAGAATTTTAAAACTCCATATAATATTCTGTTCTAAACCTAGAATAATCAATTAGTAGATGTGACTTGAAAAGTGACATGTAACTGATTAAACTTGCAGTGAATTTTTTTATGATTGTTGCTGTTTATGTCTGTGTTACTTTTCTTTCAAAACCTTAATGGACTTAATCCTTAAAGTCTTTCTGTTGAAACCTATAAGCGCTGGGTCAATTTGATGTGCTAGTGTATTTAAACAAAACTAAAATCTAAAAGCCTAGTGCAAAGATAATTTTTTTTTTTCCACTTTATTTTCCTCTGAAATGTTAGTTTCAATCATGCTAAATGAGGGTAGTGGAAAAATTTATTGACATGTGAATGCTAAATATTAATACTAGATAATCTTCTTTGTTTTCAGAGCAGAAGGGAGATTGATTCTCAAAAAGCAACAATAGTTACATCTATCAGGAAAAAAAGTAGATACTTTCCTACTTAATATATGATTCTAGATACAATATATATGCTTCATTTCCTGAAACCTGACTTCTTGTTTTTGGATAAGTATCTCTCACAGTATTTGATTTAATAGAGTCAAAGTTCAGAACTACTTTCACAGGAACAGGCACCGGTAGCTTCTCCTTTGATTTTGTGCAGGGTCCAGTACCAGAGATATTCCCTCAAAATATGAGTTATTCTAGGGAATCCAGTTAAATGCCTGGTGAAAGTGAAAATAGAAAGTAATTAGCATATGTCGTTCTACTCTTCCAGCTCCCCCAAATTATATTCTTCCCAAAAGAGCTGCAGACAATAATTAGCTATTTAGAATCTCATCAATTTGTGTACTTGTGGTTTTAAAAAGTTAACTTTCATTCTCATTTTACATCATAAAATGGCGATTTCATTTAGCAGTGAATTCTTTTACATATGACCAGCACCACGAGTGCTTCAATATTTACCCACAATTTCTATACTTGGATGTGACTGCAGCTCAAATGCAAGTATGTATAAAAAAAAATTAAAAACTGTAGTCTCAGAAATCCCCTGAGATGGGTACTTTTTTAAAAGCATATGCATTACTTCTGCCACAATTTTCTCTAGTTTCTTGGAAAAGTCCTATATCTAAGATGTCACAAGGTAGTCTCTCAACTAAAGATGAGAGAAGTTCATCTAGGACCAGTAAACCTGGTGAACTTTGTGAACAAAATAAAGACTTCATTCCTTTCATGAGGAAGTCACATGGATCCAAAAAATGGGCAGAGTTCTGTCATAACATGCAATTTATGTCTATGCCAGTGTACAGATGTGTTACTGTAGAAGCTGTGCTACAGACTGGATATTCTGTCAAGCTTCTGTAGCTAATAAATACCCACCGACAGAAAAATCCACAAAAAGTGGCTGTAATTAGACATTGCAGTAGCATTGCAGTAACATCCCATGTTACTGGGAGAGATTTGTATATAATCCTCCCAAAAAGATTTTCTTTTTCTCTTCAACTGCTTTATAACATTTTTGTAGTTTTTTATCTTTTAATAAACAACACAAGAACTTTATTTCAAAGTCAGGATTTGAGAGGAAAGAGGAAAGCAAAGATTTTGAGCCACAAGACCTTAAGCTGAACGATTTCTTCCTGCCCCAGTCTCCCCTGGAATCAATGTAAAAGCCAAAGTTATCTGTGTTTTAAATATAACTTGGAGCCTTCTGCCCCTTTGGTACTTTTGGAATGGCAGTGGACAGGAGCTGGAACACAATGAGTTTGTGACATTGAGTTTGTGAAAAGTCTTTGACCAAATTAAACAACTTGAAGTCTCTGAAATAGCTTCTGTGGAGTGATCAACAGTTCGTGTGCCTGGATTGCAATCAAGAATTATTTGTCAAAAGAATCTCATCAGGGACCCAAGATAGGAGATCTGAACTTAGTTCATAATTTTGGTTTTCCTTAATTCCAAATTCAAACACAGGTTTTGCAACAAGGACCTTCTTCCTCTCTGTCACAGCTTTCTGAGTCATTGTTGTAATCACATTGCCTGTGAGTCAGATTGTGTGGTCTCTATCAGCCCAAAACCACCCAAATATGGGCTAATCTTCAATGCCATAGTACCATGACTTCCTTTAGTAATTTTTAAAGATAACACAGACCATTGCACTGTTTTGTGCTTCAATTCAATATGATGCTTCTTCAGATTCCAGTGTAACAGTTCCCTTTTCTGCTTTCTCAGTCACTCAAAATTAACTCCAAAGTCAGTTTTCCACTTTTAAACCCCTGTTAATCAAGTTTATCCCTGAGGGAAAAAAAAAATCAATTCATTACATCCACTCAAACCATTATCAAGTCTCATCATTTATCACATGAAGATAGGCCACTCTCATAACTATTTCCTAGCCCCTAAAAAAACCCCCCTGCTTTTACTCTGTTGTTCCCTGTTTTGTAATAAATTCTATTTGATTCTTTTAAAAAATAAATCAGCTTATCTCCTCTCAGAAAAATCATAATACATTAATTTCCACAACTGCTAACCTCACTTCACGTGTGGTTAGCAAAAATTTCACCAAATCACACTAAGCAGTCGAAAAAGTTATGAATTGTGGAGTAATGATTGTTTGTTTACTATTAGGGGAGAAGGCAGTTTTCTTATTGGAGAAAATATGTTGCTGCACTTTAATTTGGCTTTGGAGGCTTCTTTTTTGTGGCCATAACAGTCAGTTGGGTGGCCCAGAATATCAGCTGACTTCTCCCACCTTCAGAATCCTAAATATGATGCTGGGTACTCAGGGGGAAGTCCTCTCATACAAACTATACTAAAATGTCACTGCCTGTTATTTTGCTCAAGCGCTGACTCCCTTTTTCTTGGAGAGCTCACATATGTTAAATTATACATTTGCCCTTTCATGTTGAGCCAAGCCCAGGTATTTGGTCTGCTCTTTATGGCACACACAGCTTAATTACTCATATTGCCTTCCTCCCTGCACATTATATTATTGTGCTAATGCTATTTATCACCTTCACGCATGATAGTTCTCCATCCCCAAAAATTTTCACATTTTCTTCTCTTACTTGGCTGCCTTTGAGTCACCTCCTGATTCACAGTTCTTAGCAGCCTTTGTTTTCTTCTCTACATGCAAGATTTTTGCTTGCATGATTGAGTTAGCCCTTCATATTTCATCTCATAATTCCTTCTATAATGAATGGTCATTTGAAACAGCAGGGTGAGTGCCTGATACTTTCCATGAGGCAAAGAATCACTGTGACAGCTCTCCCACACAGCTACTCTTTAAGCTCTCCAGCTTAAGCAGAATTTATGGGCACAGAAAATTAGTCACATTTTTTTTCTGGACCTTCACATAATGCCAGTAGGAAAGTGGAGTGTACTAGGCAGCTTGGAGAAAATAACATGGAGTTTAATGGCAAAGATTATTTGATCAGCTGAATTAGTCTGCAATTGCTCAAGTGAAAGCCAGTATGACTGTGATAGTGTCACAGTTGTTGGATGACACTGTCGTGTGATTTTCATGATTTAACCTCAGCCAGCAACTGAGCCCGACACAGTTTCTTTCTCACTCCCCCAGAGTGGGATGGGTGAGAGAATCAGGGGAGAAGAGCAGAAGTGAGAAAACTCTTGGGTTGAGATAAACACAGTCTAGCAGGTAAAGCAAAAGCCACATGCTCAAGCAAAGAAAAACAAGGAATTCTTTCAGTACTTCCCATGGGTAGGCAGGTGTTCAGCCATCCCCATGAAAGCAGGGCTACAGGAGTCCTGGTCCTGGGAGAGGTTTGTATATAACCCTTCCAAAAAGATTTTCTCTTCAACTGCTTTATAATACTTTTGTAGTTTTTTATCTTTTAATAAACAACACAAGAACTTTATTTCAAAGTCAGGATTTGAGAGGAAAGAGAAAAACAAAGATTTTGAGGCATGAGACCTTAGGCTGAACAATTTCTACCTGCCCCAGTCTCCCCTGGAATCAATGTAAAAGCCAAAGTTATCTTTGTTTTAAATATAACTTGGTTTTAAAAGAAGTCTTGAAATGGCATTTATAGATTATATTTTGTGTCCTATGAAACTCAGTTTTAGTCTTCAGGGGTTATTCTGTTAAGTATGACGTGGAAAATATAGGATGTTATCTTCACACCATACTACAGGACTTCCTTTTATCTGTGTATATAATTGCATCTATTCTCAGAAGTTGTTACTGAAATACTGACACAATTCATGAAAGAATGTCAGAATTACTTTTTTTTTCAATGGGAAAGAGGCATACAGGGAATAGAAGAAAGGGGCATTGCAGGTGAGATCTTCACTGATATAGAAACTCTCAAGAAAATGTGATTTATAGGACTTAGCCCGAAGAAAAAAAACCACGACATAACAAATGAATGAGGTTAGAGAAATAAAACAAATGGCAGATCAATAGTATTAGGAGAGAAGGATAAAAATTTGAAATTTGTGTTGCAAACTTTGCTGACAAATTCAGGTAAAAATCAGTCTCGAGATAAAAGTCTGTGCCAGATAGAGGTCTGAACAGAAGATAAGAGTCTTTTCTTTCCTTTGGTTATCCTGTAAAGTCTGGAAAGGATAGGTTCTGGAAGGTTAATCCTCCCAGGCTGAGAGATTAGAGAATAAATTGAAGATGAGACAAAGCAACTGCTAGGCCATACACATAATTTTAGGAATGCATATTATAACACCTTCAGCAGGATTTTGAACAGTACTATCTTTGCATTGTCTGTTGACAGAGTAGATAAGTCCAGGTAAGGCCTTGTGTCCATGGTGAGACAAAACAGTGCACATTAGAAGGTGCAGAAACAAGAGAGGAGCAAGGATTAGTGCTCTTCTACCTGAACCCTGATGAAATATTGACCTGCCTTGGGTAAGAAGCAGCTTTCAGGGCTGCATAGTCTCTTCTGGCAGCTGCAAGCCACCTCACAAACTTCAGATTAATCTGAAAACTTACATGTTTTTTCAGTGCTATTATATTCTTTTCTTCACGCCCTCTACATTCCAGTTATGAATTCCACAGTCAAGTATGAAATGCCAAAGAAAAGCCAGGCATGAGGCAAAAAAATCCACTAAGAATATGTTTTGTGATGATGTTGGTAGACCAAGAACATTTCCCAGCTCCTGGTGTCTTAATTGGATGTTGAGGAGCTGGACTAGCACAAGTCATGCCTTCTGCAGGAAGCAAATCCATGTGCTCCAGTCCTTAGGGAAGAAGGCAAAAGCCCAGGACTCCCCGAGAGTACACCACCTGGACATGTTAGATATGCCCTGCAAGTAAATAAAAAGAAGTATTTAAAGAATTATTCTCTTACAAGGATCAAAGTGCAAAGAAAATAGTTAAATGAAAAGAGAAAAGAGCACAAACTTTTTTCTTAGTTTATCTAGTCTATTTTTTATGAGTTGTTTTGTAGTCTTGTTTTTCAAGCACTTAGATCATTTGATTAACCTTGCAGACCATGATTTAACATCTGTAGCCAGGAGCAGCTACACCAGTAAGGGATCAGTAAAAGGTCCTGACAATAGGTAAGGCAGAACTCTTTATTTTGCTTTGTTTACTTTGGGTTTGATGTTAAACTTCCTCCCTGAAGCTGAAACAAACCCAGCTAGTATTTCAAGCAGATGTTGAGACTCAGATACATAAAACTTCCATGGACAAAATATTTTGCCCCCTTAGGGGAGGCAAGATCACAGTGCTGCTGTTGGTTCTTTCCTCTGCAAAGAGCAGCCCAGCAGCAATTATTTTATGGTTGTCCAAGTCACTGTCTGAATAGAAGATGAAAGCAGAAGTGTCCTGTTCATATATTACTGTAAAAAATTATTTAAGATGTTTGAGTTCTGCAAATGGACAATCTTTCTTTCTCTGAGAAGGAAGAAATGATGCTATATTAAGAATTTTTTTTTTGTGTGTAAATCAAAAGCACTAAAACAAATTCAAAGAGAAAATCAGGAGCACAGGAAGCAGGACTTCCTGTGTCATGTCAGCTACATGATTTTTGCAAGGCTGTGTGAGATTGCTCCTTAATCTTTCATTAATTATTTTTTTTTTTAATTATACATATGAAGTTGAATGAAGTAGCATTTAAAACTTTAACCAGGTTCTAAAATCTTCCACCCACCCCACCAATACATAATTATATATACACACAGACAGACTTTTCACAACAACCTTGCCTATTATTCCCATAGTCAGGACAAATTGAAAGGACACATTTTTGTTGTTGTTGTTTTCTTTGTTTTGTTTGTTTGTTTTTTTTACTTCACATCTCCAAAATTTTTCTTGTCGTCACAAAATTAGCCTTGAGGAAGTAGGAACCACTTATAACTAAGACTATATTCACTCATTAAAAACCCACAAAATTCCCACAAAAGCACCGACCCACAAAACTGTATTCGTTTACCTTTCAGTTGAGTTGACTCAGAGAAGTAAAAACAAGATTGTCTGGTTGTTCTCCACTGAACTGCCCCAACTAAGCCAGTTGGGGTTTTTTTGTTTTTGTTCATTTTTCCCCCTCTCGTGTGTTTTTTTTTTTTGCCTTTAATGTCTTCAAATAACCTTTAAATTGTTTACATTCACATAATTACAGAGTATTTCTGGCCTTGCCAGATTGGTCTGGCCTTGTCTTGTTTTTCTGTTTTTCAGTTACTTCAGAAAAGTGGGTTTTGCAAAACAAGGTAACAACTCTAAAAATGCACTTATAACTTTCCTGAGTGTTTATAAAGACAGGTGCATTTTTCATCTGGAATTGGGTGGGAGGAACGGGACAAATTCCTCTCACATTCAAACAACAAAAACAGCAACTCAAAATTTTTTTTCTGTGCATTTAAACCACGGAAAATTTCTTATTATTAAATCGTTAATTTTTAGTAACATTAAAAATACATGGAAAATTAAGAATTCTATTTTGATGCGCTATCAACTTGGGAGAACATTGTCTGATCTTTCTGGTGAGAGTTTTTTCTTTAAGGATAACACAGGCAACTGCAGAGACCAAATGCTGGGCTGCAAAAAAAAAAAAAAAAAATGTTTCTGAGCAAATAATAATGCTCTGAATCACGACAGTAGCAGTAATTAATTTATTTAAATGATAAGAAATGATTACCCTGAATTTGTCAGTCCTTTGCCTTATCACACTTCAGGGGCCTTCCTGTGTTTCCTGAGGAAAAAAATGGCATTTCCTGATGCTTTGATCAAGGTTCCTTATAGATTGGAGTAGCCTGGGGATTTCCCTAAACTATGGTCACTGAGGAGCCACCTGTCATGTGTGGAGCAAAATACACACTTGTCTTCCCTTTTTATTAAGAGGGAACTGCAAATTGTGTTGAAATACCACCCAGCTACTTCTATTCCCTGTTTTTTTGACCACACAAGAAATAGCAGGTTTTCTTCCTCCATACACACATATATTCATTATATATATATATATAATTATATATAATTATATAAAGGAAACTGAACTGTTCAACAGACTTATTGTTCATTGTTGTTTGTGCATTTAATAACATTAACCAACACCAAAACCTGAAACATGGTGACTTCAAATTACCACCAAATTACAATTTAAAATAGAAGCAGTGTCTCTTCAAGCATCTGACAGAAAATTCAAGAAAGATGAATTATATTTGCAAGAAGTATTGCACGCAGAACAGCAATTATTAAAATCCTTAGTATTTATGCAGCATAGCCAGTCAAATTATCTGACAGGCTGAAAAACTTCTGTCATATTCCTTTATATGAAATCTTTCAGAGCCCTGAAATTTCTTTCAGAATAGTTTGGTAAGTATGAATAATGGATTACAGTGGGCAAAATCTGATTTCCCAAATCAACATGATAAAACCAGGCCTTTATTCGTGAGACAAAATAGGAAGTTTTCAGTTTAAAACCTATTTTCAAAATAGCAAAGGTCAATGACCTCACAGTGAAAATATGTCTTATTTGAAGGAGAGAGTATTCATTTCCATATGTATTCTATTTTAAGTTCAGTTTGTTATACAATAATAAAAAACCTAGGTTGGCCCTCCAGGTTCTAGATAATAAACCAAAACCCAAACACTTGACCCCAAAATTCATGATTACAATGGGGAGTAGCCTCAGTCAAGGGGCCAGATATGAGCTACAACCATCTGCACTTGTTCACATATTTTTATAGTATCTTTTTTTTTTTTTTTTGGTGTGAATTTTTTGTGAGGGGGGAATATAATGCTCTACACAGGAGTAATTTCATACTGAAGAAATAAATAGACCACTCCGTGTCTAATAAGTGTTTGCATAACTCAAAAAAGGAAAGAACACTGAATAAAAAAGCAAGATGTTGAACCATGATGTTCCTGGGAAAGGGAGGACTACAGTGGAAGTAAAAAACAGTGAAGGAAGAGATCAGCCAGATTCCTGTAAATCACACACAAGACCAAATGAAAGGAATTTTCTGCCAGAAGAGGGACTGGCAAGTTCTTTCAACAGGTGCGCAAAACTTGACATGGAAAATTACCCCACTGCTAGGGGAAAACAGAAACTATTCTGAAAGTTTTTAAATATAGTCTCTTTAGCAAATGCAGTAAGTAAACTTTACAAATGAATCTTAATAGATATTCAAAACTGGTAAAAAGAACAACTCAAAAAGCCCCCCCAAAAAAATAGTAAAAATTTTTTTTTGCATTCAATTCATTGGTGGACAAACCTCAACATTAAAGTGTTATTTACAGTCCATAAAAACTCTAGTAAAAAAATAGTTCAAAAATTTGTTTTGTATCTGAATTTAAATGCCCAACTGAACAAACTAACAAAAACACCCTGGATAACTGCTACTGATAAGATGACTCTTCCATTTTAACAGCCACAGCCTGAGATTTCTATCCTTCCAGTTTAATTAAAAGGACAGAAAGTTATTTTTCACATGGTTTTTTGGAGATAAAAGAGATTAAACATTATATCACCCCATGCAGGTTTCATATCTAGGAGTGCAATTGCCTGAGGATTTGAAGAACACTTACCTGGAAATAAAGAGATAAAGATACATAAATTTAACCCTGAAACAACAAATAGTAGTGTGATTCTTTGAAAGAAAAGAGAATTCTCCTAGGCAGATGTAGGCTGCTTCACAACCTACATATTAGCAAATAATTGATTTTTTTTTTCATTAGATAACTGATGAGCAGCACTGCCACTTGATCAGAAGCATTACGAGTTGCCAGGAAATCTTGCAGTGATAAACACTGACAAACTAAACCAGAGAATCCAGATTAATAACAAAGGACATGCTTATTTTGGAAACTATGGCTCTGTGACGGCTTCTCAGGTGGGAAACAAGATAGAAATTTGTACAATTACCATTAAAGTGAATAACATTTCTTTAATTCCAGTTTTTATTTTGCAAAACCCCTGCCAATAGATAAAAAAATTAACATTAATTACTTTAAATGGGAGGCATTCCTCATGTATTTTTACTTCCTTAAAAGCCTCCTTTGGTATAACACAGTGAGATATTAGATAAAAAGAGCCACTTGTCTCTCCATCAGACCATCCAACCCTTGCTTCTTTACCACACTTTCTTTCATCAGTTTTCCTACTGTTTGTTTCATTTCACTATAAAATATATGCCTATATTTACTGAAAATGTTTACTGGGAGCTGTTTGTTTGGTTTTTTTAAAGTGTGGAAAAGGAATATTTTTCATTCTAGAACCAGAGAGGCTCAGTGACATGCAAATACATTGCATTATAGAAAGCAAGTATGGTAAAATTATTCATTAAGGAAATAGCACGTGTTGAACTTCATGATTTCAGGATTGAAATAGAAAATGATATGCTAATTTTCTTTCTAAGTTGTTTCATTATGTTCCATCCAGAAGAGAAAATTTCTCCTTTCAAACCTGCACAGAGGATCTTGATGCCTATATTACATTCATTTTGCTTCAGTGGCACAGAGGATCTTGATTCCTATGTTATACTCACTTTGCTTCAGTGCAAATCTTGATTAAACTTGATGAGAAAATTGAAATTCAATACACATTTCCCTCCAACCATGCCCACCCTTTGATGGCCCAAAGCTTCATCCTCTGGAAGAAAGACATCAGATTGAAACCCACACAGTAATTCTGACTCATTCTGTAGGATCCAGTTCCTTGTTAGCAACAGAGTGTTTCTTAGCTAGAGCTCAGACAATGGACAAGCCATTATTGTGTTTATGTGTAATTTTTTTGCACACAAATATGGGGGCAAGAGCATGCCAAGTACCTAAAATCTGAAAAACTTGCTTAAGATCCCAATGTTCCTAAGTCTCAGGTAATAAAATCCTCTACACATCTGTCTACCCATGTGCTGATGGGCATGATGGGCAGATCTCCCATGGTAGCTGGTTGCCAGTGGTGTCCCCAGGGATCAATGTTGGGCCCAGTTCTGTTTAATGTCTTCATCGATGATTTAGATGAGGGGATTGAGTCCATCAGCAGCAAATTTGCAGATGACACCAAGCTGGGGGGAGTGTGGATCAGCTGGAAGGCAGGAGGGCTCTGCAGAGGGACCTGGCCAGGCTGGATCCATGGGCTGATTCCAAGGGGATGAGGTTCAACCAGGCCAAGGGCCAGGTCCTGCCCTTTGGCCACAACAACCCCCGGCAGCCCCACGGGCTGGGCCAGAGTGGCTGGAGAGCAGCCAGGCAGGAAGGGAGCTGGGAGTGGGGATGGACAGGGAGCTGAACAGGAGCCAGAGTGTGCCCAGGGGGACAAGAAGGCCAATGGATCCTGGCCTGGATCAGGAACAGGGTGGCCAACAGGTCCAGGGAAGTGATTCTTGCCCTGGACTCAGCACTGGTGAGGCCACCCCTGGAGTGCTGTGTCCAGTTCTGGGCCCTCAGCTCAGGAAGGACATGGAGGGGCTGGAGCAGGGCCAGAGGAGAGCAACGAGGCTGGGGAAGGGACTGGAGCACAAGTGCTGTGAGGAGAGGCTGAGGGAGCTGGGGGGGCTCAGCCTGGAGAAGAGGAGGCTCAGGGGAGACCTCCTCACTCTCTGCAACTCCCTGACAGGAGGGGGGAGCCAGGGGGAAGTGTGGTCTCTTTTCCCAGGAACCAGCAGTAGGACAAGAGGGCTGGGTCTGCAGCTGTGCCAGGGGAGGTTTAGGTTGGATATTAGAAAGAATTTCTTTGCAGAGAGGGTGCTCAGCCATTGGAATGGGCTGCCCAGGGAAGTGGTGGATTCTCCATCCCTGGAGGTGTTTAAGATAAGACTGGATGTGGCATCAGTGCCATGGTCTGGGAACCACGACGGGGTTGGATCAAGGGTTGGACTTGATGATCTTGGAGTTCCCTTCCAACCCAGCTGATTCTATGATTCTATGATAAGAGAGCAGGGATGTCTGTTTGTGTTGCATTTAAGCCCATGCTGTTACTCTGCACCAATTTTTTGGATGACCCATATAGTCGTACATTGGGCAGCGAGCTGGAAGAGCTCCTTCCAGCATCTGGAAGTCCTCCCAGAGTCTGACATTCCCTCCAGTAAGCCCCAGTCTGCACCCAAGAAATATGAAGGTCGCTGTGTGTGACAGTGATGCCCAAAAAGGCACAATGGAACTTTTTAGAGACAGAATTTAGCCTTTAAACAGCAAGGTATTTATTTAGGCAATGTTGGAGACCAGCCAGCTCGCACTGGACAAACTTACTCTGCCTTCTCAGTGAAAAGACAGGATTATATACAATTTCTACGAGGGATTGCAACATTTTCACACACATATTCATACAATTGCAACATCTAGTTATAATATTCATAATAGGCAGAGTCTGGGGGAGTCGCCTTTTTGGGGTGATGTTCAGTGGTCATTCATGTTTCTTCAGCCTCATGGGGTTGTATTTTCACTCTTCTTCCTCAGCTGAACTCTTCAACTTTCTTGATTTTTGCTGACTTCATGGTGAATTTTGCAAGACTTTGGACTCAAGCCCCTATTTCACCCCTTATCTATTCGTGTTCTTACCCTATCTTTATTTAGGTAGGTGTGTGAGCATTCTTTTGGTGTAGGGTACCATCTAATCCCTAAGCCCTGGTTTCTGTCTCTAGCTAAGCAGTACATTCTAGCTGAGCATTACATTCTTCTGAGCAGGAGACTCCCTGGATCAGTACTCAGAGTTAACTCTTTAGGCCCCAGCTCTGTTTCAAGAGGGTTACCAAAACATCAGCTTCTGGGACACGTATCACCAGCTCCAGACCTTGGGATTTACTACCACGAGAGGTCATAGGGGTTGTGACTTAAGGTGCTAAAAAAGGATTTTGCATTCACATGTAAATCAAGAACATAAAAAAAAAAGTGCTTTGGACAGGATAAAAATATAAATCCTCATACCTCAGGGCATAAGCCAGTCGTTACCACTCCTGTCAGAGGAAACTGCCTACACAGGAATTTCCAGCAGCCAAATTGGCAGTTTGCAGTGTCTTCCTCTGCAGGATCTGTCACTGTCAGGCTCATGCCACTGTGCCAGATGTAGCACTGCCCTGATCCAGAGAGGCAATCTCTTAATTTTGATATGTCCTTTATTTGGACATAACAAGGTCTCCTATCTTGTTCGGTCGAATCGCTCTCTTATTAAACTTCAGTAAATGTTCATTAAGCTGTGTCACAGCATCATTCTAATGTTGCTGAAATCTGCTTGTACCCAAATTTATATTTAGGCCCCTGGAGATGCTCAGCTGATTACACGCATTCTTTTGAGACACAACCTTTGTAGTTTTTTTTCTCTGCAGGGTTTTAGCACTGCTGACAAGCCAAAAGCTCCAGTTCTTTAATCCTTCATCTACTTGCAGAAATTACATGACAGCACTTCCAGCTCAGAGAGGGGCTGACTCCAGAATCCCTGGCAGCAAGGGCCTCTGCCTCCAGGAATAGACACACAGGTACTTCATAGCCATCCTATCCCAGGTCCAGGAAGAACATGGAACTTGTTAAACCTGGAGGCATAACATCATGTTATTACAGAGGTAATAAGGCTCCACAAATTGTAATGAACCAAATTCTCAGCTGCTGTAAATTGATACCCATCTACCTACATACAACAGCCATTTCTGGAAAAACATACCCAGACAACCAGGTGTTGCTTTCCTCCCTGACTGCAACATAGGGACAGTTTTGTAAAGGGTCAGCAAATAATGAACAGAAATATTTTCTTTCCAGTTCACATTTAAGTCACTAAATCCTGTCTAGCAAGAAAAAAATTGATTGACCTTTGACTACTAGTTCCCAATTAATATTTTACAGTATCTCCTCTTTAAGTGAGACAGAAATAACAAAATATATCCCTATTTTCTATTTAGGTAGCAAAAGTGGATCTTGAAAACTATTTCATGCAGAATGCCCTTGTCGCTGAAGGAGCTCATATAAAAAATTTTTTTTCCTATATTTCCTTCTAGTTTGTCACATTTTGATATCTGTTATCAGTCTCAAAGTCCATGAGCAAATATTTCAACGGTTATTTTTTTTTTATCTCTTAAAAAGTACTAGATGAAGGTGCAACTGCTCTTTGTTATGATTTTATAGGTTAAATAGGGTCTCTCTTAAGCCCTTGCTGAGTTGGAAGCTGAATTCCATTCACAAGCTGCTGTGGCAAACTCCTGGTGGCTAATCATTTTAATATCTGAGACTTTTTCATATCTTTGCACCACCATCATGTACTTCCATAGTCATTAAATGAGAAGTAGCAATTAAATAAAGAAATACACATTCACAGAAATAAATCTTATCCATTGTGATCAAACAAGTTGAATAGGGCTGATGCAGTTTGTGCTTTATATCATGGTCAGAGTTTCCCTATACAGAGAGATGGTACCTGTTAAGAAGTACTTCAGCATGCCAGGGACTAAGATCCTTCAGCTGTTCTTCCGCTGCCTTTTAGTATTTCACAGAATAATATGTGATATATTTAAATCAAGAGGTGATGAATATGTTTCTTAGGTATCTCCTGGAAAGATTTGTGGAGGTAATAAAAATGAAGGAAACTGGGGGAGTGTTGAACATGGAAACTGTTAACAGAAGGAACTGTCCAGGGGCGAGAGGAACACATTCAGACTGGATTTTTAACTACAGAGAAATTTCTGTAGCTATTAGCACGTGGCAAAATCACCTACTGACAGCACAGTAATTTCCCTTTTATGGTCAGTAGTTTCTTGGAAAATTGTGAAGTATATGTCAGGTTTTTCTGTTAGTTGCACATCAGTGTCAAATTCTGGTACAGACATAAGGCTTTCTAGGACCCAGGGAATGCAGTTTTGTTAAATAGAAGCAATGTAGATAATTGTAAATTACCTGGGGGCAAGTTACATAAAGTTTATTTATATGTTATTAATATCATCCATTATTGAGTAGCAATGGTATACGACAAAATTATAACGTTCTGTTGTTTAAAAGGTGTCTACCATGATTTGTCTCTTAAGGAATCTACTAAAAGTTTCTCTTTTTTTTTTCTACACTCATTTTATACAGTGAAATTGTTACTGAAGTTCAGATCTTAATTTTGAAGAACACATATAAGGGTTCAGAACTTCCAAGCTACATTTATTTCCTACTGCCTGCAGAACTTATTGGTCTGCTTATAGACTACTTATACAGACATATTTTCAGGTGTATAGTGTATTTTGCAATAAAACTGACTTACAGTTTTTCGTAACAGTCTCCAGGGTTTTTTTTCCCCTCCTTTTGCAGACTTTCTTCTTCTGATATTATACTTTAGAGAGGAGTTTTGGCATATCATGTCAAATTGGGAAAAAAATACACTTGAAGAAGGCAAGTTAGAGGAGGGGTAATTTCAGAATTCTAATTAGTGACTCATGAAAGCCTTTACTTTTGACAGCATCAAAACCAAATCTGTTATAAAGTCACACGGTTTGGGACATGTATGTCACAAAGCAGTTGCTGGGGGGAGCATGGTCCTGGTGCACCTTTCTTTCTTCCATGATCTTGACCCTCATCTTTAACTTACAAGAACTGTCAGCAGCAATAAAATAGTAGGCAGGTAAGAAACAACCACATTTCTGTGTTTTCTGAGCAGATTGCTGTGCTCTGGTGGCAGTTGCTCACGGTCAGAGCTGCTCCATGCCCAGCACCTTTGGATCCTCTTCTATTCCAGATCCTCTTTGACAGCTTACTGCTACCTCAGGTTCAGAATTTTTATTTTTGAGTAGGCTATCAAATCAACAGTTAAATGAATCACTGAAATGTCACTGAAAGGAGATGTTATTAAGGAGATAAATCCCCATTATCTGTATTTTTTAAGATTCCAGAGATTTTGAATTTTCTAGAGACATGCTACCTATTATTCAGATCCAAAAGGAATAGGTGAGACTGAATTTGCACCAAATGAGTCTTGAATCATTAGAAAAGGGTAATTTTCAAAACTGAGATCCTCAGGATTAACACAGCTCTGGAAAAAAAAAAATTATAAATTATTTACTCTCTCTATATATGCATTAACGTCTGTGCTTAAGGCTACAGAGCTCCTGACAAGCTTTGCCTCTTCCTTATTTTCTGTAATAAAGACTTGCCAGATGTTTATTTGCAATTTTAGATAACTACCAAGTAAATCACAGGATTATTTTTCTTTTGGTAAGGTTTAAGTATGGACATGACATTTCAGTCAGTGACATAGTTTCTTGTCATTATATATAAAGTTCTTAAAAAGCAACAGTTCAACATTTGAATATATTAGACTGAACCACATTGCATCAGTTGCTTGCTTCAAGAGCTGTCAGTATTATAGTTATGAGTGTAGGTTATTAGAGCTAGATGTCAAAGCTATAAAACAGGAGCAAACTGATAATCAGTAAATCTGCAGGAATGGTGAAATATGGAATTAACCCAGTAGAAAAATAGATCAGAAGAAACTGTATAGCCTTGTCAAGAATGTTAGGTTTTTTTCTATATCTGAAGGAATAAAGTTTTGCATTATAAATTCAAAGAATATTTGTATTTAGCATTGCATTTACAACATACTGAGAGTGAAACTTGAACCTAGACAGAGATTAACAGTGAATGCTTTTTTTAAAATTTATTAGATTAACCTCAAATATAAACTCTTCTGTAACCAAGTGTCTTGCCTGGGCCTAATCCTTTTTCATCTATTATAAGGGCAATGAAAATTTATCAGACAATTAGACTAACATCCTTTTAAAGAATGTAAATATTTTTGGAAATATCTAGCACCATAGTCTGTATTTTTCCAGAGAAAAAGCACACTAACACTTTGCAAAAATGAAATGAAAAAGATTCAAACACATCTCCTTTTTTTTTTTTTTGCAGTATTTTGTAGCAGCTACTGAATAATATGATTACAAATTAAGCAAATAGTCTAGTCAATCCCAGGACCTTAAAGTGTGGAGGTTATTTACATACAAGGCTGCAAAAATCTATTTGACTCTGATTATTTTCCTGTATTAGGAAATGTCACTTCTTCTTTTGATAATGGCAACAGAAATAATTGCTTGGTACTTTAAAGAAAACAGTGCAGCATCATCTTGTAATACCACAATATATTTTAAATACAATATATCAGATAGCATTATAACATCACAGTATCTACTATGTGATTTATATACATATAACCATCTACTATACATAATACATAAGGACAGTTTTGTAAAGGGTCAGCAAATAATGAACAGAAATATTTTCTTTCCAGTTCACATTTAAGTTGCTAAATCCTCTCTGGCAAGAAAAAAATTGACCTTTGGCTACTAGTTTCCAATTAATATTTTACACTATCTCCTCTTTAAGTAAGACATAAATAAAAAATATATCCTCTATAGACAAATGAGGTTTATGTATTTGCAGATTCTCAGTTGCAAAATAGAAGGGCTTTAAAATGTTTTTTATAGGGTGACTTTGAGTCCTTGTCTAAAATGAATTTGAACTATCTTTCTTTCTGCTTTTGTACCAAAGACTGAGCTGAGTCTGGAAATTTGTCTGGAGTATAGAACCACGGTATAGGGATATTACTACTTGCAAGGACCATTTGTGTACTATTAAGGTTAGCTGAGAAAAAGATTTTCAGTACTGATATCTCTCCTTAAGGTGTTAAGCATAATAATCTATTTTTCCTTCTAACCCTGGCTGCACAGCAGGGTATTTTTTTACTACTGCCTGAGAACTTGTAACCTATACACTGTGAAACTGGAAATAAGCTAGTACCTGACTATTTTTGACTGAAATATTTACCACTGTGTGAACTTTGACTAGGCACTAACATATAGTACATCCACCCCTGGTATTCTTTATTAATGCATTTTGTCTCTAGACACCGTAGAAAGATCAGAGGCAAGGACTTGCAAGCACATCTCAAGTGCCTGCATTCTTTAACTGGACTCTGTTTCAGGTTTTATCCTGGAGCCCATTAGCCTAAGTCTGTGTGCGGGATTATTTATTTGCTACATCACAAGACAAGTCAATTCTCAGCTACAAAAATATCTCAGCCCCTCACTCCAAATTTCACAGCAACAATGAAGAGTTTGCCAGTTTGACTTTATTTTTAAACATTCTCTGTCAACATAACAAAGGGTGAGCTCTCAAAAACCCCTCTCAGATTTTGCAACTGAAATGAGAGAAAATTAGTAGAAGAGGAAATTTTTAAAGACATGTAAAACTAAAATACTTCTACTAGGAAGCACCAGTGTTTGAAAGACTACCTTTATTTTTAGATCACTTTTTCCTCCCTGCAGGCAGCCCAGTGACCTCTGTTCTTACTTCCCAGGTCTGCTCTGGGGCTGAGAAAGACACTTCCAATAACAGGGAAAAGGTTCTGACTGCAAGCAAGTGAAACATTCAGCTGAACTCCCACCTTGATCATCTCCCTCTCGCCTTGCACCATGACATGCTACTTTGGCTTTTGCTCTTGTATGTTTGAAATCTGGGGAACAGTACTGAGAAAAACACATTTTTGTTGCCATTATTTATGAGAATACCTGCAGTGCTAACAACAGAACCTCTACAAGCTATGTTGCCATAGTTTTATCATGAGTGTTTTCTATCTCTTGCATCAATAAGCCAATTCTAAAAGAAAAGTAAATATTATAATCACGTCACTACATTTTTTTTAATGCTGATGTGTTACAAGTAATCCCAATTTGTGGCTACTGCTTCACAGAACAATCACTTTCTGTTTCTATCTTAATCACACAGAGTGTTTTCTACAGTTTTATTCTACGTAAGAAACAGGTAAAAATCCTAATGGTATTAAGAAACTTGAAATTCCATTAGAAGTCACACAGAGTGAAGGGATTTGTCTTTCAAAATAAAGCTCTCATTTTTGGGGGGAGGTTTGAGGTAAGCATGGATTTCTTTTTTAAGTGATAGAAGTTACAAAATCAACATAACTCCCCTAAAGTCAAGATACTTTTAAGTCATGAAACCAGAGTTATTTTGCCTTGGATGCAGTGCAAGTGGGGTAAAACAAAAGCACAGCAGGGGCAAGAAAACAAGACACCACGTGACTTGTATTGTTATATATTTATAATGTATATAAAATTTATGTGACTGTGTATTGTTGAGGCCATGAAGAAACTTTGACAATTAAATCCTAAAGACAGACAATTTCATGTTTTCTGTCATTTTCAGTCTTTCTTAAAGTTGTGGAACTTTAACCTTCTTTGGATAGACCCAGGAGACTATTGCATTTTTATTCCACTCTGATGTGTTAGTACTAGTTTGTACAACCTCTTACACAAACTTTCCTTGAAAACCTCGGCATCTATTCCTTGGTTGTCTCTGCTCTGCACCGAATCAGTTCTGATACAGGAACTGGTAAATTTGATTTCACATTTTCTGGCAGAGCACAGATCATTTTGTGCATGTGCCTGAATAACCACCAAACACTGTTTCACTTTTTAATGCACATTAAATGAGAAAGGCCTCAGACCCTGGAAAAGAGGTTCTTCAAGGCTTCATCTTCCTGCTCAGTGCTAGAGCTGCAATAAGTGTCACTAAATCTGCTGCAGTGATTTGATTCCAAAGCATTTCTTTTTTAGCTGGTGGATGCATAAACCCCTGACAAGTTCATTTTAATCCGCAAAGAAGATTCTCACGTTGCAAAAATCTTGGTCTAAAACTCTTTATATAAGTACTTCTCAGAGGTTGATAGGTTGTCTGTCATTATGATTTCTTATGTGCTTTATTTAGCAAAGAAATTCACTTTTTGAACTATTGATGTCTAGTTTATGCAATTTACAAGTTTTCAGTACATGCATATAATATGTGTAGGTGCTTTGAGGAGAATTTTAAATCCCATGAAAATGTGCTGAAGGCACTTTGTTAACTCAATCATATTTGGTTTTCATTGCTGTTAAGTGGTTTCACTATAGATTATAAAATGTATACATATTTCATGTAAGATCGTTAAAAAAAAGGAAGAGGTTTTTTAAGTTTTTTTCACTGCTAGTTTTCTGCACACCTGAGCCTTCTGAATGCCATCAGTTTAACTTCCATTATTTTTTTGGTTTAAAACTGAATAATACTTTAGAGAATATACAGAACTGATAGAGAGATGTGCAGACAAATTTATCAGCTCCTTGTCCAAAGAAACAAGGGCAAGTACATGAAAAGTATTCTTACTTCTATTTCTAGTTTTCCTCGGTTCAGGCTCTGTACTTCCTTTAAAACGTGCTGTTTCCAGGAAACAAAACCTTGAGGTTCATTTGAAGCAACAATGAATAGATGGGAAGCTTTAAAGAGACAGGAAAAAATGACAGTCTCATGGAATGTGGTTAACTTATTGTAGTCTATACACGATCCATAAGTTGGACTTATTTTTTTTTAACCAGAATATTAAAAGGATGCCTTCTAAGATTGATTAAAGTCTGTGTTAATAGAAACTTTACCTCTTTACCTACAAAAAAGAAAATTACATTGTTAAGCTTCCACACTCATTGAAAAGTAACATGGAGGAACACATTTTATTTTGTAGTGACTGCTTTACATTTTCTTTTGTGAAATAATTACTAAGGTAATGTTCATGTGGAATTCTTTTCCAAAGTTAAAGAGATATTTCTGTAAAGTCAAGAACTGGATGTGTACATGTACCCTATGTAGTTCTCTAAGTCCTCAGTTTATAACATTAGCTTAGCAATTTCACCTCAGCAAAGAATTCTCAAATCAGTCTAAGAATAATGATCTACATTAAAAGCAACAAACAAATAATTTAAAGAAGTAAACATTAAAATTACAAGACAAAAAGATGAGACAACAAAAATGTGTTAGATCTTAAATAATTGCCAATTTATTGTATTTCATTTCTATCAGCCTTGTACCAGTATAAAGACCCCTTATATTTTTGCTGCTCCTGTTCACATATTCATTTTAAAAAGGAAAGTATTCATCTGAGCTGTTTTATGCTTCCTTCTCTTGCCCTGAACGTACAGATGGAATAATTGTTTTGATGTTTTTCTTTTAAATAATCACTTTTGGAAGTACATATATATCTAAAAATATATATATTTTCACCACGAGGTGAAACAATGCCTATGGCCCGCACTAAAAAAAACAAACCAGAAACAACTGATATTATTGTGCTAGCAACAACAGATTTTGCCATTGACGACTTCTTGATGGTTTTAACTCACATTCACATAGAAGGCCAGACATAAAAACTTTATATCCACTGCATTTCAAGGAAACAGCTCCTGAATTACAAAGGAAATAAATGAGTAAGCCCCTCTTCCCCTAAATATTGAATGGCACACCCAGATGAGAGTGGACCATCAGTGTAATTAATCCATATGAAGTTCTCATTATCACCCTCAGTTTTTATAAATCCCTTTCAATGCTTCTTTAGTCGTCAAAAATCCAGTTGACTGACAAGTGACTTCCAACATTCTGAAAAAATGAGAAATATAGAGAAATACACAGAGACATCACAAAAAAATATTTTTAATATTATTCCCTGCTGTTTAAGAACTGTGACTAATGGCAGTCTTCTAGTTTTATTATTAAAAAACCTTTTGCAGTATTTTAATTAGAACCAGCTATAACATAAAGGTGTGGGGTTTTTTATTTTCACTTTATATATTTGAAAATATTGCATTGGAGGAGATGCAATCCAATTGTATCTCCTATCTATTGAATTAGAGGAGATGATGAATATATAAGACAAATGCAGTAAACAATTTTTCTGCGTGCATGGACGAAAATTTAGAAGGTGCTTAAAGAGATGAAAGGGAGCAAAGGGATCAAATTCCAGCCCTGTCAGTTTTTCCTGTGTTCCAGCCATTGTCTATCTCACACTGTACCTCTGCATGTGTGTGCATTTTTCCATTACCACAACAGGTTCATTGTCTAAGCTGGAATCTCTTAGCACCTCCAAGATAAAAATAATAATGTAGACAGTTTGAGTTTTCTGCCAGATCGTGGGCAATAAAACAAGACAAAACAAATCACTCAAAAAAAAAAAAATCCAGGAAGAATGATGTATTAAATAAAGAATACACAGTTCAGAGAAATGCACTGTTAGAATCATTCAACCATCAGATTTACTAATCTCCTAAACTCTGCATGTATATCAACTACCCTGCAAGCTATTTACACTGTATCAGACAGTTTGTGTTTCTCTTGAGGCCCTTTTTTTGAAGAAATGCTGTGACTGGTAGTTTACAATAAATATTGTTAGGAAAAAAAAAAAAAAGAATGTTTAAACTTAGAGTGTTTTGACTTGTTTAAACGTTTTTTATTCTTTGACCTTATGTTCCTGATATCCTAAAGATATTTAGATATTTGACAGTCTGTTATTACATATTGCTCTCATTATTTTCAACATGGCTATCTTTTAGCTTTTAAGTCACTTTTCCTTTTATTGTAGCCTATATAATTTTACACTGTGTTGAAATAGCGTCATAAAATTTGATATATGAAACGTATTCACAAACTAACTCAATCAAAAGTTTACAGCAAGATGAACATTTGTACAATTTGCACTGGAAAAACCCAATACCGTGTGATATGCTTTGATTTGTCATTGCCACAGGTTTATTTTATCAGCTACAAGTTAAGGAGAATCTGACATCTAGAACCTAAATAAAGAAAAAAGGTAGTGGCCATTTGCCTAGTGCTGTTCCCTACATCTCATGCAGCCACATCAATTCTAATACTGAGAAGATCCCAATTTAAAGAAAATAGAAGTGAGAGATGTGATCACAGTCGAAATAAAAACCAGAACATTATTATTCATTCTACCATTCAGTTATGGCAGACAGGCAATTGAAAAAATATCTCTGAAATCTAATGATTGCTCATTCTCTTTTGAATACATTGTCTGAAACGCTATCTTTTTCATATACCCCAGTTAGATATTTATGTAGGCTCTGATTGGAATAAATTAAATTTTGTCATTTTGAGTGAATAATTTGGAGAGTCCAGGAAAGGGTCATGAAGAAAGGCTTTGGAAGTATTTTTGATTTTTTTAACTTTCGTAGATTCTAGAAATAGTTGTGTAGTGAATGTACATTTTAATGCAGCTGTATTATATCCCTTACCCTTAATGTAGTAGTTACACATTTACCCTTTTCCCCATTCCATATCAATCCCTCTAAATTCTGTTAGTGTGTTTAGACTTCCCACAAGGTGGGCCTTCATTCTGTTTAAGAACATTTTTACCTTGGATTGAACAATAAGATACATCATAGTCAAAGCATCCTTCAAAACACAGAACTTCAGAGGAGAGAATCTAGAGGGTGGATAAATCTGGGATCGGATGGGATAATACCTTAAATTTAGAATCACCGTTTGGAGGTACCCACCTCATGTGTATTCCCTGGGCTTCAGACCTGAGATTAAAGGACCTACTCTCTTCGTCTTATACACTAAATTGGCCCAGAGTCTTTTTTTCTGTAATCTCTTAAGGCAACACCACCAAGAAAAACTGAGAGACATAAAACTATTCAACCTGGCAAAGAGGATACTCTGAGAGGAACTCATCCATGCACATTAATAGCTGAAAGGACTGTCTAAAGAAGGCTCTTTCCAGCACTGAAGAGTGACAGGACAGGACATAGTAAAGTAATACATGGGGCAGTTTTCATGAAGATCAGGAAGCACTTTTACTGTGAGGGTGACAGAACACTGTCAGATATTACTGAAAGAGGTTCTGAAGTCTCCATCCTCAGCAACTTTTAAAAGCCATCTGGGCACGGTTCCAGGCAACTGGCCATAAGGTGGCCTTGCTTGAGTACAAAAGTAGGATCAGATGACCTCTAGGGGTCCTCTCCAGCTTCAACCATTCTGTGCTCCTGTGAACTGAATGTTTAGGAATTTTGTCCAAAGTGCTGAACAGGTACCTGCTCCTGGAATCAGCATGGGGAAGTGCTTTCGAAGCTCTTGCTTATCCTGTCCGAGGGAGGATTGACTGACTTCTGGGAACACATTTTTAAGGCATTATGAGGTGTTATTTTCTTGCCTCGTATTGCTGCCTCTGGAGTACAGCCGGGTGCTGTCTGATGTTTGTCTCCTGGAGCAAGAGCAAACAGTTTTGAGTGAGAGGTCTCAGTTCTCAGCAGGAGGTAAGCAGCTAGCACGATGTAAGTTTATTGACCTGACCCAATGAATAGAGAGCATTACGTTTGGATTTCTTAAGCAATACCACACCAGGATGGAAATTTGAGGCTGGTGTTGCCTGTAGGAGCTGAGGAAAAAAAAAAAAAACGCAGAGAAGTTTAATTGGAGATGAGATAAGAAAAGGGTTTAATTTGTGCCTAGGCATGAGATTACAAGACGTGCCCCGGTAGTGCACAGGTGTTACAATTTATAATATTGTTTGTCCAATCCCAAGTGTTTTCACCCCGTAGCTTTTTCCTTGGTCCATCCCTGTCCCACTCCCTTGGAATTGGGGCTGGGGGCTTTTCTTCATCATCTTCATCTTCTTCAGAGCACAAAGGGTACATGGTCACCCAGTTCTTGACTGTACTCTTGCAGTTCCGGCCAGAATTGGATGTCAGAAGAGGCCTGCCTTGACAAGAGACTAAACATTTTCTACTGGAATTCAGGGGATATTGGTATGGGAGCATGGAATGGGGTATGTAGGGGTTGAGGAATGTGTAAACTGCTGTGCTAAAGGGTGAAGGAATAAGGGCTGCTGCTTCTAAAATCTACTTCTACTTGTATAACTACTGATAAAGGTTATAAAAATTAGAAAAACCAAAAAAACTAGAAGAATCTTAAGGCATCAGTGGTATTGTTTAAAAAATTATTTAACTGCAACTTCCTGTCAAATGTACTGTACTCACTACATCACTTGCTCAGGGGAGGCTGTGTTGCATCATTGCTCTGGGCACAGAGCTGTGCTCAGCTGAGCTACGTGGTTCCCAATTTTTTTTTTCGTTGTTTCTAGAAATTACCTGGTATTTTTCTCCACTACCAGGAGGAGGAACCATTAGCTCCTGTTCTTCCTTTGCACATTCCTCTCCAGCTCTGTGGACAGAGAGGGTCACTGCCAGCACAGGGCACGCTGCAGCCTACCTGCTGGCAGCCTGACAGGTTGTGTGCCCCCTTTCCAGGGCCTGAGCAAAAGTTGCCAGCCTTGACTTCCTTATTCTTTTTATTGAGCATGAAATAAGAAAAAGTTTCCAGGAGAGACATATTCATATGTCTCTACTGTAGGTGGCCTTGCAGCATAATGCAATGTAGAAATAATATAGAATAATAATAATAATGTAGAAACAGCAGTATGCTTGAAGTTCCTCCCAGCTTCAAGCTGGCCCTGGAACTGCAGAGAAGAGCTACATGACTGATTATATTTGGTCAGCTAGAATGGGTCACACTGGGCTTGGGAAATCCATGGACCAAAGGCAGGTAATAGGAGTTTTTCCCATGAATTCATCCCAGGGGCACTGAACTGCCTGCAGTTTGGAGGGATGCAGTTCAGCAAGAGGGAAACAGGACAGATGTGTTGGGTGACAGCACAAGAGCTATTGTGAGCTAACCCATGTTACAACAGACACTTCGTGGAGAACCAGTTTCTACTGCAGCAACCTTATATATAATTACAATTATAGATTCTCCACTAGTTATATGGACTATGAGCACAACACTGGTGTAAAAGAATAAGGAAATCCCTAGGTGAATTAAGAAAGGCAAGTGTGAAACAATAAGATGTTTGCTGCGAGCATGCTTAGTTTTTAAGGGTATTACAGTATACTACAGAACCCTAAGGTGAATTTGGTAATGGAGAAATGACTATTAATGACTAGTAAGTGCAACAGTGGGCAGGCGGGTACTGCACAAGGGCAGCATTACAGCCATAATATGCACTATTTGACTAATTTAAAAAGCATTTCATTTCTCAAATATAGCACTTAAGCATTCTAGAGTACTGAATAACAAGCATTTACTAATGCTTTCCTAATTAGATTCTAACCAAATAGGTTTACTTGTAATCATAAAATAAGACTGTGGAGGCAACTCTAGACGCTCAAAGCTCTTCCTGTTTCAGGGGACTGTTAATTATTGCTATTATTTTGCAGAGAGGAGGTACATAACTAGACATTTCATGCTGTGCTTAATTTACAGATTGAAGTACTTTATTGAGGCAAACAGACAGCTAGATATCAGCCTGAAACAAAAATTAGCTTGTTCTTACAAAAGAAATAATTTAAAGCTGATATAGCTCGATGACATGATCCCAAATAAGTATTTCATGTGAATTGAGAAATAGCTGTAACAAGAGTATCATAAAAGAAAAATCTTAGGACTTTATTAAGAACAGTTTTATCAACAAATTCCTGTCTTATATCCCTCTCTTTTTCTATTAATGTTGCCCTTCTTTCCCACTATGTGTTTTTGGAATAAATCATAAATCTCTCACAGTACGTTCTGTAAAAATAAATGAACTTTCTAAATGTGTCCTGTAAAGGAACATATGACACATTTTAAAAATCCTCAATCAATCATCATGGCTAGGCTTCGCAAAGGAAGATTTTAAAAATCCTATTCTATATTTAACTGCTACTTTCCAGTTGGCTTTATCTGTAAAACACCTGAAACACAGCATTTTTATGCTTATGACATGAATTATTGAAAAACAACTTTGAATCAGATGTACATATTTTGAATTTGAACATCAAAGCAGCAAAATCATAGCAACACACCACCAATAATTCAAATATGAGTTGCTGATTTACAGATGATGACACTAAACAATCCAGTTGAATGTCAATTTTATGGGGAGAGTTTGCTCTGCAAGAATAAAGCCCTTTATGCTTTGTAGTAAAAACACAGTAACAGCTAAAGGGTTTTCTGTTCCTACCAGTAAATATCAAATGGTTTTGCAGGTACAATTTTTCAGCTTCCATGGTGAGGGGATCATGACTGAGTGGTTACTGTTTTTGAGATGGTGTTTCTGGTGTCACTGAATAAGGAGTGTTTCCTACAGAGTATTTACTAATATAAATAGTGTTTACTAATAACTTTTAATTAAAAAATAGAAAGGTTATATCTTGGGGCTGCTGCTACTGAAACATTCTGAATTCCTACTAAGTCTATAGTTTTTAAAATTAAATATTAACATCCTATAGGGCCCTTTTAAAATAATTTGTTCACAAACAGGATATGGTTAACCTAAAACTGTCAACCCATTTTCAATTTACTGCAGGGGTGTTTGGGTGGGGTGGGTCACAAAAAAAAACCGAAAACAAAAATAAAACAAATGAAAACCAAACAGAAAAAAACCCCAAACACCACATCAGTGTATGTTTACTATCATGTTTGCTGCTTCATACAGAATACACAATATCATTTTATCTAGATAAAGAGTGCTTCATATGTGCTATAGATTGAAAGATACTAGAAAACACTACATTTTTTTATCCCGTCATCTAGAAAATAAAATATGGTATGCCTAGCAACTACTCATGGTTAGAAGAGTTCCTGTGTGGTAATTAAAAATAGCAGCAAATAAGATTAATGAAGCAGATGCTGCTCCATTAAAACATCTACAGGAGGTATTCCCTTTGAGCTAATGAATTAGCAGGAAACATTTTGTAAGAATGTAGATGTGGTGCTATAATTCATGTTTTGTGTTTATCTATATGACACCTATTTTGTTTACTTCAACTATCCTCCATCCAGTTAAATGAAAATGTTCTGGGCTCTAATTTTCTGATATAAGAAGGCATGCAATCAAATCTATACTACACCAAATAGTCCAAGGTCTGTTTTTCTCCTCTTTATTCGTGAGTCACACTATGCATAAAAGAACAGGAAAATGCTATTATTTCTGTCTGAAAGAAAAAGATCTATCTCCTGAAATAAATGTATTAAAATAAATACAGATAATTAATATGACTTACCATAATACTTTTTTGCTACATAAAAGATAGAGTTTCATTTCTATTATCATGCTGTCTATTTATATAAAGGCTTCCATCTTCAAAGGTCTTCACAAACATCAATAAAGCAAGTTAGTCAAAACTTCAGTATATTCTTCTTATTGTATAAATGAAGTGTAAAGGTTAATGGCTTTTTTTCAAGGCCATATATCTGAGGGTGGGATAGATATTCTTGGATTTCTCAGAGCTCAATCCACACAGCGTGGAGAAGTGTGCTGAAATTCTGTTAATTGCTCAAATAATTTATAGGCAGGTGTTCATCACAGAATTTATATTATGTACTGAGGTATGCATTTGCAGACTTTACTCTTTTAATTCAGATTTTATGACAGCTGCTTTCGGATGAATGATCACTGGTCTTATAAATTGCTTGCAAGGCACCTTTACGTTTCAAAACAGAAAGTCATCAGTTCATCAGGCTCCAAAAATATTGTATTGTATTTGGATAAACAAGTTCTTGCACACATCAGAATAAGTCAGAAAACCAAAACACTGTGTTGTGTTAAGAAGTATAATATACAAAGGTTACCAAGTCCTAGCTGGTATCACTGAGTTTGCAGAATAATATATGCATTTTTTATATTAACTCAATGACAATTTTTCCTCAATTTTCTTGGACTTCAGAAGGATTTTGAGTATCTGTTTTTCTTCTACAGATTTAGGAATCTTTTGTTGATGCCCACTGACTCACCTAATCCAAATGCATGAGTCATGGTGCTACCTAAAAACCAGGTGACTGACTTCAATTGATTTAGTAAAGGACATATTAGCTGGTTAAAGGACCACTAATTAATTAGGGTTTTTTCAGAACATTTATGAGACAGTAGCTTAAATACACTGTTCAGTGTAGTGATTTTCATGTGTGTGTGTGTGACATGTATTTTGCTATCAGTCAAATGGTTTCTCAAGCCCTAGATGTAACTATTGGAAAAATAATTAGAAAAAAAAACCAAAAAACAAACTCAAAAGCAAAAAACCACACTGTCTCTGTGTGAGAGATCCTATAACCTTTTGTCTTCTATCAGACAGAGCCTGGTCATCTACCTCTTACAATACGGGAAGAAACTTAAAAATCTAATTTTTTTTTTCTCCCCGTTGAAAAAACACTTAAAATGTTAATTATTTCTTGAAATGGATTGAATATTTCCCAACATTATGGAGGATGGTTCTGAACTTTGGACTGTTTTTCAGTATTATGGATAATACAAAGAGAATGGTGAAGTTTAAAGAATCTTAGCACTGACTTCATAGCTCACTTAAATGAACATGTGTGTGCACATGCATTTGCTCACATCCTGAGGGAGACTTTTACTGTGGATTTACCAGGCTGTTTAATGAGTGCCATTTATACAAAATCTTACAAACATAAAAATTTCATCCTGCATTAACGATTCACCTGAACCAGAGTGGGGTTTTAGTTCAGTGTTCGAAGGAAAGGCGTCCATCTCTCCGTGGTGACACCGTGATGTGATGTTTGACTCCTTTCCTAACAATGGGAATATCAAAGATTAACAGGTTTGGCAAATGTATCCAAAGAACAGTGCTAGTTCTTGGCAAAAATTAATTTTCAGGCAGTCCTTCTAGAATAAGGATGAGTATGATTTCTTAGCAAACCTTTGTGGTTTTGTTTCTCTTTTTTTGTGTTAGCAGCTTCAGCAATTTCTGTACTCAAACCCATCATGCCTTTCTTTCCTTACCACCACCACTACCAAAAGGCTTCAGTAAATTTAAAGGGAACTTCCTTTCTTTTCCATACTCTTTTAAGCATGGTCTTGTGTGTACTCAAAAAAAAAAAAGAGAAATTACTTCTGTACGTTTATACATGTACCTTTTCATTCAGCTCTAGTATCTGCAGGATTTTTCATTTTTGTTCCTTCTTGATAATGTGCAATCTCATTAAATGATCAGAAACACCAAGGAATCATCATACTTTTGGCTGCAGAATTAGGCTCTCAGTTTGATAAAATTATGCCACACTTCTGCATGCTCACTCCAGAGAATGTGCACTGCACCCAAAGACTGGGGCATGTATTTTAGAGTTAAGTTTTCTGACTTAGCAAATACTTTTCTTACAAAGAACATCCTTTTCCTATAACATCAAATGGTTTATACAGCTCTATCTCTGCCTTGAGTGTAAACAACTACAACTACTTCTGAAAAAAATTTCAAAAGGGTATTTTCCCATCAATCCTTTGCTGACCTGCAACTGTTTAATTTTATGATTTTAAATGCCATGCTGGTGCTGCAGGCTTCCTGGCATCTAAACCTATATCTGCATACTCTAATCTTTACAGCTGATTCCTCTCAGGAATTCTGTCTGTTTTGTCTTTTACATGCTTTTTCCCTTGTATGTCACTGCCATGAATAATGATGTCATAAATTTATTTTGACTCCGACTACAGTTCATGTTAAGTTGAACACTTGGTTTATAACATATTCTTCATTTACACAGCAGTAGAGGTACTGGAAAATGTTTTCCCAAAACCTAACTAAATCATATTTATGTGCTAAATGTTGAGTACATAAATAATTATAAGGCCTTTGTAGTGAGCGCCCGCACAGAGTTTTAAAAATGTACTTGCACACATGCTGCCATTTATTTTCTAATATACTTGAGAAAAAATATATTTGCCATGGAAAATGTGTCAATGCATAGCAAATTTGTCACATTAGTGCTCAGAAATATCTATAAATAACCACACTCACCAAAACATTATGTGCACTTCTACATATTTTTACTGTTAAAAAAAAAAAATCAGTATATTGTCGTCAGTTTTAAACCTTTAATACAAATTCTTTTTAAAAATATTTTCCTCACTTTATTTTAAAAAGACTTTATTAACAGTGAGGTGAAAAGTCACACATTGGAATAGAGAATCCAAAAAGGGACAGCACAATGTTTTATGACGTTTTAGGGCACTTCGGTGCCACCGTTTTTTTTTTATCCCCATAGAAATGCAGCAAGTAAATGAAAAAATGCTGCTTCATCGACTTCGAACATGTATATTTTAGATTAAGGTGACAACTACATGATCACTGTTCCTACAGGTGAAAATGGGCATTTGCATCTTCAGAGAGACATAATTTTTGTATGCTACAAATCTACAGATAGATGTGCATTTAACAAAATCCATTTATCTTTTTCTTCTTAGCATCCTTCGTACAATAAAATGCTTTAAAAGAAGTCTTTGAATGAAATAATGTGCCACTTATAGAATCATTTATACTGCCCTCTCCCTTTTTTTAACTAGTCTGTGAAATAGAGATTTTACTCAGCTTTTCCCTTCCTGTTACTTTTAAAAATTCTGAGCAATAGAGAAAGAAAATATCCATTTGGAAGAAAACAAAGTAATGGAAGAGACCTTTCTCTCCATGAAGACATACAATAAAACTTTACAAGGCAATAAAAGTAAAACCAAGTGATTGAAAACTTAGGTTTACATTCCTCCATCTTGTCCTGTTGTGGGTAACATTTAGGCTTTATTATGTTAGTATGAGCAATTCTTATATGAGAGTTAAGATAAAAGACAGTCTATCATTAAATCAAAATATCTGCTTTGGTGTACTGTGACCAACATTGTCTTAAAAGTTTTTGTCCCTCATGGTTCCTCCATCCCACGGTGATAAAAATGGAGTTCACTGGGACTTATCACTGCTGATGGACTTGTTGATAAGTGATATAAAAAGTTGAATACTGACACACTTATAACAGGAAGGGAAAACCTCTTGACATGAGGGTTTGGTTGCAGAGAAGTCCATGGAAGAACTCCTCCTGAATTTAATGCAATTTAGGTCAGACCCTTGAAAAGCAGGAGTCATAACTTTCAAATAAAAGTAAAGAGGTGAGAGGGTTGAAAGTAGTAAACTTAACAATTCAAAATCTTCTTCTCATGGTTCATGGGAGGCTTTCACCTCTTCCACTCCCCATCCACAAACAGGGTATTTTCAGCCTTATCACTTATGGGGAATAGTCCAATATTATTCCCTCCTCATGTTCCACCCTTTCTAAAGGTGACCTATTGTCAGGGACCAAACTGTATCAGTGAATACATTAAATATATGCACAACATGGATACAGTTCTGGGTCCTCAACCTGATTAATCCATCAGAGATGCACACAGAATTGCAAAAATGAGAAGAAAGCACTACATGTTAATTTGAACAATTTATGATTGAAGAGCATCCAGGCACCTAAAAAAAAAAAACAAACCAAAAAGGAAATAAATTGTTCCTAAGAATTGTTCCCCCTGTATAGGAAGAAGCAGAAAGGAAAGGTAGAAATCTGAATATAGAAAGTAAAGACTGACAGAATAAAATAGGCTTTAAACAAAAAGATCTGCAGGATATTTATATTTACAATTACCATTTATGTAAAGAAACCTACATATTAAAGGTTTTGGCATACCATATCTGGTTTCTATATCTTTATAATATTCTTGGACATCTATGATAAACATTTTCTAAACTTCACAACCTAGGGTCTAGTTTTGATTCTTCTCACTAAATGACCAGTGAGAAGACTGTTCTTATTGCTTCCAATGGAAGCAGATAAAAAAATCAATTGTGAAAGATGCTTAAATTTTAAACTCAAGTCTACAAGGTCACAGAATTCCTGTTGGTTTCCTCAGATCCAAGCCCTAGGCACCTGACTGGAGAAAACCAAAACATGTTTTGTGTGTGGGTCAGTTACCTACATATTGGTATCTAATGCCATTTATGATGCCTCCTACCCAACTCCTGTATGTGTCTTTTCAAAAGACATGACTTCTGCAGAATCTGTGACATTTGTGTCCAGCCACATGGGTATTTCAGATATCCTATGGTGTCTAAAGTGACCTTACAATCTTCTGTTTAGACAACTTAAACGTAGCCTTCATATTTAACAATTTGTTTGTACAACATCATGGACAGCTTTCATTTCCTCTGTCAGGACAGCAAGCACCTGTTTAATTTTGAGTTTGTATAATCAGACCTTATCTCACAAAGGTATAGTAGGTACTGTTAAGAGTGAAGCACAAAAGTATTCATGTAGCAGACACTGTATAATTTCTGTAATTTAGAACCACTTATTCTTGAGGTCTGGATCAGGTCACAGATACAACATTTCAAGAGAATACATCCCAGACAGTGCACAGAGCATTACTTCCTGACAGAAGCAATATTATTAATTTCCAGGGGCAATAACCTTGATCCTCTTTTTTGTGTTTTTACTCATGATAATTTAACTATTTTTAGTCGATTACTTGATCTTTCCAAGAAAAAAATTTGCTTCCCCCCCTGCCCCAGTTTTATTTAAAATGCCCAGAATGTGCATGAGTCTCTTGGTGCCATCACTTGACCATAATGGAAAACCTGTTGCCAAAAAGATTTTAAGACATTTCAACACATTTTATACCCTTCAGTTCTGCTAAGCTTGGCAAAAAGAAGGGATAATGATGATATCAGTCAAACCCCAGGGGAAATAAATACAGTTTGTTTTGGACACCAAATACCATGGCTCACAAGCAGATGCTGACACCATCTAACAGCAGTTCAAAAGGCATTTTTGTTTGAGGAACAAGAGGGATCACCACAACGCAGCACAGCAGAATTTCTTTAGTAACACAAAGTATTAGAATCCACCTTTTACCTCGAACAAAACCTCTGAATCAAATTTTAAAGAAAAAGGATAGGAATAACCTCATGACAATTTTCCCATTCAAAAATCATATTAAGTGTGTACATTAAACTTCAGTTGTAGAAGGTCACATCAGAACAGTTGGAAACTACCACCGATGAAGTTGGTTACAATATCTAAGTCACTGTTACATAAAATGCATTTACGGTATAATAGCTAAGGAATGCATGTCATTTAAAGAGGCCCCCTACAGCAATCACTGAGACTGAACATATGGAGTACAGCAAGTCTCAAATCCATTGCATTTAGTGTAGTGTGCAAGAGCTTTTTCTGCCCAGTGAGAACCCCTGGCTTAGCAAGAAAGTCAGACAGTCACATTATTATATTCGATTAAACCACTAATGACATCAGAAGAAATATTCCTTTTGATTTTCATTGGCTGTGTTTTGCATGCTGAGCTCACTTTTCAATGCAGATTCAGCACTGTCTTCATTTTCAGATCCTTTTGCCTCCTTTTTTGAGTACGTGCCTTTTTTTTTATAAATGCGTATGGCTATGGCTGTGATGCAAAGTAGGATGAATATCACAACTGCTATCACACCTAGAAGGAGAAAAGAGAAAAAAAAAAGTCATGATAAAGGACAGGCAAATAATAAATAACATGTGGGCCAGAGAGCTGGACAAAGAAGGAATGACTACATCACATAATGGAAGGGCTTGCAGGGTAATAAGAAGCCATAACTGGTTTCAAATCAGAGCCAGCACTGTAGTCTAAGCTTCATGGTGATTATTTTGAAATATTGCACACCATTAATAATAAAAATAGAAAGTCCACAGAAAACTGTAATTTTTGAAACTTTCAAGTGGAAGACCAGTAGGGGCCTTAGGGTGCTGTGGATGAGAGGGTTTCTTTTCCTCCTTCACAGTTAGGTGCTGGATCTCTGCCAGGCTCCCCACTCAAGGCACTGCAGATCAGGAACAGTAAGGAGAGATACTTCCCACTGAGATAAGCATGACCTTACAGATTTCCAGCCCATCTCCCCTCTTCCATGCTGTCATGATGGGCTCATACCCTTAGGTTCACGAGTCAGAGGGTGGGCAGGAGAGGAATTTGAGGGGAAATGAAACATAAGGGAGACAGATCATGTTTGCCAAAGAGGTAGAAAGCAAGACTAGGCTGTTGGGAGAGAAAAAGCATTAAGCAGCCTGGAAAGTGGCTGCAATGCAGTGGAGCAGCTGTACTAGATGAATATGCTGCAAAACTTGGCCACTACTGCAAGAAAAATAAAAATACAAAGTCTCTTAGCACTGTAAACAGAAACAGACCATCCAAAATTCAGCACATGTCATTTTGCTTGTTCTTTAATGGGAGCATCCATCCATCACTGTAGGAATGTAAAATTTTTTGTATGGTATCTGCTTCTCTGAAATGGACTTTACAGTATGAGTTAATCTTGCTCTTTTTTAGATTATATAGAACAGTCCTTTAATTTCACAATCACAGTAGATGCTCTCTGTAAGAGCTTTTCTATAGACTTGCTTTGTGTGAAGTAGCTGAACTGGTACCATTCTCAGTTACACTCATTTAAGGGTACTTTAGGCTTTTACTGAATGTTGTAGAGCTTGCTTTGTTTTGACTTTAAACAAACATGGTTAAGCAGTAGAAAAATTGTGAATGTATATTCCCAAATGTGTTTAACAAAATGGTAAGGTTGCTATTATCTTAAAAATATTGTAACTACTGTAAATTGAAGGCAAAAAATTACTTTGTTGTTAGTACATTTAAAGATCCCCACCAATACTAAGTCATCTAGTACGCAGTGACTTTTATAGAGAGATATTTATGTAAAATAATACTAATCTTTTCAGTAAAGCAAGTTTTGACAAAATTAGACATATAAAGAGCTCAGAAACAATATTATTAAATTCTGATCTCACTGAATTCTGTGGTAAAAGTCTCAGTTTGTGTATATAAAATTATATGGACATAAGTATCACTTTACAAGTAAGGAAGTTTCTAGGCTTTATTATCTCTTATTTTAGTATCTTTGGTATGACTGTGTTAAAGGTCACTGATCATGCAGTATGCTTTGGGCATGCCCTAACCATAGCAGGTATTATTATTTAAATGACAGACACACAGGTCTGTCTTAACTTCATCTTCCACAGAGATAAACACTTTTAACCTCATTGAGAAGCCTTGACAGTCTTATTCAGCTAAATCCACTATTTCATTTGTCTGCTAAGGCTTTAAAAACTCTTAGGAAGTAAACCTTTTCAGAATTTAAAAGATGGAGGGGATGACCTTTTCATCCCACTGCCCTCTTTGTGTCAGGATAACTAATGCAAATTGAAACAGTGAATTACCCTGTGAAAACATCATCTTAATGATAAAAACCAGGTTGGTTTGTTTTTTTTTTCCTCACCTCTTTCCAACAGAAGAAATACTACCAGAAATTCTCACAGGGGATGATTGTCACAGGAGACAATACTATTCCTTGAAAGAAAAATACTGAAATCACGTAGACATTTACTTCCTGAATAGTGGTGACAGGAGTTTAAATTCTCCAGAGGTTTCTCAATCCCAAACTGTCCCTTTGTCCCTATAGTCACTTTAGGAGTAACTGAACTCTACATGGTTCTGTCTTTATTCCTCTGTTTAAAAAAAAAAAATGTTTTGGAAAAAGTTCGTGGGTGATCATTTGTAATTCTCTTTGAGTTGATCGAAGTGGCCAAAAGAAACAGGAAGAAAATGGAGGAGAAATGATACTCCAAATCAACAGTTATTTTTTTTATTAGTATTATTATTTTAACATGCATTTTGTTTTTAAGCTGTAAATCAGTGGAAGTGATAATCTGTCCACGAGTACATTGCTTTCCAAATGGGAAACCAGGATGAAACTTCCTCAGACTGTCAAAGGATTGATTCAAACAGTGTTAAACCTCATTTTCTGAAGAAAAACTCTTTATTGTTCAGACCTATTAAAGAAGATTTTGAACTTGACCGTGTAACAAAAGGTAATTTTTTGGCAAAGTCAAGAAGAAAAGATAGCTCTGTCCTAAATATATGCAATTTGTCATGACAAATCCAAGCACATTTTTAAGTGCATAATACAGACACCAGTATTATGCAGATTGGAAAACTGTTCTTACTGTCTTATTTTTCAGCAGACTGTTCCAATATATGGAAACAGTGATGGCATGAATTTATGTAATAAGAAAATATGAGAGCTATCAATTGCCTTTTACAACAGTGCTTGACTTTTGTGTGTCCACCAGTTGCTATAAAATGAAGGCTTTCTACTGGTTTCTTTATGAGCATAAAGCTAAACTGACTTCAGCATTGAAAGACTCATAGTTAGAAAAAAAATCAAGGTTCCTGCAGAGTTTTTATAGTCCCTATTACCTCCAATAATTGCAGAGTCAGTTCTGATTGCATTAGCTAAGGGCTTTCCTTCATCTATTGGTCCAGAGTGATCTGCAGCAGAAGAAAAAAAAAAGAAAGAAAATGACAGACAGATAGAGAAGGGTCCTCAAGAAATTCTCACATGGTTACAAGCTCATTTACAATATGCTACAGAGGCAGTAGTGTGGGTCAGTAAGCATGCAAAGAACAGTGATGTAGGTGACACTTTGCAGAGATAAAAAGAGAAATGTAAACACTCAGATGAATAGATAAGGGCTAGAGAAAAGGAAGCAAGTACATATGAAAGAGAATTATTTTCAAGCTACTCCTGAGAAATTAACCCACATGGAAAAATAACAAGTCAGTTGTGATTCAGGTCATGAGTGTTCTTATTTAGATTTTGCTTCAGAGATCAGAGGAAGTGATAACCACAGCTACCTGCAAATGAATGGGTTGTTTCACTTGATGTTGAGTCAGCTCCAGCTAAAGTCCCACAGTTGGATTCAGTGAAATGTCCCTTTACAATGACAGGGGCTGAGCTGCTGTGGTGCAGTGCAGCCTTCAAAGGAGCAATGTGATTGAACTGCACCGAAGAGAGACATCCAATAAACCCCTGAGAGTTTGCCTTCATCGTCTCCTCGTCTACGTCGCCGCTCTCTGTTAACCAAAAGGAACAGAACACAATTAATCACAGCACGAATGTACAAAATAAAGCGACAGAAGAATAAATTAATAATTAACCTGTGTTCCTCTGAGCATATCTGAGTTGCAGCAACACATGTAGATTCACTGAATCCCTTTCTTGCCTGTCTTTATGAAAAGACAGTGAGATACATTCAACCCCGCTTTTTTTTTTTTAACAGATGATAGTTGCTAATTTGCTAAGGGATATATTTTTAAATTACAAGGCAAGTTCCAAAGCAAAAGGTTTCCAATGTAACTAAAATATTTAAATTAAAATGCAGCGCTTTTTCATTCTGCAAAACTGTAAGGATACAGCATGCATCCTTTAAAAATACATTTTATTAGATTCCTTCTCATAAGGAACATATTCCTTCCACAGATTCATGTATCTACTCCATGCCATCATGATAAAGTCTATCAAAACAAAAACTCTTTGAAGATCTCAGATTCTGGAAACTAATCAAGATATTTTCTGTGAAATTTTAAAAAATGAATAGGTTCCAATTCACTATACATTTTAAAATATGATATCATTATTTTTCCCAAAAAGGGAGAGGAAAAAAACCTATAACTCCTCACCTTATCTCTAGAGTTGCCTTTCTGAATGCATGTACACAGCATGTCAGAACTCTATTTATTCACCAGGCAATGCTCACTAATGTATTACTTTTGATGTGGAAAACAAGCCATTTATTCACTCTGGTAGTTCTAATTTAAACAAAGAATCTGGAAGCACTGGGTATTCAAAGTGGACTCACAAGGGAAGTCAATTTTCAAGGTTTTGAAAATAAAATGGGAATTTCATCCCATTCATTTCCACCTCCAGCCTACCCTAGAACCCACAAATGAAGTTGTGATCTTTACAATGGCTCCCATAACAATTTTAAGTACCAACATACAGTGCAATCCTCAGTAAAATGCAGGTTAATGTTGAAAAAGTGGTTAATGTGCTTTTGTAGAACTTTGCAAAATAACACAGCAGCATTTTCCTCATCTGCTCTCTGCTTATTGCAACGATGATATATCATTACATAGATGGATGTTAGCCAAAAGTCTGCTCACCTACACCGATGGTGCACATAAAAAGTTGGCTGTTTAACTGCCTCTTTTCTCTTTACATCTGTTTGTGGTGATTGCCTCTATGCACTGAGGGATCTGCTAGGGATGGATGTTTTAAGAAAAAGATTAACATTGAGGTGGCAAACAAACATCCTCCCAAACCCCTTGCAATAAAAATATATGTCTCTAACTATAAGTAGGATTGAAAACTTCAGGATTAGAGTGGTTTGTATTATTTTTTAGTTTCCTACATGAATAATTTATTAAATATTGTATGCGTATAACATGAAAGGAAATTAGATATTTTAAATCCTTTCGGTTCACTTGATTCCTTAATTAGAAAATACTGCTGTGATAAAGTAAAACTTTTTATTAGATCAAGCAATCTTGATGATAAAAGGGAAGACAACCATTCTCCACTTTAGTGCTAAAGTGAAAAAATTGACTGAAAATGACACACATAAAACACAAGTTGTTTATTGGAGACTGTGTATTATAGTAAACTGTAGTTATGCATCCTTAAGTATCTTTATAGCATTTTGTTTGTTCTTCCCAATCCAGTATCATCAGCAAACTTAGTACTCCTTTAAGCCCTGCATCCAATCATTTATGAAGCTGTTGAAGAGCACTGGGCCTAATGTGTGGAACCCCACTAGTGACCAGTCGATTTTATCCGAAGAATCCTGTGACAGACATTGTCAAAAACTTCACTGAAATCCAAGGAGATTACATCAACTGGCTTCCCTTGATCAACTGGGTGGGTTATCTTGTCATTAAAGGAAATTAAGCCCGACAAGCAGGACTTTTGCCTCATGAAGCCATGCTGGCTGTGACTGATGACTGCTTTGTCCTTCAGGTGTTTTTCAATACCTTCTAGAATAATCTTCTCCATAATTTTATCAGGCACTGAAGTGAGACTGACAGGTCTGTAGTTTCCAGGGTCAATCTTCTTGCCCCTCTTGACAATCAGGATAACATTAGACATGCTCCTGTCAGCTGGGACCTTTCCAGATTCCCAAAGTCATTCAAAAGTCATTGAGAAAAAAAAAATTAAATACCTGATTCATTTTTATCATCAATATCTGGGATTAGGAAACATTTTCTTCTAGTACTTTAAATTTCACCCGGTACTGTTTTAGAGTTATGTTTAAATGATCATTATTTTTCCATTCTTTATACACGTCTACATACCAGTTCCTTTCTGGACTGTAAGTTCTATAAATAAAACCTACATTTCAAAAACATTTATTTCTATTTTTCAGAATTGAAAACCATTGATGGATAAAGAAGTAATTGGAGTGTCTTATCCAAACAGTTGCACCCAACAGCTCAGTGTCTAAATGGAGATTGGTAACAGGTGGTGTTCCTTTGGGGTCCACACTGGTATTGTTACTATTCAATACCCTTACTAAGCTACACCAACAGTAGGGTTGAGTGTATCCTAAGAAAAGTCTGTGGATGACACTAAACTGAGTAGTGAAGTTGACACACTTGAGAGATGGAATGCCATCCAAAAGGGCCTTGACAGGTTTGAGGATTGGGATCATGTGAACATCCATGAAATTCAACCAGGCCAAGTGCTGGGTTCTGCACCTGGGTCTTGGCAATCCTCAAAATCAATACAGACTGGGGGGTGAGTAGAATGAGAGCACCCCTGAGGACAAACACTTGATGACACTGGTGGATGAAAAATAAGATATGAGCCAGCAACGTTTGCAGTTCAGAAATCAAATCTTACCTGGGTTGCACAAAAAGATGCCTGGTGAGCAGATTGAGGGAGATGACTCTCCCTCCTTGTCATGATTTAGTTCTTAAAAGTATTCAAGAGATGCTTCTGTCTGAATTAAGGTGCAAATCAGACCACGTGCCAAAGTCACTAATATGGATTTTATTTAAGAGTAAATGTGAGGTAGAGAGAAGCAGAAAGAAACAGGAAAAGAAAGAGAAAGGGAGAGTGCGACAGAGAGACAGATTCATCACCACTCTGTGGATTCCAACGGTGTTCCATTGATCCTCTTCTTGGTGATCAGAGTCCCAGTCTTGTCCAAGTGATGATTGCAGTCTGGATCCGTCAAGGGGAGCCCAGGGTGGTGAGGGAAGAAGTCTGAGTGGTGAGTGAAGTCCAGGGTGCTGAGGGAAGGAGCCCATGTGGAGGAGGAAGAAATCCACATTGTTAAGAGAAGTCCCTTGTGCGCAAACTCCAGGGTGGTGAAGGAAGAAGTCCAGGTGTGTTGAGTGAAGTCCCTGCTGTCTTTTATTGGGCCTGGGTTAGGTGGAAACACCCCCAGTTCCTCCCTTGGGGAGGGGAGTTTTACAGTGGATGATGTAATACTGGATCAGGGCATATTTCATGACTTCTGAGACCTTACAGCTGCATACAGTGTCCATTATGGCCATTATCAGCAGAGATTAATATCTTCAGGCAATGCGTGAATTGTCCTGATGCTTCCCCAGAGGGGAGTTATCACAGCCTAGCCAAATCCTTTGTGTAAGGACAAAGAAATAAGATTTGCCTCTTTCCTTCTCTTACCCAGCTTGCAGCCTGAGGTGGTGGGTGTGCATGCCCTCAGCACCTGGGTGGTTTCTTTGCACATCAGAAGCTTTCACCTTGATTATCTGAGCCATCAGCATTCCAGTCGTTCACACCTGTGGATGCGTTCTTCTCCTGGGATAACTGGACTACAGTACCACCTTATCACCGGTTGCTGTCACAGTCCAAATTATTTGGCATATTCAGGGAGACGTGGGCTTTGCCGTGCAGTTGCTTCTTTTGCACACTTTGCTACAGTGGACAAAAGTCTTTCAGTGATGTTTAAGCCATAAACCATTTCAGCGTCTCACACCCCTCTACTCTACTCTTGTGAGACCCCACCTGAAGCACTATGTCCAGTTCTGGGTTTTCCAGCAAGAGATGGATTAGATCTTGAGATCTTGAGAAATACAGTCCAGGTTATTTCTGTTTTCTTTAAATAACATTGGCAAAATGGTAATTGTAGATTGGTAATTTCCATTTTAATCATTATTGCAGAGAAACAGGCATATTTTGAAGAATCATCACTAGACAAAACATTTTATCATAGCTTAACTTGGTTATAAAAAGAGCGTCCAACAAAGATTTGACTTACCATAGTCTTAACTGGGTGCATCAAAATCTAATCTCAGGAAGTTTTTGAAGTGTGGTATGTGATTAACAGCTTTCTACCTTCTTTGTGTATGATTTCAATGTGATTTATTTTTTCTTCATAATGCTTGATTGCAAAACGAGAGAGAGAGAGAAGTGTGCAATCATCTTGTACTTGATGGTCTTTTCAGGAAGCACTTACCCATGATTATATCTGTATTTCAACACAACTGGGGTTTCTACATTGATTGTTACTCTGTCTCTAAATAAATCCATGACAACGAATGTCTTTCAATGAGATTAGAGTTATTTTTTATGCCCTGTGTTGACATTTTGATCCACATCTTAGAAAACCCTGTAGTGTTCCACTTACCTAAAATCTTGCCAAGAGTGAGAGATTTGATTGCATTGAATTCTGTGCCTGAAGACAGAATAAACTTCATTCTTTCCTTCTGGTTAACCTGTAGAACAATAGAGTGATGAACAAACTAGAATAACGGAAGAGATAATAGTCAAGATTTTCAAAAAAGTAGGTAAGATCAAGGTTAAAAATAAGAGGATCTGAGGGAGGCATTTGTTAGTTATAGCTCATCAAGGAATAGATTTTTAGTTTCCTCAGATCACTGATTATAAATGTGATACTTCTTAAGCATCCCACTTAATAAGCCTTTATTTATCTTATTGATTTGGCTGATTCCTTCTTTTTCATCTATAAGGTAAATAACCATAGAAAACCTTTAAAAATAAAGTCTCTTTCCATTTAAAAAGATACTCAATATTTAGTTCATAAAGATTAAATATTATACTGTAAAAGCTCTGCATCCCACAGTACCTCTAGAACTACTTCAAGCCAAGTAGCAATTCATAATTAAGTAAACCAAGATCTAGCCTCAAAATACAAAATCGTAATTTAGTAATCATAAATTGTAATTGTAAATACTAAAACATTCAGGTTTCTAAAATTTCTATTAAAAAAAAGACTGTTTTGCATGTTAATATGTATAATTAGAAAAATAAATATTTGTCTTTCATCATAAAAAATAAAAAAAAAATTCTCCTTCATAGCCACATTACTTTGATGATGTAAAAGAGACAAGAGAAAATTTCACAAAAGAGTTACCTGGGTGACAATATAGTTGTACTGTAGTTTAGTGCATAAGTTGAATAAAAAAAGCAAAATGCGAGATCCAAAACAAACAATAGCAATCACATACATTTAACAAATTTTGAAAGTTTAATCATCAAGCAATTAATTACATTTTCATATAAAGTTATGAGGCAATGTTACCCTTCTGAAATAGACAAAATTAACATCAAAGAGATTGGATAACGTAAATTTTTACTGTGCATCACAAGACTGTTAACCTTTGCTTTGCTTAATTGAGATATTAAAACACTTTATTTGGAGATAATTGCCTTGTTGCAACCATTTATTTCGTTTTGCTTTGGATCATTTGCTTTATGATGATGCACCTTGTTTTTTGTTTTATTTTTTTCCCTAACTGAGTTACCTCTACAAAGAGCATTTCCTCCTCTCTGTTAATCTTCACGTGTTGCAGCTGTCCATCAGCCATGCTTTTGAAACTGGTGCTGAAGACATCAGGATCTTGATGGCTGTCTAACTTGTACCGAATCTGTAAACTTCCTGCAGAGATAAATGGAGCAAAAGGTGTAGTAAAGCACAGTCACAACAGGAAATTTAGATCATTGCGTGATTTGTTCCATGAGAAATGGATATCAGTGAGAAATTCAAGGCAACAGAGCGAGCAACAGCAACGTTGGAAGTAGGATATAGTGACAAAGATGGTAATAAACTGTTTCAAATCTGATTAATGGGTTAAAATTTGGGCAGGAATTTTACAGGAACTCTTAAAATTCAGCTGAGAAAGACTCAGTCTGTCAGCTCTAATAATTGTGACATCAAATACAACTCAGTACTTCAGAAGTGCTATTCTTGAATAATGTCCAGATCTGAAAAACTCTGACCAGAGTAATTAAGTAGAATGCAGTGTAATAACTTCTAACTCACTTTCTATTCCTTGTTGGTAACTCCCAGAATACTGTCTGTACACACATATAATCACACAGCAGAACACAGAGGCAATGTAGGTTCCTTGTCAGAAGTTCCCTCCCAGCTGCAGATGGACTACTCTGGAAATCAAGGTCCGTGTCAGACCCAGGCCAGTCATGAGCAAAACATGTTCCATCTCGTGTGATGGGGGTGATACTACAGTTATTCTACATCCAAATATGTATCTGGTGTAGCACAGAACCTTCTCTGAGCATAGAACCACTGTGATTGCAAAGAGGTCTTTTATAAACCCGAAGACGTAATTCAGTCTGTGAGGGGGTTTTTAATTAAAAAAAAAAATTATCTAGATTTAGAAGAAAGAATGGAAAGATTCAACTAACATTTAATGTTCAGCTTAAATGGAATAATCAGTTGTGCTATGTGTATTTTCACAGCTGTGTATATACGTGCATATTCCTAGATATTTAAGTAGTTTATGAAATCAACTGAATGAAATGACCTCTGATTAATTTGGGAAATGGATAATGCACTTTCAAAAATTAGTTTATTTCCTTATTTATTTTTAGGATGGTAACTATTAAGGCTCATCAGTTGCACACAGTTCAAATAAAATTTTGACTTTCATTTCAAAACTTTAAAACCCCCCAAAAAATTCTAAAGGATTTCCAGAAATAAGTACTTTTGACAATACAATCAAAGAACTGCAGCAAAAGTTGAAATTACAGTAGGAGGAATGTTTTCACATGGAAAGAATCGCTCGATGCAAGAGAAAAGATAAAAATTCCATCTAAAGCAGCAACAGGATAATAAAGAGTTTTTGTTTCAGGTCTGGAAATCAGGGTGAATGTGAGCTGACAGTTATCATAGAATCATAGAATCATAGAATCAGTTGGGTTGGAAGGAACCTCCGAGATCATCAAGTTCAACCCTTGGTCTGCTACCAATGTGGTTCCCAGCCCATGGCACTGATGCCACATCCAGTCTCAGCTTAAAAACCTCCAGGGATGGAGAATCCACCACTTCCCTGGGCAGCCCATTCCAATGGCTGAGCACCCTCTCTGCAAAGAAATTCTTTCAATATCCAACCTAAACCTCCCCTGGCACAGCTGCAGACCCAGCCCTCTTGTCTTGCTGAGAGTTGCCTGGGAAAAGAGACCAACCCCCCCTGGCTCCCCCCTCCTGTCAGGGAGTTGCAGAGAGTGAGGAGGTCTCCCCTGAGCCTCCTCTTCTCCAGGCTGAGCCCCCCCAGCTCCCTCAGCCTCTCCTCACAGCACTTGTGCTCCAGTCCCTTCCCCAGCCTCGTTGCTCTCCTCTGGACCTGCTCCAGCCCCTCCATGTCCTTCCTGAGCTGAGGGCCCAGAACTGGACACAGCACTCCAGGGGTGGCCTCACCAGTGCTGAGTCCAGGGCAAGAATCACTTCCCTGGACCTGTTGGCCACCCTGTTCCTGATCCAGGCCAGGATCCATTGGCCCTCTTGTCCCCCTGGGCACACTCTGGCTCCTGTTCAGCTCCCTGTCCATCCCCACTCCCAGCTCCCTTCCTGCCTGGCTGCTCTCCAGCCACTCTGGCCCAGCCCGTGGGGCTGCCGGGGGTTGTTGTGGCCAAAGGGCAGGACCCGGCCCTTGGCCTGGTTGAACCTCATCCCCTTGGAATCAGCCCATGGATCCAGCCTGGCCAGGTCCCTCTGCAGAGCCCTCCTGCCTTCCAGCTGATCCACACTCCCCCCAGCTTGGTGTCATCTGCAAATTTGCTGCTGATGGACTCAATCCCCTCATCTAAATCATCAATAAAGATATTAAACAGGACTGGGCCCAACACTGATCCCTGGGGACACCACTGGTGACCGGATCCCAACTGGATGAAGCTCCATCCCCACCACTCTCTGGGCCCGGCCCTCCAGCCAGTTCCTAACCCAGCACAGAGTGTTCCTGTCCAAGCCTGGCTGCAGCTTTTCCAGGAGAATGCTGTGGGAGACGGTGCCAAAGGCTTTGCTGAAGTCCAGACAGACACACCCACAGCCTTCCCCTCATCCACCAGGTGGGTCACCTGGTCATAAAAGGAGATCAGGTTGGTCAGACAGGACCTGCCCCTCCTAACCCCGTGCTGGCTGGGTCTGATCCCTTGTCCGTCCTGCAGGTGCTGTGTGATTGCACTGAGGATGATCTGCTCCAGAACCTTGCCAGGCACTGAGCTCAGGCTGACAGGCCTGGGGTTTCCCAGGCCCTCCTTCCAGCCCTTTTTGTGGATATTCATTAGTGTCTCCTGACAGCCGAACACTCACCGTTTCTGGTGAGAATGACTGAGAGGTATTCCTTGTAGAAGGAGCTGACATAAAGCAGCAAGCTTGGGGTCCTTGTTGTTCGAAAGGCAAATGTAATTTTTTCCCTGTTCAGTGTCATGTCAGCATAGAAAGAAGAAGCATGAGAACTGGAATTTTTAGCCAACGTGTAGTATTCCTGAAAGTTGTACGTCACAGAAGCACCAGTCCCAAAATAGGCAGAGATCTCTGAAACAAAATGTGATTAAATATTTAAATTTCATGCACAGTAATACTAAAGTACTTCCTTTTTTTTTCTTTCTGCTGCAGAATGAAATAAAATGCTTTCTTGACTATAGCAACAAAAATGAAAAAGAAATATAAATGGATGGAGCATTTAGAACTACAGAGAAACATAAGAAACAACCTCAGCTAGATCAAAATTCATTTACATGTGTCTTAAATATCTGTTTCATGAAGAGCAATATTTTTGTCTATTTTTTTTGTCTAGTGTTCATCCTAGTCCTGACGCCCCATATATTATGGCTTATATGTGTACTGCTCCTACAGAGAAAAAGGTGCAGCAATTTGAATCCTAACATGTAGATTACACCTGGCCACATCAGAAACATGGATGTGGGAAAAGAAACTGGTTAGGTGGGAAAAACTAAAAAAGGAAAATACAAACTAGGTTATGATCTTCTTATGGATGTCACATGACTCCCTCATTTTGTGGTTGCAGTGATGTCAGGGTATATGTTCCTCTCACTAATTTAGGGGAACATGTTGTTGTGGCATATAAGCTGCTTAGTATTTTGCAGAATGCATTTAATACATGGAGGAAGCAAGTAAAATTTAGCAAAACTGAATTATATGCAAACACCAGAAATTTTAGGTGAACTTCCATTTTTAAATTCAAACCTGTTAAATTGTGATCATCTAGTAGTATGATACCTTCACCAAGTAACTACTTTAAGATGGCTGGAAACATGGGCTCAGTCTTGTTTGCAAAGATCTCACTTTTTATATATATATATATATATATTTATATCATGTATATGACAAATATCTCTACATAGCTTTTCGTAATAACTAAAAAAAAATAATTAATTCTTTTTTACTCCATTTCTTCTTTTCTTGCATTTTATCTAAATCCCTCAATGTCATATATCAATCTAAGAAGTTGTGGGTGAAGAGAGACAACAGACTTTCCTTGAAATTATAGCAAAAAGTAGATTTAGGTTCTTCTGCTACTTGGCTTGTTTTCCAAATTCACTCTTAGTTTTGAGATTAATATTTGAAAGACATAAATACAAATGTTTTACAATATAGTTCCTAGATTTGCTATACTATCAAAGAATCAAAGGAGTTGCATGAAAATGCTGATCCTCTCAGGTTTCCTGCTTAAATAGTGTATGTTGAAGTTAACTCTGGAAGAACAGTGTTTAACACAAGTTACAGATATTCAACAAATTTAACTGAATATTTATCTACATTATATAAATTGAGTATTTTTCAAGCATTTAAACGTATCTTTATAGGGTTGTAAAGATCTTGATCTGAACTGCACGGTCCTGTTTTCAATAATTGATAAAGCTAAAAGACACACTTGCCTTTCTTACAGAATGGACCAGCATAGGCAGAGAAAGTGCAGTCACAGGAGAATCCACTGTATTTCTCTCTGCATTTTCCACCATTATGACACAGGTTACCATAGCTGCTACAGTGTCCAGGACAGCCTGGTTCAACTCCTGGTGTTATCTTTGCTCTCTCTTCCAGATCGAGGGCCATTCCATTCAACTGTAATGAACGAATGCATCCCAAAAATCCTTTCTGCCTGGAGGCTGTTCCCCCTGAAAATAAATTCATAAGAGCTTTTAAAACTTTAAAAATTGATGTGTAAAAACTTTTTTATGTTTTACAGCCTCTGAACAGCATTTTCAAGATACAAGCCTATGCATGTGAAAATATTTCTAAGTAGCTTTAAAAGCATATCTGATCTGTTTTTTTTTTCAAGTAATTACTGTGAGCCCTTGAAGATTTAATGAGAAATAAGAATATTTTACAGTAAGATAGCAAGCAATGATACACACTTCTATAAATTCACAAAGGAGTATGGTCCAGAAAGTATGTGTTTTTTTTTTTTCTTTCAGGCTTTATTTTTAAAGGGAGTGGAGAGGAAAGGAGAGGAGAGAAGAAGACAGGACAGGACAGGACAGGACAGGACAGAGGAGAATTGTGTATTCCAATCATTCACATGAACACTATCTGAATAAAACAACACAGACAACTTGCAACAGTTTTTACATTGTCAGCTCTATGTGTACAAGAGATGGATGTATGTCACTTCACTTGAATTTGTCAAATTATTTGACTAAAATAATCACTCAAGTCAATGGTCAATTACTTCCCAAAAAGCTTTCAGAAAGTGGAACTGTTAATACAGGATAACATAATATTAGATTGTTTGGGAGCAGGTTTAGAAGGATTAGAGACCAACACATCATCAAAATATTTAGAGAAAGTGTTCAGACTTGATAGCACCATCTTCTACCCTTGATGCCTTTTGAGGCACAGGTCAGAATTCTGATCAGAGCACACAAGACTTTCCTCACCATTTAATTTTTCCTAAGGATTCACAGTTTTTGTAGCTACAGTTTAACAACACTATTCACCTTCAGTGCATTCCTCCCCAACACATAGCAAATAAAACTTATGTTAATTTAGTATGATTTTCTCACAGCAGATCTTAATAAAAAGTAGAACCAACTTTACATGCTCCTATAATGTACACCATACATATACATCAGAAAATTATAAATTCATAATAAGGCAATATTAGAGTAAGAACACTATCATGTATATGAGAAATACCTCTACATAGCTTTTTGTAATAACTATAAAAATATTAATTAATTCTTTTTTACTCCATTTCTTCTTTTCCTGCATTTTATCTAAATCCCTCAATGTCATATATCAATGTGAGAAGTTATGGATGAAGAGAGACAACAGAATTTCCTTGAAATTATAGAAACAGCACATCTTCCTTCAGCAGATTACCATCCTACAGTGAGAGAGCTGTGTTTGTGGAAGCCCTGGTTAAAAAAGACAAATGCTTTTCCAGCTGTGATGTTGAAATCCTGATTTAGATGCCAAAGTGGAAAATGCTAGTTTTTTAAAACAACAATGGTAGCAAAAACTGTCCTTCTAACAAATGTATGGTATTATTCCTCAATTGATTTTTAAGACATAATGTTTCACTTCCTACTTAACAGTATAGAGAAGGAAACAATAAAACTTGCATCACAGATCTGAAGAGTAGCTTTTGGGCTGTGCTGGTCTAGAGGAAAATAAGGAACAGGAGGTTAAGCTGAGAATATGTGTGGAGACTGGCACCATGAAAATACTGCAAATCCCTGCTCCCATCCCCCCTGCTTTTTGTATGCCCATTCTAGGCAATGTGACAATATGTTTTCTTACTGGTATATCACCCCTGGAGACATCAAAAAATGGTGCAAACCTGGGCCCTTGGATTGTCCTTCAAAAAAACCTCAAAGGAAGCAAACTCCATTTGAAATCCCATCCATCAGTAACTATTGGCTAAGGCAGTCAAATTGTAACCTCAAAATAGCACAACACTTCCATTGATTTTTCACAAATGCTCTCATAGAATCACAGAATCAGCTGGGTTGGAAGGGACCTCTGAGATCATCAGGTCCAACCCTTGATCCAACCCCGCTGTGGTTCCCAGCCCATGGCACTGATGCCACATCCAGGGATGGAGAATCCACCACTTCCCTGGGCAGCCCATTCCAATGGCTGAGTACCCTCTCTGGAAAGAAATTCTTTCTAATATCCAACCTAAACCTCCTCTGGCACAACTTAAAACCATATGTCATCATACAATTTTTTTTCAAAAAGACCTGGTTGCCATTTGTTTTTCTTCCCCTGCCCCATCCCCATTATTTTTATGATGATAGCTAGGAAATATTCAAGTGGAGTGCCTACCTACAAAAAGCTGGCTGTTGAGCTGCAGGCGGATGTGTCCATCAGGAGGAGCACTGTGGGATCTCTGAGGGAGCTGATCTATCTGTAAGGAGGCCTCTTTGACGTTCCTTTCAGCCTTCACATAATGCCACTGGTTGTCGTTTAGGGCAGTGGGTGACTGCACCGTGACTTCGATGGGTCCGTTCCCAACGTCAAATGAAAAAATCACTTCAGATGGAGCTGGAAAGGGCACAGCAATAATGGACTTTTGGATTATTTCATAGTTAATTGGGTCAGAAAATCACTAAGTAGCAGAGCAAGCTACTTTAAGGTCTAGCCTACTATTTCATGGGCTAAGACTGTTTCTGAGGAAAAGTTTACTTTGGAGGACTGCAGTTCACTCTTCACATTCACTGACAGTGAGAGCAACGACTTATCCACAGCATGGAAAGTAATCTGTTTGTGGCCCCAAGAGAGAAGAGCAGTCAAGAAGCAGTGAGATGTGCTAGCTTTGCTATTTTTTCAGTCTGGATGAAATGTATCTCTTGTGTATTCCAATCATTCACATGAACACTATCTGAATAAAACAACACAGACAACTTGCAACAGTTTTTATATTGTCAGTTCTATGTGTACAAGAGATGGATGTATGTCACTTCACTTGAATTTGTCAAATTATTTGACTAAAATAATCACTCCAGTCAATGGCCAATTACTTCCCAAAAAGCTTTCATAAAGTGCAACTGTTAATATAGGGTAACATAATATTAGATTGTTAACTGATTGCCATTGTTAATTATATTTAAATTATCACCACTGTAATCCATCCAAGTGTCTTCTACTGTCTATTTGCCTTTGTTATTTATTCACACAGTCTCTGCAAATATCAGAGGCCAAATTTTAATGTCATTTATAGGACTATGCATACAGTGATTTAAATTTAATCTTTCTCTAAGTAACTTTCATGTTACACAGTTTTATAGTTTGCTTAGAAAATAACAACTGAATCTTTGCAGGTCAAAATAACAAGACGAGGAATATGCCAGAAACTGAAGATCTGAAAATTGAGAATATTTCTCTCTGAAACTTTTTCTTTCACATGTCCAAGGACAATTGTGTATAAAAACAAATAATCTGTAAACAAGGGATTGGCATAATTTTGAATTATTAAGGATTTCATTACAGGATTATAGGTCTGAGAAGATTCCATGAATCCAAAAAAACAGGTTCCCATTTACAACATTGAATTCTGATAGAAAAGCAAAACAAATAGAAGTAGTCAAGGGAAATAGATCAGCTTCAAACAACATTTTAAGGAGGAATTTACTGAATTAGAATAAAACATTCAATAAAATATTTTTTTCTTTTCAGTTTTTAAATGTAGATTAGACATTTCATAACATTTAGATCCACTTTGGCCAACCTTTAGACTGAGTAATGCCACATGTTTGCAATCCCTTAAGCCCTGAATCTTGTTGTTATAAAGTATTTTTCTATAACAGTTGAACCTGAGAGAGAAAAGTAAAATGGTAAATACATAAACCATTTCATTTATCAAATAAAATAAAGCATAATGTGCAATTTTTAAACAGAAAGACATTTGTAATAAATGACCTTTTCTGCTTAAAAATCGACAGTTTAAACCAATAATATGAAATAAGTGATGTCTAAAACCAGTTCCTTGGTAAAATGAATTTTAGGATAAATTTGTTTTATTCAAACAAAATTGAGAGCTCAGTCTCCCTTTACTGAGGGATAAAAGAAAAAAAAAACAACAACAAACCAACCACACAGTAGGAGAACAAAAGCAACAGAAACTCCATGTGACTGGCTAAAGAGAATTTCTGCTGAATGTTACCTTCTGCAGGGAGGTCTTTGTAATCCTCTGGACACTGTTGGAGTGAAGCCTGAAAACACAAATTCTGCTTTGAACTCACCGAATGTGCCTATTAAATAGCATATCAGAATCTGATAAATAATGTTACTGTTTAGATTTTAAAGGTAAGAAAACACACAATAAAGATTTTTTGAAATAACCACTGAAATCACGAATTATGTTAGTACCACTAAAAAAAATTAATATAATCTTGAAAAAAAAGGGAACTAATAGCAGAAGTTCCACAGAGGAAGGCACAAATAACAAGGATGACCATATGGTCATACACTGTAGTATCTGAAGACTAACCAGAATACTTCAGAAAAAGTGAAAAATATAATCACCTAACCTTCTATAACATTTTAGGTGTTTCTTGCTAAAAGCAACTACACTGCAAATTTGAAAGGAATTTTGGATTTATAAGAGCTGTGATGAAACCACTTGTGGAAAGTAGGCCACAGGATGTGGAAGGATGTTGACTGGGTTCTAGAATTGGTCATCTTGCAACAAAGGACGTGGGCAAAGAGTACTTTGGTTGTTTCTTGGGCAGCGGAAGAGGACGCATCCAGGAGTTCTAGTCTGACAACAAAAATACTTTCTGGGCCCTACCTACCCCCTGGTGTTACTCAAAAATTACCCAAGCATTGCAGGGACTCTTGTGACCCTGATGCATTCAAACATAGGCAGAGCACAGCTACAGATTGGCAAAGTGGAGCGGAAGAGGTGGTCGATGGCAATCATGGGGAGTGGTCAGTGGGGAATTGTGGCTGAAACAACTCACAGGGAGAACAGTCACAGAGAAACCATTCAGAGCATTGGGTGTGAGCATCCTGTGCAGAAGCAGAAAGTGGTTACAAAGCAATAATGCAACAGAATGCAAAATCCAAGCACTTTCTGTAAAGGAAACAACTGAATTCCACACATCCCAGGGAAAAGGTTACTAATTTGGGTAGACAAAGGCCATCAGCAGCTGCATATTGGACTCTTCTGAACTATTCCCAAAGCAACTGCAGAAGCCCAACCAAATCAATACACCAGTGTTCCCAACTCTCATTAAATTTCTGTTTAACTCATTGGAAATAAACTCTCGATAAACATTCAGTACAAAACACTCAGACCTTTGTCCAGAGCACATAACCTCTGGTCATACAAGTATTTAGTAGAGCATACTATTCAGAACTGAGTTGGCCTTTTTGTTTTCAACCACTTTTTCTGCAGAAGATTACAGGAAATCAGGAAAAAATAGCTTTTTATAATTCAGTGAAAAGAAAAAAAAAAAGAGATCAAGTATCTTCTTTGAGACAATTCCCTTACTCTCTCTTTTAAAACACAGTTAGGATGCAACCTCCATTCTTACAACAGTGTTCTAGAATATGTACACGACACACTGAGGTGTTTTTGACTTCATAAAACCAAATGAACATCACTAAGCTTCACAATTCCTATTGAGATTCTTGATCTGACCCTTTTTTGTTTGCAAAGTTAGGTTTCAAGGTCTAGAGGTCATTACTTCATAAATAAAAGAATTAGATATAAAGTTTGAGATCAATAAAAGGTTAAGAAAGGTGTTCCTAACTGCTGAATGTCAAATGTTAATGACATAATGAGTTTTAAATATTTTCTCACATCATCATCTTAAGCAGTGATACCTGACATTTACATTATTGTTATTTATTGTTACACAAATGAAAGACATTAATTTATTAAAGCAACATCAAGTGTAGGTTCGTGATTTTCACTCACATCTATTATAAAGGAGTATATGATGATGAAATCTAAATGACCCCATACAATATGAAATGTTCAATGTGGTTTTTTCTTTTTTTTTTTTTGATAAAGGGATTTGTGATGGAAATGTATATTGCTCATTTCTGATCGATATTTCCCTCAGTAAAAACAGATGATTCTGGCTCCAATACAAACAATCCTACCTGTGAGTTACCTATGACATGTCTACTCAACAAATTACAGTGTTTATGGAAGTGAAGGAGTATCTCTACATGCTATACAATGAGATAACTTTGCTTTATAAATGCTGAAAATATAGATCAGTTCAGCCTTTTGCTTTCTGTCATGCCTCACTAGTCACAAGTCATATAAAACCCATAATTATACAGTAGTTTGGATGCTTACGAATGGATGGGACAAGTGACATGAGCTTGTCCATATTATTACATTATTATTCTGAAGAAAGACTTATAGTCTTTTGCCAAATGTCTGAATAAATTTAGTTTTCAGAAGCATTCCTTTAATGCTTCCATGATTTAACTGTTTATTTTGAAGATGGAAAGTCATTTGTCAGACAAGAATATCATCATTGCTTCAGGGAGTCTGCACTGAAGTGCTGACCCAGCCCAATTTTCTGTATTGCATGATGCTGAGATTATAATGCTGATCTCCTTTAAACCATTCACAGAACTTTAACAGAAGGCAGTTCATACTCTTGGTAAACGTGACAAAACAATGTTGAAAACAGGGTAGTTTTCAAATATAACACTATCATTTGAGATAATGTAAAATAAATTGATTAAACATTACACAATATTCTACAGTTATACTACCAACAGAAGACAGAAAGTGTTTTCCTGTTTGTTTCATTAACATAAGACATTAACATGGATAAAAAAACAAGCAAGCAGGACATTTTACTTCTTAATGAAAAAATCATTAAAGTTTCTATCGTAATATTTTGCAATATAACTTACATATTTATTTGTACTCTTCTCTGGAAAACACTTGAATCTGATAACAAAATGGATATGTAAAAAAAATTGAGGAACTGTCTAAAGAACTCTCAGAGTCACCCTGCAAGTACAAGACTTTTCAGCTAATGGCACATTTAAAATTAATCCAAAGCTTTGTGAAACAACGTTTCAATCTTTTAAATATTCTCCCTTTTAAATAAAACCAAAATATTGAGTCAACTAAGATAAAGGTTTCATTGCACACGGGTCATCTTAGTGGATTTAGTGGGATATTTCTTTTTCTCACGCAACAAAAATTTACTTGTATGTGGAAGTATAAGGATTTGGGAATGTACAAATAAAATGAAATGACATTGAAAAAAAGAAAATAATCAGAAAGTGCCACTAGATTAGGATACTGTGCCACAGAAGGTGGCATATTGTGACTGAGTGAATCTTCCAGCAGCTGCATATAATAAAACCTGGCTTGAAAATTTGGAGGGAGAGAATCTGGCGGTAGGGATGCAGTGAACGTGGGAGGTAGGAACAGTCAGAGCATTCAGGGGCTGACTGCTGTACTCTTAGACTAAGAAACCTCTGAGATAGAAAATATCTTTGAATTATAGTGTCAGTGCTGGAGTTTTTTGGATAATGATAAAGATCCAGTAGTAGTAGTAGAAGTAATAAAGCCAGAGAACAGTTTTAAAATACTCTCCCTTTAAGTTAATTCTAATTTAATCAAACTGAAAGCAATAATAATAGTAATAATAACAACAGCAACCACCAACAGTCGTGTTACTTACAGTATAACTCTATCCTTATGAAGTCTTGAATTCCCAGGTTCTCTAAAAACACTCCTGAGGAAGCAGTAGTTTTAAAGAAAAATGAGACATCTGCACTGAGCTCTCCGTGGAAGGTGGGGAAATGCAGGTAGGATGCCTCCGTGTTGAAGGAAGCTGAATTCCAAAATGTTCCTGGTTGTCAAAATGAAAGATTGATAGATACAGTGTTATCTAACATTGCTAGGATAAATTTTATAACCAACGAACAGAGGAAAGAGCCCAGGTCTAAGATGAGTCTGATACTCACAGAAGCTTCCTGGTTACCCTATAAATCAAACAGTAGGAGTACTTGGAAAAATTAGAACAAAGATGCTAAGTTCAGGCAGCCAAAAGCCAATGAAATCACATCTCAGCTAGGAATTCTGGTTCTGGTCTGATGTATCCTTTCATGGAGCAAATACAACAGCTCTGAATGAAGTACTAACCTACATTACAGTAGTAGCAGCTGAGGAGCTGGGGTCGTTTTGGGTTGTTGGAGAAAAGGAGGCTCGGGAGGGACCTTATCACTCCCTTCAACTACCTGAAAGTGGTTTGTAGTGAGGCAGTTTCCAGTCTCTCCTCCCAGGCAACAAGTGACAGGATGAGAGGAAATGGCCTCAGCTTTAGATATGACGGAATTTTTTTCACTGGAAGAGTTGTAAAGCCTAGGAACAGATTTCCCAGGAAAGTGGTGGACTCACCATGCATGGAAGTGTTCAAAAAATGTGTGGATATGGCATTTGAGGACACGGCTTAATGGTGAACATCACAGTTGGGCTTTATGATCTCAAAGGTCTTTTGCTTGACAATTCTATGATTAGCCAGTATACACTAAAACAATGAGATTTTTCCTATATATTTTCTCACATAATGAGAAAAGAGTGATGTTATCACTGTAGCCCAGTGAAGTTTTACTTCAGATACCACAAAAAATGTAGGACACATATCCTAGTAATTACTGTAGAAGGAATTAAAATAATTACAAAGGTATCTTTTTCTTTAGTTGCCTGCAATTTAGACATTCATACACATTCTTACTTATAAGATTAAGTCAGTTTTAATCAAAAAAAGTTTGTAATATCAAGAACAGATATTTGCCTGGTTTGATTTATCTGTATGCTAGCATTCAATCATAATTTGCTAGATTCTGTTATTATTAAAAAGTTTATGTAAAATCTCTAAAAACACCCTCCTCTAACAAGTACATAATCTTTACTTAAGGTTATAATTGCTGAATTCTTACAGGTGTATTTGTATTTCTTTATTAAGCTATATTACTTTCTAAGTCAAATGAAGCATTTGAATGATCTTTGTAAATCTGAATGGAGTCTTTGGGGGAGGGCAGGAATAGGAAGTTTTATTTTTCCTCACTTAATTTTCTGTCCTGTCTTATACAGATGTTCTTTTTCTAAGCTCTGAGAAATACATAATTTTGAATGTTAAGATATTTTATCTATAAAGCAGGTTAAATATAGATCTAGGAAAAATACATTAAAAAGTAACTTATGCTGTCATAAATCAAGTTGAGAAAAGAATTTCTTCTCTTTATGGTACCTGGTTCAGTCTCCTATTTAGTTTTCTGGAACTGCCAAATACCATGTGGTTAGGAAATCAATAATATTTAGCATTTTATCCAAGCAGTAAGACTGCAGTCTCCCTATGAGTAAAAAAAGAAGATCCTGTTTGTTATAAATGATATATAAGCATATCTATATTGAAAAAAATTATTTCTTTTTTTAGCATATATCACCTCATCTTACCGGCTTGAAACTGTAAAGTGAAAAAAGGGGCAAATAAGAAGACAGATAAATTAGATATTTTCATGTTACAATACCAGTGTCTCTCAAAATTCCAGCAGGGATGGTGAGTGTTGAGGAGAGAAAATAAAGATCTTACGGCCTGAGCGATATTTTTTGTACATAGCTTTTTTTTCCACTACCTTTTCATCTCCCCCAAATAGAGATAATCTCTAAGGGACATGACACACAAAATACTACCCATCTCTTAGGTACTGACACAGCTAAGGCACATTGCTGTTAATCTGGAGATACCAGTGGTGTTCTCAAAGCAGCTGTAGGCTTTGCGGAGGTGACATTTAACATGCCTTGCATCTTTCCCATATTCTCCTCCTTAGGGGGATTTGGTGAAACACTTGAAAGGTACTCAGAAAGCTTCCAGCAGAGTGTGCTCTTTCCTCTAAGAGCCGGTTTCTAGCCTCTGGTGCACCTTCAGGACCTTTGAATCTCACTGGAATGTCACTGTGATCAGATATGTGCACAGTGGCAGGAATAAGGAAGCTTATTACTGTAGAAAAGGTGTCCGTTGCAGATTGCAGATCCTACTAGTTTATCCTATCTACACCACTGGATTATCTAATCCTAGTTAAGCAACCAGTAGATATTAGGATTTTGCATGTTTGACTTTGTTCTGTTCCTCCCCATCTGGCCTCTTAAACTAACCTTTAAATTATGATGTGATCATTCATTATTTGAATTATAATAGGGGGGTTTTGTCTGGTTTTTTGTTTGCATTTGGCACTGTTGTGTTGTGTGTGTGGAAAAGTGAGGGAGTGTTTTGCTTTATTCCCACTCAAAACCAAGCAGGAAGGTCATCATTAAGTTACATCTATTTGTTTTCAGTTTTGCTAAATGCAAAAATTTCCCTTTATCCAGCACAGCAGAGAGGAGGCCAAAATTATGGAGAAGTGTGCAAAAATTGCTTCTTCTAAAGCTTTCCTCCTAACTTCAGGAAGTCTGACCAGCTGGCAACTGTTTACCTCTGAGAGTTTGTGGAGTTAACTGCCCCATCTGTATAAATACTTCCAGCTCCACTGCAGCCTATTGTAAGATCCACAGATTAAAAGACCAGAAGGGAAAACTGCAATTAAGTTCAACCTCTGATATGCCACTAAATAAAAATTTAATTTTGATTAAATTAAAAACTGTTATTTACAGAAAATTCATAAATGCCCTAACTGTCAATTAGTGTATATATATGTATTCACATACACTCTGTCCATTGGCCTAGCTTCAAATCCCAACCACTGGATAATTTTCTGATTTTATCTCCTGCTTTCAACGACGTTATTTGAAATTTCTTCCTCTACAAAACTCCATTTAAGTTGAACATATCATCTCAGATTTTGCCCAAGCTCAGTAAAGAGATTTAGAGGCTTTCACTAGAAACATGTATCTCAACTTCTTTAACCTTACATTTTCTTTATATGTTGCAAAGCTCTAATCATAGACTTGATTATTCAGGAAGCTGCAAAGAGGATCAAAATATTGTTGATTAGACTGAGGTTAGGACAAATATAAACTAATAACAAATAATAATGGAAAGCTAAATAAGAGGAAGAAGTGAATACTTATGCTATTAAGAGTCAGACATGCCCTGATTTCTCAGGCTACTGCAGAGAGATGAAACTGATTTTTTTTTCTAAACTTAGAAACTTACTCTGTTGCTTTAACTACAATATCACTTATGACTGGTTGATGCAGTTAGTTGTTGTTATATCCAAAGCTCACATTAGTTGTTTTTTTTTCATTTAAATGCCACACTGAGAACTCATGTTGAATGGATTATCTGCTTGCATTTACATCCTTGAGCTGTCATTTTGCAGTTGAATTTCTTAATTTCCTTTATTTTTGTAATTCAACCAAGTATAAAATACTCCATCTAAACCTTACTAGAGTCCATGAGTCTCACTCACCGGTATTATCTTTATCTTTATCTAATATAAAGTCATACTGAATGATACATTATCCTTACCTTTTGTTGTACCATCCTTAGTTATTCAGATCCATATCACCAATTTTATTTTGGGCCCAAGAATCAGTCTGATGCTGACAGAGTATAACTACCCATTTATTACACATAATTTTGGCACAGTAGCTTTCCTTCAGTGTTTTGAGTTTATTTATATATTTATTTATCTATATATTTATTTATTTATACTTACTGAAAATTCGTAGCAATAAATCAGACTATGTCCACTCAGTTCTTGTAATGAAAACAACAAGAACAAAAAACATCCAACACAGAAGTTGTTTTTTTGCATGTCTACTCATACTAGCTAACTCTATGGGAATTTAATCAACATTTGGGCTTTTTCTTGAAAAATGACAGAAATAATGAAGATAACTCTTTCCTTTTTTCATGAAGACCCTAGGATTTCTGTATACTAAGGTACCAAAGGCTTCTTTCATCCTCAGATGCTTTAAAACCTTTTCTATTACCCTGCTCAGTTGATATACAGTAATGTGAATCTAAACTTCCATTATATTTAGATATATTTTTCAGTCTGACACCAGCAGTCCTGCCATACAATTAATTAATTACTCATATTGTATGGGATTGCAGAAATGGGATTGCAGAAATGAATCCTTAACGAATCAGTAATATATTTTAAAGATGACAGAAATGCATAAGTGCTACTCATCTGTGTGATGCTGTGTCACTATTGACTGTTTCTTTAAATGGCCATATTCTTCCAGAATATCTTTCCTACTTTCATTTCACTATACTATAAATACAGTTAGCTTACTATAAATACAGTTAGTAAACGTTATCACAAATGTTGAGAAAAAAATCATTAACATCTGAATGTAACTTTTATAACTTTATAAAATAAACTATATTTGTACTGCTTTTGTTGTTTTTCTTGTAGAAGGTCACCCTTTCCTGCCTTGCTGTACCAAATATGGCATAGTTTTCTATCAGTATGTAACATAATTAAATGAAGACATCAGTCCATAAAACCAAAAATAAAGAAGCCAGATACAGTAATGGAATGTTAAATAAAAGAATGGAAATAAAAAATGTGCAATGACAAACAGGCAACTTCTTCTGGACTGCATTCAAGTTATGGCACATGACTTTTCAGAAGTACCTAAATAAGTGACTCTAACTTGGAAACTTAGTCAGGGGAGTGCACATTTTAATACAATTCTCTAAGCAAATCTCCTACAAGGAGTAGATTATTGATAAAATGAGAATTTATGATCTTTTAGTTTTGAATCATTTAATCTTCTCCCCCATGATATGCTAATCAGTTATTCTGAAGAACTTATGTCTGTCAGATAGGATAAAAACATGTTTAATAAAGGATTTCACCTGTGAAGTACAATTGTACAATTTAGTTTAAGAGAGTGATATAAGAAAAATAAGCAATAATCTCTCTGGAGAGTACTTGAATCACACTGTGAATCCAAGAATACCTATTTCACCTTGTTTGACAACACTTCTGAAAAATGAGTATTTGCTACTAGACCTCTTTTTGCATTCTTCACCTATCTAAAGGTAAATGTCATTAAAAGTACATTTAATTAGACCCCCATGGGTGTCTGCAACCTCAAGTTAGAAAAAAAAATTAAGAAATATTAATAATGATTTGCTTTCTTCCTGCAGCTTCAAATTGCTGCTAGAAGGACTGGTCTGGCAAGAGGGTTTAGATTCATCAGTTTTGTCTAGTTCTGCATTTAACATGTAGAATTCAGAAACTACTGCAAGTCATGGCTTTTTACATTTACTATAAAACTGAACATCAAAGAAAATGTTCATTATAAAAGCTACTGCTGATACACAGAGACTATTGGGAAAAAATCTAGTAAATCATATACACAGTGTATTTATTGTAATATGCAATATATAATTATATATGAGGAAATATATTAAGATATTTTAATACAGTATAAATATTACATTTATATGTCACTGGTTGCCTGGAAGAAAAGGTCACCTGGGAGAAGAGGCAAACCCACACCTGGTTACATCCTCCTGTCAGGGAGTTGTAGAGAGTAATGAGGTGTCCCCTGAGCCTCCTTTTTTCCAGGCTAAACAACCCCAGCTCCCTCAGCTGCTCCTCATGGGACTTACCTCTAGACCTACTACCACCTTCATTGCCCTTCTCTGGACTATGTATATCATGCTATTAAATAGAGTATGATCATTTCATAATACGATTAATATATTATTATTAATATATTATACATGATATAAGAGACAAGTGATGCAATATGTAACAAATTATATGATAACATATTTATATATTTTATTATATATGCTCATATAATTCCTCTCAACAGATTGCACTTTGTTTTTATGTCAAAATTCTATGATTTTACATCTGTTTTCCTTCAGAAATTCTCTGTTGTTTTCTCATTTTGTCCTTATCTCCCTAAATACATCATCTCTTACTATCTCTATGATATGGTGGCAGAAAAGTTGCATTATTGCTGCAGTTACTAAACAATGAAAACTATTCCTCTTTTTTCAAGGTATTCACTGCATTACCATTAATTATTATATTCTCCCAACTTTTGATTACAGCAGCAAACACAGAACTCTACTCAATAGTTTATTCTTGATCATAAAATCAAACACCTTTTCTTTGCCACTGAAGGTGGAAATCGATGAAAATCAGAAGTATCATCGCAAATCTTTCATAAGGTATCAGTTTTGTTCCAGCTGTCACATGTCCTTTAAATTATTTCTTCACTCATGGTATTTTTCTGGTTGCCACATATATATATTCAGGATGTAAAGTCTGAGTTATTGTGTAAATTTATAAACATTTTCTACTGGAATTCAGGGGTAGAATTGATATGGGGAGCATGGAATGGGGTGATAGAGTTGGGGAATGTGTGTAGTTACTATGCTAAGAGTAAAGGAATATGGGCTGCTGTTTCTAAATCTACTTCTACTATATAACTACTTATAAAGCTTATAAAAATTAGGAAAAAAAACACGGATTAATCTCCTATAGTATGATTTTCCTAGCTGCATAAATATTCATAATATTTTGTGATGGAGGCACACATACCTGGTGAAGGGTGTGTTCCCAGGATATGGGAGCCACTTATGAACTCACCTTCATGCAGTACTTTATTCATAACTCAATTCATATTGCATAAAACCAAAATATCTGTTTGAAAATTATAAAAATAACATTTTTTTGTCTTCACTATCGACGTGCATCACAGAAAATACATTTTTACAATCCTCCCCTGGATTGCACGGGATTATGGCATTTCCTTTTCTGATTATAAAAAGAACTGGATGAAAGTTTTACAGAAGAAGTCTCTCCTAGGCTTCTAGCAAATAACATTTAAAATTTATTGCAGTCAAAACACACTGTTTAGAAAAACTCTGCAGTTGTTACTTACTGTCACCACGACAAAGCAAAGGCCCCAGTTTGTAAGCTGCTTCAGAATTTGGTCTGTCAGTGTCTGTGATCACAATTTCAGTTACTGGTAGATGCTCCTTGTAGGAAAGGAAGCCAGTGTCATTAGTCCTGAAAAGGTAAAAATGAAAGCCACAGCTCTCCTAAATGTTTCCAATAAATTTTTCAGTATCACTGATGCATTGTTGGGGAAAAGGAAAGATATTCTGAATTTAAAAGTGCTGCATAAATATATGTTTGGTACAAACAACCCTGAATAGAAATGTGTGCTTTGGTATTGATACTGTGCTCATTTGGCATTACTGAAAGAATTGCATAGGAAGTGGGCAGTTTTATGGTTGTGCTTGTTTGCTTGAGCATGAGAAAAGTCTTCTTGACATAAATAGGTACCTGACTGGCTGCCTAAGTCAATGAATTTGCTCATGTCAGTAACTTTAAGTTGCTGAGGACATATTATATTTATAACTGATGCCTCATCACTATGGACTATTTAATGGTATAACATAATTTCCAAGTCTACCTTTCTTTTTTAACTTTTTTTTTTTGCCCTTACAAAAGTTTAAAAAATCAAATAGAAATGTAAGAAGTCATGTTGAGTGTACAGGAAAAGCAGCATAATTTTTAAATTTTTAGGACCGGATTCTTAAAAAAATAATCTCTTTCATGCCAGACTTCTAGAGACTTAAAGATTTTGACTATCCAAACAAGAAGTTTTAGATTTAAATATGTGTCCAGTCTATGAAATAAGATACGTTTCACTATAAAAACAGGCTATAGAAACCATATTTCCAAAACCACAAGGCGTAAATGGTTTTCTAAGCTCAGAATGCATCTCAAACAAGCATAACCTCTACTAGTTTTTTGCTCCTATGAACAGTTTTTAGCCAAATGATTATAACCAGTAGTCTCCAGGGAACCAAATCCAAGATTGGTAACAAGTACCAAAACAAAACTCTCTCTACACATAAACTCTGTAACACTGGAGTCACTGGGATAATCTCCACTTAAAAATGTCAAAAGTGGATACAAACAGAAATATAAACCCAGAGTAATTATATTTTTAATGTAATACACTAATCAACATCAGCAATTTACTCACAGTGGCTATAGTATATATATATAAAGATTATATATATATATATTAAAAAATATATATATAAAGTATCCATATATATAAAGACCTATTTATTTACAAATATGTTACCATTATAAATTAACCCATGAGCATATATTAAATGAATGACAAAACTGAGCAAGAATATATGACATGTACGAGCAACTATTCCAAATTTTGTTTCAAAATGCACTCATCTTCTAACACTTCTCTTTCTGTTGGGAATCAAATACTGTTTTTATTTTTGTAAAGTATAATAAAGGGAAATTTTTAGTGTTCTGTGTGTTTCTTTAATCTCTTTATTGGAACAAGCATTGCAGATATCACTCTCTTGAGTTTTACTGCAAATGCAAATTCTTTTTGCAAGAAACTTTTGAAGCTTTTTAAAGAATTGTTCTTTGACTAACTCTTTGTTGTATTTTCATTTCTGAGCCTGCTCATGCTGAGAGAACAAGCATTTTCCAACCAAATTCACTAGTTGCTCTTCTAAAGGAAAGGTGGATATCTAGCTTGAGAAGAAAATTATGTATTGCTTTATTTTGCACACATGGAGATGTCATAAGCACCTTCCTTACATATTTCCACTTTCAAGAAACAGATGTTGATGCACTTTTTAAAATCCATTTAGCAACATACTCACTGAATTTGATTTATATAAGTTAAATAGACTTCCAAATTTAAGAGCTTAAAAGTTTCTTCTACAGAAGAACTTCCACTTGAAAAGTTCCTCTGCTTTATAAAGTCCTGCACTGCCCTGGAGCTATTGTTGAAAAAGTTGTATCCAACCCCCTTAAATGCATAGTCAGGTTCAGATTTGGCATTGTAACAAGAACTCATCCCTTACATATTACTTATTTGAATGGGATCATAAATGGCATTAGAGAATTTCCAGCACAACTGGAAGACCTACATTCCTGAAATCCTTCCATCCCCTTAGAATACACTTCCACGAGTCCTTTGCTTCACAGATAATGAGGTTGTTAATTTTAATTATCTAAGTTGTAGATGGAAAAAAGGGTATAAAAAATCTAAACTTAAAAGTGTAGCTAAAAATTATGCTAAAAATTAACTTCTTTTCCCCCAGAACTCTTTATTTTAGCTTTAATTACTTTCAGGATTCTAAAAATAACTGAAGTTGTGCTAAAGACCGAGCTAATGTCTTAATATACAACCTGTAATATACTAAGAGACTAGAAAGTATCTGTACAAAATTAAACTTTCCCCAGAATTCAGAGTGAAAGAATCAGCAATAATACCTAATGTACACAGCAATAATTTTGTGAAAAATTATGTTGTATAGCAAAGAAACAGGTGACACTATGGCAACTTAGATTTCCAACTGCCTCTGGATTATAAATTTGCCAAGGCCTGTGTATTTTCTTTATTTACTTTTCACAAAGAAAATAAGCAACAGTAAAAAGTTACCATTCATCCCTGTCAGCATCACAGTTGCAGGAATGCTGGGAATCGATGCAGCTTCCCTCTAATCCACAAGCACACTTGTGGACAGCAGGCAGTGAACCTCCCCAGTAAGTATGAGTTTCATTGGTTCTTCCAATCCACCAGCTCAGTGGCATCCCATCTAAAAAGCACGTTAGAGAAAATCAATGTCCAGTCTTGTCTCCTACTTCTCTCATTTTAACCATTTCCCAAAGGTTAAGGAGACAAAAATCCCTGCTCAAATCCAGAACCTTTAAATGACCGTGGAAATATAAAAAAAAAAATTACCACCTTTACTTGGTAAGTAATTATTAACTTTAGTTCTTCATTATCATGTATTAAATGGTTGTCACAGGTTTTTGCTTGCATTAGTGAAAAGGGAACTCACAGCACCTAGCTCAGTCAGGCATAATATTAGAATAATTTATCTAGGCAGTCCATTTATGTAATTCATTTTAAAACGGTCCATGAAAGAGGAGATACCATAATCCTAAAAATCAGGGTAGTTTATATTCCCAGGTAAAGATCCATTTCAGATCTTGGAAGTACCAGCAACAGAATGTGGAGACACCCAAAAATGGTCTCATCCCACTACCAAGAGTACTCCAGAGTACTACTGCCCACATCTGTGAAGAACATTAAGCAGCTAAATAGTGATGTTAATTAGAAATACCCAAAGAGAGCTGTTGTCATAAACAGCAGATTCAGACTTTATGTACTCAGAGACAGCAGAAATAATGTTAAAGCTGCTCCCATAAGCAAGGTGACATATGTGGTGAGCAGAAGTGAGGTTTCCCAGGACTGTTACCTCTCTCTGTGGTGCATCCAGTCAGCACTGTTTGCAGTAAAGTGATAAAACTGGATGTTTCCTTAATGTCACAGTACTGCAGAATAAACCTAAAGATACTGCCAAGCAAGCATAGCAACAGAGTAAATATCTACAGAACAGAAGATAGCTAAAAGATGTGAAGCATAAAGATAAACCACCTCAAATGAGCCAGAAGAAGGGTGATAGATGCATGAAAGTCAAGGCCTGAGAAGAAATCAGGCACTGTCAAATTATAGCATTTCTTATGGAGGCACTTCTTCTTGATTTTGTCAGAGCTCCAAGTTTTCAGCAGCAGGCCGCCGTGAAGAAGGCAGAATTTATTCTGGTCTCAACTTCACTCCCAACTGCCACTGCTTATTAAACCTGGCTGCTAGATAAGACCTCTGTTAGGCTGACAATCTTTCAGATGGTAAACATATTGACTGCATTCATTACCACACAACTGTGGGCCCAGCAGGCCAAAAAACACTGTGAGCAGTTTTTGGAAAAGTCAAAACTCGCATAATGGCATCAATGTCCAATATCAGTGTTTGTGTTTGCAAACCACCACAGGAGGAAGAAAACCCAGGGAGAGTTTATAAATAATTTATCAGACAACACTTTAAAAAGGTTCCAACAACTAAGGCTGTAAAAAGCAGAACGTTTCTGCTGCTTCAACAGCGTGCCTTATATTGTAGTCATGAATTAGCATTCCCAGTCTTGCACTAGGGACATTGGGGTGTGTTTAAGAGCTGGTCTCAGTTATTTGATCATACAGCAGGGTGAGGAGAGAGTATTTACTGAAATGCTGTGAGTTCATACTGATTAGCTCAGATTGTTTTCCCTGCCTTGGCAGAAAGTACTGCCTAAACAGAAGTAAGCCATTAATTAAAATGGTTAGAGATTTCTTCATAATGATCACATAAACGCATTAACAAGTGACTTCTTTAATGAGATCATTTGCAAATGCTCTCCAGGCTGATTGACTATAATGCATTCTTAAAATATAGCCAGTTAAAAATTATTATGTAGACTGTATATTCCAAAAAGTATTTAATGCAACCATCATCAACTTTTGTACCTGTCAGGTACAAAATTTCCTAGTGGAAATTATGAATAACAGAAGTTGGAGGGATTAAACTGTGTTTAAATGAAGAATGATTTTAGAAAATCCATAGAACTCTCAAACAACTTTCCTATGTCTATTTACTTCTAGCATTCAAAACTAAATTTTAGATGACTTAGCACAATTGACTGCTTGCACTATTTCAATACATTTATTTTAGCCTATTTATGTGTATATTATAAATATGCACCTATATATAGTATAAATGGTATAACAATATAAATAGCATATTATTTTACCTTACTCATGAGCAATCTCTTTACATTAAAAGAATAAAAACAGTAAAAAAAATCTTGAAACTCTCTGCTTGAAGTAAACCAGGCTTTTGAACATAGGTTTAATTGGAGCCCACAGGTAAAAGGAAGGCTTAGTGGGACATCTTAAGCAGTAGGTTCATTTTTTTGCTGTGGAGGTGCTTTGAAACAGATAACCTGCCAAGAGTGAATAATACCCTAAGAAGTCCAGAGATATCCCTGGTATAATTGGGGAGAAAGAATACATAATAAAAGAGTTTAGAGACAGAACCAGAGAGTGCTTCATTCAGAAGCTTTCTTTCTACTTAGTAGGAAAGAATGCCAAGAAATCAATTTTAGCAGTTTCAGAGTTTCTGGTGAATGAGTCAAACAATTTCACTTATCTTTCACTTTTCAAAAAACATTAAACAATGATGTTTTTACCTCCACATTATTTGGAGTACTTAGAATGGATGTTACAAGTATAATCTTTTAATAGCAGCCCTGTCAGTGAGAGTTAAGATTTAAGTAGACTACATAAATTCAGTTTTATTTAAGTAGATCAGAGGATCTCTTTTCTTCAAATAGTTATAATTTTGTCAATAACCCACATTTTAATTATTGAGCTTTTTTATGAATGTTTGTATTGGGCAGTAGAAATTCAATGTTATTGATGCTTTTTATCAAGTACTCACAATATGCACATTAACTGTGCACATTAACTTCTGCTGGTATTTATGCACTAATTTGTGTTCCTTTAAGAAGATATTTCCTCAGTAATTCCTTCATTAAAATTAAAAAATCCCTGGAAAACAGAACAAGAGGAGGTCTGTTAATAACATTCTATGTTCATTTAAAAGCCTTACTACAGAAATTAACTTTGAGAACTTAATTCTCTGAAAGAAGATCATCCTAAATTCACATTTGTGTTTTTTCTTGTTCAAATATCTCTTGGCAACTTATAGGAATCTGAGTGCTAGATATCAGAATTAGTTCAGAAGTAGTGGCAAAATGCCAGAGTGTTGTTTAGAAATAAATATCCTTCGCAGCTGGTAAAATAAAATGGACTATGCAACATAAAGAGATTTGTGTGCTTTTACTTACCTGGCTTATCTAAGAGCCTCGACTTTTTGCAGTAGTAAGCAAGCTCCTGTTCACAGTGCTCTGCTTGGTTAATTGTAGCCTGGAGCTGGCCTAGGCTGGCAGAGTATTTGAAAAACACAGTGTGTGGGTTCTCTCGATTGGCACTTCTGACTCTGGTTAGGTTGGTGCTGTTGTGCTGTATAATTGTCCACGTCGCATCTTTCAGAACACATGTGAGGAGTAATAAAGAACGAGAAGCAGTTGAAGAAGTTGGTAATGGGAAGAGAATGCGTGATGAAATCAGAAAAAAAAACAACTTTAAGGTGACTTGTTTGATCACAAAAAGTGCTTCGGGGTACGTGAAACAGAGACTTAAATCACTAAGCAAAAATGAAAACAATTAATCGTGGTTTCTATTTACAGGTAGATTATTGCACCATGATTGTAACAGGTATTCAACTAGTTATGAGTATTAAATAAAGAAGGAGAAAGTGAAGACAACCAAATATTTGTCTCAGAAATAAAACATTGTTGACTCAGTAAATTGCAGTGAAAGAATAGAAAGAAATAACACTTGGTACTGTTACTTTTCCCCACTTAAATAATGCATAAAACAACACCAGATTCTATCCCAGAATCTAACTACATTACATATATCCTTGTAACTTGGATTAATGTATTGTGTATGAAGCATTTTCTATTATACAAAAGCAGCTTGCATACACTGTATTTACTATAAAATGGGGATTATATGAAGTTGAGTTATTCTAAAATTAAAAAATCTAAAATTAAACAGTAGTCATTACAAAGGCTCATTCATTCTTCTGTTTTGTGCTTTTGCCAAGCCCCTTCTTCTGTGTATAGGAAAGAGCTGAGCTCATTTTATTTCAGCTCCTATTTTCAAAACCTGGAACAGTCTCAGTCTCCTGGTGAAAAAACCCTTTTCAAGGCAGAAGTGAGCAGGCTCCCAGTTAAACCTGGTCTGGGGCAGTCAGGGTCAGATTCATGGTTACCAATTCTTGCATCTTAATGGCCAACATAATTTGAAAAGGTGTGAGGAAACGTTATCTCTTTAATTTGTAGTATTTGATTATAATAGCTTTGACATTCTTATAGTAGTATTTCTAACTGTTCAACAGAATTCAATTCTAACAGAATTTAACAGAATTGTATTATAATTCACCAGCTGCCTACAGGCCACAGGTGGCAGACATTATAAGACTTTTATAGAGAGGAAAGAACTGAGGGTCATTTAAAGACAAGTAGCAATCAGGAAATCTAAATGAAATATCTTTTTATGTAATTATAAGTTTCGATTAAGGGTATGATTATAGTGTCAAAAAACAGATGTCTAGAAATCTGGCAGATTTAGATTTTGGTTTTTTTCGGATGCAGGTTTTTTTGTTTGTTTGTTTTTTTCTGTTTGTTTTTTGTACACGTACATACACACAGACAATAAATATATAGCTAAATGCTAAATTACACTGAACATAAAAATAAAGACAAGCAGGTCAGTTGTTAGACTCGCTGTCACACCCCCAAATATACAAAGGAAAAGGAAAAACAGTGCACTGCAAAGTTTGGTCATCTTAATTGACAGTGTGGACTGTGGGCTTTTCACTCTGAAAACTATCCCCAAGAATAAAACCAGGGAATGGCACTTCCCTCACAGCTGCCTGAAAATAGAGCCCCATGAATGTCAAAGACGAAATGTGGGCATCTGCCTTCCCTGCCTCTGGTGGGAAAGAGGGAATACCAGTCGTGAGGAAACTGGGAACAAAACAAATACAGAAGATTCATCCTGTCAGGATCTATCTTGAGCTGAAGAACTGATCAATGACGTTTGCTTAATGTGGTGAATAAGGAGTGACTGAGGAGAACAGCAACAGCTGTTCACGGACACACAAGGATAAATCAGACACTACACTGCACCTTGGAGAGTTATACCCACTTGAAAAAATTGTCATTTTTCTGCCATGATTCTTTGGGTTCTTTTAGTCTCATAGGACACTAGGATATTTCTTTTTAAGAGCCTGTGCCAATCTGAAGTGTGCTCACTGTAAGCTAGCACAGTTCACTTTACAAGTCAGACTAGTTAAGTTGCACAGACCGACTGAAATTATAAGCATTTTATTATTTCAACATAACTAATATGTATTCTTTACATCACAGTGAAAATCAACAAATGCCACTATCAGACACCTTCTCATGAAACAGATGTGACCATAAATTTTTCAACATTAAAAGCTTGTGGAAAGGTTTGTAAGTCAAGTTCTCAACACTTAGGGCATACCTAAATCAATACAAACCTAACCTATTCATGTAGTCTTTTAAACACCTAGAGCTGTGTAAAAATGTATTTTTGTCACACAAAACCATGAAGTGTTTCCATCACTTTTTCTGGAAAGCAATTTGAATAAACAGGGGGCTAAGTAAAAAGAAAAGGAAACAACACAAATCATGCAATAATAAATTTCAAAAAGCCATGTAAATGTAAGATTTGTTGAAAGGACATATATCAATACACCATATACCATACAGAGATCAAGTCATTTGTTAAACAGCAGACTGACAACCAGCTCTGTTACCTGGAACTTCTAATTATCTAAGTGATCAGATTCAAAGAACTGGTGGCAGTGGAAGAAACAGGGTGCCTGAAAGTGAGGCTGCAAAAGTCCCACTGGTTGCATTTGTATTCTCCAAAAGCTCTCCTTGCAGTTTGAAATATGAAATTTAACACCTATATCACTCACAATAAAGGGTAGGTCTGAATTACAATTTTTCAGAAGGCTACCAGAGGTGAAAAAAATCAGCAAATTTCTCATAAAACACAACTTATTTCCCATTTCCTTAAGTGTCCTCAAGAGGCTTCAACAAAGCTGATCCTCAGAAATGAACTAGTATGACACTGTATTCATATGGAACACGTCCCATTTATGGAAAGCACAATAGCAATGCTGTGTTAGCTTCACAGCCTGAATCCTGTTATTATTCTAATTTCTCTGCCTAGTTCTTTGTCCGATATCCTGAGCTGAGGAGTCACCTTTGTTTTGTTGTGCGTGTTTGCATTACGGGAGCTGCAGAGGTTCCTCACTGGACAACTCATGTTTCAGTCTAATGAGCTGCAAGTTAAGGAAGTTTATCACCTCACCTGTCATATTACAGTAGACGAGAAACGGTCCCAAGGGGCCACTTCCATCGGAATCGATACTGTAAAAGCCTGAAGTGTTCCCTCTGTGCTTATAGGCTTCACACGATTGCTCATAGATGGCTGGAAAAGAGAGCACATTCCATCACAAATGTTAGGGCATAATTTGGCCTTTTATTCAGGGAATTTAAAAAAACAAAAACAAAAACAAAAAACCCCCCCCAACTGAAGTTGGGAAAAGAATTTGGGTTTGCGTGTTCACCGCTAAAGAATGAAAAAGAAATCGCGCCACCAAAACTGTGATTTCATTACAAATTTTTAAGCGCATTTGGTTTTATCCTGGAGACCACGAGAGTCATTTTTAAGCATTTTCTTCGCTATTTCAAGCTAAAAACTTCAGGGAGGAAAACACGAAATGTGGGTGAGTAAATCACTGGAAAAATGCTGAATAATGGTAGAATGCCAGTGGTATTACTTAGACCCTGGTAATAAGATTTTGAGGAAACAATCATTAACTACCTCCACCAAATCAGATTTTTGTTGCTGTTGTTGTTGCATACAGCAGAAGGTAAGCATTTTTTTGGCTTTCACACATCTTATTTTCTTCCTTTTCTAAAAGGAAAGGCAAGTAACTTGTCAGAGACTTCAGTAAAAGAAGAAAATAAGCAACGACAAAATGACAGCTCCTTGGTCCCTTGTCATGTATACTTTATATCACTCAAAGCCTAAAAGAAAAGTCTGTGGTGACTTCTTCACGATCAAATATCTGAGGAAAAGAAAGACACACGAGTCCACCTCTGTAACTGTATCTCAGGCACAACTGGTCATAACCCCACAGCTAGACCACATTAGCTTAAATTCTCCCTTAGCCACTATATTTCTATTGAACAGTCATAATGTTCTGGACTTTCTTTCCAAAATTAAACTGTGTGGTCTGCTAGTTATTATCAAGACTTGAAAAAATTCTACCAAAAACAATGAGCCATTAGGTTAATAACAAAAAGTAGTTATGAGCTCTGTACAAATAAAACCAAGCTGACAGTGATTATTAAGTCCAGAAGATTCTGATTTATATAAATTCAGCTTTTTTCAATAATTTTTTAAATAAGATATAAAGTATTAGTGTAGTAATCCAAAAGGTGTGCTAGTATTTTTTTAAAAAAACTCTAGATTTTGAAGAGTGTGATCTCTCTATTCTTTTTTTTGCCTGTTGGTTACAGACATTATATGGCAACACCAATGAAAAAGACAATTCACTCAGATTGCTGACTCTGAAATATTCAGAGTCACAATTTATGCAATTTTCAAATGGAATTTTGTGGTTCCTCACAGTAAATAGTCTCAGTTAAATTTAGACACAACAAAGGAAGTTCAAATGTTCATTAATTTACTTTTGACAATTAAAAAGAGTTAGATAACTCATCAGATCATTTGATTTCTCACTAAGTCCTAACCATCAGGAAACCACAGCCTCCATCTGTCCTCATAGGCATCATCAGTTGATTCAATTTATGACTTTTCAAATAGTAATCTATCAAATCACCTTCATCTTTACCTTGGACTTAAATGTTTAATGTTATACACTGTGGGTGTTCAAAAGCAGGTGTACTATTGGAACCCTAAGTTACACAGTTTTTCTTAATGCTATTATTTATGCCACTGTGTTCTTCACAACTTCTTCTGAAAGCAGTGATTTCTCAAAAAATCCTGTGTGTGTAGACACACGTCATTTTTGTAAATGTTGCCACAAAGGACTGTAAAGATTTTATATGGACCACTTATAAGGAGAGAATTATTTATCTGATCATTAAGACAGTCTTTGAATTTTTTTTAAAATTACCAGTAAACTTTCATAGGATTTTCTAATTATTAGAAGTACACAAAAGTACTTATTTTATTGTTTTCCCAGAACATGCTGAAAGCAGTAGAAACGTGAAAATAGATGTTACTTTCAATTAGTTTTTTAATTATTTATTTTGTTTTCTCCTGATCTACTTCCTGATTTAGCAAACTACATAAACACGTAGTCCCACTGTTCCCGAAAAAAAATGAATATTAATTGTTGTGATGAATAAAAATTATTTTTTACACACATTTCTAAATTATTTGGTGATTCAGAACATGGATGGGAGAGGATACTACTGACCATCTCATGTAAAATACGAAAAATGTGAAAGAAAAACAAAGAGTTAAACTTTCAGTGAATTTTTGTTGCTACATAAATTCTCAAGACATTTCCTTGAACCAGATTGTGAGTTTTTTCCAGGACCAAAAATACTTTATGAATGATCAATACAAATAGGTTTTGATGTGTTTGTTTTGTTTTGTTTTGTGTTTTTTGTTTTGTTTTTTTTTTTTGTTTTCCTTTGGTTGTTTTTTTTTGGTTGTTTTCTGTTTAGTTTTTGTTGTTTGTTTTTTTTTTTGTTTGGGGTTTTTTTGTTTTGTGGTTTTTGTTTGGTTTTAGGGTTTTTTGGGGGGTTTTTTGTGGGTTTTTTTGTTGTTTGTTTGTTTGTTTGTTTGTTTGTTTTGTGGTGAAAAAATTCAATCAAAAATAAAAGCATAGAAAACAGAAAACATCTTAGACTCACGATAGTGACAAGTAGCTCCCTCGTAACCAGTGTTGGCACAGTTGCAGTGGAAGCTGTTCCAGGACTGTGAGCACTTCCCACCATGTTCACAGTAATTAGGCAAACACCTTAAGTGAAAAACAAAGAGCATTTCCACTCTTTAATTTTCCGCTCATTTACACGTCACTTGTACTTATCAAGAAATGCAAAATCCTGGAAAAGAAGTGCAATAGCATGAAGGAAGCCTTCAAGCTCACCAAGGAACACGTCAACACAAGCACAAGAAAATTACGAGGATTTCTTCCCTGGTATTCCTACTTATTGCCGCCCTTGTTGCCCACACAGAAGCAGCTCTGCAGTGTTTGACATCCTGCTTTGCTGAGCTGCTGAGCTCTTTGGGTTGGAAGTCAGCTTAAAGAAGACAGAAGTTCTCCATCAACCTGCACCTCAGGAAGTCTTCCATCATCCCCACACCACCATTGGCAATCAGAGCTCAAATCAGTCCAGCAGTTTAATTCCCTAGGCAGCCTCATCTCCTCGGATGGTGAGATTGACGGAGAGACAGACAACAGGTTAGCAAAGGCATACAGTGCCTTCAGAGAGCTTCATAAAAGAGTTTGGTGAAATAAACACCTGAAGAAAAGTTCCAAGGTCAGTGTTTACAGAGCCATAGTGCTGTCTACTCTCTCATATGGATCTGAATCCTGGGTCATCTACAGCCACCACCTGCGACTCCTGGAACGCTTCCATCAACGCTGCCTCCGAACAATCCTGAACATCCACTGGTCAGATGATGTGACCAATCCATCTGTTCTAGAACAGGCAGCAGTCCCAAGCATTGAGGCCATGTTGCTGAGAACACAGCTGTGCTGGGCAGGGCACGTCTCCAGGATGAAGGACCAACCACCCCCTCCCTAAGATCCTGCTTTATGGTGAACTTGCCACCGGCTGCTGCAAGAGAGGAGCCCCAAAGAGGAGATACAAGGACTGCCTGAAACAACATCTCAGCCTTGGCCATATTGATCACCAGAACTGGTCTGCTCTGGCCTCCAATCAGGAGGTCTGGAGACACCCCATCTCTAACGCTGCTGATGCCTTTGAGAACGCAGCAGGATCACCCTTGAGGAGAAAAGACAACGCAGAAAGAATCGTGTCTTGCAGAATTTCCCACCTAAGGAGTCTTTCTGCTGTGCCTTTTGCAACCGGACGTGTCTGTCTCGTATTGGCCTTTTCAGCCACCAGTGTCTTTGTAACAAACGTGGGCAGAGCCCTTCCCAAATCTTCGTTCACAAAGCCAGGCCATGATGATGAAAGCTCGTCTCTCTCCCTGGGCACTGCATGACTAACCTAAGCATTTCCTCAGGCTACTGTAACCATCAACATAAAGTGGCAATAGCAAAGTGCATCAGCTGAGCATTAGAAGCAAGAACTATCTCCCCCATTTGTTCCAAGGGAAATCAAATGCTTCTGAAAGTTTATTCCGTGTGCTATTGTTCATATCTGTCGCGCTGTTTTTTGGCTGAGTGGGTTATGATCAACCCATCAGAGTCGCAAAAGTAAATAAATCTACAGAAAAAAAAAATCTTCAATCGCAAAGCCTGGCCATGATTCCTATTGCTTATAACGAATATCCTAATTACGCAAAAAAAGGCTGTGAAATGGAACAGAAATAAAGTGTAAGCTGCAGATTTGTTACTTATTACCCATTCAGCTGTCTGCAATTCAATAGAGGCTGATAAACTAATGAAAGGTTTATGCCAGTTGATAATTCACTGGCAAGTTTTGCTACGGAAATGATTTCTTCACAAGGTGTGTCACAACAAAGAAGCATCATGCTAGATTTCTTTCTGCTCTTGTAAAAATAATAGAAAATTAAAAATAAAAAAAGAAAAATCACCTGAAAAATAAACCTGACCACTTCTAGAAAGAGTTCAGTTTGTTGATTCCAACACAACAAGTAAACTACCAGTAAAGCCATTCTGGTGATATGATAAGAAACATGAAGAATTCTGGTAACTTGCTCTTAGGTTTGCAGTGGTTGACTGAAAAAATAATTTTAATAATCACTGCTTAATATTTTACAGCATTGTACTAAATTATAACATAGTCATGAGGTATAAAAAGAAAAATTACTCTTTTTTTATATATACAACAGAAAATGTATTGAAACAGATTGACACACTTTAACTAAATATTAACTAGTTTAGATATTAACACTTTAGAAATTAGTTAACATTCTAACTGCACCAAGGGTATATGTATGTATATGTATACATATATGTATATCTATATCTATATGTATATGCATACGTATATGTATACATTATATAGCTGAGAAAGTATAAAATGGCTTTACTGTTGACATTAGCCACAAAAAAAAAAATTAAAAAATAAATAGACCCACTAATATTCATGGGATCTAAAAATACCTTTTTATTAATGCAAGAAATCTTAGGAGGATATGAAATTAGAACAGCAGAAAGTCCAGCATTTAACATATCTGCCCTATGAATAATTCAGAGCCTGCGTACGTTCACTCCTCATGTCACTCATTTTATCTTCCTTTCATGTTTATAAGCAAGGACAAAGAGAGATTTTTTCACAGGAGGGAAGAAAAAAAAAGAAGTAGCAGGCGAAAAACAAGTAAAGTAATAAAGTGATATAGGTCACCTATTTTCAAGGAAGTCTATGACATTTTTTGCCAGTGAAAGAGCTGATCTTTTATCTGTTCTCTCACAGAGTGTATTCCTAAGACAAGTCAAGGGATGATATATGTCTCAATGAGCTCTGTTTTGGAACCTGAAAATAAGCTTTAGGCACCGGGCTTACAATAATTTGGATTTTAAATATGTTGTTCGATGGAATTACCTAAATATGCATAGTAGTGTTTCTTAATTTAGCTTTCTGTGGGTATAACTAACCATCAGTTATTAAAAATACACATTTGTAGCACAACTGCCACTCAAGATTTTCAGGGCATCCACTGACAGCTGCTCTGCTTCTGTGCATTTCAGTCATAGAATTTCTTGTCTTATTCCTTTTCGATAAAGACATCATTATCCAAAAATTGTAAGTGATTTACATGGCCTTTCCTTCTATTGACTCCCTGTCCCTGTTAATTAATTTTCTTAAGAGTGTTCACAAGATGAAAAGCTTAGATGAAATTGGTGACGCTTGAACCAACTTTAATGAAAGTGAAAACAAGGTAAGAGTGCAATTTAAATGTTTTAACATTAAATTTCACATCTTCCCTCTTCCTCAGAATGTCTAATAGAAAGTAGCCATGAGCTGCATCAAAGTTAACGTGTAATTACATTTTATGCTGTGGCCCTACCCAAAACAGGATTTGTAACAGAGCTTTCTCTGAGGAAACCAATCTTATAACAAAAATATTTCTTATGTTTGAAACAGAATTTCTAATTCTTCATCTGTAAGAGGTAATTTTTGGATTCATCATCATGGTTGCTAAAAGCAGAAAAGCGACAGGTGATTAAACATTTGTCACATATTTCTTGATAATATGCTTTTAAGTGTAAGCCATTTGAAAATGATACTATTTTAAACCAAGGCAACAGGATGTTAATAATCATAAACTAATGTACAGAGGAGGATACTGATCCAGAATATGAATACACTTTTGATAAAGAAGGGAAAAAAATAGGAACTTTGTCTGCCAATTACCAGCTAGCCACATTTTTTGTGCACTATTTCTTTATCATTGTTCCAAACAATGGCTAAAAGATACTTTAAAAGGAGTGAGTAATTGCTGCAATTTTAATTTCTATTATTGCTTTATTCTTCAGTTTAAAAAAAAAAAAAAAAAGAGAGAGAGAGAAAAAAAGTATTGGAGAACTGTCCAGTAACCATCATTTCAGTTTTTGGCTTTTTTTTTTTTTTTAAACATATAAAGCCATTTAATCTGGTTTTTGTAAAATTGTATGTTCCTGTGTAGGGCTTGATGTAATTATGACAGGTTCATCTAGTACTCTCCCTTCAGAGGCTAAATGTGCTAACTTTGTAAGGCATTTAAATGACACTGTGTCCTTTAAAGTTATGTTGTCAATGGTTTGTGTATAATTAGCAGTTATTAAACCAATATATATTGATAAAGGAGATGAGAGAAAATATGTTAAGGAGAAATATATGAAAATAATTGCTTGAATGTCCAGGAGGTCTATGAGCATTAGAACAATATAGAAAGATATTATGCAACGAAATGGCTAAATGAAGGGGCATGGGAAGAAGTCAAAAAGTCAAAATAATTTAAGAACAGGACGAAGAATTGGAAAGTTTATGGAATTGAGAAAACTGAAAATAAGAAAACAGTATATAAAAAGAAGAAAAATTAATATCTCAACAAATAAATGAATGGTTAGCTAACATATGTCCGTGAGGACTGTAAATCTGATAAAGAATACTTATCATATGTTAAATGTGTATATATGTGATAAAGCATGGATTCAGTAGAGTTATTTTCAGTTTATTTACTGCTGCATATAAAGACAGGTCACTATGCAAAAAGTAAATTTTATTTGCCTTCCTGCCCTTTAAATGGGTAAAACTACTACATTTAGTGGTCCATCATTTCTACTACAAAAGCCATCAATAACGCCAGAATTTGGGTCATGCTTCACTATTCAGAATTAGAGATGCAAAGACTCCCATAAAGACTCCAAGACAAAGAAGGGGATTGTTTGTGCTCAGCTGTAGGGGAGACATTTACCCTCAGGAGCACAGTGGCAAAAGTGTTGATTAGCTTAAGGCAACCAAACAATGTATAAATCATTGTAGGAAGAAAATATTTTCTCTCCAATGATATGTGCACAGGATCACACCTGATAAAAATTGTTTAATACATGCAAGCAGTTTTAATGTTGCCAAAGAAGAATGTGTCACTTCAGCTGGGATTTAAGGTTGGGACGTAGAACTAGTTTGATAGAGAGATACATAAAATTTGTTCCAGATGATGAGCTGCAGATATCAAAAGAAATTAAAGGAATGATGAAATGATTGTGTGAGGAAACTTGGTCCCAGGACCAAGATAGAACAGGACCAGGAAGGCTTTTTAAAAGCACTCTATTTTGAAATAAAATATAATGAGGATAACAAAATTGATAAAAATGTGTGGCTTAAAATTGTATTTTGATAAATTAGGAAGACATATGCTAAGCATGCTGAGAGATGAAAACTAAATCTAGCAGAGCCAGTGCAAAAAAAGTACAACAGTCAAGATATAAGAAGAGACATAAATTAACATTAGCATATTTTAGAGAAAACAAGACCAAAAAAAAAACTTTCCACAGAAGTTTTTTTTTTCCCTTTTTTGTTTCCCTTTGAGAAAACATATATAATTTTGATGAAGTTTGAAAGTAACATAAAGTTAAAAGAAAAAAAAAAATGGTCAACACAGTGTCAGAAAGTAATAAAAACACTTTGAAAAGGTTGTGGTTGGGAGGTTTAAGTGTCTTACACAAGTCCTCATTGAAAGAAAAAACCCAGCAACAAAACAGATGGCAGTGGTATTGACATAAATGAACATGGTAACTACTTTTATGTGCTATAAAAGTTCAGCAAAATAAAAACATGAGGAGGGACTATATAAAAAAACTAAGCTCTTTGATTCAGTGCTTAAAAACAATAAAAACAGTAATTAAAAGGGAAGGGTGCAGTTTCAAATAAATTGAATTTGCATTGAATTAAAGAGAAGTATTATGACACTTGAGATACTGGAAGTAATGCTGGATTTTTTCTATATATTGAGATTCAAAGAGTGGCTTTATACATATTTATACACACAAAAAACCATATGTACAAAATTACATGCTATGGTCACTCATAGCTGAAAACTGCAATAACTACATATAAAAATGGGTTGAGCCTAAAGGAGTAGTTTGCAAGAAAGCTAAAAAAAACCGTGAATGTATGCTGCATTCCAAATACAAGTCCCTAGCAAGTCATAGAGTAAGTTTTGACTGAAGGCAAACTCTGTTTTGGCATATGTCTATCACACTTAGTGCCTTCTGCAAAGTCAGAATCAGAATTAGTTCAGTAAGGGATACAATTAGCACAAGAATCATATCTATATCTATATATAGATATATATAGATATTATAAATATATATATCTATATATATGAAAACTGTGTATGTTTTTAATATGTGAAAGCTGTTGAAATATTAATGAGAATGCACATTACAACACAATCAAAAGGATCACGTTGTAGGCAAAACTTTTATTCTCTTTTTTGGTGGTTTCTCTCCTTAAACTTTTATGAACAATTAGGTAAAGAACTAGTTGGTTTTCATTTTTGTCTTTGATCTACAAGGAGCTGTGACTGCCTCCAAAATAGCAATCATGATAGATGTACCCTGTGTTATCTCTATGAATTGAAAGCAGGTCACAGAAACAGGTCTGTGTAGCCATAGGTTGGCTATGGTTTTGAAGAAGATATCTGCCTATCGTGCTTTTCCCAAAGAAAGTAATTTTTGAAAGTCTTATAATTCAAAGGCCATACTTTGCTAGATCAAAAGGCACTTTATGAGGACTAGAAATACAGAAAGTGAGGGAGAAGTGTTTACAAGCACATCATTCCCCTGCCTGTTGTGTCGTTTCAGTACAGCCTTACAAGAAAACCACGTTTGGGTTAAAGCAGACTTTGCAGAGATGCCTGTGACTGCAGCCTCCGGCGTCTATAGAAGAAAAGTTCAGCTGCTACCTGTTCATGTGGCTGCTCCTTATCTTCTCAGCAGCCTCTGTTGTTCTGCAACACCCCCTCTGCTTTCTCTACACTGAGCTCCAGCAATGTCTTTCTATCAAACATTTCCACTTCCAGGAAGGTATATAAGTCTTTCCTCCCTGTGGAGGGAGACACTTCAACTAGTTACTCTGTCAGATGCTAATTTTGAAACAGGAGCCAGGCCTAAAAGAGTTAACTGAGATATCTTGGCCTGCTAACAAACCCAATACCTGTGTTGCTGGAAGAACATTTTAGGAGCACTGGTTAATCTCATGTTCTGTTCTGCTCACTGGACCAAAGGCCTTATTATAGAAAGAATAGGAGTAGTACACACACAGTAATAAATTAGGTAAACTAGACCTTTGAATAAGATCTAGAAGGCCCAGAGCCAGGATTTTACAAGCTTGAAGAATTCAGGTCACCTCATTGAAGAGGTCAAATTGAGGAAGACGTCCATGGTGACCACCAGAGGGATGAAGGCTTGAGGAGAAAACCCCACAGTAGAAGACTGGGCATGTCTGGAAAGACTCTGCCCAGAGACCAGCCTGCTTATTAATATGTATAATAAATGATGTAACCATGGATCTAAAGTGTATAAAATGGCTTGCTTTTGCACTTTCAAGTTGAGCAAGTTTGTCCAGCATGAGCTGGCTTGCTCCCGGTGTTGAATAAACAAATACCTTGCTGCTTAAAGATAAAAAAATGTCTCTGAGCAGTCTTTTGGGTGGATTCAATTGCAATTTATGAGATTAGTTCTGACCATAGTCTAAAAGGCAATTGCTCACTCACTGTGATGGATACTCTCTATTGAGTTCCTGATGGACAGAATATAGGAAACAGCAATAACTTGTAAAAACATAGCATTTAAAAGGGTGAGTGGGACTCATGTCACAGGAGAGGATTCATGTCTGCAGCTTTACTTGAAAAGAAAGATATTTAAAATTTGTCAGAAAAAAAATAATTTTAAACAAAGTTTGTTTAATTTTATTTGCGGCACACAGAAGTCTATTTGCTGTGCTATGTATTCTGCATTTATTCTTACAAAAGAAGCACCATGCTATTTTGTAACTGTACTGTTCTTTGTCATCAAACCACTATAACAAAGAGAACATTGAAATAAATAAATAAATGAGTAAACATTGTGTTCTTACCTGTCCGTAATGCCACACAAATCTATCTGAAGATCACTGAAATTGCCAAAATCATTCTGCTGGACTGAGATCATATCCACTGCTTTGTTACCAATGGAAATGAGCCTCATGCATCCTTGAAAACCACCAAGTGAGGTATTACATTCAGAAACATTTCCACTTCTAGGACAGCCTGAAAGAGGAATAGAAACTGGAGCTGAAAAGAAATACTTTGTTGAAAAAATTACATATTCCAAAAGTAGTCTGAAGTTTCATAATCTCCATATGTTTTAAACTTCATGGGTAGAAGACTTTTGCCTTCTGATTATGCATGATTGTGTGACTATAATGAAATACTTCTCAGCAGTCTCACTGGTTTTAAAGCATATGCAAAAACATCACTAAAATTTTTGGTAAAGGATAACCTAAGCAACAGTTTCAAGGCAATGAATGGAATCAGGTATGAACAGATTGATTGGGAGATCTTAGTCACAAAATTAGATTAGATTACAAGGTCACATGGCTTGACCAAGTTTTAAGTCACAATTGAAATCAAGACAAAAATTATTTACTAAGTACAGCCATTTTATTTTATCAACTGTCAAGAAGATTTTGTAAAGTACTGAAGAGAATTTCTCAGTGCAGATCATCAATGACTCAACCAGGAGAGATGCTCCACTGGACTTTGCTACTCATGAACCAGTTAAAAATGGCTGAAAATGTGAAGGTCAAGGGCAGTCTTGGTTACAGCAAACATGAGGTTTTGGAGTTTATGAACCACAAAAAGGTGAGCAAGAAAAAAAAAAAAAAAAAAAACAACCAAAAAACCAGAATTACAACCCTGAATTTCAGAAGAGCCAAAGTTGTTCTGTCCAGGACCTTGTTCAGAAGGATACCATCAGAAATTCCCTTGGAGAGCAAGGAGGTTGAATAGTTTTTAACAGAAAGCCCTTTAGAGCATAAGGAAAGTCCATAGTGATATGAAAATTGTTTAGTAAGTGTGGCATAAGGCCTGCAAATGTAATCATGGAGCTCCTGAGTGAGTGCAAACATGAGAAGAAAGTACACAAAATGTGGTAGCAGGGACGAGCAACGTGGAGGGGAATACAAAGACATTCTCTGCATATCTGGGAGTGTAGTTAGGAAACCAGGTGGAGTTAAGACTTATCAAAGAAGTCGAAGTGCAACAAAAAGGTTTCTGTAGGTGCAACAGTAGCAAAAGGAAGGTTAAAGAGATCCTGGATGCACTAATCCATGGGGCAGGAGACCTAGTGACAAGTCTTGCGAAGAACTGTTTCCTCCAAGGCTTTTTTCTTCACTGATGAAATTAATCCTTAGGCTTCCCATGTCCTAGAACGGTATGAAAAAGGAATGCAGTGCCCACAATAAAGGAAGAATGAGTCCAGGGTGCTTCTGAGGATACTGCAGGAGCTGGTCGATGCCATTTCAACAATTGCCATTGTCGTTGTGAATTTGTTAACATTTTAACCTTCAAAGGGTCCTGGCAATTTGCTGAATGTCCTGGTGACTGGAAAAGGTAGAAGTTACACCCGTCTACAAGAGACTAGAGGGCAGTTAGACTCATTGCAGGCCCTACAAATTCACAAAGCCTCTTAGAAGCCATTTCTGAACACGTAAAGGACGAGAAGTTAAACTGGTTAACTTTAACTTCAAACCTAAATTATGCCTGACCAAGGTATTTGTTTTCTTTGCCGAAGTGACAAGCACTGCAGACAAAGAGAGAGCAGTGAGCATTGCATATCTTGACTTTAGCAAAGACTCTAACAGTTTTGTATAGTGTCCCTATCTCCAGATTCATGGTAGATGGGTGGGTTAAGCAGACAAATGATGAGGCAAAGTCCAGGTGATGAACAGAAGGTTCTTCAGAGGTCAGTAGGTACTCACACTGTTTAATATCTTCATTAATGACCTTGGTGACGAGACAGAGTAAACTTTCAGCAAGCCTGTGACTGATACCAAATTGGGGGCAGGGATCAAATGTTGGCAAGCAGGGCTAGAGCTCAGAGGGACCTGGGTGGGCTGGAAAAACAAGGTGACAGGAATGCCATGAAATTCAGCAAGAACAAGATCAAGGTTTTTAATCTGAGATGGAACAAGTCCATGTAACTATCCAAGCTGGAGGATAACTGCTCAGAGACAGGTCTGGGGTCCCAGAGACCACTGAACAGATCACGAGCCAGGAACGTGCCCTTGCATCACAGCAGGCCAATGAACTTCTGGGATGTATTATCAAGAGCGCAGTCAGCAAATCTGGGGAAGTGGTCCTTCCCTCTATATGGCACTTGTGAGACCATAAGTGGAGTGCTGTAGTTCTGGGCTGCCCAGCACAGGAAAGACATCAATGTCCTGGAATGAGGCCACTGGAGGGCTCCAAGACAGCTGGGAAGCTGAAGGTACTTACGAGGAGAGGCTGAAAGACCTGGGCCTGCTCAGCCTTAAGAAGATAAAGCCATCTGATAAGATGACACAGAGGAGATAGAGCAAGACCACTTTCAAAAGTGCACAGTGATGGGACAACAGGCAAAGGACAAAATCAAAAGCTGGCAAATTCTGATCAGACACGAGCAACAAGTGTTTTCACTGTGAAGGTGGTCAATATGAGAATGGTTTGCCCAGAGAAGTCTTGCGATTTCCATCCTGAGCTGTTCAGAGCCCTGTACCTCTGATCTAATCAGGCTTGTGCAGAACAGAGGGTTAGACTACATAACATCTGAATGTCCAGTTCAACCTTTGAATAGCAGTCTGTAAGTACCTAATATTGTGGCTTATCTATTGCCTTGCTGCCCCCAAAATGCCTTGCTCACTGATTGCCTAATTAAGCACTGTTCACTGTTCACTAATTAAGTACTGTTAATAAATCAATAAATTGCTTTGATCCTGACTTGATTTAAACCATATCCATCGAGCAGTTTTTCCCAGTGGTAGCTAAACACTGCACTACAAATGCTTAAAAGAGTTTTATTTTGGACTTCTTCCAAGGGATAGTATGGCTTCTGGAATGATGGGCAAGGGTCATCCTTTGATCTTAGTCAAACAATACTGCCCTCTGGTTCAGAGCTTTGAAGACCTTGTTTCATGATGTTAGGAAGAAGTGAGTTTTAAGACACTTCTTTGTTTCACAGAGCTAATGGGTACTTTTGAAATCCTGTAAAGGCAGTGCAGAGGTTTATGATACAGAAAAACAAAATGACAGTGGAAACTAGTAAATATATTCAAATGAGTGTACAACAACCTAAATAGTATAGATATCTTTTTGAGAAATATAACTTGGAAAATGAACTAAACCCTAAATTTAACATCTCAGTAAGTTTACAGTGTGTTTTATTCTGTTGAGGAACCAAACTGTTCAAAGTAATTATAACCTTTCTACAGGAAAATATTCATTATCTAGTTGATATACTGCTTTAAGAACAACAAATCCAAGGACTTGCAAAAGTCCACATAAGAACACAGTAAGTTTCCAGTACCACACACAGTTAAACAAATCAATTATAGGTCTAACTATGTGCTTTATAGCTTTCTACAATTGAATGGTAACATAAATTCTTTCATTTATGGTGAAAAATATGATGTTCGTTTAAGAATGAGGAACTTCCAGTGGAGTTCATATTTATAAAAAACAAATAAAAAAGGACAGAGAAAGCAGTAAAAAAGTTTATATATCTTTTACAATTAGGTATTTTACAAAATTCTGTCTCAGATATTTTTCTCGGTGTCTCTCTTTTCAAATTTGTCTTCTGGTTCTGTTAGAGAAAAGACAATACCATTAATGTTAATGAAATTGTGTTTCTTTATAATTGTAGACTGGATATTAAAGATAAGAATAAATCCTTTAATCATGAAATTTACATTGCTTATTGCAATATTAAATAGTCCCATTTTCCATTATAGTTGCAATGACTTATCATTCCATGAATTAGAGAGGTTGTAGATCCTTGATGATAGCAGGAATAGAAATTTGCTGATATAACATCAAAGTATTTCTATGTTTATTACACATTTTCCTAGTTAAGCATACATGTTTCCTGCATACTTCTTATTCATTAAAACAGGTAAACTAATCACCATGTCCCCAGGACATCTCTCCTGGAAGGCTGATACTCCTATTTTTAACAGCCAGCATACAGAAACGTGGTAAATATTCGTATAAACTTAGAAAGAAAGCCAATATTCATTATCTACATTTCGACAGTATTATGTGCCATAACGTTTTAATAAACAATTTTTGTAAACTCACAAACCCACTACTAGTATTCCCAAACTTTGTATGATCTGCACAAGCTGCAGATTCAGCTATAAGGCTGAAATCAGAGAATCTGAGGGGTAGACAGACAGTACTTTCAGTGTTCTTGGAATTACAAAAGACAAATACGAATGTCCTTGTATAACTTAATGGAATAATGGTGCTTTTTGTAACTGCCCACATCCCTCCTGATCTGTTCACCTGTGTCATCAACCCCGCAATGGGGATAATCACCTGATCAGAGATTTGGGAACCAGAAGCAACACGGAAGGCACTATTCAAGGTATCTTTAGTAGAGAACTGTAGATGCCAGATGCAAAAAGTCATGTGGATGTTCATGTAGCAGTTACTGTACTTGGAGTCTGCTTGTGAGCACAGAATTTATTCAAAACCTATTCTTTCAAGGGAAGTGATCTGTGGAAAATGACTTAGTCAATACTCATTTGGTTTGCATACATTCTTCAGCTTTCTCAGAAATTTGAGATTTGTTAATAAATAGTTGAAGCATTAGTCTGGTATTGAATAATGCACTCAGATGCTGTTTATCATTGCTATTATGTAGTCCATTCTCAATAGAATTATATATAACAACCTGCTCAACTCTATCAGTTACAACACGTCATTAATGACAAAATGACAAAATGGAGATAGCTAAGTGTCATTTTTTTAGGTACAAATTATATTCTTCAAACATAGAAAAGTTGTGTCACTCTGTTAAAAAAAAAGATAAAAGAGTCTATCATATAAAGAGGATATTTGCACAGGTAAGTAAACATTCACTTAAGGTGAAAACTTGAGGTAATCCCAGCGGAAGATTCTCAAAAAAATTTATTCAACAAAACAATAAGTCTTTGTGTGTCTTTTTGGTTGCCAGCCAGACTATATTCAATTATCAGAGCATGATGCAAGTTATGATGATCTAAAAAGTGACCAAGGATATAGGATGGTGATTTATTCTAGCCAACATGGTAAAATTTTAAGCAAACAGAAACTCACAACATCGTAACAGCATCTGAAAAAAACCCAGCCCCTTTGAAAGATAACCAAGCTAGGCAAAGAAGACTTGAGGCAAACAAAACAGTTCTTGTAATTTGATTAGATGTGTGGGATATTGCAAACATAAATAAGCAACATATTTCACCTCCAAAGTAGAAAACATCTCCTGAAAAAATTTGCAGAGGTGTGGAGGCATGAGCAGATGAGGTCACATCACTGTCCACTGTCACACTGATACGACTCCTTTTGACAGAGAGAGAGACAGAATGCCACTGGCCATCGTTTAATCCAGCACCTGGAAATGAAATTTAAAAGTCAATATTAAATAAATTAAGTGTAGACTTCCACTATTTGTTAAACTACCTAAGTGTTACAGTCTTGAAAGGAGGAGGGACTGGTAGAGCAATCATAGCCCACATAAAATCTCCAAGTGAAAGCGAATTGAAAAAGAATTAATAAGCACAAGTGTCTTTTGTCAAGACAGAACCTTGCTTCACATTTGACAAATAAAAAATAAAAGTACTTCAGTGAATAAGCCTTACTGTAGTAATGCCCCTAATTATATGTAATACATCCATTTAATGTAATGACTGAGAAAACTATCCTCTCAATCTAAGGAGGTTATCATTAAGACATCATTTTGATGGCTGATACAGTATTTTACACATCATGCATATTTCTACTGCACTGTTACAAAGAATTTCTTCCTATTTTAAAATAAAAAATAGTCATTATGTTAAAACATAGTAAAATAGTAAAATCCTGTAGATGATAAAAGCTTCAGTAGCTGTCATGTTAATGTCACAAGACAATTTTTCTTTCAGCTCTCTTTTTTATTGGGCATGTACAGGAAAATACTCTGAGAGTTTAGCATCTAACACAAATTTTCATTACCTCTGGCTGTGTAGGTGTAAGGTACCACAAAGCAATAAACCTGTAGCTCTGATTCTGGAAAGCACTTATGTATACATAATTAAATACATTCTAAACAGGGAAGTGTGTAACCACATTATTATCTTTAACAAGTGCTTTAAGTCAATCACGTTCCTGAGCATTCTTCAGAATAGAGGTACTTCTTTCAGTGAAGAACAAAGAATACAACCTTTGAATTATGCAAAGTCTTTTCTTGACTGCAGAGTGCGTGTGATTTGTGATCTGTGATTTCCCACTTGAAATTTCATGTATTTATATGCTCCTCCCTAGAATGTGTTGTATGTGCTGCAGAAACAGTCCATCAGTTAAGAGACTCATTCGAACAGATGGAAAGGAAATAAAAAGAGAAAGATGAGAAGGTTCAAAGAGCTAAATTCCAGCATAACTAGGATCCATAGATTGTTAACTACCACAACCTAAATACAAGATCATCATACAATCAAGAGATAAACCCTAGAAACGCATCAAAATTCAGATGAACTACCACCTAGATGATATCTCTAATACATTTAAGATAATATTAATCCTACGCACATTTTCTATCATTTTTTTTCTATCTATCATACTTCCATCAGTATATTTATTCGGGAACATGTAATAAGAAACATTAAACAATTTGCTTTATCCTCAGCCTCAAGGAGGTACTTCAAGTGAATGATGTTTTCTTCAGTCATATCTCTTCAATACACTATTTTTCCCTTTAGAATTCAAAGAATCATAGAATCATATAGCATTTGGGGCTGGAAGTGACCTTTAAAAATCATTTAGTCCAATCTCCCTGCTCTTTGTGGGGACTGCTTTTACTGGATCAGGTTGCTCAAAACCCCATGCAACACAAACTTGAACATTTACAGGGGTGAAAACGTTATGAACACCTAAATCTAGTTTGTTTCCGTTTAAAATTGTTACCCTCTTGTCCTACCACTACAGATCCCGGGGGGGGAAGAAAGAAAAACAGCAACAAAAACAAACAAAAAAAACCTCTGTCTCTGTTCTTATTATAGACCTTCTTTTAAGTACTGATTTTAAGTACTGATTTTAAGTACTGATTAAATTCACATTTACAAATTTGCTTGTGTGGAACCATGAAGTGGTACAACATCTAAATGGTGGAGGCCAATGGACTATATTCCATCTGAAAATTATATTTTCTGGTGCTCTACCATGAGTTTTAAAAACATTTTACCAGACAGAAGTGAGAAAACATAGCAATTATTTTTATTTTTTTTTAGTACGTAATGAAGTAGCTGCTAAACAAGATATCCATTTATTCTCAGTAGTTCCATAATTTTAAATCTAAATATTAAAAAAAGGTCTATGGGACATCTTGCAGAACAATGGCATAAAAATACAGTGCATAAAATTTATCAGGAGATCAGTGAGAAACAAACAAAAAAAATTAGAGAAAATAATTTATAGATAAGACTGAAGTATAACCTCCAAATGCAATAATATCAATTATTTGATGTTAATTAATTAACATCAATTAATTAAAAGCTGCATAGAAATTAAAAGCTGGGTAGAAATAGAGGGTCATAGAGGAAACCGTGTAATAAGATCTAATATTTACACATGTTGTAATTCAATTTGGTCTCATCATGCAACACAAATTAACTTTGGGTTGATGCCTTTTTTTTTTTAAATCCATGGTATTTCTTTGTGAATATTTGATGACCAGCTTGCAAAAGAGGCTACAAAGGAAAGATATTAAGTAACATCTGTAAAAGAAGGATACAGATTTTATTATATCTTAATTACTTGTGAATTAACATGCCATTCTCCTCGGTTTTATATGGTTGAAAAATTCTCAAAAAACACAGGATAATGAATTTAAGAACTGTGCACAAGGAAATATGCTCTGGTTTAATTACCAAGTATTACGTGTGTGTGTGTATGTGAAAGTCAAGTCATAACTCCTTGCCTGTAGGGAAGCAAACCTGTCCAGCCATCCATAATTTAATTACTCAATCTCCAAATGCAGGCTTGAATTGCTTCAGTGAGTGCTAAAATAAACACTTCAAAAACTCAAGGAAAAGACAAATTCTTTTTTGGAAGAGAATATAATTTTGCACTATTTTTTTTGCCTTCACAAAGACAAACATAATTCCTCCTATTAGACTTTATGAACAGTAAGCTTAACCTAGCATGAGAACATCAAATTCTGTTTCAGCATAGAATGTCAAAATTTATTCTGGGATGCTTTAAGCTAATATTTTATGTATTGTGTTGCAGCTTTGAAATTCAATAAATTACTCTATGTGCAATAGAAGCTGTTAAAAGTGTCAGCACTTCAGCTGGTCTCTTAAAATGACAATTCATGGCAATAGTTTCTTTAACATGCATCACCTAATTGAACACCAATTGAAATAGCTCCTAAAAAACCAAATTCATCACTACTAATTAGCTGCCACTGACATTCTTACTGAGGAATTGACATTTTCAAATGGTGAGCCTGGGGAAATCTCTTGTCATTGAAATGGTACTCTTAGTGCATCAGTTATTTTAGATTATAACAAATAGCAGGGCCGATCCTATTATCACCCACAAGAAGAGGATCAAAGCATTTATGGAAATTTCAACATTATCTGTGGTCATTACTGTCTTACACTCTTTTTCTGAGTTAAAATAATCAGTGGTTTAAAATTTTACTTTTAATCATTATGCACCTGTACAAACCTAATGAGCTTCAGAGTTATGTTTAACCTTTTTTCCCTTTCTTTCTTCCCCCCCCCCCCCTCATCTCAAGGGAGTCTACATTTTGTGAGAGGAATTGAAGTAAGAAATCAATCTAAAAGAAACAGGGTCATGGAACTAAGATTAAGGGATTCTTATCTTATGTTTGTACTGATGATAACTGGTTTGGAGGTTTCTTACCTGTTTTTTACCTGTGAGTTCACTGTGCACATTAGATAACTGGAACTAATTTGGTTTCTTTTCCTTGATAATCTGCTTTGTGGATATGAAATGAGACAGACATGCTTGTGTTCAGGTCTAAATAAATCTAAGATGGATTAATGTTTTGGATATCATAAATGTTTTTTTTCCTGCATCCAAATTCACCTTTTCTTCTCTAATATATTCCTCCAGCTAGTGGACTCTGGTCATCTTCATCCATACAGAAGCTACTCTAATCCCAGACTAAAATTTCTTAATCTTCATATATCCTTTGTAATCTCATTTATCCACCTAATTTCTATTGTACTGGTTTTCCTGTCTGAGAACTCATTCTGAAATGATCATTTTATCCATCTAGAAGCAAAGGGCGAAATTCAATTTGTTTGCATAAAGGATGAGAAACTCTCAGAGGGCTCATGGAATGTCAGGGAATCATGTACCACTGATGAAGGGCTGATAGGTGAAGCTATTAATATTGGCATATAGTGATGTCACTGATCCTCAACATCTTTTAAAAAGTACTGAAAAATAGAGATGATGTCAGCTCTGTCCTGCTCTCATATGTCACAAAATTAACTACAAAAGTGACCCTTTAGCTCTGAGGTTTCAGTTTCCTCGAGTTCTCCTTTTTTTTTTTAATTTTTTTGCCTTAGCTTTCTCAGACACAATTTAGTATTGCACATGCACTGTCTCTGTTTAATGGACATCTCTGCAACTGAGAACTCCATAAAATAAAAGACATAATATTTATAGTGATGTGTACCTTTGTAGAAAAAATAGTTACTTGATACCTTGTGAAGGCACTGACAAATGGTGAAAAACATCCTAATGTCTTAGCTTGACAGAATAAGTGATTAAGTTGCTTACACTTTGCAACTGATGAAGCTGCTTAATTTTCCCAGATTATACACATGAGCTGTACATACAATATGCAGGTTAAGCTGAGAAGTCAATTTTTCATTCAACATTATTGCAAATAATTGCTACTCGTTCATGGGGAAAAGAAGAATAAATATGTTTGAGAGAAAAGAAAGCATTTAGAAAGAACTGGGTTTACAATTCACACAAGTAAAGCGTAGTTGCACACACACTAACCACAAAAACAAGTCAAGAATGGAGGTACTAATTCAAATGACTTTTCATTAAGCTATTTTTTTATGCTTTGGAGCCTTGGATTTTTTTTTTTTTTGTTTCATTTCTGTTACCTGCAGAGATGTCACTCAGCACTCTTCCTGGTTTATGAAGACTGATTTTAACTTTCCCATCACTCAGGTATAAGAGGAAACCACCTGAAGACCGGTGCAGTTTGCTGGATAACAGAAGTCCCTCCTTGTTCCAAGTGCGAAACTGGAAGCTGGCAAACACCTCGTCTTGCCCTGCCGTGCCTGGCAGTGCCAGGTAACTGCTGGAGCTCAGGAATGTAACAGGAACCACCTGTGGCTCTAAGCATGAGAAAGACACGTTGCCCTAGGAAGAAATGAAACATTGGGAAGAGCTGTGAGAATTTTTCTGCGGAAACTGCAAAGTTTCAAAACATGGCGAATACAATGTTTGAATGCATTAGTCTAAAAATCAAATATGAACATCAACACTTTGGGCAAAGTTTATGTAGCTGTTTGACCAGAAAATAGATTTATCTGCCTTCATTTATTCCTAACTCACATGGTTGATTTAATGGTACTTCAGGAGTTAGTTGCCTTGTTTCTAGTTTGGCTCAGCCTCAGGAAGCATCTGGGACTTGACAAATCTCTGGATGTCAGAAAAAATGCCACTTATAAAATGCCACTTACACATAAGTATGTAAATACTTACAGGGGTCTAAATGCCTGTATGCAGAGAAAAATGTTGAGCTTGACACTGATTGTTTAAATTTAAGAAAAAAAAACATTGTGCCAGACCAAGACGCAGGTTTTTCCAAATTAATGTAATTGGAGATGTACAATAACTCAAATATTTGTTTCCACAAACTGAAAAATTCCACCTACAAACTCCTGCTACTTACAAATGTGAAACACATACTTCATAAATCAGGAGCAAACAGCCCCATGTGGACTAGACCATGAGCTGGGTTTAGGCACCTAGCTTTTATTTTGTGCTCCTTCTGAAAGGAGCACAAAAGTTTACCTTTCTTAGGTAAACTTGTGATTGAGTTCTTTGAGATTAACTTGTCCAGAGTCATGTAGATAAGAAATCTGGAACAGAAATAATGCAATTTTTGCATCTGGTGTCAGTTAATACTTTATGATGCTTGATAATAATACAAAATGAACTTTGATCTAATGACTCTCTGGTGCCATTTGACCTATAACTAATTTGTTCTGTTCAAATGGTTACTAAAGATTAATGTATTTGGAATTTAAAACACACTTGACTTCTATTCAACACAAAGAGGGTTTAAACTTTTGATCATACATAAAATTTTGACCACTTAGTAAAGTTTTAAAATCAATTTTAAAAAAAATACTCACTAGTCCCTGGCATGGTAAGGTATTAGAGATTATCTGTTTTCATTTTCCTCAAGGAAAATATACAAATAAGTAAAAGTTGTGTCTTATGAACTCAGCTGTGAGAAATGAATTGTCAGATGAACTGACTCCTAGTGAAAAAGCAGTCATCAGATTAATAAACTTTGTTAAACACTAAAAACTTGCCTTTTGCAGATTCCACAAGCAAAATCTCTATTTGTCAAGGCTTCTGTGGTAACATAGATACTTTCTGGAATATTTACATTATAAAACATCTCCTAAATAACTTTGAAAATAGCACAACAATTCAAAATATTCAAGTTTCACATGAGAAGAGATCCCTGTCATTGATTTTCTCTAGGATAGAGAACCAGATTTGATTATTCATATTCTGAATTGAAATGCAAGCCAAAATACAATTAATTGCTCTTGAAAGCAATTAATATTTTGTTAATTGTTTTGAGCTGATTTCTGTAATATCTCTGCATTTCCTGCTACTAGATAAATAAATATTGCACTTAGAGATGACCCTTGTACTACTGGGAAAGAAAAAACAAACCACCAAATCAAAACCAACAACAAAGAATTTAGTAAAATTTCTAGGAAACCTTTTGTAGCACAGAGAAAATTTGGTTTGGTGTTGGAACAGCTTCTGTAACAGATGTTGATAATGTAACTCTTGGCTGTGTCACAATAAATACATTAAACCCACCAACGAAAAATAGCCCAACTAGCTGATTACTTGATTTTTCTTCCATTACATAAAGTAGATTTCACCAGATATGTGTGTTAACAGATTAAATATGAAAGTGGCTGTGGTCTTTTTCTCTATTTTGCTTATTTATTCTTTCTTGACTCTGAATATCTTACCACAAAGTAGATCTGAGGTTTATGCCTCCTGGCCAGGTCAATAATGTTCACTTCATTATAATAAATATTTTCAAAACACCCATGAAAGTTCCTGCGTGATAATGTCCCTGATTTTCCAGGCACTGGGATCCCTCCAAAGCTGAGCTTAGAAAGAGAAGAAAAATCAATGATACTATTAAGTAATTTTCTATGGAAAGAAGTTGACTATAACTTAAGAGCAGAAGTCAAAGACTGGCCAATAATGAATCTGCTGCTTCTTGGCTACTTCATTTTATCACATTTACAGATTAAAAGAAAAAGATAATAAAAAATTAGGCTATATCAAGTCATATGTACCTACAAAATTATTCTGAAATGTTGTTTTTTTTTTTCTGAGGATGTCTCTTAACAGTGGTTAGATCAGTTTTCAGGGTCCATTACAGCTGCAAAACCCAGGAGAAGAACAACAAGGCCAAGAATATGCAGACAGTGCAGAACAGTGTGAAAATTATCAACAATTCTTTAGGAAATTTGAGCCTGACTTCTCCACCCTGTGCACATCATAAAACTATCATAATAGGCAACAAGAGTGCATCAAATGAAATTATTCTAGGGCACATTCAAAACAAATGAAAGGAGGTGCTTTTTCCCCTTTCAAAACACCTTGGCAGTTCCTTGGTGTGGTGCTGTAGGAATATTTAGTTTCAGAAAGAGACGGGAAGATTTAATAAAAATCCATTGAGAGCTAATAAATTCAAGCATATCTCTCTGTCTAAAGAAGTCCCTGAGGCAGAAGCTGTTAGAAAGCAGTAAATTATTTCAGCAAAGCATTGCCATGAGGGTGACCTCAGTTATGTTTCTACTCTTGAGTACCACCAGAAACAGGATGCCAGTAAGTGAACTTTTGAGCTCACTCATTTTAAAGCTATTCCAGGCAACATTGTATGAAAGGTCAGTTTAACTATGTATGTTCTAATTTTGAAATTTTACTTATTTTTTAAAATCTTCTTACCAAAAAAGCCCCAAAATCAAATATATCATACATTAAGTTATTAAATTTAGAAACTCTTATAGTCAGAGAAGCAATTTTAAATGCAGTATTTTCTTCTTTTTTGAAAGTTTTAATACTTTCTTTTTACTTGCGTTGGTAACACAAACTTCAAACTATAGCATGTAGAAGAGAGGAAAATTTAATTCACAATATGTATTGATTTAGTAAAATATATCGATTTGCCAAGCAGTTATTTTATTTTTTAATTGGTATGATCCTCCAAACTTTGATATTGTGATTTACATTAAGAAATTCTAAGCAGATATTTTTGAAAGGAGATACTGCAGACATGGAACAGCATGAAATCTTCCTCTAAACTGCTTAAAAAATGGAATGAGTACAATAAAGTCTGCAGGTTCCAGACACTCTGCTGTCTCTCATTCTCTCATCCAACAAACAGGATAAGAGCAAACATAAAGAAGTCAGTCATCATATTACAACTGTGAAATATTGGTGTTTTTAACAATAGGTGGGAAGATTTCACAGCAAATTACATCTACTCCTTTTCATGAATATACCATTTGTTTAAGCAAGACTTTTTCACAGTATATTTTTCAGATCTAATAGGGATTTAAGTCTTAATATAAACATTTCTAAGATGGTTTTATGCTGACTCATTGTAATTTTCATCAAGCTTTATATTAATACCATTATTATTAATAAAATAATAACCTTGAGTTGGGTCTCATTCATTGTTTATAATGAATGAACTACTTATCACATTGGCAAACCTACTGAAACAAAGATATTAAAATAATGAATTCTGAGATGAAAAAGATGGTCTTCTGAAAATATTGAGTTACTAGTCTAGTGGAGTTTTAGTACTCTAAGAAATCCCTTTTTCTTTGATTCATTCCTTTAGGTGACAGAAAATCCCTAAAGCCTACAAACCTCCTATGCTCTATCTCCTTTGCCTGTTTCACTTCATCTGCATAACAAAGGTAATAAATTAAATAAAGAAAAGGTAATTTTCACACCTCATAATCAAGGTCCAAAGAACTGAATTCTCCTTTTGCATGAAAATGATGAGTGTGTTTATCCACTGTAAAGTTTACTTGATTGTTAAAGTGCTCAATGAGAACAGAATGCCAGTGTTGATCATCCAAAAGGCTGCCCAGGGTAATATTAATTTGGGCATCAGAAGGATGAGTTTTAGTATCACCTTGAAGGAAGAAAAATAGAAACTATTAATTTCATTCAAAAATATAATTATTCAAATGTATACCACCAGTTTATCATATTCTAAAATCCACTTTACAGTTTAAAAGTTGTAGTTAAATAACAACTAATAACTATGTTAGACTTTATGAAACTGTAGCTGTTACCTAAATTAATGAGCAGGAACAGTTTCCCTTTAGTTAATTCCAGGGTGATGTGGTCTCCATTTTTTCCTTCTCTGTGGAGGAGAATTCCATCACTTTGCATGGTCTTAAACTTCAGAGAAATCACATCTTTCAGTGCATTCGTGAGTTTTTGATTTAATGTGTAAATGAGACAACTTTTCCCATCAAAGCCAACCACCTCAGACCCTAGAAGCAAAGAAATGAAAGGCAATGTATAACGCTGTGCCTAAAAGAAACAGTTGCACTTTACTTCAATATGATGTGAAGTCCCACCACTGACACCTCTAGAGCCACCTGTGCCCAGTAAATTGTAGGGAAGGGAAAGGGCCAAATGATTTGATCCCAATTATATAGAAGAGTATTTGTCAAAAATCAGTACACATGGAGTGAGACTCACACAAAAGAGCTGGTAACATCATAAAAAGCTCATAGAGTATTCACAGTTCATATGGAAAGAAGGAAAAGGTAATTACCCTTGAAAAATACATTTGTGAAATGGATGAAGTTGTAAAGGTCTCTCAATAAAATACGAAGTTATTTTTCAACTGACTGGTTGACTTCTTGCAAGTCAAGGGAAACCCATTATCTATTTATATCACATATATTATATTTATGTAACTTCACTAAAAATACTTCTCCGTATTGTCAGCATGGAAATGAACTGAATTCAAATTAATTACAGTACTTAAAGTTAGTAGTTTATATTCAATTTTCAAAAACCTCCTGTCAAGTGAATGCAGCTATGTTTTTAAATATGGTTTTATTTATTTTCCTTCATATCTTGATAATGAAGAATTCATTTACCAAATACACAATGAATAAATATGGCACTCTACCTAAATATGAGTCCTAGATTGACTATTCTACTTAATTATGTTATTGAATGAATGTGGACAATAAAAACATTAATTAATGTTGAATTAAAATAATGAATGTCAAGTAGAATAGCTTCAATAAAGACTTCAATAGACAACTTGATAATTGTTATTTATCAAACTATCTAACTTGATATATTCTTAGTAGGCACTGATAACAGTAGAATTTTTTTTGATTGAGAACATATGGGCAAATAACATTTTCCTCTCATATTTGTCAACTACTCACAGCTTCTACTAGTTGCTGGACTTCAACATTCCTCTGCATGAGTTTTCTGTACTCTATTGTTATAAATAAGGAAAATAAATCAGGCTGTTTTGCTTTATGAACACTCAGCTTTTGTTTTCACCACTTATAAATTGTCTTTCTCAAATTAATGTAACCTAAATCCTTAGTATACTGTGAAAATAACTTTGGAAACCATGAAATGCCTCAGAGAACCTGAAAATTCTGTAATCCCCCTCCCATGCCATAGGACCAAGAGTCCTAGTGACACTGAGCAAAAATTTTAGTTGAAATACCTTTGTTTGGAAAACTACTTTTTTTTTTTTTTTAAATCTTTAAATCAATTGAAATTAATGCTAATGTTCTACAGGAAAAAAAACAACAAGCTTAAAACAATGCAAACTGTTTGGCCATTATTCCAGTTATGAAGAGGTTGTGATGTCAATTCTGACTGATGTAACTGTGCTATTTTAAGCATTTCAGCCAGGAAGGGAATTCTCAAAAATCCTCAATACAATTAAGTGTTAGAGAACAGTGGAAGAGGGTTTGTGTATCCACAGTGCTTGTTGTTAGGTGAGCACCACATCTAACAGTTCTTAATGTGCAGTCTGCATTTAGTTTCCAGTTACCTTTCTTCTACAATTTTATACATTTCCCATTTTCACATTTAAATCCATCTTTCTGCATTATGAAGAAAAACAACAAACCATCCAAACTAAAACTCCAAAATGTTTTGTTTGTTTGTTTGTTTGTTTTTAGACTAGTGGTTTTCAGAGGATGAAATGAGAGTGTCGTAATGAAGAGAGAAAAGAGTAAGCCAAAGACATTCCTAATATCCTCTTTTTAGTGCCAGGCCATAGCTTGTGTTTTATTGTCACAATCTGACATTTCAGGAACAAGACACAGGGAATGTCTGTAGAGATTCATCATTCTCTTTTGCACACAGTAAAGAGGAACTATCAGGCAGAGATGGATTTTGGGGTGGGGTTCAGCACAGAGTGTTTGCAGTGTAGTCAAGACGCAAGCAGATTTTATCAGTCCACGTGAAGTAAGGTAGAACGCCTGGAGGTATAAAACATAATTCTTCTTTTTTTTCATGAAAAAGACTGCAGAATGAGAGTAAAAAATAATGGAAGGACTTGTCTGGATGCATGCTTTACAAACACCTAAAAATTTTATCTAAACAGAGGAGTTGTGTATAAAAAAAAGGAAAAAAGGAAACAAAACTCACAATAATCTGCTTTATCCCATAGACATCTACCATGCATATTACCAAGCCTCACTGAAACTGTAATTAAAGGGGAAACAAAATTTCTGAGGATACTAGGCTGGGTTATTCAGAGCAGGTAGTTGACTGGAAGCAAACTGTAAGCAGTGCCAACATTTGTCCTGTAACTATTACTTCCCTAAGATAGAAATAACTTCTTTAGGATGTAGCAGTCATGCATTTTTTCATGCATGGAAAAATGTGAGATCAACTTCCTATATTCTAGCAAGTTTACTTTTAGTTGTGTAATTTGCAACAGAAAAGACTGAGGGAAGAAATTAGTGCTTTTGCACTTGAATACAGAACATATTTAACATACTTGGTGGAAATGAAAAGAGAGTTGTTTACTCTTACAATATAAGACCAAGTGAGAGCTCCCTAAAGGGAAGGATGAGAAAATGGGAAATGTGGAAGTGTGAATCAAAATTAAGGTAGGAATTATAGGCATTTCTGTTTTTCTTTATTTGCTGGTTCCTCCTTGAAAAGTAGCCATTCAGAAAGAGTCAGACATAATTACTGTAACAATAACTACATGTCCTAATTGTGCCTGATAAATGGAGAAAAGGACTGGAGAGAAAGAATTAATGCTTTAACTTTTTAAATATATTTAAATTTAAATATATTTTAGAACTATAAGACTATAATCACCTGGTTTGTCTTCACCAGCAACCACTGAATTGAACTTCTAAAACCACGTGGTTATTTTAGATGTTCAAAATAAATATAGAGATGATAAGAGTCTGCAATTCATTTGGAATGAAAGCACTTATACATAGGAAAAATAAGCACTTCTAGAACATGCAATATCACTAATTCAGATAAAATCTTAACCAGCTTAAAAAAAGTTTACATTATTTTTAACACCATCATGTTCTTTAGGTACAAATTATAGTAAATAATGGATGAAATAAATATTCATTTTAAATTCATCCTAATCTTAGAAGGTAACTACAGTTGATTTGTTTCCAGAAGCTACTTATAGGACGGATCCTGTACCAAAGAAGTAAAACACTGAGATAAATATAATCTTTCTCAAAGATATTTAATGACCAAACAAAAATATTTTAACTGCTTATTCTGTGTGGTTTGTTTTTTTTTTTTTTTTAGTTACTTGAACATATTTTGTCCTGTGGTCTTGACCACATTTCTCGGTTACATTAAGTTGTTCCAGAAATCATAAGTCATGTCCCCAGTCCCTAGGCAGATGTCACTGAGGAATTTTGTTTGAGAACTTCTACTGGCATGAGGAATCTGTTTTCTGGGATGAGGAAGTTTACCTAAATTCTGCATTGAACTATTCTCCTGCATCCAGATTGAAATTTTCAATATTCCTAGTTCGTGGTCTTTTATTGGGTTTACAAAGTCAAGTTTAAGGTAGAAAGCCCAGAGATGTGTTTTGCTGATGTTCACTTTAAGTCAGATACTAATGAATAGAAATAGAAAACAGATGTATGGAGAGCATTCAGAAGAGATCAACCATGAAAAGCATACCTTAATTATAGAAGCTGAAAAAAAAAATCCTACAAATAACAATATATCAAAATATGCAAAAAAAAAAAAATTAAAGAGGTTGCTTAAAATAAATTCTGTTTCCATCACGGAGAAAAGATCTGGAGAATAAAAAGTAGCAAACAACTTACTAAAAGGACTTTTTTAAGAAGTCCGGGCATAAAAAATTATAACAGGAAGACATCAGTAAGATTTACACTGTCCAGCAGATCAATAAACCCATAACAATTGTCTTCCAAAGGCTTATGTCAGTTATTAATAGCACAAAAATAATTCTAAAAGTACCCCTTAAATATATAACAACTTTGAAGTATCCTTCATTGTGTATTTGTGGGTCTGTCTAGCTGTACTTTTATTGGCTCACAACCAAGACCATATATATTTAAAACTGTAAACATTTTCCATATTTTGTCCTTCAGACAGAAATTACAGCATGTTCAGATGGAGTTTTTAAGACTATTAAAAAGAAAAAAAAGTCTGCGTTAAATCAGTAATTGGATTGTGTCCACACCATTCATTCCAACACAGAAAGAACTGGAAAATAAACATCATATATCTACACCTAATGCAGAAATTACAGAGTTGCACATAAACTTATTAAATAGTTTTTATTCCAGACGTGATTTAGGCGGTGAAATACAATGATGGGGATTCATTTCCCTCAGCTGACTCAGAAATAAACTTACTGTACGTGCATCCGTACACCTCGATGCGCATCCCAATCCTGCCGTTGGGATTCCAGTCTAGAGGCACAAAACGAAGGAATCGGGCTTTAATGGAATGCTGGAGCTTATAGTACACGACACTGTCTGCATTGGTGTTCCCAGAAAAGGCCTGGAAGGAAATGAAAAAGGGATCAGCCACATCCACAGCGAACACAGCAACATGTGGAAGCATCGCTGAGATTTTTGTTTTATACCCTCGTCTGGCAAACAGTCGAGCACAGGAATGAAATGCAATTATCAGTGAATTCCACTGGAAAAACTGATGAATCAATCTTGACTATTCGTCTGGATGGGGTGTTAACTCATCTGTGTGTTTAGCACTGACATCAGACTCAACAAAATATTACCTTTCAAAAGCTAACCTATCTGTCAAAAATGCGTAGAATATCCTGACCGCTGGAGAGCAGCCAGGCGGGAAGGGAGCTGGGAGTGGGGATGGACAGGGAGCTGAACAGGAGCCAGAGTGTGCCCAGGGGGACAAGAAGGCCAATGGATCCTGGCCTGGCTCAGGAACAGTGTGGCCAACAGGTCCAGGGAAGTGATTCTTGCCCTGGACTCAGCGCTGGTGAGGCCACCCCTGGAGTGCTGTGTCCAGTTCTGGGCCCTCAGCTCAGGAAGGACATGGAGGGGCTGGAGCAGGGCCAGAGGAGAGCAACGAGGCTGGGGAAGGGACTGGAGCACAAGTGCTGTGAGGAGAGGCTGAGGGAGCTGGGGGGGCTCAGCCTGGAGAAGAGGAGGCTCAGGGGAGACCTCCTCACTCTCTGCAACTCCCTGACAGGAGGGGGGAGCCAGGGGGGGTTGGTCTCTTTTCCCAGGCAACTCTCAGCAAGACAAGAGGGCTGGGTCTTCAGCTGTGCCAGGGGAGGGTTAGGTTGGAGATTAGGAAGAATTTCTTTCCAGAGAGGGTGCTCAGCCATTGGAATGGGCTGCCCAGGGAAGTGGTGGATTCTCCATCCCTGGAGGTTTTTAAGACAAGACTGGATGTGGCATCAGTGCCATGGGCTGGGAACCACAGCAGGGTTGGATCAAGGGTTGGACCTGATGATCTCGGAGGTCCCTTCCAACCCAGCTGATTCTGTGATTCTCTGATTTCAGTGTAACATTTTTGCATAAGAAAACAGAGTGATCTCTATGAATTCCTTTTACTGAGAGATTAGACTAGTTTCACTGCAAGCCTGAGTTTCAGGTGCATAGTATGCTGTATTTAAAAAGGTCTTCTGGCAGACCATGGTAATGAAAGACTCTGGCTTCCAGCTAAAGAATCCAGAGTGTTATAAAAGTAATTTTAATTGAGTGTCCTGTTAAAACAAGAAGATTTTGTATTTCAATTTTTTCCCAGGTGAAGGATTAAAAAGTAAACTTTTTTTAGCCATATTTAACCGATAAAATACTTCCCCTTTTTGTTACATAAAGAAAACAAAGAAACAGAAAGAAAGGTAAAGAAGAAAGTAAAAAAAATCTAAAGAACTTTAATCATGAACTTTAACACCCTAAAGATTGGAGAACATATTCTGATTTTGCTGTGCTGTGTAGTGTTAGTTTATTATAGCCTGTTTATGGTATGTGAAGCAGAAAGAATTTGATCAGAAATTTCGGATCTAAATACCTGACAAATTAGACAGAAATAGCTCTCTGAAATATTTATATGAACAGTATTAAAAAAATTACACATTTCTGGATGCATAGACAGTACTGTTGCCATAGCTAAAAGCCACAGACATTACAACTGTGGAAGTATATAGAAACCAACATTTTTAGCTATGCAGCTTCTCTTTCTATAAGTTTTTGAAGCAGAGGTGAGCTTTGTTGCATTAATTATTTACCTCCCTATATGCAAATCTTTGCACTTTCCCTCCCCTGTACTTGTACAATTTCAATAAATTCTAATCTCTGAATTTGCTCTTACTGTGAGCAAATGAAGTGTTCAATTAAGATTTTTTGCCAAATCATTTTTGGAGAGCAGCCACCTCATAGAAATTAATTTAAGTTTTGAATACAGAATGTATATTGCCTGATTTTTTTACTGTAGGGTATATTTAAACCATGTGTTTTTAATTTAAAATTAGGTTTGGGGCTTCAGTAATAACCTAAAAGTACTTCAAACTACTCCTTTAACCATTCAGAATGGCCAGTTTAGAAATCAATATTTTTAGCTGTCATTTTACAGAGCTTTTGTCTGTTAAAAGCACATTTTAGAGTGTATCAATTGTGTTGAGTATTAAATGGGTCTTTTTTGCTTGATTTTAAACACTCTAAAGGTTAAAATATATAGTTTGGGGCTTTTTCAGTTTTAATCCTTTTCAAAAGAAAGAGGACAAAATCAGACGGCTTTTCCTCCAGACTATAGTACTGAAGGCGTACCCAAAACCTATGAAAGTAGCTTGTAGGCTTTTTAGAGGAGAATTAGATTCAATGTGACAGACAGTCCTGTCTTTACAGCAGAACCCAATTACTGTTTCATGGTCCAGCCCAATGATCTTTTAAACACAGAATTATAACCACATAACGAGCTGCTTTCCTCCCACCCCTGCCTTCTTCAGACTGTTCAGATCACTTCATTTGTGTGCCAAATCATGTAAAGGGAACATGTCATTATTTTAGATTATGCAGATTACCCAGGCATCTCCTGGTTAAAAAGATGTAATGTTAAAATGACTGTTACACGTAATAAACACTGTTTGCAAAAGTATTAATAGGATTGTAAAGTAACCCCTCCAATATAACTGCTTGTTGAGTCTTAGTTGATACTCTTACAGGTACTGCTTTTCAATAGCATGATGACATACCATCTTTCTCAAAGAATGCAGTTTTTAAAACATATATTGCAGTTTAAACAATAGCAGGATGCTTAGCAGCATGGATATATCTAAGAGGATAACTGCCCACAGCCTATTTTATTCCATGGGCTGTACTGAAGCCTGAACTGAGAGCCTACTCTCAAACCTGTTTTAATCCTCCTACTCAGTTACTAACCCAGTAGTTTCTTTGCCTCGAGCTACTTTAACCTTGCTTTGAATACAAAATTACTCAGTTCATTATGGTGTCAGAAATCATGAATGTGCTTTGGACTGCACTGGTAAAACTAAGTCCTGCCCGTAGAAGGGCATTAGCAAGCTCAGAATGACTGTGAAGTTAAGCACACATCAAGATAACGTGAAAAAAAGTTCTTTGTTTCCTTGTCCAACCTCTATCTAGAAAGCAAATGTGGTTTTAGACCAGGGATAATAGAGTCACCTTGTCCAAAACTTCCTCAGCCAGTCAAAAAAGCCCCCAGAAATGAAGCTGTGTATGACCTGTACTTTAGGTAATCTAGAGGACATGATGCTCATTTACAAATGCAACTTTTACTGTATGATATACACACTGTATGTATATACACACTGTAAAACATACTACAAGGCTAAATAATGCCTTGCAATTGTGCAATGTAAAACCATGCACAATGGTTTTACATATGCAGTGTACTCACTATAATAAGTGTAATATTTATTACAAATATTACTTCACGATACATATATAAATATGTATCGTTAAGTAATATATAAATAAAAATAAATATGCAACTTCTCATTCAATGTTTAATGACAAGAACTGGAAGGGGACCCGACCTCAATAATTTTGTCAGAAGAGAAGTTTAACAGTGAGGTACTAGTATACCCCAAGAAGGGTCTGATGTCATAATGTGGTTTATGAATTCCAGTACCAACATCAGAAAAAACAGCTGAAAAAAATCCATGGGAACCAGCAGCTCTTTGTATAAAATTCTTGTTGCATGATGATGGTTATGCTTTAGAAATACCTGCATGAGTCCTCCTTATGACACACACCAACATTGCTATTGACATTCAGGAGTCATCAAGAGGGAAACAGAACCCCCAGTGGGCTGCTGGTAATTTGATTACCTTAGAGTATCATTGAAACTACCATAATAATGCTGAAGGATTAACTCATCTTGAGCTCTTCTGAGAATTAAGAGAGTTCAAAGTAAATTATTTTCTCCCATTACCTCCAAGTGATATCCAAGTTCATAGAGTAGTTTAATTATTTACACCTCAGTAACAAAAGGAGTGCCTATTCCAGATAACTTAGGGCACAGTACAATGAGCATCAATTAACATGTCTTCTGAACAAAATTCCAAACTTTTGGACTCTTCCTTCTCATCCTATTACCACTGTGGTGAGTTATGATTAGTCTTTTGAAGCTGCTCCTGAAAGTCAACAGGTTAAAGTGAAAAAGTGAGTGTGAGAGTCCTTCACTCTGTTCAGAAAACACTGTATCAGACAACTGCCTTCTTTCCTAGATGTCCAGATTAGAATTACGGCCAGGACAAAATGATCACAGAGATTAAATGAACAGACTGTTACAGCTTCATTGTCATAAACAAAAAATTATGCAATAGCTGATAGATCTGTTTCCTATACTAACAGTGCCATCCCAGTGAGAAGCCCAGTACCATAAGTTATTCATCAGAGTTTTCACTATATCTTGTCTCTGAATTGTTGAAAGATATATTTGAACCACACTGGAATTGTTTTCAATTGATCCAAACACAGAGCAGTTGCACATATTCATAATTTTGACTGATCACAATGTCTTTTGTAAAAAAGAACAGCACATATTTATGGCAACATGACTAATATAGACCAGATAGATAGATAAAAAAACTTGGCAGAAAACAGTCATAAATTCTCGTTGCAGTCAATGACCACCACTTGTAACATCTAAATCCCCACTACTGTACTTAAATCATTCCATCAGTGTCACTCAGAAACGGGATAGTGGGGTAAATTCTTTCAGTTTATTTCTTTCTGGTATTTATTCACATTTGGTGACTTATTCATTGGAATATTATGCCATGATTCTTTCTCTTTTTTGCTTTTCACTGTGTGAGTGGAAAATTAGCATAGCTTTACATGAGAGAGCATCTCCAGAATTAGGAGACGAAGAGAGGATGAGAATGCACTTACCAGTTAATTTATCAAAGGTGACAGCTGACATTTGTGAAGGGACTTTAGAAATTCTTTCTACCTTTCAGGGTTTTTTTTCGTTTGTTTGTTTGTGGTTTTTTGTTTAATTTTTGTTTTGGTGGTTTGAGGGTTTTTTTGTTTAATTTCTTTTTTTTTTCTTTTTCAAAAACAAAATTTGAAACCATTTGCTTTCACATTATTATGGGTGAAGATTTCAATATCTAAAATTAAGCTAACAGAGAAAGGTTGTGGGGTTTGTTTCTTGTTACAGTAGTTGCAGTTGGACACAGCATTGCAGGGGTGTGTAAAAGGGTATGAACAGCTATTTCTAGCCTGCAGAGGTTTACCAACACTTAGTCATGCTCCTTTGGAAATGTGGTTAACAAAACATGTTTTCTTTCTTTTTTCTTTCTTTCTTTTTTTCTATGTTCAGCATGAAATGAAAAATATTTAATTTTCTAGATGCCATGGTATAGGGACTAACGTATGCAATAAAAGTACCTTAATGCAAGCCACCAGCCACACCAGCTATTCTGAATTGTTCCACCTACCTTATTTTCTTTCATTCATTCACATGTAGTAAAAAATTTTATGTGAAGTAACTTGTGGCCATCGGAGGGAGCCCTTGTATTGACACAACTGGGCACAACACTGAGGTCTGCTACTTCTCCCTTAAAAAATTATCACAACAATCCTCCTTTATAAATTCCCAATATGTAATTATGAATCTGCTATGCTTTATTTGTTAATACCTACACACATGTACCTCAGAGATACTCCTGAAAATTAAAATTGTGACCATGTTTCATAATGGTATTTCTGGAATTCTAAAGAACCTTCAACAATTTTCAAAGATTAGCTAACTCATTATCTGAAATGAATATACATATACTTTTTAAAATACGAAACTGTAGTCAATGAATTTGAATTCTGATATTCTAAAGGTAACTGTAATGACCTCTGAAGGTAAGAACCAAAGTATTTTTGGAAGTGATATGATTATTTATTTTCACTGTTGTTTTTTTTTTTCTTTTTATAAATCCATTTGAAACAATCTGTAAAATATGGCTACACCGAATTTTAAATCCGGTCTAATGGGCCTTTCCACTTTCAAATCAATTTGAAGTTTAACAACTACTGTTCTGGAAAAAGGAATGTTTTTACTAATGACATTTATTCTTGAGAGTGAAATCAAATTTACTTAGAAATACTAGGCTGCATAAGTGCTATGAAATGTTTTCAAAGAGCAGTAACATATTTAACCTGTTTATTCCATGTATTTACTTGTTAAAATTTGTAAAACTGGGGGCAGTGGTATATTTCTCATTATGCAAAATTTAAGTAGGAATCAGGATTCACTGTTGTGCTTCCACAACACATGACATAATCCAGAGACTACCACAAAGATAATTGAGTTGATTTATAGCTAAAATACCTGTAATACAACAGCAGTGCGTGAAATCCACTGAAATGTCACAACAGTACATGGGAATCCTGTTTGTTCAAAGCAAAGTATGAAAAAAGCTGTTTTAATATTCTAGTATAAATTTCCCTTTCCTACAATTTCACACCTTGCTCTGAAATGACCAAAAAGAAAGGAAGGAAACCTCATTAACTATGCAACACAGAAATGGCAGAGCAAATGCTTTGTAGCTCTTATGTCCTGAGGGTGATAAACAATAAAAGAGTTCAATAAAATGGCTTCCTACTAAATTATTTCGGTGGTTTTTCATATGTGAAGTCTCATGATTTCTATCTTTCGAGAAATTTCTGTCTGTGAATTCTTTTCTAACTCACCACTGTGGACTTAGAGTGGTGTACAACACACCCAGTGAACACAACAAAAATCAGTTCCTTAGGTTGCTACAACTACCATATTAAACAGTCACCCATCCCAGCAAAAACCTCAGTGGAAAGATTTCACTTTTCTTTTTATATAGTGCTTTCCAGTCTGATTATTAGAAGACCTTTTAAAAGCGATCAGCTTCCACATTTTTAGCTTTACTCTGATGAAAGGCACCATGCAACGAAAACCCAGAGAAACTCACTGACGAAACCAAACTTTTCAAATATGCTTTCAAATACATTTAAAAACTGTCAACTACCAGGTGAAAGCACTTCAATCTGCTGTTCCTAAGCAAAGTGGCTGAGAGTTTAATAAAAAACATCAGAAAGACCAGTTAAAATTTCAACATAATTTTGATTATGAACCCTCTCATATAAGTAGACCACTTGCATGTTCCTGTTGCAGTAACTCTCTCACCTCCACTACCAAGTGGCTTTTCCTTCCTCCATCCTAGGCTATTAAAACAGATATTGTATCCAGATCACTACAGGCTGCTGGGGAATATAAAGTTTTAATGACACCACAGCAGGCTCTTGGGCTGAGCTAATACGAGCTCTCAGTTTTAGTCCAAATCTAATAGTAAAGCAAACAGAGGATGATGCTCAGTGCTATTGTAAATGCCAACCACATTCCATCTTGAAGAATGAATGGAGAAAAAAATGGTGTAACCACTTATAAATATTATGATGAAAACTAGATTGGTCCCTTTTATTTTGCCCTAGGCTTCAGAAACAGAGGCCAGTAAAATAATAACTAGTCTGACAGAAAAGCTAGGCAGAACAACGAGGTTCTAGGAACTTTCTGTATATTAATACAAATTCTGCACAAAATCTTGTCAAAAATATTGGGAAAAGGTATATCAAGATTGCGTTCAGCAGTTATCAGGGACTAGGAAAAATGCATCACAGTATTTCCTGTTATCCATCATGGCCAGGCTTCGTGAACGAAGATTTGGGGAGGGCTCTGCCCACGTTTGTTACAAACACACTGGTGGCTGAAAAGGCCAATACGAGACAGACACGTCCGGTTGCAAAAGGCACAGCAGAAAGACTCCTTAGGTGGGAAATTCTGCAAGACACGATTCTTTCTGCGTTGTCTTTTCTCCTCAAGGGTGATCCTGCTGCCTTCTCAAAGGCATCAGCAGCGTTAGAGATGGGGTGTCTCCAGACCTCCTGATTGGAGGCCAGAGCAGACCAGTTGTGGTGATCAATATGGCCAAGGCTGAGATGTTGTTTCAGGCAGTCCTTGTATCTCCTCTTTGGGGCTCCTCTCTTGCAGCAGCCGGTGGCAAGTTCACCATAAAGCATAACCTCGAGGATCAGGACAGTATCTACATCTGATACCATACTGATGGAAACCTTTTCAACCTAAGGTGACTGAAGGCCCACACCAAGACCTTAAACCATCTTGTCCAGGAGCTGCTTTATGCTGATGACGCCGCCCTTGTTGCCCACACAGAAGCAGCTCTGCAGCATTTGACATCCTGCTTTGCTGAGGCTGCTGAGCTCTTTGGGCTGGAAGTCAGCTTAAAGAAGACAGAAGTTCTCCATCAACCTGCACCTCAGGAAGTCCCCCATCATCCCCACATCACCATTGGCAATCAGAGCTCAAATCAGTCCAGCAGTTTAATTCCCTAGGCAGCCTCATCTCCTTGGATGGTGAGATTGATGGGGAGACAGACAACAGGTTAGCAAAGGCATACAGTGCCTTCAGAAAGCTTCATAAAAGAGTTTGGTGAAATAAACACCTGAAGAAAAGTACCAAGGTCAGTGTTTACAGAGCCATAGTGCTGTCTACTCTCTCATATGGATCTGAATCCTGGGTCATCTACAGCCACCACCTGCGACTCCTGGAACGCTTCCATCAACGCTGCCTCCGAACAATCCTAAACATCCCCTGGTCAGATGATGTGACCAATCCATCTGTTCTAGAACAGGCAGCAGTCCCAAGCATTGAGGCCATGTTGCTGAGAACACAGCTGTGCTGGGCAGGATGAAGGACCAACCACCCCCTCCCTAAGATCCTGCTTTATGGTGAACTTGCCATTTCCTGTTATTATTTGGAGTCCAAAAGTAGAGGTTGGGTTTTTCAGAAATGTCAGCATTCGTGGTGGAGGCTACTGCTCTAGTAGGCATCTGATGCCTCAGAAACACAAAGTCTGCACTGTAAACAGATCACTTAGGAATATTTGAGCTCAGGGGATGTTCCTAAAAGCCACACTAAGCTTTTAACTAGTGAATGGAATAATACCAAGTCCTGAGGTATTTGCCACACAGAGGATTTGTTTCTGACACAGATTCCAGAATCAGACTAATTAATGGATTTGGATAAGCTAAGTAGCAAAATAGTGGTAGTTCATTCTTCCCAGTACTTCTATACATTTAAACACAAATAGATGACTGGCAAATACAACTGCCAAGCAAACCTGGCATGCAATGAAAGCAACCACATTGCTTTCTGTAAAAAAGTTAAAAGAAATTAGCCTTTTTGACCACTTATCCCATCTCTTCCACAGAATATTTTGCTTCATCATCTCCATTTGCTAAAGAAAAATAAAACAAACCAAACTAGAAATATTAATTATATCAGGGCCTGATAATATTTTGACTTGAGTTGTTCCAGCTGTTGTATCCCAGGTTTAAAACCTTAATTTTAAGTTACACTGGCACTGATTTACCTCAGATAGGCATTTAATTACTTACTTCATGATCCCTAGTGTTACTGCAAATATCACTCAAATCTAGCTGCATGCTAATGGTCTTATGTGAGAAACGCACCACTGAGAAGCAAAAATACACAAGTATACAAGTACCTTATTGATGCAACAGGATGAACACAGCACTGAATTTGAAATGTCAAGAGTTTTTCAAGGGTTTTCACTCTAATAATCAGGAATCAGACCTCAGATGGGATAAATGGGAACAAATTCCATTTAGTGCACACGACATGAGTAACCACAACTCTGCTTCTTCAGAACAGGTGACTGAATATGTGGGAACAATGATGGCAATTTGTGATGCTAGTGTCCATGGAATCATAACAAGCATTTAATTGTGTGTCTATGTGTACATCTGTCAATGTGGGTTAAATATAAAATACAGATCAGATTTTTTCCAGCCAAAATTGGGGATGGATAGCACCTCATGGCTTTCTGGAGGTTAGGAAATGAAAATAACTAAATAGTAAGGTACTTAATTTTTTCTTATATGTAGACATTCCTTGTGGAACTTAGAGCTCAAATGTAAAGCTAAACAATTTTAGATTATTTTTACATGTATAGAAAGTTGCAGTAGTCAGTAGGAAAATGTGATAGTTTACGTTTTACTGTTTTAGTTTTTTTATAATATTTCTACCTAAAAGATCTTTCTTCCGACCTTGAAATTGCCTTTGGTGCACAGTGGTGCTGCAGAATGGATAATTTTAATTTGCCAGTCGTTCCTACCTACTTGGTGCACCTGGAAAAAAAGAAAATGCAAAATAGAAGAGAATGGAGAATTAGCCTCATACACTTCAAGAAAATAATGCACCTGAACAGATAAATTGGTTCTGAAATGCTTTTGAAACACATTCAAACCGAGATCTAATTATGTGAGACCTTGAAGTATTTCAGATGCAAATCTAAATTTGAACTCTAGTAGCAGGTTCCTCTTTAATATTTTTTTTTTTTAATTTAGTCTCCTGTAGGGGTTTTTTGGAAGAAAAAAGGAAAAAAAAATGAAAAAAAACCCCAAAAATTGAATTATCATGTGTTTCATGTGAAAAACACCAAAACCTATCTCAGTTATTTGCCAGGATGCATATGTATTTGTAAAATGATTTGTAATGCACTTTATAAATACAGGTTGCATTAGACAAAAGTAATTCTCCCGAGGACAGTTTTCTCCTTCATTTGCAACTGAGACTAAGCACATACAGTTTAATTCATAGTTCACTGTTAAGGACAGCAAGGACTTAAGCTGCTACAGTATTTTATATCTAAAAAGCAAAAAGAAATAAGAACAACATTGCTGCCATCTGACCATAGGGGTGCTCCACTGAAGCCAATTTTAAAAACCACTTTGTCATTACACTGGAAAACAACTTATTGCTTCTCTTTGATAAGTGCACTTCAGTATGTTTGTGCTACAGTAGAAACTCCATTCTTTTTCCTAAGGAGGGCCCAAATCTGGAAACAAATAAATCAAGACAAAGATCAAGCAGGAAAGTGCCTGACCACAATTTAACAACACAAAGAGGAGTGATTTCCTTGGAGTACCAAGAGAGCAAAGGTTAAAAACAAATTTCTAGATAGCAGTACAATATAATTGACTAACAATTACAGATTAATTCACCAGTGTGTTTTACAAATACTCTGGGGTAGAAGAACACTTCATCAGTTTATACAGTCCCTCCATCTGATAATAAGTGATCCACTCAGAGAAGTTGGAAGTGACCACAGAAGTCAACTCAGTGATTCTCAAAGCCATTCTCAAGTTTTCAATTCATGATATCTATTTTATCATAAAAACTATGAAGGTCCTACTCCATAACAGCTACATTAGTACCTTTATATTTTTTTTTAATTTTATTTTTTTAACCTATGATGGTCAATTAAGCAGCACTGATTTAATTCTGTAATATAGTCTGTTCCTTATAGCAGTTACCTTCTCTTTGAAATGAGGAATTTTTTGCTCCCAAAACCCTTTGTCATCATTGAATAAATCAAGGATTAGGCTAATTATAAAAGGAGACTGCTTCAGCTTGGTAAATTAACAAATTGGCAATCAGAATTGATGTCAAAATAAGCACAGGAAAAGAACACGACAACTTAATATGGTATCAATTGTAGATATTTTTAGATCTGTCAGAATATGGAAATCATTCTGCAACTGTCAAACCCCATTTTTAATTACCTTTATATAACACACAGTGACAAAAATATTTCTAATACTTTCAAAATGAAAATGCCATTCATATTATATTTAAAATATTAATAAATGTCATACTTTGTTATCTCCTTTTTTTCAAACCATAAAGTAAGAAGCTTTGTATATATTTATTAAAAGTATCACAGGGTTGGTAAGTGTATTTAAAATATATTCTGCATTTGGAAAAAATTCACACTCCAAGAGAACACACAACAAGAAGCACACAACACAATTACAGATGGATAGTACTTCATCACAAACATTAACTTATTAGGTACTACATAATCTCTTCATGTAATTCTTAAGATAAGTAACCATTATTTTAATACTGGTAAGCTACTTATGATAGCTTAAAATATGGCTTTTCTTAACATAGATGAGTACTTCTATTTTTATTATTTATTTGCTCTACCATATTATTAGCTGAAACTCGGAACTGAAAAATAAAACTGTATATATATTCACTCAGTTTCTTATTACATCCATGTGAAGTTTTATCTATCATTAAGTCTGTGTGATTCCCCCTATCCTAAGGGGAATCTTACCAGCACAAGAGTCACTAGGAATGCACAGTTTTTTGCTCTTTACAGATAAAGACTAAGAAAGATACTGTTGGAACATGAACCATCTGTGAGTTTATGTTTATGTTGTTGGCAGGACTGGATATTTTGACAGTGACAAATAATAAAAAAGAAGATATATTTCAGACTGAATTTACAATCTGCCCCTGTAATAAAAGAGAAAAATCTTGTGGAAGTAATTAAACATGTAAACAAGTAATTAAACACTTATATGCTTTCCCTCCTGTAACCTTATTACAGAGTGTCCCAAAATAATTACTCATCCATCATATTAGAAGAATAAATCAAATGTTTCTATCTGACATTTGCTCCATAAGGTCTGAGGTGGCTCTAAAAGCTTTTAGCTGCTAAAGATCTAGGCAAGAAATTCTGCATCAGAAGTCTGCCCCCATCTGCACCTGCCTGTGCATGTGTGTGTGTGCACCACAACAATGACCTAAGAGTACAATTAAAATTGGAAGTAATGTAACTTATTATCAAAATAATTCTAACAAATGAAGGTATGTAGTTGCTAGTCACTGGAAATAAGAGAAAATATCCACTGCCCTGTAAATGACCTTGTAACTGACTCCAGCCTGGCTCCCCTTAACCTCTCAGTCCAAAGTGCTGAATGCTTGGCTCTATGTTTGGGGATGAAACTCCCAGTTAGACCTACTGAGCTGAATGTTCAGAACATCTTTAAGTACTAACTGAAAAAAAAAAAAAATCCATATAACCTCAATAGACTGCGTTATAATCTTTCATTAATTTTGTAGCAAGTTTCCTTGCACAAAAGAGGTAAGCTCCTGTTGAATGATGGGTCTACAATAGGTTCCTTTAGAAACAAAAAAATAAAGAACATCTGTTTTAGCAAGGTTTCATCTAGGGGCAGACCCTTATATCCAGAAGCAAAGAGATGTTGCTACTTGAATTTGCAGACACGGAAGACTTCTGTAACTTCCTTTTTTTTCTCCAGGCTCTTCCTTTGACCAGGACGTCCTATAAAGTCTTCTGGCAGCTTATATTCTTGTTGCTTTCTGGCCTTACTGAGTTGAGGATCAACATTCAGAAACTGTAGGTCTCATTAAATTCTGCTCCAGCACTCTTCCACGGTTTTACAGCATAATTTTTATCACACTCTCAAAGCAGTAGATTATCTCATCCAGCTTGTTCTGAGGGCTCTGACAGAAGTCATTGACCACAAAGAAAGAGAGAACCACCAGTTTCTATTTCATTTGGGTCATAACCTTTCTAATCACTCAGCCAAGCCTACAACCAGCATTATAAATCTAAAGATTACCTTGGAGCTAGAGATTTCTGTGGTTTTCTACAACTGTGGTCCCAAAAAAATCCAGACATCCATACCACCAAAAATCTGTTAGCTCTGATGCATTCCTTCAGAAAGTCCTAAAATAGGACTGAATTAGAGACACTCCTTCCATGCTAAAATTAACCTCCCAAGGATTATCAAAATCAAGCCTGCAAATTAATGATGGGCTCCATCAGTGAAAGAGAGCAGGGTGAGTGGAAGATTTCCTTCATTTGCTCTGGAGTGTGAAAAAAAAGGGAAGACACCAGCAAAAAATGACTTGTTAAATCCAGAGCATTCACTATTGTAATACATGTCTAGGAAAACACTTGTTCAGCTTTAGCATTGCTTCATAATTCCACTTATTTCACCTAAACTGACTTCATTTTTAACAAAACAAAGATCTGACCTCATGTGAAGAAAAGACTATGACAGTATTTTGAAATAATCCTTCTGAGGACAGTATTTTCAGTTAAAATGTTGAAGTTTAATTTTGTCATTAGAGAAATTAGAAAGAAGAAATAGAAAGGGAAACACCCTAGATAAAAGAACAAAATGTGGAAAATGTACCATAACAAACCAATAATGCAAGTTAGAATAATTGTAGTGTGCTACACTTCCTTCAGGCTGAGGAATACATGCATGATGAATCAACCATTCAAGCCCTCCTTCAATAAAATCTGTTTGTCAGAAAATTAGCTATGGATACTTAATCCAACTAAGAACTTAGTTCCTTCTCATTGTTTCACTCCAGCAAACTAGAATTTGGCAGTCTTAATTATTTCTTGTCTTCATATTTTCAGAAAGTTGGTTTGTACTTTTAGAGATTCGATTTTTTGCCGGTTTTGTTGTTGTTGCTTCTTTTCATTTGCTCTGTTTTTTATAATTCTATTTATTTATATTAATTATTTTATTATTTCCTATCTGCATGTACTTCCATTATTTTTAAAAGGGAAAAAATATATTCTATAAACAAATTGAAAGTAATTTATTGTCAAGCAATTAATATACAGCAAGTACATTTGTCTTTTGTATTTTTATTTATTTCTTAAGAAATTCTTTGAAATAGGCTGTCTTAGGATGTGAAGTAATGGAAACCAAGGCAAAATAAAACTTAAAACTATTCATGTTTCATATTGTTTCTCTAATTTTAAATATATTTAAAACTGTGAGATAGCTTAATCTTTAGTAGAAAGGTGTATGATATTTTTTTCTTTTTCTCTACATTAAATATGTTTGTGTATGAATTCAAGGTCAATGGACTTGACTGAGCCATTCTTAACAAAAAGTTTAAACACATCATTGCATTAAACTTTTTATCATTAAGAATGCTAAGAGCTAAACAAAAGTACAGCTGCATTGTGGATTATTAAACTTTTCCTACTTTCAACAACAAAAAATATTAATATTGTCTTGCAGTTTATTTATATTATGCACACTGTATTTACATATACAATTTTTTATATTTTTTTATTATTGTTATTGCCTTTTTTAATCTTAGCTCTTAGTTATATGAAAGACAATAAGTGTGTTGAATACTCATCTCTAAAAAAAGAATATCTCCTTTTTTCCAACAACTATGATATTCTAGCCTCACTAAACACAAGTTAGTACAGGTTCTTTACTATTCCAAAATAATATCTATTCTGTGTTAGATATATTCTATGCAGAGTTTTTTGTCTTGAATAATATTTGTTTTCTGAGATAACACAGTAGAATGCAAACATAATTTTAACTCCACACAACACTAATTAACTGAACTGTAATGCAGACTTCATATGAATAACTAAATCTGCCTTCAAACAAATTATAATAGCATTTTGATAAATATTGTCTAAACAGATAAGAGCCACAGAAAATACTACAGTGTGATTATCCATTATGCAAACATTCAAAACTTAATATCAAGGATGTGTTTGCCTTATGATGCAAGCCCTTGGTACAATTAATTCTAAGAAATAACAAGTGAAATTTTCTATATCTGTGAATATTATCAAACATAGAATTGTCATCTCGTCATTGAGCACATCCCTAATTATTTGAACTGTCATTTTTTTCTTTTAAGAAATATATATATATATATATGCTTTTATGTGAAATATTCTTATTTTAGTCACTATATTGACCATTACCTTTATCCCCATAAAGATACCTCTAGAATGACCAGAGCTAAACAGATAAGAGCCACAAAAAATACTACAGTGTGATTATCCATTATGCAAACATTCAGAACTTAATATCAAGGATGTGTCTGCCTTATGATACAAACCCTTGGTACAATTAATTCTAAGAAAGAACAAGTGAAATTTTCTATATCTGTGAATATTATCAAACATAGAATGGTTATTTTGTCATTGAGATCATCTCTAAATATTTGAACTGTCATTTTTTTTTCCTTTATAAAATATATATATATACTTTTATGTGAAATACTCTTATTTTAGTCACTATATGGACGTGAACAAAACACATATATTCACAGAGAATAATAAGGTTTTCTGTCTCATTCCCTACAAATCTCTTAATAAGTCTAACACTCCATTTTTATCATTGCTCCAGAGGATTGAGCTGATGTTTATAAATGTTCTACAGTTTCCAGTGTAATATTCCACAGTCAGTCATTTAACATGGAAGGAAGGAGGTTTCTTCTTGGGAGATTTTTTTGCTATGTACATTATGTCAGCAATGAAACCAGAATATTTGTATTCCTCTGGAATTATAATATTTGATATATAAATATAAAAAAACCTTATAAATGCTCCAGGTCGAAGTCTAAGCCATAACTCAATCTGGGAATATATTTTTCCTTTTCTTTCTTTCCCCCCCCCTCCCCCGTTTATGGTACAAATAAATAAAATCTATCATGGTACAAATAAATAAAACATTTTATGGTACAAATAAATTAAATCTACTCAAAAAAAGGCAAGAATAAATGTACACACTTCTTTTGACTTTATCAGAAGAAATTCAAATGGCAAGACACCATGGAGCAGAAGAATTTGTTAACTATTTCATTTATTTTGAGTTATGAATTTGTTACTGTAACATATTTTTTTTCCTACTTGTGGTAGAGAGATACCTTCAGTCAGGTACTGATCTGGTTATATTTTGTTATATATTATATATTTTTTTTATTTTTTTTTTTTTGCACAAGGACATGAACTTTCGCTCACATAAAAAGTTATACTATTGTTTGGTCTGATTAAAAAAAAGAGGAAACATGATTTTCAGGAATACATTCTCAAAATTACACACACACTTTTAAACCATATTTTGAGCCTGTGTGAAAGATACAAGAAACAGTGAACATGTAAGAATATGTCCGTATTTTCATGATTTTCATTGATGGAATCTTTTCAAACATATGTATAATCTAAGGACAAATGCAATCTTTATTAATTTGCATGACATTTGAAGATGAACCTATGACAATTCAACATTGGGAAGGTAGAGGAGGACAGGATTTTAATGAGAGCTCAACTTTGTGCAATGTTACAATCATCCTGCTTCCACAAAATCTAAATAAAATGTTAACAATTTTTTCTTTGCTTCCACTTCATGAGAATAGTTTTTCTTTTCCTTTTTTGCAAAACAGTGTGAGTGTAGGACTACGGGAAAAAAAAAAAAAAAGAGGAAAAGATGAATTGGTAAAATAAACTTCAGGAATCATTTAAAAACACAGAATTTCACATAGGGTAATTTCAGTTGGAAAGGTCATTCAGTCCAAATTCTTGCTTAAAGGGAGGTCAGCTATTAGATCAGAAGGGTCACTCAAGGCTTTCCCAGCACTTTGTCTTTATATTTGGTTAGAATTTTAAGTATGTGTTGTGGACCTCGAATGCGCTTTTAGATCTCAAGGGAATATCTTGGAATATGCTTTTAATTTTCTACTATGCAGCTACTGCAGAGACTCAGAATTACTTTTCAAAGATAAATATTTTGTTGTGTGTGCTTACACCTGTCATATGAACCGTCACAAATTTCCAGGAAAATTCTCTTTTATTCCCTTTTCTCATTCGTACAAGAGGTTAAAAAAAAAGAGAGAGAGAATGTATAATTAGACAGATTATTGTCCATAATTGTATCAGAGTATTAAGGGTTTGATTCTCCCAGGATGCAAAGCATATCATCTCTTGATGAAGTCATTGATATGAGGCACTACCTTTGGTGATAACTCCCAAGACATCACAGGAAGTAAATCAGAGATTAATGGAGTAATTTCACTTCATACTGAGGAAAATCTACTTTAAGATAAGTAATTATAGATATCACATCATCTAAATAATCATATGCAGGTTGTTGGGTTTTTGGGGGGGTTTGGGGAGATGTTTTTGTTTGTTTGTTTGTTTGTTTGTTTGTTTTTTAAAGATGATATGATGCTGGCTGTTACAAGCTAAACACCTTGGGCAGTACTCTGAGGATCCCGTTTTGGTTGTCAGACTCCTGGAAATAAAAAAACAATTTTATCTGGATTTTATGACCTTCAATTCCCAAAAGCCATTTACAAACAGAGAAGAAAAAATGAGAGAATTGAATCATATTTAATTGATATGTACTAACAGACAGATAATATATAACTTCAATAAACGGTGTTATCTTTCTAATTTTAGGCTTTAAAATATATATCTTATATTATACATCTATAAGAGAGAGATATATATCCTAGAGATATATAAATATCTATATAATGATATTTAAATAAAATTATAATGATATTTTAAAAGGCATAAAATATATGAACTATGCCCCGATTTTAACCTGATTTTTAGGTTCATTTTATCACCTCAACTTCCACAGTACAGGTGCTCAGGCTTTGACATTATGCCACTGCCTGAAGAGCCTCAGATGGAATAAAATCATGTAAGAATATCGTGAAATGTAACTGGATTAAATTCTTTATATCTCTTTTGAGCAGTTTCATCTGCCTTGGAACTGGTGCACTGCTGGATATCAAACCAATGAGAAGGAGCTGAAAATTATCACCTTATTGAGGGAAGAAATATTATTGAGGGCAGTGCATACTATGGAGTTAAGTTTTCACACATCAACACTGAAATAAAAGTCATTGCCCTTCTTTTCAAATTTTGTGAATTTGTAGTGCCTGAGCTAAAGACACACTGCAAAAAATAAGTAACATCCAACACCATTATGCATTTTCCTTGATTATTTGGGTTTACCCTTCAGAACTGAGTGGTCACAAATCAGCATAAAATCAATGTCAGGTGACATATTTAATAATGCAAATTAATTGGGAACTTAATTGAGTTGAAAAAAATGAATGGAAACTTTACACTGAGATCCTGATAATGCTTTTCAAGAACTTATCTTCATCATTTTTTCTTTATTTTTTCCCCAAATATAAGCCTATATGAGACTAGTGTCTCCTGTTAGAGTGTCTCCAGAGGGGGACCACGAAGATGATCAAAGGACTGGAGCACCTCTCCTCATGAAGACATAAACCATGCTATGATTCTGTATCTATATGTATAATATATAGAATAATATAGAATTAAAATATACATTCTATAAAATATTGTATTATATGTAGAAAAATATATATGAATAAATATCTATAATGTTACGTTACCAACAGTACTTTCAATTATTACTTTCAACAGCCTTCATCACCTTATTTGAGAGTTTTACTATCTCCTAATTTCAGGTCAGAACTTTTCAAGACCATGTTAAAAAAACCCTTGAAATCACTCAGGTTTCTCACCAATATACCCACAATGAAAAGTAAAGTGTAACAAAATTACTTAAAGGATTCTTTAAACTTATTTTTATCAAGAATCTTTTTTTTTTTCTCCAGAGTGAATGGTTAGAATTTCTGAATATTCTTTTATGATAAATATTCCTTGATAATAAATTAAGAAATGGTATTGATATCGGAGTTGCTCAATTAATTAATTAATTAAATTTCTGAATGTCTAATTTTTTAATAAGGGAAAAGATGACTTTCCATCAGTGGAGAATCAAGGGAATAGATACTGTTGTGTTTTTTTTTTTCACCAGGTGCCGCTGTAAATAAGAAGAAAATCTCCAGGAGTAAATTCAATACTCTCTGAGCAAAATAAAAAGATGAACCCACAGGGTTCCTTTGGGAAATTTTTGAAGAGGCATTATGACAAAATATTTTGACATAATGAAATACAAACGGATTGCACAGGTAATCTGAAGAGTATTAATCCCTCAGTCGTATTGCTGGATTCTCCAATATTTGTGATATTTTGGGGGGAGAGACGGGAAGAAGATTGTTATGGAGAAGAAAAAGATAAGAAGAGAGAGAGAGACACTTGAATTGCAAAAATGATTATACAACAGGAATAGCGGGGATAGGAAAGTATGAAAGGATATTTTAAATCCAGGAAGTGAAGAAAAATTAGAGTAATTTGTAGTTAATATCTTCAAAAATAGTTTACAATATTCAAATTATTTTTGCAAAATCATGAATATATATTAATGAAAATATTTATTTTCTTTAAGACACACCTCTAAAGTATACTTTCAGGTACAGAGGTAGTGTAACAGTTCAATTTCCAACATTTATTTGTTTCATTATTCATCTAAGAGCTTTCAATGACAGCTACAGTTCTCTGAATTGCTGTAGTGGTCAACAATCTTCACCATGGAAAGATGACTGAATGATTGAAGCTAAAAACAAGTGGTCTTTCTGAAGGACTGGAACATACAGGCAGAAGAAGTAGTGTAAGCTGTTGCAATGAATTTCAGGTAGAAAATAATGTGTTTTGTAAAGAAATTCAGACAGAAGTAGAGGATATATAGAAAAAATATCAAGGGATGCAACTCTAATGAAAAATATATATAATTTAAAAATAAGTCACCTAATATTGATGAGTAAGGGAATGTAAATTTTTCACCCTAATGTCTAAATAGATGAGGAGTTCTGGGATTTTTTTATTGGTTTTTTTTTTAGTGAAAAAAACACATTCCATAAAGATAAAGTGGATTAAAGGAACCTAGACTACAAACAGGGGGAAAATTGAACATAGAAAACCCTTGGTCTGCACGCTGTGTAGGACTAGTGCCTTATGTGTAACTCTATAAAATGTGCTGCAGGATGTGGGCACATCCCACCATCGTTTCAAAATATTGCAGAGGGTATTTTTGGAGTCTGAGTAGACCAGAAGAGTCTCAGCATTCCTACCAAAGATGATGGGATTATGATTTAATTTTTTCTCATGAAGTAAAATTTGCTGTTATCAAGATCAGAGAAATGAATCACTCTCTCAAGAGCAGTGAGTTAAGTTTGGGAAAAACAAATTAACTGAAGAATGAGGAATGACTGTCAGTAATGAATAATAAACATTAAATAATAACATGCTCTCCTAATAGTGAGGAAATACTCTTGAAAAGTTAGAATATCTAATAAGTGAACTTAATTTGCAAAAATAACAACAACAAAAAAATCCTAAATAAAACATTGCTATTATTCTACTTTTATTTAAATAAAAAAATAATTTTTAAACTAACAAAACCCTTCCTGTGATTATATAACTCTTTTAATTACTTAATTCTCTGTACTTCACCTAAGATATATTCACAATATTCCACAATAATTTTTTTACTATTCATGAGTAACACTGGTTCTACAGAACTACAGTGCTAACTCCTCTCAAAACCTTGAAGGTAGAACATTAAGAAAATCCAAGGATGTAGAGAGCAACTTCATCTTATTAATTACAATTCTGTACTTGTAACACCACGTATTTCATAGGCATTTCTATTAAAAAGCAACAATTAGACTTACGAGAAAATGATGGGTGATATTTTGCATTAAAGACATAAATGTAGATTAAAAAACTTGATTTCAGTGCTACTGAATCAGGGACAACTCTTTTCTGCTGGATGTAAACTGCCCCTGATGAATTAGTTATCTCAGAATTGTTGTGTTGTTGCAGAAGGAACTAAACTGAAGTGCTTACAAATGCATTAGCTCTTCACACGTAGCAATGACACAAAAATATTGGTGTTTTTTCAGTGCAAAAGGAAATTTCTATTCATGGTTATGACATAAGACTTTTATAAGGTTGTGGCATCTGTTCTGATGCTGAACCCTGAAAATCCTCAGGAAAAGCAAACTTGTAGGCATCAAAGTTACATATTTTACCTTTTTTTCCCTGTCAGAAATCAACAGATTTATTTGAAAAACCTTTCTCCAATCCCAGCCTCAGAGTGAGAGAGTTATCTGGCACAGAAAATTTTCAATGAAACACATAAGTTTGGCAGATATAACCTTAACATAGACGTGAGTTTTCTAACAGAACCTTATTTAAGGTTTACACTGCAAACATCATCTGTTTTTAAGAGAAATAACCTTAAGGTGTAACTACTGTTCCCTAGGATTCACAGGGTAGTGTAGCACACAATTTGAGAAAATAAACAAGAGGTATCAGAGGTTTCCCTGTAGAATTCGAGGGACAAACCAGTCCTATGATATAAGGCACAAACAAAATCAAAGGCAGGCCACGAAGAGAAAACAAAATATAAAATACAGCACAGAACAGTTTCCATCTTGACTGCAGCTGAAAAATAGCTGTGCTTACACAATACATCATTTTTACTGTAGAACTCGCTCAGCTTCTAGCATATCTCTGAGGAATATCCTGAACCACTACTCAAGTAAATCAACAAAAATGAACTATAACTTGATAAAAACACCTTTTAGTAATTTAAAATTATTTCCATACGATTTAAGTCGTTGTCCTCACTGTATTTGTAAGTGTCAGGAGCCCTGTTAGTTCATATATTGAAATCACTGTTCTCTGGTTTACCTGACCAGGACAGAGGGGTTAAACTTAAAAGTTCTGTGGATTTCTACTTTTTTTGTAATCCAGGATTTGTACCGTGGAAACAACGTAATACTTATTTTTTCCACATTGGTTTTCTTTGCTTTATGCAAACATGAAATGTACAGGTAAGAAAAACTTTTTTAAATATACTGGGGTTTTTTGGTTGGTTTGTTTGTTAGGTTTGTTTTTTGTTTTTTGTTGTTTTTTTTTTTTAATACATTAACAGTATATTTACTTGTTCTTTTCTTCTAACCAAGTGAAGTCTAGCTGACTAGAACCTACAAATTTCACATAAAAAGCATCTCGTTTAGGATATTTCTCTTCCATTTAAAAAATAAAATTAAGATAAACCGTAGAAAGCTTCAAATAAATGGTCTTGCCTTTTTGTTTTTAATTTTAAACATCTTTAAGATAAATTAATCAACTCGAGAACTTTGCTATTGTTCCATTCAACACAAGCAACTTTTTCAGGTTAAAAACTTGTGTTCTGCTTTACCAGTTAAATGAAATGCAGCCCCTTCAGCACAATTACTGTCTTGGGAAGACTATCACAGACTATCACAGCACCTCACTGACACCCTACTATTGATTATGGAAGTTGCATCCTAACCACTTTTATTGCATCTCCAGACTTGTTTTTTTTTTTCTTATTCAGTTTTAGGATATTTGTATATTTCATTATTTTTGTCAGGATGCAACAGATGAATATTATTAAACTTCTTACCAAGAGAAACCTATTTTAGCAAATATCAAGAGCAAAATCTCTTCACCTAATATGAAGAACATCTTCAATATTATGATCCTGTGGAGGACCTTGGATATAACGTGATCAGCTCAAGTTTAATTTTAATTTTCCTCATTATCAGAATGTCTGAACTAAATACCTTTGTCATCCCACATACATTAAATTTCTTCATTCTGCTCTGAAATATTTTTTTTTCTTCTAAGTGACTTCAAGGATTTGGTAAAATTGATATTGGTTTACAAGGCTGCAGGAGTAGGAATATATGACACCCCACAGTATCAGCAATCCAGTACTGTTATAAAAAGTAATAAATACAGCTTAAATGCTAACCTGATCAAAAGAAATTTAAGTGGCTCGTAAAGCTCTTGAACAGTGGAGTGCTGTTTATAGCAAAACTTTACATATGCCTCTCTCATATATAATACCCTTTTTCTTTTCATTAATGTCTTTTGAGAATTAAAATGGTTTCACTAAAAAGAGTTTTATGGCAGTTCCTTTTTAAATAGCACTCTGTAGGATGGTGTATTTATGCACTAATTTGGTACTCCTGAAAATTTATTATCAGGAATTAAGTCAAATAATTTACATCACCTTCCAGGAGGATAACAGTAATATAATGGTAATTTCTTCCCTCCCCCTCCTGAATTCTGCGTTATGAGGCATTAAATCTGCTAAGAAGGCAGTGGACTGATTTGTGGAAAGTATTCAGAAGGGGATTATGTCTTCAAGTGCATGAATGTAACTGGGATGAAAATGTTTTCTAATGGGGCATTTCTATTTTTCTCTCCTTGGTAATGGTATAAGACAAAGGCTTTTTGTTTCACTGTCAAATCTAAAATAGTGACACATGAAACAGAAACATTCACTTCTAATGAAATCATGGAACATCATACACACAATTTTTGAATATTCATTACTTGTGTCTGAATTAATTAGTGAGGTGAATTCAAGAAGTGGCCCTAAAAGATGTACACATTCATCTGAGAATCAGAGGTTGTGTTGGGGCTGACCAGGACTGACCGTGGTTATATCAAACTGTAATAAACTTCTTTTCTTTCTTGGCGATCTTTAATGCAAGTAAAAGAACAAATTAACAGTCTGGGAGTAAATCAAATTCTCACCCTGCCTCAAGAATGGCATACACTTCAGACAAAATGCTTTATTAAGCAAAATATTTTTTTTCTGGAACTTATATTGTGTTTAACATATAAGTGGCATTCTACATACATATACAAACACCATTAGTGTGCTAATTGACTTTTAGTCTTTTAATAGTTTCCAAAATGTAATGACTGGAATCCATTATGTTCTTCCATGTTAGATTTTATTTCTCATATCATAGAGGACTGGAAGGCTAAGTCTACTAAGGAAGACACCAGAGAAATCCATTTCTAAGACTTGAGTGAATGTGCTTGACCCCATTTCCCCAGAAACAAGTAAACAGACAATCCATACTAAAAATAAAAAGGATTTTTTTTCTTTTGTCTCTGTTCACCTTGGCATTCATAGGAAGACAACAGATGGGTGAAAATGACTTTTTAGTTTTATTTTTACTAGAGATATACATTGCAAAATTCTTGGATTTTTTTCTCCTTACAACACTCTAATGAAATTCCACTACTAATCATTTACATTATACCTGAACTCATGCACTATGTTAATTTTCATCTCCTTAAAATGACTTTGGCACCAACCTAATGACTACCACATTCCAGTTTCAAGGTGAGAGTATTTTAAAGGCAATGAAATGATACAGTAATAAATGTTCTTACACCATGACAATGCGTCCACAAAATCACAATTACAAAATTTGTAATTGCATCAAATTTGGCATTTCAATGCTATTTATGCTGAGATACAGGAATAATAAATTTTAATAATAAATTGTAATTCACTAGAGATACTTCATGTTAAATTAAAGCCCAAAGCAAGTTTTACAGTTGCAAAAAAAAAAAAAAAAAATCAAAGTACTTCAGAAAACATAAAAAAATCTTTATAAATCCTTTGTAAAGTGGGCTCTGCAAGTCCATCCTGTAGAAAGTATTTAAAACTGTAGGGTAATCAAGCAACTTATAGGAAACAAAAGAGATTATCCAGAGTGAAATTCTATCCCACAGCATTGATACACAAACTTTGCAATCTGAAATAATGTAACTACAAGAGAGTGATATGGTTTTGTTTTTTTTTTAAAAAAAGACTATTTCATAATACTAACTACAACTTCAAGCCCTCTTGCTCTGTTTTCTCTATAACTCAACCCCCTGACAGGAAAAGGGGAAACCTAAGCCCCATTTTTAAAAATTGAAATAGGAAAGACCAGGCTGGGCGGCTTCACCTGTGTGCTTGGCAAGATCATAGAATCATTAAGGTTGGAAAATACTTCCAAGACCATCAAGTTCAACCTTTGACTAAATGCCACCATGCCCACTAGATCAGACACATATGCTGAGCTTTTGAACACCTCCAGGGAAGGTGACTCCACCAATTCCTTGGACAGCCTGTTCCACTGCCTCACCACTCTTTCAGTGATGTTCTTTTTCCTTATACCCCACCTGAACCTTCCCTGGCAAAACTGGAGGTCGTCTCCTCTTGTTCTACCATCAGTTGCCTGGGAGAAGAGGCTGCCCCTCACCTCATCACAACATCCTCTCAGGTAGCAGCAGACAACAATAAAGTCTCCCCTGAGCTTCCTTTTCTCCAGACTAACAGAGCAGATTCTCCTGGAAACCAAGCTAAGGCAGATGGAAAATAATGAGGTGATTGGTGACGGCCACCATGGCTTCACTAAGGGCAAGTAGTGTCTGGAAAATTCAGGGATACAGCAGTTGTGGATGAGGGAAGAATGACTGATGTCAGAATCTAAGTGTTCTGTGTAAAGCACATGTCCTGCATGACATGTTTGTCTGTAAACTGGGGAGTTTAGAGAGCTGTTGGCAGGGACACCTTCCACTAGCCTAGGTTGCTCAAAGTCCCATCCAACCTGGTCTTGAGCACTTCCAGGGATGGGCATTCACAGCTTCCCTGGGCAATCTGTTCCAGTGCCTCATGATTCTGAAAAACCCGGTCCAAAAAACTGCTCAGAGACATTTTTTTATCTTTAAGCAGCAAGGTATTTGTTTATTCAATGTTGGGAGCAAGCCAGCTCGCGCTGGACAAACTTACTCTACTTGAAAGTGCAAAACTAAGCCATTTTATACACTTTAGATCCATGGTTACATCATTTATTATACAGATTAATAAGTAGGCTGGTCTCTGGGCAGAGTCTTTCCAGACATGTCCAGTCTTCTACTGTGGGGTCTTCTCCTCAAGCCTTCATCCCTCTGGTGGTCACCATGGACGTCTTCCTCAATTTGACCTCTTCAATGAGGTGACCTGAATTCTTCAAGCTTGTAAAATCCTGGCTCTGGGTCTTCTAGATCTTATTCAAAGGTCTAGTTTACCTAATTTATTATTGTGTGTGTGTAGTGGTTTCAACCAGGTTTTCCCCCGAAGCTAAGAAAGTGGTAAAACTCCAGGGGTGGTGAGCCCTGGAAGTTTTGAAGTTTTGTCCAATGGGTGCTCCTGCAAAATGTAAACATACCACAAGCAAAGGGAAGAGAAGGTTTGTTGTAGTCTGGTTGTAGAAGTGATGGCCATGTTCTGAGGCCACAAAGTGCAGAGGGCAGGAGCCCCCTGGGGGGCTTTGGCCCCCAGCCCCCAACGGGGACCTGCGGAGACCTGGAACAGCATAAAGCTGGGCTGGGTGCCTGCAGCTGAGAGCTAAGACAGTTTTCTCCACTGTGAGTGAGCAGAGACAGCAGCAGCAGAAGCAGAGTCCAGAAGAGATGGCAGAGAGCCAAAAAGATAAGAAGGCAGCAGAGGCAGCTTGAAACCAGGCAAGCAGACACAGAGATGTCTGATGGAGAGAGAGAGCTGAGAGAGCAGCAGGCAGAGAGGAAGCTGGGGTAAGAAATGGAATAAGACCCCATACCCCTCTGAGACCTCCGAGAAAGGAGGGAGATGGACTCCTATTAAGGAGAGGAGCCTTGGAGTGCTGCAGCACCGGAGAGAGAGGAGCTGAGAAGCTCAAAGACATCCTGAAGCTGGACCAGGACGGAGAAGGAATGCAGGGGGGTTGACCCCCCTCACTGCTGCTGACAAACCTGGCAGCCTGAGACAGAGCACAGGAGCTCTGGTAGAACTCTTGAGGCAAAGGCTTTCAACTGAATGCTGCCCAAGACGCTCTGACTCAGGGGTGAACCCCCCTGAGGAAGGGACTTTCACAAAGATGCCCCTGCAGTTCGTGATATGCCTGTGGTGAAGCGAGTTTAGTCCCTGCTGGCAGTCCACAGGTGAGGCCTTCGCTTGGAGTCGAAGGAGAGCCAAGAGGGGTGAAAGGAGACCCCCTTGTGTCTTGAAAGACCCTCGTTTGGAGACGACGGGCCAAGGGGCTTGGAGATCCCCTTGTGTGTATTGAAAAGAGATCCAGCTACAATAACCCAGCTATCAGCTGCTGCATGTGGAGAGGACAGATGACTGCTGCCGTAGAGAAACTGCTCAGAGACTAAAAGGGATCTGTCCTTCTTCCCTCCTGGGCTTTTATTTCAAAGGGAGAAGAAATCTGATCCATTGTAAATACTTATGTCATGGTAGAGATAGTTGTGATCGTGTGTATAATGTATTATAATATTTATCTGTACAGTCATTGTAATATATTCCCTTTCCCCACTTTGAGTCTGGTGTGTTTTGTCTGGAAAACCCATCTCACATTAGGTTGAGATGTGGAAGGGGGCTTAGACTAGGGAATTAGAATTTTGGGGATCTCAAACCATGACAGTGTGTACTACTCTTATTCTTTCTATAATAAGAACATACTATTAACCAGTGCTCCTAAAATGTTCTTCCAGCAACACAGGTATTGGGTTTCTTGGCAGGCCAAGATATCTCGGTTAACTCTTTTAGACCTGACTCCTGTTTCACTCACCACTGATGCCTTAAGCCCCTAGGGGTTTTTTATTTTTCTAATATTGGTAAGCCTTATAAGTGTTATAAGTAGATTTTAAAAGCAGCAACCGTCCCTCCTTTGTCCCTTCCTCCCTTATCCCTTTCCCTCTAGCACCCTTGTTTACACATTCCTTAACCCTCTTACCCCATTCTATGCTCTCTATATCACCCCTACCCTCGAATAGAGCAGAAATGTTTAGTCTTTTGTCAAGGCAAGGCCTAGATTGTTGGCAGAACAGCATATCAGGGCCTAAACCACAGAACACGGTCAAGAATTAGGTAACTATGTACCCGTTGTGCTCTGATGAAGAGGAAGGTGGGATGAACAGGGGGTTCCGAAACACACCCCAGACCCATTTTCAGGGGGTGGACCTGGGGTGGACCAGAGTAAAGACCACTGGGTGGACACATCTGGGATTGGATGGATGGTATTATAAAATGTAACATCTCAGGCAGGACCGGTGCGCATCTTGTAACATCTTCAACCTTGGCATAATAAACCCTTTCTTATCTCACCCCTAATTAACTGCTCCGGAGATTTCTTCACCACCTAACTCCCACGGCAACACCACCCACAGAGTAAAGAATTTCTTTCTCATGTGCCATCTAAATCTGCACTCCTGCCCCCCTGTGCTGTCACTGCAGGCCCTTGTAAAAAACCCTTCTCCAGCTTTCTCCCAGGCCACCTTCATGTACTGGAAGGCTGTTATAAGGTCTCCCTGAAGGCTTCTCTTCTGCAGACTGAAAAACCCCAATTTTCTCACCTTGTCTTCACAGGATATGTATTAATCCATGAATAAAACTCCCTTTTCGTGACTAGCAAATGTAGTAACTAATCAAATGTTGAATGGGCTTCCACCAAAGCTGATAAGACAATTCTACAATTCTATATTCTTCTTCCACTAATACAATTTCTGTCAATGGTGATAACAATTACTGATAGTGAGCAGTGAGAAAGGAGAGCTCAAAAAATAACAGATGGAAATCTAACAGATGGAAGTGATAATTTCACTTTTAATTAAATATGAAAGTGTCTCCAGAGGAGTTATGCAGTAATAGAAAGAATGTGAGAGAATGTATTATTTTCAGAAGCAACAATATCTAACAGTTACATTCCATAAAAAAAGTTTTGTTCATGGAGAAGAGTATAATGTTCTGAAGATCTCTGCTCTTTAACATGGTTGATGTCAGGATAATAAATTTTTTTTTACCATGTCAAACAATGTTATTCAAAGTCTCCTAATGGATGTATATAAGCAATGACAGAAACTGGAAGTAAACAGTCTTTCCAAGGCAAAGACTTCACCTTTTCCAGCACAATATGATACAGGTCTAGGTGAGAGACTATAGCATTTCTTCCACAGAGCAGGAAAAAATATGTGTCCTCATGTAAGTCAGGAAAAATAAATACTTTTCTGCAATTTTCTCCAGTGTCCTTTGTAATTTGTTTAAGAGCAGAAAACAAAATATTTTGGTGCATATATATATATAAAATTATATATATCTATAATTATAATTATTATTATTATTATTATAATCAATATTAATGATCCCTTAATGCTCATGGCACACTCTAATGTCCATGTTGTATATCCAGCACATAGAAAGAATAAGCTGGAAATACGGGATCACTTATGACACTGTGAGCAGAAACATGTCCTACAAAGAAACTCAACCTCTACCAAAGTATTTACACTCACATAATATAACATAAATCACTTTTCAGAACTGCTCTTGATTTGCTGTTTATTTTTTATGATAGTTACACTCCCTCAACAGCATCTTATCTCTCAGAAAAATCATACAGTTGCACCTATTTTGTTGAGAGTTTGAAACATGTCTAATTTCCACATTGAAACTGCCATTTCCAGTCAAAACTAGATGTTCCTTTATTATGACACTGATTCCAAAGTATTACCATTGTCTACACAGAAGAAAGCAAAATAGAACAAAGATCTATCAAAATGTATCTAGATTCAAAATTACCTTCATATTTAAGGTCAGAAATATATGAATACATGGAAGGGAAATGCATGAAAGGGAAATGCATGGAAGGGAAATGCATGTAGCCTCTATTTCAATATTAACCTGCCACCACTGTTAGAAGATACAAAATTCACAAATATGTAAATTGAGAAAGAATAACCAATTTTTCAGATTCTTCCTGAGAATGTAAATAGTTTAGTCAGGTTTTTCTATACTACTGTGAGAACGAGAGAGAGAGAGAGAAGAAAGGGAGGGAGGCAGGGAGAGACAGAGTGTGAGAAACAGGACGAGACAATTTCTTCCTCGAGAAAGACAAGCTCGAGGAACAGCGCGGAAAATTAATTTGAATTTAGAAGTATTAACACGGTGTACCCTTCTTATCAGTTTATTTATTTACGTTTTCAAGGAGTATGAAATAGGATTTCAGTGATGAGCATCCTGTTGACTCTGCCAAGTGCCCTAAAACTTGTTAGCTACCCAATCGTTTGTGCATGCATACGGCAGAAAAAGGCATCTTCCAAATGCTGACTGAATTTTGAGGGGATAAGTACTGTATTTTTCATCCTACTGAGGGAACAAATTGCACCTTCAGTGGGAAAAAGTGCTGATATTACAAGGAATGAAAGGGAAAAAAAAACAAACAAAGGGGAAATTCTCAAAGTTGTAGTAACACCCATACTATTTTCCTGCTCACTCGAACCCTATGAACGAGTGCCATCACTTGAGAATGTTGCACAAATAAGTGGGTATTTATGACTTTCTACTTTGGCTTAAGGCCTGTATGCAATCTGTATCAGTGCTTAATTGATTTGAAGAAACTCAGTGCAGAAAGGAGATGTTCTTGCCTTCACACAGCATATTTGCTCTTCTGGATACAGACTGTCAGAGGGATTTGGTGGGTAATATAAATGTGTCCAAAAAAATAGCACAAGTAGAAAAAAATCTGTAATGAAAAAATGAAAAACAAATATTTTGAACTATCTCTAAAAGAAAGGGTGAACATATTTCTGTTGAAAACTATGAATAAAAAGAAGTATTCCGAGCCACATTCATGTGCTGTAATTTCTCATTTGTGTGTTCTGTATATTTATGCCAAATTAAACTCTAGTTTTATAAGGAAAATCCAGGAAATATTGTTTGATTACAACATTAAACACAGTCAATTTATTCATACAATGGTAAAAATCTTGGATTTCACCATGCAAAAATCCTGGTTTTGAGGATTTTTTGAGACAGTAGTTCAATATCTGAGTGCTCTGGTTTTATACAGTGTAAGTAATTTATTCCACTTTATCAAAGTTTTCAACGTTTCCTGCCATTAAGAGGAAAATATTCCTTCTGCAATTTTTTTCCTTTTACTAACAGTTCTACAATTTCCATTTCCATGTTGCATCTTAAATGTAATGAATGCCTATTTCCTCCAGTAAAAAATTTTGTGTTTCAGTTATTATAGCATTGTGTATGTTATTTTTGCATCAGTAACATAATAAAGGAGAAAAAATGCCACAGTACATTTAAAGCACATTAACATATAGATTAAAAACAATTTAGCCCTTTTCAGAATGTTTGTAAAGTGCACTTATTCACAGCTAAATACTTTCACCTAGCAGAAAATTTAACAAGACTATAAACCAAACTATAAGCTAAACTGAACAAGTGACCTATGAGATGTTATGGAACTTTTCATTATAAACTGTTTCTGAAAGCCATTATGTTCCTGACCTAAGCAAAGTCATTATTTCACTAACTTTGAAAACACTGAAATGTACCAGTTTCTGAAAACTGTAATGAAAAATTCCATGTTGGCTATCTTTAGCTTTTTATTCTTGCAAAGTTATATTTCTGAGGAGTTCAATATTTACTTTAATTTAGGCTGTACAGGCAGATAAGAATTTTTTTTTCCTAAATTCCTTTGTGTGATACATAACTTAAAACTTCTATAATACAAAATACAGAGAATAACACTTTGTATACTTCCTCTTCCAAAGCAATCTTATTTGTTTTGTGGATATAAAAATAAGATAATGCTTTTTTTCCTAAGCACAGAAGGGGATGGTCAAGAGAAATTATTACACCTTAGAAGGACCTACTATCTGGAAAGGCCTATACTACTCAATTTTCTTCAAAATTTCTCTCTTGTTCATAACAATTTTAAGGAGAAATACAGCACTAAAAAGCCCTGCTGTTATAGTTTTATATTCCCAGCCTGCAGACACTTAGGCAATCAAGTACAGTCTGCTGAATTGGGCTCACATATTGATTTCATATGAAAAATATCATTAATATTAGGACCTCCTGAGTCAGAAAAGTGATTCACAAGCAACCGTGTGATGTCATTTCCACCTCAATAATCTCCATGAAATAACCCCTAACATGTTTAAGTCTTCCTTTGAAAAAGAAAGGCCTTTATTTAATCTGTTTTTTTATGAAAAAGAAGGGAAACTACTCTCAAATGAAGGCATGCTGGCGAGTAGTGCATGCAAAATAATCCCAAGAAATTAAATCACACAGAATTGAGGATCCCACAGAAACTTTGCATAAAGAGCAATCACAGATCTGAATAAGATCATAAAATCCCAAGTGAAATAGAAAGACTAGAAGAAGAGTTCATCACTTCCTGGAAATATGATAATATGATAATATGTTTTCCTGCTCTGAGAAAGAATACATTGTCCAAAAGATGAAGATGTATAAATAAAATGCTTATGTGTACAGGCTTGATACCAATAATGACAGATGAAGGTTTTATTACTTTGATGAAGTTCTAACTGTGTACCTATTTCTATCCTCATGTAAATACCAAGTTGTCCCCATAATTACTAATGTCTGGAACTGTAGGGTGTAAACAGACCCATATCCCAATAAACTTAAGCAAACTACTGAAGTGAAGTATGTACCACAGGACAAAATACTTTTTCTGGTGCAATAAAAATAAGTAAAAGAAGCTACTTCAGTGCTTAAGTCTCAAAGACATCTAACAGGATAGAGAAATATGGTACTGAATTGAATGGCCTTTACATTACACCTCACTTACCAGGACAAAGAAAAAAAAAGACAAAAGAAAAGAAGACAGGGAAACAAAATTAGGTAACAGAAGTAAACTTTAAAATAAAAGGCATTGCTCTTTTTTTTTTTTAAGAACTACTGTAATATCAATCTAACATTAATAGAAATGAGAAATATACATGGAGATATTAGCTGAAAACTTATTTCTGGAGGCAGATCAAAACTCACTCAACTGTTTTTTTCTTTCTGATTCTTATTTAAAAAAATATACATAGGAGCTTTTAATTAACTGATTCTGAGCCAACTTTGATGTTTTTTTCTGTTCCCTCCCCACTGCCACTTTATCCTCAATAGATGTTTATCTTCTTTTAATTTTTGCACTTGGGCACATTTAAAGACAGTGAACAAAGTTCTTCTCAGGTTTTCTTGCTAGGCTAAATGAACCAAAATTATTTTGACTCTTCTCAAATTGTAGTGTCTCCATTTAGTTTATGCCACTCATGGCCCTTCTTTCCTTGTTGTAGTTTAGGCTCTTCTGTAATATAATTAGGATAGCATTAAACATACTAAATATGGTTTTACTTATGACTTCTATCCAAATGCTTCTCTTTCCAGTTATATACATATATATATATATAAAAACTCTATTGCCTTTTTCAAATCCATGTTAATGGCTCCAAAGCATCTTCCAGGTAAGAAATGCAAGCCTTAAAGGCTCTTTGAAATGAGGAGCTCTCTGCTGCTCCTGGTTGGTGCTTCATTCTTACTGCCCCAATATTCAGTTTTTATTTGCAAGCTACTCAGTTATTTGGGTTTGTTTTGGGGGGGGGGCTTTTTTTTGTGTGTGTGTTTGATGTGTGTGGTCAACACAAATAACATAAAAATTAATAAACATCTTCTAAATTTTTTTTGGTCAGTTACAAACTATTAAATAAATACTGCATCAAGACCAACCCTCAAAGAAGGGTTGGCCTAACATTCACCTTCCTCCTTATTTTCTTCTCCCACAAGGCAGTTTCATAAATTAATTTGAATTAATTCAGATCTTTGCTTGCTTCTTTCCCATGAGGGGTCAAAAAGCATTGGACCAGGCTACCTGAAGAGGTTGTGGAGATATTCAAAAGCTATCTGGACACAATCCTGAGTGACATATTCTAGGAAATGCTGCTTGTGCATGGAAGTTAGACCAGAGGTCCATTCCAACTTTAATCACTCTGAGATTCCGAATTCTACGAGCGATGAGTTGTGAAACATAAGAAAGGTTCAGAGAATGCTTTTTTTTAAATTTATCAGTGCTTTGTTATATAGAGCTGCAGTTTGCTCTGCAGTAGAGGAAAGGAATATGTACAATGAAAGAAATCAATTTTGATGAGAGGTTAGATAAATAGAGTGTGTGCTTACCCACATGTGATAAAGAATTTGAAAGTGAGAATAAGGATCTGCAATCAATCTCCTGTTTTATCTGGTTATCCTTTGCTTATGATAGAGGAAAATACCATATTTGTATTCCCATGAATACGAAATCCATAAAACCTTAAAGCACTTTCTTAGCATTTGTTAGAACAGAGAAATAAAAGGATTTGAAAAAAAAAAAAATAAGAAAAAGATAAATACTTACCAAGCACAACGTAACTCAGTCCAGTAGGGTAGGAGGAGATATGGACATGAACAGGAAAGAGATTTCTTGATGAATTAATGGATCCAGAGAAGAGGAATAGATGGAGGCAAGGAGTAGATTTTAATACTCAGTCAGTGAGCAATCAGAAACCATGAAATTTTATACCAGCCTATTGCTTCGTAGCAATGCTCTGTCACCGGCATCCAAATTTTAACATTTTGCTGAAACAGCAACGTTAGGCCAATGAAACAGTGAACAGCTCAGGTCAAGTATTTTCCACTGTGCCATATAATACAAGAATAGCGCTGGATTTTGGGCAGACAACTGGGTTTGGCCAGACAATTGGAAAAACAAGAAATGCAGCTGCCAAAGACATTTTTCTTTCCACTGAAAGTAAATTTTTACTTCCCAACTTAAATGATACTTCTGACCTATCCCACCACCTTGACAGTGTTCTCCACTGAACCACTGCTTGCCACCAGATATGCTTGAATGCAAAACATTTTCAAAATGAAAAAAAAAAAGCAGAATTTGTCTCCTTCAGAACTGCATGTTCCCATTCAAGTCTGAAATTTCTCAAAAAGATGAAAAGTAAAATGTAAACCATTTTATTAATACTTTTATTTACCAGAATTTTAATCTTGCTTCTGTGTAGAAACTGATAAGCAAGTTTACCTTTTTTTTCTTGAAAACCATTTGAGAAAACTTTGGTATAGAAGGCACTTTTTAAAAAATGATAGTAAAGAAATCTTCCTAATAGTAAGATTGAAAAGTTGTTGTTACCATGAGTAAACTGAAATGAAATAGCTAAACAAGTGTGAAGCTATGACAGTTCTCTTAGTAATTTTTAAGATGTCTTAAACATCTCTCTTACTGTTAATAAGGCCCATGTCCCAGCTACATACCATCAGTTTTATGTAGTTATCATTGGTCTTCAGAAAAAAAAAAAGCCTATGTGAACTGCCTATGGCTTTTTCCAGATGTATTTGAGATTTTACCCATTTTTGACATCAGTCACGAACAAATAGGACTGACCCATACACAGACCTAAGGAAAATCCACTTAAATTTTTTAAGACAGATCTTTTGGTCACAAAAGATCAGTACAGGATTTTTCATGTGAACGTTTTTTCTATGTAACGTAGGGATTTGGTTGGTTGGGGGTTTTTTGTGGTTTTTTTGCTGTTTGGTTTGTTTGATTGCTGGGTTTTTTTCGGTTTTTGTTGTTGTTGTTGTTTGGGGTTCTTTTGGTTTTGTTTTTTTGGGGGAGGGGTTGTTTGGTTTTTTGTTTGTTTGGTTTTTTTAATATTTTTTTGGTTTTGTTGGTTTTTTGTTTGGTTTTTTCGTTTGTTTATTTGTTTTTTCTTATTTCCTTTTGATAGCTAAGGATGTCAGATGCCCCAGAGCAACTGGTCTTATTATAAGACTGCACTTCCTGTCATAATCATTCTGATGAACAGCATCCACATATATATTTCTCAAATTAATTCGAGAGTGCTGCAAGGCATAGCTCATTACTCTTCTCCCAGGTAACAGGTAACAAGAAAAGAGGAAATGGCCCCCAGTTGCACCAGGGGAGTTTCAGACTGGATCTTAGGAAAAGTTTCTTCACCAGAAGTATTGTCAAGCTCTGGAACTGGTTTCCCAGGGAAATAGTTGAGTCACCATCCCCTGAGATGATTAAAAGGTATGGAGGTCTTTAAAAGGAGCTTAGTGTAACAGATGCTATGACTCCATAAATGTTGCAAAGAATTAGTGGATAAAATGTTGAACCGGTTTACTCAGGAACACTCTGTGTATGTGTGAGTACACAGATGGCATGATCAGGATGGTATCTACATTCAATACCGTACTGATGGAAGCCTTTCCAACCTAAGGTGACTGAAGTCCCACACCAAGACCTTAAACCATCTTGTCCAGGAGCTGCTTTATGCTGATGACGCCGCCCTTGTTGCCCACACAGAAGCAGCTCTGCAGCGTTTAACATCCTGCTTTGCAGATGCTGCTGAGCTCTTTGGGCTGGAAGTCAGCTTAAAGAAGACAGAAGTTCTCCATCAACCTGCACCTCAGGAAGTCCCCCATCATCCCCACACCACCATTGGCAATCAGAGCTCAAATCAGTCCAGCAGTTTAATTCCCTAGGCAGCCTCATCTCCTCGGATGGTGAGATTGATGGAGAGACAGACAACAGGTTAGCAAAGGCATACAGTGCCTTCAGAAAGCTTCATAAAAGAGTTTGGTGAAATAAACACCTGAAGAAAAGTACCAAGGTCAGTGTTTACAGAGCCATAGTGCTGTCTACTCTCTCATATGGATCTGAATCCTGGGTCATCTACAGCCACCACCTGCGACTCCTGGAACGCTTCCATCAACGCTGCCTCCGAACAATCCTAAACATCCCCTGGTCAGATGATGTGACCAATCCATCTGTTCTAGAACAGGCAGCAGTCACAGGTATTGAGGCCATGTTGCTGAGAACACAGCTGGGCTGGGCAGGGCACGTCTCCAGGATGAAGGACCAACCACCCCCTCCCTAAGATCCTGCTTTATGGTGAACTTGCCACCGGCTGCTGCAAGAGAGGAGCCCCAAAGAGGAGATACAAGGACTGCCTGAAACAACATCTCAGCCTTGGCCATATTGATCACCACAACTGGTCTGCTCTGGCCTCCAATCAGGAGGTCTGGAGACACCCCATCTCTAACGCTGCTGATGCCTTTGAGAACGCAGCAGGATCACCCTTGAGGAGAAAAGACAACGCAGAAAGAATCGTGTCTTGCAGAATTTCCCACCTAAGGAGTCTTTCTGCTGTGCCTTTTGCAACCGGACGTGTCTGTCTCGTATTGGCCTTTTCAGCCACCAGCGTGTTTGTAACAAACGTGGGCAGAGCCCTCCCCAAATATTCGTTAGTGAAGCCTGACCATGATAAATGTTGCAAAGAATTAGGGGATAAAATGTTGAACTGGTTACTCAGGAACACCCTGTGTAGGTGAGAGTAAGCTGTTCTTGCCTGGCAGCCAGACCCCACATGTAGTTGTACTCATTTCCAGGTTTCCTCTTTACTTAACATTAAGAACATTATTCGCACAGGCACAGCTGGCCAGAAACAGGATTCTCAAACAACTACTTACTATTAAGATCTAACAACACCATAGTGCCAGAATAGAGGCAAAAAATGCGTCTCTAGTTTTAGACAGAATCAGCTTTCGTCCTGCTAATAATTTCAATTTTTATCATGGTAGCAACCGATATAATTTATTACAAACTATGTTAAAGCACATGACTTGCCTATATTACTTCACAGGCCTATTCAGAAATTGTGTTACTTTCTGGGAAATGTTAATATTCTGTCCCAGATCCAAGATTTCTATCTTTAGGCACTTCACTAAGAAGTCTAATTTAAGGGTCTTATCACAGAAGAAACAAATGTAGAGGCACAAGTAGATGAAGACAGTGTTTTAGACATGTATTTTCTCTTCACTAAGTGCAAATCTTGGGTAACAGAGTTGCTAATTTCAGTTCTTTAGTGCTCTAATATTAATGTACGATAAAATTGTGGGTGATGGCAACTTTTTTCAGTCTGGGGAACAAGAAGGATAAAACTGCTCTCCTGGGCCTGAAATGCTTTCAACTCTCACCACCCACTCTGTGCGCCAGAATGTGATGAACATTGATGGACAAGTGGGAAGGGACAACCAGGATGCTTGCAATTTTCAGCAACACTAAGACAAATCGGGGGAAGTTTTTGCTGCTGAGACCACCACAAATCCCTCTTTCTACAACTGTTCTATCCCTGAGCAGAACATTCCATCTGTTCACACTCAAAAAAAAAACCTTTTATGACTCCACAACCTAAAACAGAGAAGGAATCAGTGCAGTGGGAAAAAAATAACCAAACAAACATCATTAAACAGCAAAAGTAAATAAATAAATAAAAATATTGACCATTGCCCTTGCTAATTCTCCAGTACACTAAAATAACAACTTTCTATTAGAGAGTCTAAGCAGTGAGGACATCATGAGACTAATCCAATCACAACTTCATGTGTTAAATCAAGCTACACAGTTTTACAGATTAATTTAAACTTCGAATTTTCCAAACTTTCCTGCAACTCCTCATCTCTTAATGGGGATTTACCTCTGTCAGCTTTTACAAAAAGCAGTACAGAATTAAGATAATAAGAAGAGTTTAAAAAAGGGATGAGTTTTCAGCTAGAAGATCACAGGTTTTCTGAGAGTCAACTTTCAGGAGTATGATAACAGTCTCAAATCGAGTCCCAATCTTAAAAAAGCAAAACCCCAAGAAGTCACGTACTAATTAAATTCACTGCAAGTAAAATAAACTGTAATCACGGTGTAAAATGTTGCAATGTGGAGTCTGCCCACAACTCACTTTGTTAGATGAAAAAGCATGAAAAATTCCTACTTCAAAGCTCAGTCTTTTCCCTGTCTGAAGTAAAGACTGTCTTTGTGTCTCTAATTATTTACCAGAGGTAAATAATGCATTCTAAGTTTTGAAACATACAGTTGTTGGAAAGAGTAATACAATATATGTTTGAAAATCATGGATGGATTAACAAAAGTAACTGATACAACTGTTGGAATTTGCAATGGCAAGGCTAATATAGATATATATCTGTTTGTATTTGTGGCAAAACAATCAGTTAAGTCAGCAGAATCATGCTTAAAAGGTAACAAATACTTTTCCATGATTTTTCTACTTTCCAATCACTAAAAATTGGAAAATAATTCATATCACTTGCACTCAGTGAACTTGTGTTAATGTACAACACTTTCACCTGTAATTATGTCGGTGACCTTAGATACCTGGGTGATCTGCAATGCATTAGATTTTAATATTTATTATTGCAATACTCCTGGATGTGCAAGAGATTTTTTTAAAAACTAATAATTTAAAAACTCGCTAGAAGAGGCTTCGATATTGAACAAAAAATTCTTTTTTTGGTTTTCCATTAACAAAATTTTCTCATATAGAGTTGTTTAATTCTCCTTTGGGACTCATATGGTTGGCTAGAATTGCAAAGTGATTTTTAAAAAGGTGTAAAATTAACAAGTGGCCCTTTTGAATATTTCCCAGTATAGAGTAACAGATTTTTCTCTCGACGAAATAATTACCTCTCTCTCCATCTGATGCCTTTAATGCAGAGCCTTTGTGTAGAATATGCTTGTCTCCATGTCTTTATGAACTCAGGCAGTTTTTTATGATTTCTCAGTAATTGGAAAAATCTGACCATTCACAGAGCTAAGGTTTTTCTAACATGATATATCTGGCTAAATGGGACAGACTTTTATTTTTTTCTTCAAAGGGCCAAGATTCACCTACCAAAAGAAGAGACTGTTTTGTTTGTATTAGATCTTTTTTTTGTTGTTGTTTTTGCAGATGGAATCCTGCTATGGAACTGAGGTGACCTCTTCACAGTTAAGCTGCTCAGACTACAGGTTTCTCTGAGAGTGACTGAGATATTGAGCCACGTGCAAACCAGCCTAAACTTGAGACTGAGAATATTGCACCATACTTTCTGTGTGATCAAATCACAATGCATTGACACAGACTTTCCTTAAGTACAACAGTAAAACTGCTCATAGAGTCAGAGAGTCACTGAATGGTTTGGATTGGAAGGGACTTTAAAGATCATCCAGTTCCAAACCCTCTGCCACGGGCAGGGTTGCCACTCACTAGCATCAGGTTGCTCAGGGCCCCATCCAGCCTGGCCTTGAACGCCTCCAGGGACAGGGCATCTACAACCTCTCTCAGCAACTACAAGACTTATAGGTAAAAAGAGATGTAGATATAGAATAGATATTAATTCCCCTGCCTCCTTTTTGCAGAACCAAGATTTTCTCTGAAAGAATGTATCTGACATCAGTGAATACAGCCATAAGTAATCTAACCAGACAGGAAATCTAAAATGTAGTCTCTTAATCCACCATTAATAACAGGCAACTGGTATAACCAAGGATCTATTCCACAGTGGGATATATCTATGTCAGAAGGTCTTCAGTAGTTCTCACCCTTAGGAGACAAATAGCTACTAAGCTATTGGATTTTTTCATCTTTTTAACTGGGTATCATGACAACTTTAGCACGTGTAAAACGATATAACTATCTTGACTTAAGTTTCATTATATACTACTCTCAGTACACTGATTTTTTTTTTTTACTGACTCAATATTTTAATAATTTCTTGGATATTTGCTATAAACTTTGGCAGAAGTGTTTCAGAAGTCTGTGTCAGGCACTGTTTTACAGTTATTATTGTGTTTTACAGGGACTACAGTGCATCCATAGCCAATGCAGAAGGCCAAAGTTTTCTTGGAATAGGCTAGCACAGAATCAAAAGATGTACTAGAAAGAAAAACAGACAAATTTCTAAGCTGTTCCCACATTTGCACCAGTAGTGCAATGTCCACTACATACAATTAGTGCTCAAACTCTGTCTTTAGTGGTCAATTAACATGTATAATTAGCAGGTATCTCTCCCTGTCCTGCAGAACTTCTTTCAAAAGTATGAAACCACACTACAAACAGGTGTGGAGAACCAGACAAAAAAGGCAAATTTTTTACCCAAGCCACTGATAACCATATCTTTCTAGACTACTTCAGCACTGGAATGCTATTTTCCTGTCCATAGCTTTGCTTAGAAAACATCTCTCAGACACTTTTTTGATTTCTCACACCACTGCACACCATTTCAACAAGAAGAACAAAAGAGGTCAGCATTAGGCTCCATGCAACTGGCTTTAATCCAGCTTTCAAAGGATTTTAGTTTTTTAGGCAGACTATGAAATTTTGTGGTAAAATTCCAGCATTCTTAAAAACACTTGTACAAAATTAGAAAAAAAATATAATTCTACAGGGGAAAATACATGCATCTAAAATAGTTGAACAAACATTCTCCTTGCTTTGCTGAACTGAAAATACTCTAGAATGGCTTTGGTATTTCCTTCTTTAAAAAGAGACAGTTTCTCTGTGTTTCATCCAGAAAGCTCCTTTGAATTCACATAATTTAAAGGATCTTTTCTAAATTGAAGAAAAGTTGATTGTTATAATTATTCCAGAAAAATTCTAAACCATGGGTGTCTAAAGGTGCATGTTCACTGCAGAGAATGATAAACCAGCGTATTAATTCTTCCATCTTTCAGAAAATGAACATATTATAGATAAGCATCACTTTTAGGATACAAAATAATTTGAAAGCCAACAGTTTAGCTCTTTGCCTCAGTTACTGAAGGTCACAGGTGGTTTTGCCTAGCTATAAATATCTTCTTCAGGCTGGTTTCCCAGATAGGGACCATCCAGACAGGGAACATAACATCCCAGTTAGGGAAGAAAGATTTTTAATTGTGCTTTATTTGCTTTGTTAGGAAACTTGACTGGCTGATGACAGAGCCTCTATAACAATAGATTCTAATTTTCATACATTGAACACGAGCGAGGGAGAGATGGAAACACTCAGTGGTGGAATATAAAAATCATGGATCTGACTTCAGATCTACTGAAGATATTTGGCATCCAGTGAAGGTGTAACACACCTATGAAAATTCACTTTGAAGTCACCTATTTACATTTTATGGATAAAATGGATAATTTATTTAGTCAAAAAAACCAACAAAAACAACCCTTCAAGTGCAAGTCTTATGAAAAATAGTTAATCATGTAACTCTGAAGATTCAGATCATTAGCTACCAAGTTTTACTATGTCATCAACACAGTTGTTTTATACTAGCTAGAAGGATCATTTACCCAATACAGAATGTTCCTTTATTCCTTCTTTGAAAAATAATTTCTTTCCTATTTCACATGCTGAATTTAATGCCTACAGATTTCCTAAAGTAAATAATCTGAACATCCTATACATATATATATGTATAGGATGTTCAGATTATTTAAGTATATATATATATTTTCAGTATTCCTCAGTGTTGATAACTTATTTCTTTCAAGCTCACGTTATGTGGGTAGAAAAATCTTCTTAATGTTTTTCCAATTTCCTTATCCTTTTTTTTCTAGAAAAATCTAAATGCTGAGGTTGTCCAGGATAGTTTGTGAAGTACAGATTCCATTTTTTCTCTAATGGCAAAGAGAAATGCAACTAGCATTTTCTCCTGGTCTTTTAATTTTATTAAATTAATAACAAGTAAACAGTCATTTTCCCTGTTCTGTGCATGTACCAATGGAGTAGAGCCCTGTGGTGGGTTGCCACTGTCTGGCCAGGTGCCCTACCTTCTTCAACTGGACAGGGAAGTGAAAGTATAACAAAAAGCTTGTGGGTCAAGAGAGGACAAGGAGAGACCGCTCACCAATTACCATGATGGGCAAAACAGAGTCAACTTAATTTATTACCAATGAAATCAGAGCAGGGAAATGAGAAATAAAAGCAAACCTTAAAACATCTTCCTCCTACCCCTCCCCTTCTTCCTGAATTTCTCTACCTCCTCCCCTCCAGTTGGACAGGCAGTGGGGGTTGTGGTCAATTCATCAAATGTTCTTCCTGCCACTCCTTCATCCTCAGAGAAAGTCTCATTCTCACTTTTTCTCTGTTCTGTTGTGGACTCCCTCCCAGCAGGGATAGTCCTCCACTGACTTCTCCAACGTGAGTCCTTCCCACAGGCTGTGGTTCTTCTTGAACTCTTCCAGCAGGGATCCTGCAGTCCTTCAGGAGCAGGCTGCTCCAGTGTGGATCCCCCATGGGGTCATTAGTTCTGACAGCCAACCTGCTCCAGAGTGGCTTTCCCATGGGGTCACACCTCCTTCTCTGGTGTGGGGTCCTCCACAGATTGCAGGTAAATCTCTGCTCCACTGTAGACCCCTGTGAGTTACAAGAGCACAGACTTGTCTCACCATGGTCTGCACCAGGGGTTGCAGGGGAATCTGTGCTCCAGAGCCTGGAGAACCTCCTCCTCCTTCTTCACTGACCTTGGTGTCTGCAAGGCTTTGCTCACACATAATTCTTGCTCCTCTCTCCTGTTGCTGCGTTCCATGGTAATTTTTTCCACACCTTGAATATGTTATTGCAGAGGAGCTACCACAGCCAGTGGTGGCCTCAGACTTGGCCAGCAGCAGGTCCACCTCAGAGCTGGCTGGTATTGGCTCTATCAGTTATCTGGGAAGCTTCCAGCAGTTTGTTGGAGTGGTCACTCCTTAGGGTGCCTTCCCTCCTTCCTCCCTCCCCAGTATCTGGCCATTGAAACTCGATACAAGCTCTTTGGATAAAAAATAATGGGAAAACCAAGCCAAAAGGCAAATATCTTTGATCTTCTCCCAGCTCTTGACAGTATGTTTAAATTATTGAATTTACTCCGTTATTCCTAAAGCCTAACTTCCTTCTCAACTACAAAGTATACTCTGTAGAATATATTTTTAATGTTCCCCTCTGAAGCAGTAAGAAGTGATTTACCTATAGTTATTAACGAGCCAAGAAAACCCCCAAAAATATTGCTTTTCAGATCCCCTTTCTTTAGATCTGTGATTATGTGTCAATACTGTGGTGGTTCTGATCAAAACAAAAGCAACAAAAAACCCAAAAGCCCAACAAAACAACAAAACCTACAACCTGTTTCTGTTTTTTTCCCTTTCTGATTTTTTCGTTTGCTTATCTGACATTGTTTTCAACTGCACCATAGAGACTTTGTCACGTAAATTTTCAACAGGTTTTCAAATAAAAATTCACTAATGTCTTCCATAACCTAAACTGTCAAAAAGACAAATGTGATAGTAAGACAGACAAATATATATAGAATCCATGACCTGTCTACTAAACCAAGTAAAATCTTATCTATAGGGTTTTTATTGAAAATTATGAGAGTTACTGAACTCTACACAAAAAAATCTGTATGCTCAATTTCTTTTTTTAACAGGTGAAATAGGTCAAAGATGTTGTGACCTTCACACAAGAAAACTTGCTGAAAAAGTTGCAGATAAATTAACAGACATAGAGAATAATAGTAATTGTTTAAAGTTAGTTAAACGCTGAAAGTTAGAATGTTTCATGGAACTTTTCTGATACTTTGACTCAGTTCTGGTGATCAAAAAACCACAAAATTGCAGTGGATTTCTTTACAGCCAACTATATAGAGAAATAGTGGAGAGGGCTCCTTGAGGCACATTAAGGTAGTTCTTGTCAGTGATATTTTAATTAGGGCTAGTGACCTTCAAAAAATAAGGCAATTTAAGAAGTAAGAAAGAATAAGGTATTCACTGAATCTTCAAAGGGTAGAACTGATCACACAGAAATCTTTACTAGATATGAGTAGTGTTGCTACAGTTGCTGAATTGCTTATTTAAAACTCACCAAAATATTCTTTTCACAGTTTAAATCTAGAAAGTTTTATAGAAGGGATGACATATGTGATAAAGTCCATTTAAACCTACTTACCTATGACCTTTAAAACAAGTGGTAGCAAATGTCACTGTCTGGCAAGAGAATATGTAGATTTAAATGGTTTTAAGCACCAGTCTACTAATTCCTTATTCAGCATGGAAATGCATGCTGCTAAGGTGAAAATACATGTCAAGTAGAGGAATAACACTACTTTTGATTTAGGAAAGGCCATAAAATATAGAGACAAGAAAGTATACAGTATTGATACTAATCTTGTTTGTCCTTACATGATTCAAATTGCCAATAATAAATCAAAAATATATAAAGCACAAGTTTGTAAAACTTAAGCAAATTCTATGCCATTAACAAGGCTGTGAAGATATGATGGAATCGTCACATGGAATCTTAGCCAACTACAAAATGCACACAGTGGAGTTTCTACCAAGTTACTGGTCAAGTCACTATCAATTGAAGGTGATATTGATAAAATAAGACATTTATAGCAAGAGGTATATTTTACTTCAAATCTGAACAGAAATTTCATACGTAATCTCAAAAAATGTTCTTTTTGTATAACTGACATCCGTCTTAAACATAGAGATTTCATTTCCAGAGTATGCAGTGATGGGACAAGGAAGGCTAAGGTCCATTTGGAATTAAATCTGGCAAGGGATGTCAAGGACATAGGTAGCAAAAGGAAGATTTGGGAAAATGTGGGTCTGATGTTGAGTGAGGTGGGTGCCCTGGTGGCAAAGGATACAGAGAAGGTGGGGATCCTGAATGCCTTCTTTGGTTTAGCCTTCACTGGTAAGGCCAGCCCTCAGGAATCCCAGACTCTTGGAAGCAAGAGCACTGGAACAGGGTGCCCAGAGAGCCTGTGGAGTCTCCTTCCCTGGAGTCACTCAAAATCCACCCAGATGTTGTCCTGTGCAGTCTGTTCTAGTTGAACCTGCTTTAGCAGCAGTTTGGACTGGATGACCTCTAGAGACTCCCAACCATTCTGTGAGTCACCCTATATTTTAACTGTATTTGCCCATTGAAGACAAGTACTTTCAAAATAGATTTCAGCTTTTTCCCCCAAAAGTCTCTGCATTCTAACAGCCTTCAGAAGCCATTATGTACGACCTCAACTGCACAAACAAATGAAGAAGCAGAGGTTTTCTTAGTTTCTGGTGAAACACGTCAGATTTTAGTTCTTCAGCAGCATAGTACTAGAACCAGGACAAAAAGAGAACTGAAAATGACAACAGCAAAGGAAAATGAAATTAAAAAAAAAAAAAAGAAACAAACAATCAAACCCAACAAAACCCCCAATCAAAACAACAGCGAAAACAAACTAAACAAACAAACCCACCACCACCACCACCACAACAAACCACTTAGATCTCTTATTTCTACTATTAGGACTCTGTAGTTTCAATGTTTAAGAAGTTTTCCGAATGGAATTTTAAGTTTTTAAGAGGGAAATGTGAAAATGATACAAACATGACTATGTTGTAAACATAAAATAACTATTACAATAACTAGTATACCATTAAAATATCATGCCCATCACAATACCAGGGTTAAGATTTTATATACTCAATATAAATTTGAGGTTTTCTCTGGAGTTCTGTGACTAAAATTTTTACAAAAATGCAGTACTTTCAGTTACTTTTAAACCTCAGGAATTACACCAGACATAAAACAAACTCATGTACGACAGAGACACTCTTCCAAATGAATTCTGAAGTCGATTTCTGAAAGTATTTTTGTTACATTTAAGAGAATGACTGGGGTAAACAGAGTGAAGCTGAACGTGGGGTCTGCTCTTACATTCCTGTTAAATAGTCCCTGAGAAAACTGAAAACATCCTAATCAGATTATGAAGATGAAATGTTTTCTTCAAAGACAGCATGATTTTTTCAAGTTTACACTATGTCTGTTTAAGGAAATAGGGGTACTATTTTCCTAACTGTGCCATAGTTTTTCTCATTCATCATAATTAATTTTCGAGCAGGCATATGTGTTCAAGCATAAGCCTCTCATATTAGAATAAGAATGATATGATCAGTGTCATATCACTCTAGACCAGCCTGAGAGGCAAAGAACTAATTTTTTTTCTAGTTCTAGTTTTTTTTACTCAGTGGATATTACAATGTTTTTGATTTTAAGACAGCCAATAAGTAGAAATGGTATAGAATAATTTATCATCTATCACAGTGAACCATTTTCATGGCAAAATGGCATAGCAGAGTGCAGATAAACAGAGGCTGAAAGAAAATAATTGCCTTCATGAAAAAGCACCATTGATATTTTACAAAAACAACCCAAGATAATAGCACTGCATAGATAATTTGCAAGATTTCTGCATATTGGAAGCGTGCATATTAGTCATATTCAGGATTTTGGAACACAAACTCACTAAGTGAACACGCAGAGAAAGGCAGAAGCAATGAAGTAGCCACCTGTGGTTTCTACAAATACAGAAAGTCGTAGTTGTTCTTCAATTGCTCATGATGCAGCAGGTAACAGTCAGAAAAACAGTTCTGATCAAGATCAGCCCAGAAACCAACTCTAGTACACAGCAATTAGTTCACTAGCAGCAGTGCTTAAAATAACAAAGTATCATCCCAAGATATTTACATTTGTTTCCCAGAGCTCCTGTTAATTTAATGACTGCAACATACATTTAAACTAACCTCTGAATGCCTAATTACAAGGAATATTTACTGCTGCATGCTGCTGGACTTGGGTATTTCCAAGGCATCTTGCTGTCCTAAATATACTTTTTTAACTCTGTGTGTAACTTTTTTTCCCACTCATGGTCTGCCATAATACCTGTAGTGACAATGGGTATTATACCTGTTTTGGCAGTAATAATTTGTTTAATGTTTAGCCACACAATTAATACAGATTTTATTTAAATCACTGTATTTTTTGCTGACGTTTCAACCCTTTTCCCCTTCCTTTTAGCCTATATTAAATAATCTGGGACAGGTTAACCTTGATGCATACATTCATCTGTTCACCTACTATAAGTTATTTTATACAGAACATTAATCATTATGACTGCTAAATTAGCCTTATTAGATTGCCATTTAAGTGTCCAAAAATAGCAGCGTGGTCAGAGTGCTTTTTAAACAGAAGTGGATACATAAATCCAAAAACTTAGAAAGTAAGTTCAGAAATTTTAATGTTCTAAATAAACATCAAAATGTCCTCATCATAAATGGAACCCAGAACACTGATAGTACTGAAATGTTTGAATTTAATTTCCCTTAGAACTGTGAAGATGTTAAAACTGATAACTCACAATCCTTTTTAAAAATTAAATTATTTAAGCATTTTCATATCTCATTTGTTTTTCCTACCAAAATTTACTCGTTCATGTAACTATATTCAGAATACTGTAATGAAATTAGTACAGAATTCTTCTGAAAAATTAATTTCAAATTCATTTTTCTGAGCATTTACTCAGAAAACTTTGATCTTAACACTTTTGCTTACTTACTTAGGGAATTTCAACACAGATCTGTGTACATACTAAAACCAGACCAGGACATATCCCTAATTATTGCAGCAAGCTGAATAAAAATCATGAACTATTCACAAAAGCACTATTCTAAAAATAATTTGAAAATGACAAATTCATTTATGTAAATCACATTCTAACAGGCAATTCTAAGGCAGAAAATTCAAACATATTTTGAATAAATTATTGATTCTGCACCTGTCTGTATTCTCCTCCTCACATCAAGTTAAATAACAAAGTAAGCAAATATTTCAGACCTCTGCATTCAAGAAATGCTTCAGTATCCGACCCTTTTTCAGTAAACATTGTCTTTCTTATCTCAGATGGGATTTTAGATTTGTGTTTAATGTAATTCAATATAACCAGAAAATTTACCTCTGGTGTGCATGGATTTTGATAATCACCATTTTTCACTACTGTTTTCCTGATTCACACCCTTCTAGTCAGTGACTCTTGGTTTTGTGTATTAGATTTGTACATCCAAGGTTTTGGACAACAGCCATGCCACGAACATTCCTACTGTTATTTTAACAAATCATTTTGAAATAGAATGAGTATTTCCAAACCAAAACTTTTTGATGCCTATGTTATATTTTCAACACAGAGATGCGCAGTCACTTTTTAATTTATTTCTTTTTAAGCACTCACCCAGCAGAGGATTTTTACTGTATGTGATAAATTAATACTCAGTTTGCTTGTCTTTTTATGTTACTATCCTTTACAGGGAAGAATTAAAAATTTGAAGCCACAAAAATATATTTTGAATCACTTCTAACACACTGGTGAGGCTTTGGAGTTTTTACACATAAACTATGGAATCTGACAAACTCTGTGATGATTTTCTCATCGAAGATGTTGCAGAAAGACAGAGGTCAGTTTTGGGGAAGTTGTACATCCCTGAGTTCGAAAATTGAGACAAGTAGTTAAAACCGTTCTATTTGAAGTTTTAGAACAGAGTTTTAGTGATAGAGCACCCACTGAAATTATCTGTGCCTGGGATTGCAAAAGGAATCAACATAATTATTTTTGTTGTTGTTGTTCAAAAAGTAATTAGCAGAAGCCCAGAAAAGTAGCACATATACACAACTTTTAGCTTTTAAAGTGAAGCAGGTTATGATCAAGAATGATGACTCTGATATTTCTCCAGGGAGGAGGATCTTGCAAATATGAATCACTAAGACTAAGGAAGAGTCACCAGTTCCAAAAAAAACAGCGAAGCAACTCTACACTCTTGAGTCATAAAATGTGACTATCACAGAACACTTGTGACTTCCTAACCTGTAAATTTCCATAATTGTGAGTTATTTTACATCATGAGAAGTTTCCAACAAACTCTAATGTGTCAGATCCTTTAAAAAGGAAAATGTGAATATGTGTAGCAATGCATCCACAATAAATCCTTAAACATTCATGAAATTATATTACATACTATCAAAATAGTTACTTGGAGTAAAGCTACTTCTATATAAAGTCACAAGACTTTATATATATATATATATATATATATATATATATATATATACAGAGAGAGAGAGAGAGAGAGAGAGAGAGGAACCTATGATAAAACAAACTTCCAGCTTTGACTTCAGCTAAGTTAAATAAAACAGAAAACAAACCTCATAACTCAAACATATGTAAAAAAATAGACACAAAGAAATTCACCTTTTAAAAGAGAAGTTACAAAAATGGTCACCATTTCCTCAAATTTTATATAATTTTGTAAAAGTATTAGTTTTAATTTCCCTGCTTTAGATATAAATTTTAAAAAGAAAATTCAAAATAAATAAAACTGAAAACTCGATTCCAGTTGTGGAATGGATAAATCATTATTCTTGCAGGAAAAACCATAACAAAACCAAAACCCACAAGGCTGAACTTATGTGTATTTCCCTAGCTGTATCAGAGAACATTAAATCAACAATAAATCAAAGAAATGGTATTTTTTTTCTTCTTCAAAACTCCTGCTAATGAATAACATCATGATGCATTTCTCCATAAGCTAGACCACTCAGGTTTTCACTTAAATTATTAGCCATGGAAAACTTGTTCAAACTGTGAATTGTTCTCCTTCTTTCCTCACTTAACTCCTCCCTTTTAAAATGATACAGAATATGATCTCTGTTACCTTACTACTCTCCTTTTAAGAGCAGAGCAATTAGTAATGGTAAGGGGAGAGCAGGCAACATAAAAACTTCTGTGATACAAAACTATGAATTTAGTTAAAACAAGAAATTATACTAGTTAAAAGGATCAATAAACAGATAAATATCAATTACAATATGAGGTTCTTCACAGATGATGATACCTAAAATACGAATTACTAGGAAGAATGAAGAGAAGTAACTCTATTAAAGCTAATGTTTAAAGACATAAAAAGTTTCTTAGCACTTTTTGACCAAAATTTAAGCTGAGTGTACACTTTTTGTGGTTTTACTGTACACCTCCTGAAGTCAGAAAGAAGAGAAGGGAAAAGAATTGTCATTTCCAGAGGAAAAAATCCAATAATGTAATATACAAGTAGATTAAAAAAAAAAAAAAAAAGAGGTAAGATAAAGAACTATGCAAAAAAACTGGACTTGAGAGTTTGGGCTTTACTGCATTTGAAACTACATCCTAAGGAATAGGAAAAAAAAAATAAGGAGAGTGAAGAACATAAAGGGACAAAACATGCCTTGTTCAAACACTTTTATATTTATGGTAAAATTAAAGAAAATCTAGAATTGACTTGATTTCTTCCAAGACTGAACTAATCACTATCAAAGAAAAAGACTTCTGTCCTCACTGATATGACTATTACTACCTTTTAAAGTTAACTCCTAATTATTTTCTGCACTATTCTTGATATTTATTGTAATGTTTTTCAGTCAGTGCTTACTGGGGTCAATATTCACATCTTTTAAGAGTTGGTACAGTTCTGGTCAAGATAAAATTCTCAAACAAAATAGATTTATTAGTGGTAAAACACATATTTTTGGACAGAAATCTTTTCCTTTCAACAAAATGTGTTGATGAAGTAAGAAAACCTCTGCTGTAAAACCTATAGCTAACTTTAGTTAACAATACTTAAACTACAGTGACAGCAGTTCTGGGAAATAAGTGTAATGGGGTTAGTCTTTCAATAAAACTTCTTCAGTCAGTAAAGGACTTTAAGCAATAAATAAAATCTACATAAAAGATAAACTCCAAACAGTTATGAGGTAGCAGCTCCCAGAGAAGTGGAAACAAATCATATTTAGCAGCCACAAGAGGGGAGAGAGGTTAATCTCACCTCACTAGAGAGTGTCTACATCCAAATTCAGTACCAACAGGCAATGAAATGAAAATGAAATAGTTCTACGTGGTTCACTTCGACCTAACAAAGACACCTGAGGTCGAAGGAACCAGTCTTGGAAAAAGCAATGGCCTTTCTACAGTCTGCAAAGAGAGTTTTCATAACTAGAGCATTTGTAGATGTCTAGATAGTCCTCTTTCATCTCAGTTGTTACAAAAACTTTACAGTAAATGAAAAAAAGTGCTATAGCTGCACCGACGACAGGAGCTTCAGAACCTTAAGATGAACCATAAGGACACAAAGACAACTCAAAACTAACATCTGAAGAGAAAAACAAAAAGTAGGGAGCTGTGAATTTGCAGATAAGAGAAGTATCTTTTCTGCTTAAATCTAGGAAGAATGGTTACAAGGTGAAAATCCTTATCTAGAGAAGATTTCCACACATGGTCCTCAAAACTAGACGTTATCCCTCATTATTAAAAATAACCAAAAACCATACTTGTTCTAAGCAGTCTTGTAACAGGGCAATGACTCCATTAAAAACAGGGTAAAAATAACACAGTAATGCAGCAACTATCATAAAACGTGGGATGGTCTTGCCTGTAATGAAAATGAGCAGTTTATTTCCAAAGACGGCTTATAGAGATAACAGGCAGAGGAAATCCATAAAATAAATAGAGATTTAAGAGTTTCACTCCAAGACTATGCCTACGTATTGGTTTAGAGAAGAGAAAATTTATTTTCCTAGAAGCAGAACTCCTAAATAAAGATACATAAAAAAGATCAATAGAACATTCCTGAATTTGATGGTTTCCATCCTTGAATTATGCATCACTGCCTGCAAGCCATACCTTCAATCTGCATTGCAATCATTGAAATAATCATTTTTTATTAAGTTTCAGATAATGGAATTGAAGCTCTGCTCTTCCCCTCTACAGATCTAACAACCTCCTTATCCAATGTCTTCATCAGCATTTAACTATTTTTTTCAGAACTTTTATTTGATATTTTACCGGTGGCAATATTCAAGAAATAGCTACCAACATCACTGTTTGCAATACCAATATGGGATTTCAAAAGAGCCCTCTCTGAAGAGCTTGAGCTGCTCTACCTCTCAGATATGTTTTATCAGTCTGTTTTAAGATGAGCAAAGACAATATTGTAGCAGCTTATGCTCATTTGTCATTTGGAAGATTGATTTTCTTTTCTCACTCCACACAGCCATATGGATTAGAAACTCATTTATTTCCCTTTGTTATGAAAACACAGTCTGAAGCAGAAGTATGTAGCAAATTCAAAAAGAAGGATAATTATGCAACAAATAAAACACTGGATAATCTCATTATACCGTAGATGGGTTTTGACAATAAGAGTGACTAGAACATTTTGAATTAAAAGTCAACAAAATTAAAATGCATAAAATGAAATACATATTAACATAATGTTTAACTGCAACAAGAAACAACTCAAGGCTTAGAAAAATTTAGAAATTAATCAGCTCTATGTATGGACACAAGAACAGAACTAACTTGATAGGATAAAATAATATACCACAAGTTCCAATATTCTTTCTTTAGTCCAAGCTGCTAATCATTTGGGATCAAGGAAAGATGCAACACTTGTATACAACCATATAGTCCACTTTTTCATGTGAATTTTGGGCATCATCTCTCTGGTATTGTATAACCTTTGTTTTCATTAAAATTCACACCAATGATGAGTTTTGCAAGGCTTATTAATTATTATTACTAGCTACAAGGATAATCAGAGATAAATGTCCATGAGCATCAGAAACTAGGCTCTGAATTTGATGACAAAAAATTAAATACTGCTTTCTTTTTTTTTAAATATACTGGGATTTGCTTGGTTAAGATTTTGATTTCTTTGTGTTGTTTCATTTTATCCTTAAAATTAGATTTAATGTTCCAGAAAAGGTAAAGCAAGTGTTTTGCTTTGTTTTGGTTTTCTTCCCCTAAATAAAAGGCAAATTTCATGCAATGGGATCAACACTTTTGGGAAAAGAACTTTGCCATATATAGCAAGACAAAAGAGATTTTGTAGCACGGTTTTAGTCCTCAAAATAATTCCTTCTGTCTTAGTGGAGTATTGCTACAGCAAGAGTTTTGATGTTTGTTTGCTTTTTTACAGTCTTTCATCACTCAAAAGCTATATGACTTTGCATATTTAATTATCTACACACTTCAGGTGTGGTTATTCATATTCCACTGCCTTACTTAGATTTACAACAAGTCTCTTTTTAAGTCTTCTGCAGAAACTTAATTCTCATTATTGAAAGAACATACCCAAATGCTTTCTTCCTGACGATACTGCTTCCAGTTTCTTCCACTGTCACTGAACATCAGAAGGTAACTTGTTACCCAGTCTGAGCTCCCATAACCACCTTGAGTAGCAACAGCAGTAATTTCGGTTCTTTCGCCGAGATCAATCTGAAGCCATTGATATTTATTGGACACAAGTGGAGACCAGCCACCAGCACCTTAAAAAGAATGAGAAGGAGTGAAATGTATTCCTAAAAATAAGGATGTTAACACAAAATTTGTATATATATGTGTATATGACACAAAACTTGCAAAACTAAATCAGTTTATTTGAATGACCCGATCGAATGAAAGATGTCCTTGTCCAAGGTAGGGGTTTGAAACTAAGTGGTCTTTAATGATCCTTTCCAACTCAAACTATTCTATGATTCTATGCTTCTAATTCAAGATATAGGTGCACCAAAACTGTCTTGGTGTTATTTAGCAAGTATTATAAAAAGTTATACAAATTACTTGATATTTGTAACCGAATGTAACAAAAGTGAGATCATTATGAATTGATTCACACCCTTTTTTTCTCTCTCTAAATTCTGTAATGAATTTTACCGAGTAATTCTTAACCAATTAGACCCTTCAAGTCAAAAATTCTGAATTTTGTCTTTTTTATTTTATACATCTCAGTTTTAATTTATGCAGACTAGAAGATCTCCTGAGGCCCTGTCTACTCTGAATGATTCTGCATGATTCTGTTCTGTGAGGCCTGGATATAGAGACTTGCATGTGAAGAAATAAAGACTAGTTGGATGACAAATTTTGCACATGCCTCTTAAAGCGACCAAGAGATTTGTAGGCAAAACAGTAAGACAGTATGAAGTATACACATGTAGTTCAATCACAGACACAGCCCTTTGCAAACAAAAAATTTCACTCAAAACATAAGAACTAAACTCCTCCAGTATTTTAATTAATCAGAAATACATGCTAAAGGAAGAAGGACATCATATCAATTCAGTGCTCCCGTGTCTTCCCTTGTTTGCCTTTATTTATTCAGATCATGCTACTAGCTTGTCTATAAAGCTGGTTGGCAAAGGCCATGGCAGGTCTCAAACGATCTCATGAGAAAAAAAAATATTGGTTTATGAAACCACTTTGCAAAATCTGCAAGTATTTGCAAAACCTGGTGATTTTTATTAGAGAATACTGTGATAGAAATTATAAAAGTGCCATTTTGTAAGAACAGATTGAGCTCTAACACAGATAAACACAAGAGGCACCTTGAAAAGTTCTTAAGGTATACATGCACAGAACAAGAACAGATATATCTAGTTCCCACAACAAATCACTAAACACTGTCTAACGCAGAAGTAGCTGCAATCCAATCTTATGCTTGAATAGGTTTCAAGATGTAGAAATATTCACAAGCAAAATAACACATATGGTTTACTTCTGTTCAGAGTCATGATTCAAGTTCTTAACATTATCTACTCAAGGGGGAAAAAAAGAAAAGAAAAAGGAATTTTTACTTAGGGATGTAAAACTGTCATTTAAATATGGAATAGTGGGAAATCACTTGGGTGTTCATAACACACAAAATGTGAGGTTCATACTACAGGGTAAAGTAAGTGGAAACACTGAAAGAAATACATACAGTTCCACATATGTGAAATATCTTTGTCCACACATTTATGAGTTAATTAAAACATGATGGGATTAAAACTAAGGGTGGAGTTAAATACCGTGTAGATTTTTTAATACTTTTTTCCAAAATTTTAATAATTTTTTCCAAAGCCTTCTCAGAATACTGTGTCACTGGGCAAAATTTGGTGACATTTTTGAACTTTCTACTTGAAAGGCAGGGTTATATTCTAGTCAACAGCAGTGGTCTGGCAGGCTGTGCTGAGCACATAGTTCTTAAAACCCTTCTGCCAAAAAGCATTGGTGAAACTGCAGAACTTTATTCAGAATGAAGCGATAGAAGTTATAAAGATGTAAATGAAGATGTAAGTAAAAAATGCCTGAAGAGCAGTCAGTTATGACAGTGCTACTTGCTGCCAGCCTGAGGAGGATACTCCTGTCTTTAGTACTGCATTTTCCAGAAGCTTTTGCGAGGCACCATCAGACAGGCTGTAGGTGAACGCCGGGATTATGAAGCCTGGAAAGAACAGCTTTAGAAACGAGTCCATCACAGCGGCGGCTTCCCGGGATTGAGTGAAGCAGAAACACAACAACTACTTGCGTTTTCTATTGTACGGGTTCTCCCTGGGCTGTGTAGTTCCCCCAGCCCACACGGCCCCATTTGGAACCCTGTTGTCTCCCCTTCCAATTGCAGACTCCGCCTCTGCACAAGCAGGACAGGCTGCCTCACCCGCCTCTCCCCAGTCCCTGGTTCTGTTACTGGAACACGGTCCTTCAGTATCCCCCACTGGTCAGTAGAGCCCTCAAACCACTCCCTTTTGTGAAGAAACAAGATTCAGGATGGGAGGGGTTCCGTGAGAGGTTCCAGGAGTGGAGAAAAACATACAGCAATTGACAGGACTTTATTATATGGATCTTACAGTTATTATATGGACTTTACCGTTATTATGTGGTTTCAGATATGTATATTGCATTATCTCCACACTACACAGTGCACAACCTGGGTGTGTCCCGGTTTGTCACGAGTTCTGCCTGCTCCCTGCTTCCCCGCTCCCCTCTCTGATAGGCTGAAGAAGCTGCAGAGAGGAGACAGTTACCATTTGACCTTTTCTTCCCTGGTTCCTCCCACATTCTGCCCCTTCACCTGTGTCCCTACCCCATTTTGTTCCCTTGATTGCCTGTCTCATGCTCTACCCCATGTTCTAGCCTTTTCCCTGCCTGAACTCATAAAACCCCAACACCCCTCAATAAAGCATTCCATTTGCACCTCTACCTTGTCTCCAGACCAGTCCATGTTGTGTCACAGCCCCATCTCCCCTCGGACCGTGGCACCCTTTCCCCCAGACCTTGGCCCAATCACATCCCTTCTTCTTGCCCTCCCCCCGAGCCCACATAAACCGTGAGAACTTTGAAATAAAGGTCTTTTCACCTTGGAACCCAGAGAAGAAACTTGGCTGCTCTCTCCTCCTGCCAAAGAGGACCACGTGGCTGGGTGCTTCTCTGGGAAACCTCCCGCAGGGAGTCCACATTCAAGCTCTGTTAATTGGTGCCCATCAGCTGGACCCCAACGACATTTTCTACCGTGTAGAGATTTCCTTGGATGTCCCCGGGTACAGGTCACAAAGTGATTCTTGGCTTCCAACTCAGACAGACTCTGCAGCTCAGCATTGGATTTCGACCTACAGAACTCAGAAGGTAGGCCCACAGCTGTACAGTCCAAGAACTCTATTTTGTCACATTCATGGGGGCTCTATCTTCAAAGTGGGAGCGCAACACTTACAAACGCTTAAAAGGTCTTAATTACTTGCATGGACACCTGTTAGACAAGGACTCTTTAAAAGCACTGATTAAATGGATTTTAAACACAACCACGTGCTACCCAGCCCCATGTCATACCAGGAATGGGACACATTAGGATGTGAATTATGGAGCGCTATACAGGTAAATGATTCTTTAGCTATGCCTGGTTAGCTCAGTCGGTAGAGCATGAGACTCTTAATCCCAGGGTCATGGGTTAATGTTCCACGTTGGGTGCTAATTAACAGAGTTTGAATGTAGGCTCCCTGCTGGAGGTTTCCCAGAGAAGCACCCAGCCACGTGGTCCTCTTTGGCAGGAGGAGGGAGCAGCCAAGTTTCTTCTCTGGGTTTACAAGGCGAAAAGACCTTTATTTCAAAACTCTCACCGCAACATGCTGCACTACATTCCATAGAAAGAAGAGAAGGAAGCACAGATACACAGTGTCCTAATGCCAGCTAATGTGAGTTGATTTGAGGGATTACAGTAAAGATGCAGTCCAGAAGCCACGTGTCAGCCCTCTAGTGACCAATGCAACATAAGACCCATGCAGAATAACCACGGAGCAAAAGCAGCATAGAATCATAGAATCATAGAACCATAGAATCATTGAATCAGCTGGGTTGGAAGGGACCTCTGAGATCATCAAGTCCAACCCTCCATCCACTACCACTGTGGTTCCCAGACCATGGTACTGATGTCACATCCAGTCTCATCTTAAAAACCTCCAGGGACGGAGAATCCACCACCTCCCTGGGCAGCCCATTCCAATGGCTGATTACCCTCTTTGTAAAGAATTTCTTCCTAAAATGCACGATGCCTCCAACAAAGTGAAGTCACAGCCTGGACCACCACTCAGAAACTGCAATATGTTTCCTGAAGCACTACAGTGCTCTGGTTCACATGACGCTTTCATCTGCCAAAGGCTCCTCAGGAGCTCTCCCGTCTGACTGTCCAGCAGCCAGCTGTCCTCCCAGCATCTGCCTGCTCCTGCACCGGCACAGAGAGGAAAAAATACGTACTCTTCAAACATATATCCTACCAGATAAGAGCCAGAATGATCACAGTCCTGCAGTAAACACTAGTAGAGCATGTTAGCTCCTCACCCAGCGTTTTATCATCTGTTTTACAGTGTGTCCTGTCCTTGCAGCAAGACTGATGAGTGTGACAAATTGCAGTCACTTTTTGCTGTGACTGGCTGCATAATAGGTGTCAGAAGGAACCTGTTGAAAACCAGAAAGGTTTGCCAGATGTTTGTGCTACATGGTGTGGATGTTTCTGGAGAGATCTGGAAAGAGATCTCCTAAAGAGGCTCTGTGGGGAAGCAAATAAATCCACAGAGTTCAACACACTTGTGTGTTCATCAAGACTTTGACAAAATACATGAACACACAGAGACACACTAAGATTTACAGGAACGTAATTTTGTGGTCCTTAAACTTCCTGAATAATTGACTTTGAATTCTTCACTTTAACTCTCTAACTTTTCTTTTTACCTGTGTCATTTATCTAAAGCACACATTTTCTTCAGTTATTGAGTGTGCATTCTAACAGTCACTAATGAAACATCTTTTGTTGTGAACTAACAACAAATCAGAAAAATAATGTTCACAGGGGAGACAACCTGTATCTAGAGTTGTTTTGTTTTTTTTTTTTAACTTTGTCTCAATAAGTGTCTAACCCTCTTTATTTTCCACTATCTCTTGCCAATAGTGAGGTTATCTGCATGCACCATATCAAAAAACCACATTCAATCTGGCAAAGCATGCAAGTTTCATGCTTGATTCCTGTTAAAACTCCCAAGCATTGCAGAGTTACTTTATGAAGAACATGCTGACTTGAAGCTGAACATACAGCCAATACATAAATGTTTTTCTTTCATTTACTATCCCTATTTTAACATTTGAACACCAATGCTTATAAAACACATTTGTACACATGTGGTGTAATTCTCTCTAAAGCACACTAATTTACTGAACACAGTTAGCAACCTGGTACTCCTTCATTTTATGTGATATTCATAAATAAACTGATTACTAAATGATGAAAAAATGTCCTAGTATTTTGATATTTTGATATTTTTAACACATTAAAATTGATTAGATTAAAATTGAAGCAATCATGCATCTTTTGTTTTTCAAATTTTTCCTCTGAATTTCCATTACTCTTGATTTCTGTTTCTTCACTCTCTTCAATTGTCAAACAATAAACAAGATTGCTGACTGTAAGTTGTCCTGGATGTTGGCACTAAATTTACAGGAGACAACCTGCTTTCCATCAGATAGCCTGTATTTCTAGACTTCCATTCTTATGCTCTTCATATGTAGTTTAAATTCTATTATATTATTTTCCTTGCTTCTGGAGGCCAAATATCTTCTGCCTTGCCCCACGACCATGAATATAAACACATCAAAACACTGAATGGGCACTATTTCATTATTCTGGCTCTTGTCTAGTAGGATATGTGTTTAAAGAGTATGTATTTTCATAATTCCTTAGCTTCACTGGGGTGACCATACCATTATCACTGACATTGAAAATAGAAAAAAAAAAAATCAGTAAGATTAGCAAGTAGCTACAAAGGAATAAAACTAGAAATGACTGAGGAAAAGGTCCAAAAACTCAAATCCTCAACAGAAAGAGTATTGCTACAGTGGATTTGGAGTGCTATATGAGGTATAAAGCTTGACCTTTCTGGTAGAAAATGTATTAGGTGATACTTAAGCTTCTCAAACTGGCTCTCTGTGGTCATCAGGCTGCCAGGCCCCCTTTGCTTCATTATAAAAGCTCTGAATTACATAGAATAGAAACTGGTTTAAAGATTTCCCCTTGGTATGAACAGCACCCCACTTCTGCTTCTCCTGCTCTATAACTACCATTGCCTGTGTTGTTAAGTAAAGCACAAAGCAGTTCACACTCATATAATGAACTCACAGTTCATTATATCAGCACCACCATTTAAACCACTTTCAAATTCAGTCAATTTTGTGCATATTTAATTGCAGTAACTCCAAGCAATGCATATTAGTAAAAGTCCAGGTTTAAAACTAACACACATAAGAAAGGATGCTTTCTTTTGATTAATCAAACTCTGTAATTCCCATATGGATCATTTAATAGAAGCTGGTTTTAATTTCAAGTCAATAAAGCTGCATCAGGGATGAATTTGCCTCTACTTATTACAAAGCTGGTTTTCTACATGAGAATATCTGACAACTGAGGCTTCCTAGGCTTTACAAAGTCAAATGAAGTGTTTTACAATATTCGACCCCCACTAAAGTACCAAAGTAAGAAATCATTTCATTTCTCAAGCTGAAAGGCAAGGCACCATCTTTCATAAATCGAGAACTATAAAACTGTAGGCTTATACTTAGATAAAGAGTACAAGGGTTTTGTTCTCTAAGAGTTTATTGACTGATGACAAGGATGGGGGGGGGGCAATGTCTGATAAATGGTGCTGATGCATTGCTACCAGGCGACAACCCTCTGGGACCCTTAAAAAAGTGTCTAGAGTAGAAGTACTGCTTGGATCAAATGCTTGGTTTTTTTAGATTTTAGTTCTCTTATGCTTACATCAGGCAATTCAAGAAATAGAGCTCATGCATTTAGAAACTCGCATTTGTTAGCCCAACAAAGTACCAGAAAAGTAATTATCAGGAGGAACTTAAACAGCCAAAGATTCCAATCAATCTAAATCACATCTTGGCCAGTTTTTCAGACAGGCTATGAAAAAGCTATCACAATAAAGCTGTTCTGAGTGGTATTTCAGTGATAAAACACGGATATAAACCTCAAAACTTGAAACCAGGGAAAGTAAAACTTAGAAGAGATGAGGGACCCTGAGCTATGAATAAGTATCATTTTTTTAACAGAGACGGAAAGTGGCAGACAGGGGCAGCTAGATCAGAAGCCAGTTCTTCAGGAACTGCTTCATATATAAAATTTCTGCATGGTAATGTTCAACCACATTTTATGAGAGCTGCTTCATCTTTTGCCTTTGATCTGTAGCACGATGCTCTGTCTGTGCAGGTAAAACAGGTTGAACTCTACCATATTTTCACAAGATATCATTTATGGATAGAGAAGCAGGATTACACTCTTTTTGGTGTTGAAAGACACACTGAAGAATGCCAAGACCAGTCTGTCTCCTCGTTCTCAAAGCTAAACATTCTTTGCAGTTTCCCCTCTATTTTAGTATGGTTTAAATAATGTATCTGATTCTGAAAGCTATAATGGGTTAACTTTGTGGTCAAGAAATGAGTGGAGAATTCTTGCTTCTTAAAATCTGAAGAATGAGAGGAATTTATCTGACTAATTTCCAGAAGTAAGTATAGAAATAACAGCTACTTTTTGGCTTATCCGTTTAAGAAAGCTGTATTTTTTGAACAGTATTTCACAGGTGTGCATAGGCATGCAGAGCTTTGTCAATGGGAACCAGAACTACTAAAAAAAAATCAGCAAATTTTGAGCTAGGCAGAACAGAAAAAGAGCTATATAAATGCTTCAGTCAGTTTTCTAAGGGAGGTTGGTTTAGCAGCTACTTCAGTGGCCTCAAAGGCAGAGCAAGCTTAATCTTGTAGGAAGGTCCAACTTAATTTTAAGATCTTCTGAAACTAAGTATCAGTGGAAAAAACAGGTATGATCTTAGAAGAGAAGGAGCGATTGCATTTATTTTTTCAAATGTCAGAATATTTAATATATAAGGAACTTAACTTTCAGAATTGTGACAGGCGTTATAAAATGAATATTAGGTTTAATAATAACTCGTGACAAGTACAACTTACTATGTCAAGAGACGTTTCAGAGGCATTTTGGATTTGAATCAGTGCAACAAAAAGACACTAAGAAATGGTATTAATAATGAGAAACTTTGATCTACTTTGTTTCAGGGAGTCAGAACAAGGTAGGTAACTTTATTTTACCCTCCCTCTTCTGTGTTAATAGTAACTGTTGAATGAGTGAGTGACTCAGTGAATCCCATTTTACATTTCATCTTCAGAAGGCTCTGAATACATTTCTCCTCAATTAATCATTATGTAAACACATCAAGGGAGCTAGTTGGATAAACTGACATAGTTTATCAAAAGAACTCATTGGCAATGATTCAAAGACCTATCAAAGCCACTACTTTTTGCTGGGATTTTTTTATCACCAGCACACCACAAAGCACTGTCTACACTGAGCAGCACCTCTTCTGTAAGTTGGAAAGCCCAAGTTTGAGTAAAAAATTCTTCTTTAGGTAATGAAGCTGTAATTGTGTAGAATACACTCTGAGCCACCCTGAGCTGCTCCTGTAGTATATTAAAAAGGTGTGTCTTTTTTTCTCCAGCAGCAGACAGGTACTAGAAAAATGTCCTTCCAACAGACTTGCACTGGGAAAAAGTTCTTGTTCTTCACAGCCAATGTTTCCTGGGAAAAATCATTTTGGAACTGTGTCAGTTCATTGCAACATTTACATCATTCTTGGATATTACCATCCACTTTTACTTCAACAGCAAACTATCTCCCTTACTAGGATTTGGGTACTTCACATAGCTAGCAGGTATATTCCTTTCTGGCACATATTCTGACAATAGTCCAAGGCTGAAAGTAAGACTGGACTTAATCTGGGAGATTGTTTCATTCTTAGGAAAAGGTACTCATGAAATTGTGCTGTCCTCTTTTCTTTCTCTAGTCTCTGGGTATATCCAGGTTTAAGATGCTATATTAGTAAATCCTGCTGCGTGTGAAGTTTGATTCACTACTTTTAATCTTTAACCTTGTCTCTCTCTTTTTCTCCATCAGTGAAGAGAGGATCATTTACACCTCATCATTGTAAATTTTACCTGAGGAGCTCTTTTTGTTCATAGGTAGGTGATGCATAGAAAACTTCCAGGGGGAAACAAAACCAAAAAAGATCTCACTGCCACCATCTTTCTACACCACTGAGTTTAAGCAGCATTCTCATTTAAAGTTCTGTACTGATGTGATTTCTACTTGTATATTATGTCAGCTAATATAAACCAAATGGAGTGGAAATGGAAAATACGTATTTATTGTATAAATATTTGTTACAACGAAACAAAGAAAACAATATCTCTAACTCAAGTACACTGTTCATCACAATTTGATAAACTTACTCAACTCCTTTCAGGTTAATAACTTTTTACATGTTTTTTACATATCAGCTGCTTTCACTGAACCATCTATCCTTGTTTTCTTCAGTGGTCTTGCCCAATTTTATGCAAAACCAAAATTTGAAACCAAATTAAACCTGGTTCTTTTGCATTTAGCACTGTTCACTTCAGGCTAGTGTGCCATCCCAATATTTTACTGACTCTGGTCATAAAATTAAAGTAAAAGGAAAGCAAGCTTAAAATATTCTGTATTGATCAGTTTGCCTTCGTATATGTGGCATAAGAAGACTGTGAGTGTTTTAAATATTTGCCACTGTGACAGTTTCTGATTATGTTTTCCAGGGTAATTAAATCAAATTTCCTAATTCCAGCTACAAGCTTCAGTGATGTGAATTACACCAAAACAAAAAAATATGTCTACCCAGATTATATTTCTCTGATCCTGACATTCATTTATGGTTTGTGTTCCTGTCTTCTTAAATATAAATCCACCTCTGTAATTTTAATAGGAAGTACTGGCTTTATTAAGAGCAGATTGGCACAGGTACGGAATAATTAATTTTTTTCTAAACTGTCCTGTAAAAAAGGTAAAGAATGTTTCAGATATTCTTGTATTTCCTTGAGCATTTGCACACTGCTTTGAAGAGTGTTAAACAGCAATATCAGTCAACTGTAAAAAGAATGGCAAAAAATTGAAAAATAATAATTGAATAATAATAATAATAATAATTGAAAAATAATACCAAACTAAATCCTAAATAACTAGATATATCATCTCTAGTTGTACTCAGCAGAGGGATATGTTTGTATACTTTATCAGAAAATGAGCAGGACAGTAACTTTCAGCAGATGAACATGTTTGCTCCTGTTGTTTTTACCACTGCTTTAACATCAATCCTCCATAATTCACTTTCACTTCTGGAAATTCTATTTCAGCCTTGAAAACGCTGATTCACTGACTTTGGCACCCGTTTCAGCACACATGGTGCATTTAGTCCAGCAAAGCAAACAGATCAAATATTGACACCTGCAGCTTCCAAGCAAAAATACTCTAAGTGCTTATATTTAAAACAGAAAATCTCTGTTTTATTTTCATTATTGTGGGTATAAATTACTCCAGCTATCAGCAGGGGAATGCTGGCCAACTCCATCTGCTTGTGGGCCTGCATAAAGATCTGACACACACAAAGAGAACATGGGTTTTTTAAGAGAACAGGTGCAGCACCATCTTTCTGGTCCTTAAAAATCTATGTACACAAGAATATGAATATCCTGCACTAGACTGACAGGTGATCCATAACTCCACTGAAATGTCTGGTCTGATTCCATTTTGACTTTGTGTAAGGCACGAGTGTCACAATCTGCCTGTACCACTGGAGTTCCATTTCTGTACATTTGTGAGCTCCTTGACCTGACAAGCACCCAAAAAGATGAGATGAAACTGGTAAGTGCAACATCTCCTACACATACAGTATTACCCTAATTTGGTGTTTGATTCCCAGCATTCTGTTCACTTATAGAATCACAGAATCAGCTGGGTTGGAAGGGACCTCCGAGATCATCAGGTCCAACCCTTGATCCAACCCCGCTGTGGTTCCCAGACCATGGCACTGATGCCACATCCAGTCTTGTCTTAAAAACCTCCAGGGATGGAGAATCCACCACTTCCCTGGGCAGCCCATTCCAATGGCTGAGCACCCTCTCTGGAAAGAAATTCTTTCTAATATCCAGCCTAAACCTCCCCTGGCACAGCTGAAGACCCAGCCCTCTTGTCTTGCTGAGAGTTGCCTGGGAAAAGAGACCAACCCCCCCCGGCTCCCCCCTCCTGTCAGGGAGTTGCAGAGAGTGAGGAGGTCTCCCCTGAGCCTCCTCTTCTCCAGGCTGAGCCCCCCCAGCTCCCTCAGCCTCTCCTCACAGCACTTGTGCTCCAGTCCCTTCCCCAGCCTCGTTGCTCTCCTCTGGCCCTGCTCCAGCCCCTCCATGTCCTTCCTGAGCTGAGGGCCCAGAACTGGACACAGCACTCCAGGGGTGGCCTCCCCAGCGCTGAGTCCAGGGCAAGAATCACTTCCTTGGACCTGTTGGCCACCCTGTTCCTGAGCCAGGCCAGGATCCATTGGCCTTCTTGTCCCCCTGGGCACACTCTGGTTCCTGTTCAGCTCCCTGTCCATCCCCACTCCCAGCTCCCTTCCTGCCTGGCTGCTCTCCAGCCACTCTGGCCCAGCCCGTGGGGCTGCCGGGGGTTGTTGTGGCCAAAGGGCAGGACCCGGCCCTTGGCCTGGTTGAACCTCATCCCCTTGGAATCAGCCCATGGATCCAGCCTGTCCAGGTCCCTCTGCAGAGCCCTCCTGCCCTCCAGCTGATCCACACTCCCCCCCAGCTTGGTGTCATCTGCAAATTTGCTGCTGATGGACTCAATGCCCTCATCCAGATCATCAGTAAAGACATTAAACAGAACTGGGCCCAACACTGATCCCTGGGGACACCACTGGTGACCAGATCCCAACTGGATGCAGCTCCATCCCCACCACTCTCTGGGCCTGGCAAATATCTGTCACATGACACAGCACTTTATTCATTTGCATCTATTGATGACACATTATACCAGATTCTCACCTGGAATGGAAAGTTAGTATAACTCTTCTTAAGTCACTCTGTTTAGTTTCCAATCATCTTTTCCACACTTATTTGAATGCTGAAATGTTGATAAGAGAAATTTATTGCGGAGCTTTCAGAAAGTCATGATTTGAATAATCATTTACCTTCTACGGTTTCATATTTCCATTTTTATAAAAAAGAACTAAAAATAAGATGCACTATTCTTCAAATCCGAGTAAATTTCTGGGTTTGTGTATTTGTGCAATATCTGTGTTTTTCCCAATTCATGGATTATGATGTCAATACTTCACCCCATAATTTAGAAGTAAGCCCTCAGAAGAGATTTGAACATTTCAAATTAAAGAAGGACAAACAGCATTCACTCCTGGCTCAGTTTTGTTGGCATAAACCCTGAGAGGATAAGTATTATGATTAGAAAAAATAACATAGGGAAAATAGAATTCAGCCAGACTAATGGAATTTCATGATCAGCAAATATAATCACATCTGGCTTGATTATCAGAAGATAACATCTCTGTTGGTTAAATGCTTAAATGATAAGTAGTACAGCTATAAATATTAGCAGAGTTTTATTATTGTTTCATACAACTTTGGAGGACATTTATTAATTAAGGTACCTAACAATGAAGAAAAACTGCAGTTCCGCTCATTTAAATTTCATCCCTGGAACAAGGCTTTATTTTTCAGCAATCTGGATTTTTTTTTTATTTTTTTTTTCCCACAGTATTATAATGACATTAGTCCTCATTTGTGATTTTCAAAAATATCATTATAATGTTTATGAAACTAAATCAACCAACCTCAACAGCCAAATGAGAAATTCAGGGATTTAATATTTGCATCAGCTTTAAGACAACTGGTGTATAACTAATGCACAACTAAGCTGTATTATTTATAAAACATTTAACTTAAAAGCTTTTCTCACACTAAAAATTGTGTATTTATGCATATTCAGATCCCATCTTTTTAGAGCATCATAGCTTCTTGTAATGACAGTCATTATGGAGAGCAGAACTACTGGAATCAGGTTATATAATATATGTAAAAAATAAATAAATCATAGTAGTTGTTATGTAGAAAAGTTTCCATAGCTTTCAGAAGAATAATATTCCTGCTGTAAACCTTGATGAATTTCACAATGCAACTTCTGCAGGCTACTATCATTCCAACTCTGTTTTTTTCTTCATAAATATTAAAATATTTAAAACATTACACAGAATTTTTTTAAGGAACAGACAAATTGCAACTTAATGTAAGTCAGTGAAACTTATTAATATTTATACAGTATTTTCTTTCTTTTAAATATTGATTTTGTGAACTGTCATTCTTTAGTATGAGTCTGATGAACGGGGAGTTAATCCAATATCAGCAATTATCCATTGTATGTATATAAGTTATGCATCATATATATATACATATATATACATCATATATATTTATATATGCTAAAAAAAGAGAAGCTGATAGTATTCATCAGAAAATCAATTATATACACACACACATCTCTTAAAGTCCCTTAAATTTTAAAAATATATTACTTATTTGATTTAGAAATGTCAAGGTGGCTAAGAAATGTACATTACTAACTGAATTGCACCTGGAATTATGAACTCAAGAACTCATTTCTATTTAGTCCTGGGTAGCCTGAAGAGATTTAGTCAAAGATCAAGGCCAAACTGGTTAAAAGCTCTCTAAGAGTAAAAACACACTGTCTGCCTCTAAGAGATGTGAATTTGGAGCTTGAAACTTCTGAGATGTTATGCTGTCCACCTGATAACATTTTATTTTTTGGTTTTGCAGATTTCTGTCTTTATGAAGAAATTTTGTCTACTTAAGCAGAGGAATGAAGATGTAGTCCAGCAAAGATTTCTTCACATTGAAAACTAATATTTAGAGAAAACTGATCTTTGGTATTAAATAAGTAAATGACAGGGAAACTGATAATTAATAATTAAAGGAAAATAGTTTATCAATTATTCGCTAATATTTGAATCTTTTTTTTCAGTTCTCATTTGTAAAAAGAAATAACCTTTACTGTGTGACCACTCTTTTCTTTTAGTGGGCTATAACAGAACCAGAAGCTAAACAACAGGGAATCATTCCCAATTGCTTTTGCCAGAATGTCAGTTTTATAGTTGTGCAATAATAACGGTGTTGACGGAGTGTAGAAAGTGTCAAATACTGCAGTTTTTTGAAGAGACTATATTCTCCCTACCAAGGCTAAACTAGTCTCACATCTTAAGAAAAGACCAAAATAGTAGCCAAAACTTCACAAAAAAGCATATGACACCCTTCAACAATTATGCCAGCAAATGAAAAGGAATGCAGATATAGCACATAAAGTTTGGATAGGGAGATCAATATGATCTTAATGTTGATAATCAAATTTAACTGGAATTCTCAGCAAAAAGATAATTTCAAACAGAAATAAAGCTGCTCTCCTAGTCAGACCATAATGCTGCAGCAATGTAGCAGATGTTACATTAAAATAGGGTGTTTAAAAAGTCAGATTCCGCAAAGGTATTTGTTGGAAAGCAGTGTAATAAGCTCTTCCAGTTTTGCCATTGGAGACATTTTATCCCGTACCTCTCATCTCCCACTTAATACAGGCAGACACCAAATAACACATAGAAGGTTGCCCAAGTTCTTCTAGCTGTAAAATTTTTATGTGTTTCACATATTAAAGTTTCATGGAGGAGCTTCTCCTCTGGCAGGTAATTAGGACTTTTAGAAAGCTATTAACATATAACTATTTCAAATAAAAAACCCTAAGAATGTTCTATTCTCCAACACTGGTACAAGGTATACCAACAGTATCACAGCCCTATCTGGGGGTGAGAGGAAGGAAGTTAAATTGAATGCTTTTCTAAACTACACTAATACAGAATGACTTTGGGTAATTTTAAAATGGTAAAATCAAATTTACAAATATATGATACTCTATACAAGTGTATGATACTCTTACTCATCTACACTTGGGTAGCAGAGTGTTGATGGTTTAGAGGACAAAGTATAGTCTCTAGAAAAAAAACCAACCAGAAATATTATGTTGTTGGGTTTTTTTTCTTATTCAGTATCTGCCAATATACTATATGAGCTACCGCAGACATCAGAGATCTGATAGCTAAAATTCCATTTTCAACTCCTATTCCTTAAGTAATTTAGCACTAGAAAGTACATTCTATTTTACCAAATAGGATAATATATAAATGGGTTTGGAATGGGCCACAAATCAATCCCAAACCTGACCACAGCTGATCATATTATGGGAGCCTTTTACAGCTGGATGTCAGCTCGGAATTTGGATTGCCCAACCATAGCTTGCCAAGAACTGACAAGCTCCTTCCTCCCTTATTAAGTTACAAGAAATTGAAAAGATATAGATCTGGATTCCAAATTCACTGATCTGTAAAAAAGGTAGGAAGAATTACATTACAGGAAATCTTGGTGGTATGGTTTATTATTAAGGTTATCCATTATTTCCAGGTATTTCAAATTCTGTCAGACTTATAACTACAGTGAATTCTTTAGTGTTTCGGGCTTATTCTCTTCCTTTTTCCAGTTGGGGTTTTTTTTTGGGGGGTGAAAAGGGTTGTATTTTGTGTTTGGTTTTTTTTTTTTTTAGTCTGAAAAATGCCTTCAGCAATTCTTATGTTTATATCAGGGTTTTGCTAGTTATCAGGTGACTATTATGTGTCAAGAGTATGAGCTTTTTTCCCCCTTTTCTTGTCAACCACTGTATTTGGCTGACAGATAAAATGGAAAAAAATAATCAAGATATGTTATTAAGTAACCCTGAAAGGTCTGCCTGCACTGGTCCACTGAAGAACTGGTGCTGCTGAGATTTATGGGCTACTACCAGGTACCAGAACTGAAATGAGGAAATTTATTTTGCAGTTCATTTGCCCCTGCTTCCTTTGTATGATGGGAAGACAGAACAAGAAGACATGGGGACAGAAAACATTGTGACTTGAACTGGACTTCAGTTAGAGAGTTTGACATAACTGCATCAGATTCATCATAAATACTTCATGTGTGAAAATATGAAGAAAGTCTTTAAGTAAGCTGAAACCAGAAAATGGTAATGAATGACACTCAGAAAGAATAAATTGTGATCCTAGAAAGCATATGTTGAGTTTGGTGTTTTTTGTATATTTCAGGAATAAATATGGATGTTATGAGGTGAAAAAAAAAGATTAAAGATTGCACAAATGGAAGATAAACTGATATTGCCAGTAGGCAACTTTCACAATACAGATGAAGACACTAAGTTACAATTTGCTTTGGATTCAATGAGAAGTCGAAGGCTCGTTGGTTCCAAAACCTGAATCAGTTGCAGGTAACTTCAATATCCATAGGGATTTTGAGGTAAGAAATGTATTCTGATGACTACTTTCATGGCAGGATATCCTGGATCTGCAAGGTCGCTTCTTACATGTAACAGTCAACCAGGAGCATTCCTTTAAATCTGGTTTGAATGTCTGGTAGTTCGACTGGGAAACTGAGTCCTGGAAACCTGGATTAAAGGCCAGAAGGACATTTGGTACCATGTAAGCCAAAACTGCCTCAGTGAGTAGAAGCTATGAAATAATTGTACCTTTGCCTCTTCTGATCTCAGAAATTGAGTAAAGTTAGGGAAATTGGTGTATAAGGCACGTGAAAGTACTTAAGAGCTAAAGTAGATGGAATACAGCCAGAAACTGCACTGGGAATATTGCCTTCTCTAAAGCAAAATTTTGGCATTCAGAAAGTTCTTCCTGTTTGTAATTATGTATGTCCTCCCAGAATAAGGTTCCAGCTGCTTCAGATTCTGCCACTTAGGTCAAACAGTCCAGCAGTATTGATGCTGCCATTCCCGGTGTTATAATTCCGTGTGCCAGAAATCCCAGTTCAGCCTGAACCTTCCCGAATTCTTCCTGGTTTCTTCCCTGCTCCCAGGCCCAGAAAACGATGGATACCTGAGGGAGAACTGCTTAACAGTGGCTCACAAAGTCTCACTCAGTCTTTGGGACTAAAGTGAAAGACACAGATCAGTCACACGGACGAATTTGGAAACGTTTTCAAGAATTCTGAGAAATACGAACACACGCGGCTTTTCTGGATCCATGAGAGAAAAAACATCTTGCATGCTCTTAGGAAATGAGAACAGAGTCATGGTGGGTTTTGTGCTCTCTCACTTTAGTGTTGTGGTGGTTTGAGACCCCCAAAAATCCAATTTCCAAGTCCAAGCCCCCCTCCCACAATTTGTTGCAGTGTGAGAGGTTTCTCCAGACATAACACAACTCAGTATGGGGGGGAGGGAATTAAATTACAGTTTATTATACAAATAAATACTATAAGACATTACATACACAATTCTAACTATCTGTCCTATGGCAAGGTAAAGCAATATATTTACATTAGACCAAGTCCTTCCTCTCCCTCCAATAAAAGTTCAGAAGGGAAGAAGGAAAGATCCTTTCCACTTTCAGGGCAGCAGTGTCTCTCCTCTTCAAGGCAGCAGTCGTAGCTGGATTTGTCGTAGCTGGAAGATTTCTCTCTCCATTACAATACAAGGGGGTCTTCTCTCACCCCTCAGCCCTTCAGCTCCAACCGAAGGTCTCTCTCCCGTGGGCTGCAAAGCAGGGACAAAACTCACTTCACCACGGTCATATCACGAAGTGCAGGGGCATCTTCGTGACAGTCCCTTCTTCAGGGGATTCAAACTCCTCCTGACTCAGAACGTTTAGGGCAGCTCTCAGTTCAGTCTTTGCCCCAAACACCCTACCAGAGCTCCTTCGCTCTGTCTCAAACTGCCAGCGTGGCAACAGCAGGGGGGCAAGGCCATCTCCTCTGCATTCCGTCCTGGTCCAGCTCTCAGGATGTCTCTGAGCTCTTCTCTCTCTCCCTTCCTAGCTGTTGCTGCATTTCGAGACTCCCTAAGAATTTGGAAGCCCACCCCTCCTCTCTAGGAGGTCTCAGGGTTTTGGGAAAGTAATTCAGTCTTGCCCCCAAAACAGTCTCTGCTGAGTTTTCTCTGCTTTTTTGCCAGCTCTCCCTCCTGCAGGAACATCTCTGTGTCTCTCAGTCGTCTCTGTGCCATCTCTGCTGCTTGTTATCACTTTTGGCTCTCGATCACAGTTCTCTGTTCAGTGCTGCTCTGCCACCACTTTCAGTGTCTTCTGCTGCCCACTCACAGTGGAGAAACTCCCCCAGCCTTTGACCACGGCACCTGATCCAGTTTTAACACTGTTCTGGGCTTCCACAGCCCCAGCGGGGCTCCTGGCCCTTCTCCCCTCGTGGCCTAAAACAAGGCTACATCTCTTCCAACTACATCCTCTCTTCCAGTCTGTTATATGTTGATTTCAAAGGAACAAAATGTAGCTTGTGATTGGCCCTGCACCCAGAAACCCCACGAGGGGTTACCACTTTCTAACTCCTAAGAAAACACTTTTTACCCTAGGACAACTCTGAAGAAACCCATGCATGCATCTGGCCCCTTCAGCAACTCTGCTGGTTACAGTTCGATTATGTCAGTCCACTGGAAAACTTAAAGGCACAAATTATGATCACGAGATTAATTTTACGTGACAAATACTCATGTAACAGCAAAAATAAGACATTTTTTCATTGCAATTACAAATAGAAGGCGAGAGGGTTTTTTGTTTTTGTTTTTTTTTTTCTCTTCTGCCGTTTCATTTTCACACATGCTTGTATCTCTAGCACTTGAAAGATTAAATGATGAAAGCTTTTCCCTGTTTCTTCAGGCTAGAAAAGTAATCAAGCCTTCTTAGTTCTCCAAAAGGCAAAACAATCCCTTGAGGAAACACAGTCAACAATGTAATGAGTTGTGAAATCTATGATTTTAATGGGTCATTTCATTTTTGCCTGAATGGCTCTTTCATGACTAGTCTTCTAAGCTTACCAATTTCAAGGTTGACTTTTTGCTAAATGTAGACAGCTGGTCTTCAGCAGGAAATTAGTAGCTAGGCCTGTGATTTTATACAGAAATTACTTATTATACCCTCTGATTTCCCTACATAATATATTTTAAAACTATTACTGCTATGACTATTAGAGGATGTAAAAAAGGGTAACTTAGGAAAGAAGTCCAGATAAGCAAAAAAAATGATTTTTGGTTTATGAAAAAGATCTTATACCTAAATATTGGCTACAGTGCTAGAGGGAAAGTGTAAAAAGCAGAATAACACAGAAAACAAACCTATTGAATTAATACTTTATTATATAAGAATCCTGATTCATCATTAAAAAAATTCAATAGCTAGAGCAAAATCTGTCCTGGTTTATTGCATTTTAGATCATGTGTAAGGCACACACAGTTAATGCTCATAGTACTTTTACTCATGTTTCCATTGAATGGTTGCTTCTTAGCAAAATGGATATGTATAAGGCTATGGATACGTTACACTTTGCAGAACTTTGTCAGAATATTTACATTTTAGTAGTTCAGAATAGTTTACCTCTAATAGCTGTACTTTGAAAAACTGTAAAGTCATCACTGCTTAAGGATTTTTTCAAGTACCACCTACATTCAGGAGCAATTAGTTTCTAAACAGAAGAAGTGTCTCTTTTGCCAGCTGGTGCTCACTTCAGAATGCAATACTCTTTTTAACAATGTAATGAGTCCCACATTTATTGTTATAAAGTCAAAAGGATATTTTACAGTTAACAAGGTGAGAATACACTGAACACCTAGAGAGATAAAACACTATCTTAGCATAGGTCTAAATAAAACAACACTGTATACATTGTCCAGAATTCTTACAATTAATTAAGGTAAAATATCCAATTAAACTCTCATGGTCTATCAATCAAAACATGTTTATAAGATTTCTTATAAGTTTTTGGATATAAATATTGCAAAGATATATTGAAAAACATGAAAATGCTTCACTGAATATCGTATGAAAAAACTCTTGTGGAAAATGAGATGGAATAAAAGGAGAAAAACTAAAATTACCCAAAGAAAAAACAAATATATTTTTCCAGTTCTTTCTCGTCCTAAGTCAACTCTGATTTTGTTTTGATCTGAGGTACTTCTACAATATTTAAGGACCTGAATTCACTTTTTGTGGTCTGCTATTTTTTTCTTTTGTTTTGAGCTTAATTAAAATCCACGATTTTATGAACGTTCTTAGACTGCAAACATCCTATTTCAGAATTAGAGACATACAATAGCCTCAAACAAAGGGTTCTGCTTTCCAGATGTAAATCTATTATCCCTCTCAACAACAGCAAAAGTGGAGGTCCCACTCCATCGTTTCGTTCTATATGTAGAAATCAGGTGCACTCAACATGAGGCAGCTTAATCCCTTTTAAAACGTAGAAGTCGAAATATCAAGGCTGTCTGAAAACAGATTTATCAGTGAGATCCTACCAGTGATCTTTTGACAATTTATGCCTTAGAATCAATAGACACTTTTGATTTCCCATCAGAAAGACATTCATCTTTCTCCAGCTCACGGACCTAATATCAAAGGAAGACTTTGGCTGCTTTATTTCTAAAAATAATGAGCACAACTTTTTACCCACAACTCAAGTAAACCATAACACTGAAAAAATTTTGGGTGACGTCTATTTTATACGTTTGTTTAACATTTTTATTTAATTATTAAAATTATTTCTAACATTCCCCTTTAAAAATTCAGAATGCAGCTATCATCATATATGATGCTAAAAGTGCAAAGGTTTCCGGACTGTGGTTCTGTTAAAATTCCACCCTTGTTTTGTCTCTTTTCTTGCAGCTGGCAACACCGGAGATCTCATTTGTGGATATTTTTAAATCAATGCCTGATCAATGACACTAATTATGTACTTAAAATCCCATCTGCATTTCAAAATCACATTAGCCTAGCCATACTTGTACTGTCCTGCTCCCACAGGATATTCACTAATGTATATATTTTGTTAAGTTTGAGAAATTTTAAAATGAAGAGATCGTTTCAATTTATCAACAAAAAATAAATGTTGATAAAATGGGGAATAATATTTCTATATTGCGTTACCCACTGTTTTCAGCCACTATTGAGCAAAACATACTTTTTCAAGATGCAAATGATTTTACCTAAGTCCTTCTCCTTTTCCTCGAGATTTAGTTAGTACTAGTTTCTCGTGGATTTTTATTTATTTATTTATTTATTTATTTATTTATTTATTTATTTATTTATTTATTTATTTAAATATTTATTTTTCAGGAAATTCCTGGGTAATAGACTTAAAATTCTGTTTTGGATTTCAAACCTTGAAAAGTCTTGAAGATTCCTACTGAGCTTTCAGATTAATTATGTATAGTTTGAGAATGAATAATTAGTTTTGAATACAATGACTAACCTCTCCTTAGATGCATTTGTTAATGTGGGCAACAATTTAATTTTGGATTTTATTTTGAATTTCCATTTAAACCTGCTTCCTCAAACAGGAATATTTAAGGTTACATTTCTCTTTGTTTATCTTCTGGAAGCCTAGGTAAACTCACACACTATATAAAGGAAGATGATTCTTTTACCTCGAGATACTGAAGACTGAGCAGCTTAATTTATTGGTGATCTTTTAGTTTCCTTTAACATGGTTCATAATATATAATATTATATATATATATGCATATGTATATGGTATATATATATAATATAATATAATATAATATAATATATATACATATATGTGTATATCATATATACTATGTAATATTATATAATATAATATATAATATATAATATATAATATATAATATATAATATATAATATATAATATATAAAATATAAAATATAATATATAATATATAATATATAATATATAATATATAATATATAATATATAATATATAATATATAATATATAATATATAATATATAATATATAATATATAATTTACAAGTACAACTGTGTCACTAGGAAGAGACAACAACAACAACAGAAAGAAAGTTAAAGAAATTATTTAAATTCTAGAATCTTCATGACACTGCAATTTAGGTCCCTAATATTTAAAATTTTAAAATTGAAGGGGGACTGCAAAACCTACAAAATATGCAAAGCAGCTCTCATGTCAGAGCATCCGTGGCAATTTTAGAACACACAGGTGAAGGCTTTTTGGAGCAGTCACAAGTTTGTAAGTTATTCAACTGCAAAAAAATAACTAAGAAATATCTTTCATCCTGCAAATGTTGAAAATATTTCTTTAAGGTGCAGTACAATCCATTGATTCTTAAATGACATTAATACACAAAAATGCATAGCACTGAACTTTGTATTACTCAAAACAGAATTCTTCATTTTGTTAAATAATGACAGACTAACAGACTAACAAGTGTACTGGGTTTCTGTTGCACTAATTTTCATGATGTAACACTCATTTCTCTGTCGAAATTCTTACATACAACAGGTTGTAACTGAAGATTACTCACCTAGAACATAAATTATTCATGTTTTGGAAGAAAAACAAAAGGATATAAGTTAGACAAAGACTGCTCTTTTTCATCCGGCCAGGAGGCCAATGAAGTTTTTTTAAAACAGCAAAGAAATAGGAAATCACTGTCCATCTCGCCTCAAAAGTCCAGAGCAGGACCAGTTTGGGAAAGAAAGTTTAAAAAAGTGAATGAAAATTGCATTATGTGTGTAAAAATGCATTTTGCATGCATAATATCATTATCTAATTATATCTGTGTATTTCACTTATTCTTTATTATTAGATCTAACTTTAATATTGAATTTGATTAAAAATTTTAAAAATAAAATCCCATTAATGGGCACTTTATTTCTGTTCACTTTTATAGCAAAAAGATGAGACAGAGACAAGTCAGTAACTTTTCACCAGAAAAATTCCTTTGTATCTTAGTGGATTTAATATCATGAGTTTGTTACTTTCTAAAGACACTTTTTGTGAGTGTCTAATGTCCTTTCAGCTCTTACCTACTATTTTCTGAAGTTACTTAGCTCATGATTTTCTGTATCTTTGAGATACCTAAGGATTTAGACTAGAATGTAATATAATAAACATTGCATAATAGTATAAAGATTATGAAAATATTTAGATGATGAATTAGTATTTGATTCTAAGGGAAATAGTGACTAAAATATTCGTTAGAATGACACCATTTTGTAGGGTTTTGAGACTGATTTAATCCAGGAATTTTGAGTTCTCCATTTATCTGTAGACCCTAGTATGGCTCTGACATGACAGTGTAATGGCAGTATGAGCAGGATAATAAAACCAAAAAAAAACCATGTATGCCAAAAAATTGATTCCTAACAGGCTAAGGAAAACTATTTGAAAGGAGATGTCCAAGTAAAATCTTGGAATTTTCTGCAGGGGCACGGCAGGAAAAATGTTTCATATTTCTAGGTTGCTTCCCTTTAGAATTGAAAATTTCAGAGTTCTTTAAAAATGGAAAATTTTCCGCTTTTTTTTTTCAATTTAGGAAATTTTTAAATATCCCCAATTTGTCCAGTCTAGAAATTGGTGAACACTTTGGAGTGCTTTTGATTTTTCAGCAAAAAAATTCCAGCCCCTCTCCCCTTGCCTCAAACATGCAGGAAAAAATTGAGGAAAATCAGGTGCATCATCACTTACAATCTATTTTTGCATCCCTTGAAATAGTAAAAGAGGTATGATCTTAAATTTTTCATTACTGCAAAGGATGCTGGAAGTCAAATTCTATCGTGACTCTGTAAAAGCCATCACAATGATTCAAATTTTTCATAAAATTTAGCCTTTCTATAAGATTTCAAAAATATTTTACCCAAAACCATCGAAACGCAGAATATCAGAATGGCTATATCCAGATTGCTGGTTTTTATTATATTAACTTTAACAAAGGGGATAAGGGGTTGTAGTAAATTTTATTTTTGAAGTAAATTTTATTTGATCTTTTTAAAAAATTGTTCTCTTTTTTCTTTTTTTTGCTCTATCCCCATAGCTCTATTTCAGGTAGCTAAACAGACCCAAACAAATTTCAGCAATAAAATACTCTTATTAACATTTCTTCTCTGCATTTCGCCATAATTTGATTTTACTATTCCACTGATGAAACACATGAAATAGCTGGTTGAAACCTTTTGTTATGCTTTGTTATGCTTGAATGAATTTTGACGACAAGGCTGGAATTAGGTTTCTAGAAATAACTGTATGAATATTCCTAACTCCTCCTAAATGTTCATGAAATCACAATGGGTTGTAAATATTTAAAATGTTAGTACATCTTTGATCCTATTTACTCACTCTGCTTAAGAGAGAATTTAGTTTTCTTTTTCTTTTTTTCTCTTTCTTTCTCATTTTCTCTTTCCTGCTCTCCTACACCCTATTGCAATATCAGACTCACAAGACATACAGATATAAACACAAGACAAAGCAAAACAAAAGCAGCATAAATTTGAATTTAGACATAAATAATACTGCCCCAAATTCTACCTTTAATGTACGCTTCAGAATTTTTTAAAATCATGCGAGTGCAACATGTGCACGTGCAACACCATATGCAACTTTCATATGTGGCCAGATATTTTAAGGTGTTTAATACAGATGTTAAAAACTTTTCCTACAGAAAAAGTGAAGCTGTACAACGGTATTAAAGACAATTTCATGATTAATATACCGAGAGATCAATGGCAATGTTCTCACTGAAAGCTGTAATTGTTGCAGAAGCTACAGAAAAAAAATAAATCTATGATTTCTTCCTCAGAAACTGAATGGTACTGGAATTTCACTGACAATACAACAGCACGCATCTTTTATGCAGAAATCACTGCAGGAAGTGCTTCTTGCATTTTTATTTAAAAGTAAAAGATTTAGACTGTTACTTTTTCCTAACATAACTGCTGAAGTCAGGTAAGTCATAAAAATCTAAGTCATGATGCTATATGGTTCAACTTAGATTTGCTGTTAATTTATAAAACCATAATAATTACACCAGGTTAGATCTTTTTTGTTCTAGTGTCATTTTCTTATTGTTTTTAGTAAAGCAAAATATCAGCCCCAATGAATTTTATTTGCATATTACTGAAACGGAGGGAGTAAGCTCTTCCTGATGATGTTTTGATGACATACAATCCCAGCTGCTATTAAGGTTTTTTAATTTGTCTGTTGCTCTAATTTTAATTGCTTGCACTACATTATGAAGGTTAAACTGCTTCTTAAAAAAAATGCTGAAATTAGCCCTTCTTAATGTGCGAGAAATGTTCTTTTTCTTTAACCACTGACTTGATGTTTTCTTTAACTGTTGATAGAATTCCTTTATCCATTTTGACCTAATTAGTGCGAGTTCTCAAAAGGTGATTAAACTATACTGTTTCATAAAAACAAAAATATGCCTCTTACAGTACCAAATTTAGCAAACTATCTTTTAAATGCTCTTTGAAATAAAATGACTGCAATAAGATAAGTTTGATATTCAGTGAAATGGTAAGGTAAAGGTTAATTAAAAAGACAAAGAAGCTCCATATACACACCAGAAAAAAAGACAGACCAGGTAGTTGTTAATGCATTCAAATTTTCAGGGTGATTCTGACAAACTGGCAATGTAAGCTGACAGCATAATTAAAATACATGGGTTTCTTCCTACTTCAGGGAAGGAGAAAGCTCTAAGCCAGGTTTTTTGGCTATTTAACAACTGCTATATTCAATTTCCTTCTGTCATATTTTGATCAAATAATTGTGTGTGAATATGGGGCAAGATAACAGCCAAATCCTTATCTAGCTTATTCAGCTGCCCAAATATGAAGGCTCTTCCAGTGGTGTGTGCGCTCCTGTGGAATAACTGTCTTCTTAATTTTTTACCTGTAAGGTTGCAAAAGTTCATTAATTCAAAAGAAGGTCTGCTGCATTCTTGGGTATAAAGGCTCATAGTGCAATTATTAAATCTTTTCCAGTGGGAAAGGAATGGAGACCTAGAGTGTATGTACATCATGGTCAGGCTTCACAAACGAAGATTTGGGAAGGGCTCTGCCCACGTTTGTTACAAACACGCTGGTGGCTGAAAAGGCCAATACGAGACAGACACGTCCGGTTGCAAAAGGCACAGCAGAAAGACTCCTTAGGTGGGAAATTCTGCAAGACACGATTCTTTCTGCGTTGTCTTTTCTCCTCAAGGGTGATCCTGCTGCGTTCTCAAAGGCATCAGCAGCGTTAGAGATGGGGTGTCTCCAGACCTCCTGATTGGAGGCCAGAGCAGACCAGTTCTGGTGATCAATATGGCCAAGGCTGAGATGTTGTTTCAGGCAGTCCTTGTATCTCCTCTTTGGGGCTCCTCTCTTGCAGCAGCCGGTGGCAAGTTCACCATAAAGCAGGATCTTAGGGAGGGGGTGGTTGGTCCTTCATCCTGGAGATGTGCCCTGCCCAGCACAGCTGTGTTCTCAGCAACATGGCCTCAATGCTTGGGACTGCTGCCTGTTCTAGAACAGATGGATTGGTCACATCATCTGACCAGTGGATGTTTAGGATTGTTTGGAGGCAGCGTTGATGGAAGCGTTCCAGGAGTCGCAGGTGGTGGCTGTAGATGACCCAGGATTCAGATCCATATGAGAGAGTAGACAGCACTATGGCTCTGTAAACACTGACCTTGGTACTTTTCTTCAGGTGTTTATTTCACCAAACTCTTTTATGAAGCTCTCTGAAGGCACTGTATGCCTTTGCTAACCTGTTGTCTGTCTCCCCGTCAATCTCACCATCCGAGGAGATGAGGCTGCCCAGGGAATTAAACTGCTGGACTGATTTGAGCTCTGATTGCCAATGGTGATGTGGGGATGATGGGGGACTTCCAGAGGTGCAGGTCTATGGAGAACTTCTGTCTTCTTTAAGCTGACTTCCAGCCCAAAGAGCTCAGCAGCTCAGCAAAGCAGGATGTCAAACGCTGCAGAGCTGCTTCTGTGTGGGCAACAAGGGCGGCGTCATCAGCATAAAGCAGCTCCTGGACAAGATGGTTTAAGGTCTTGGTGTGGGCCTTCAGTCACCTTAGGTTGAAGGGTGTATGTATAACCAGTGTGAGATACTCATCCCACTGCAGACAAAATCAGAAGGTCCTGAGCTCAGCAGTGACACAACCCTCTCTCTGTGTGCACAGAAGCACATCCTTGATGGTCCAGCCTAGGTACTGGCATTTATGGTTCTTGTCACTATGGATTTGTGTTTGCTTGTGTATAACCAACAAAAGTACTGAACAAAGTTGGCCTTAGAGTTTCCTTTGAAATTCTGTGGAAATGCCTTTATACAGGAATAATGAATGCTTTTTGAGGTCAACCAGCTAGATCTTAATACACCTAATTTGGACTGTACCAATATTGTGCTATTACTTAAAATTAGAAAGTCATACGACACTGGGCCAAAAGTCAATGTCCACGTATATGAAAACCCTGCATTTATGTCTACTATATTGAAATAATCAAATCAGAGATTTATAAAATTTATTTTTCCATTTTAAAAATATTTAACTGCTATTAGTATTTGGTTATTTTTTTTACTTAGTTTTTGTTACTTGATTTTTCTCTCTACTTTTCTGTTATTGCAAACAAATCTGATATCAGAGTAACTACTTAGCAGTTGGTAGCATTCATTAGCTGTGCTGAAGTACTGAATATCTGCAAAACTCCAGGAAATCAATGAACGAGTAATAATTAAAACTTTGAAGAACATTTAATGAGTTATTTCTGGATGTTATCACTTTCCTTAACTGCTAATGGACTGGAAATATTTTTGTTATCATGGATTTCAATCACATTATCTTTTTCCTTACAGAGAACTGAAACATATTCTCAGTTAGCTGTTCTACTAATCCATCTCTGCTCTCATAATTTTTATTATGTCTTCATGTAAAATATACTTTGTACTTTCTTTTTTTTTTTTTAACCACAGTTAAAATCGTTATTTATGGTCTCTCCTCAATCCCTTTAACTTTCCCTATCAATTTTCTACATTTAGTAAACACAAAGCTACACGGTCAAAGAACCATTTCAGTGTAACTTTCCACATTCCTGATAAAGTTCCTGCTACTTTTTAACTTTTCATTGCTAACCGAAACAATGCCATTTATAGGTATATTTGGTTTATTTCTTTATTGATGACCAAAGTTAGACTCCTAAATAATCAGTGTAAACACTCTCAACTTTTTCCTGTATAAATTGCATTCAAATTTCCCTAGTCTTGGCATTTTGAGGACTAGAGATATTATTAGGTTAGAACCACAATCTGCTTATCCTAAATGAATGTCAGAAAGTCACAGTCACTCAAAACCACTAATTGGAGATGAATAAATGATTTGGTTTTATTCAAAGTAGAGAATTATCTATGAATTATCCACTTTCAATTACCAGACAATTTCTTCTGAAACTGTAATGATGTGTTCATTGCTTCTATAACATCACTGACAACACAGAAATACAATATTTCCCTAATAAAAGACTTTTTTTTCCCCAGTCTACCAGTCTATATAGTTTAGCAGTCATTTCTTGTGTGGCTAAATGTTTTTGTTTAAAACCATGTATGTACAATGACTAGCTTTGTTCCATCCAAATAAAGCTTTCATGTATATACACCTACAAATTTTCAGTTTACCCTTGAAAATTCACAGAAAAGAGTTAAATACAAATACAGTGCAGAAAAGGTATTCCTGGTTCCATAGCAAGTACTGAATCTGTACTCTCACTGAAAAATAAAGAATAAAATCCAAGTTAAAACTGATTTATTTAAGATTATGTTATTGAAGGCGAGTCCTTCCAGGTCACACAATTTTCATTGATATCACAACTTCATTCAAAACAGAAGTTCATATTTATCAAATCTGTACACTAGGATAACTAAATAGTTTGGGATATTCCTTCTCCACTATATCTATCAGTTTGCAGCAGATATTCCAATAAATCATGGAGATCCAAGGACAGTAATACTTTTGGCAGTGCAAAATATCCTTAGGATTTAATTTACATACTTCTCTATTATATAAATTAATGTAAAATATTCTAGTTGAACATACGAGGGGAATTGGATGTCTCTGAATATCCACCACTGTTCTCATCATCTGTATTAATGTCGAATTATTAAGACTAGGTTTTGACCTAAGACACAGTATTTCAGTGAAGTCTCCCAAGATTGAAGCTTTCAATCAGTTTATTCATCAGACTCCTTATCAGTAATAATTACATAAAAGACAGCATCCATAGGAGCTCCTTCTTCAATAAGCCCACAGAGCAGCCACTGAGCCCTCATGCAGTCTAACAACTTACCATAGGTGGGAAATTGAGCTTTGTAACTTGAATTTAGACTGCACTGTGGTTCCTGGTTGGCTTACAGACACCAGACAGAAATTATTTGGAACTGTAACGTACACTCTTGCACATCTAAATTGTTTTTATTTTAACCCAGAGTTTAGTTGTTTTAAGAGCCATAATTTTAAACCAGAGAATTTTCTTTCTTCAGGGTGTCAACAAGTGGGATTTCGTTTACCAATAACAACATAAAATCCTCCCTAAAGATATTTATTACCCCTTAGCAGTAGCACTGTGATGTTAAAACCCTTGCTGGTATGCTGGGGAAAAAAAAGGAGAAAAACTGCCTTTAGGATGTTATTGACAGAAATGACTGAGCTCTTGGATACTTAATGAGATTGATGACTGAGATTTCTCAGTATTTTTAGCTTTTGAATGTTCAGTGTACTTGTATGTTTAGGGTTTTTTTAACAATTAATTGTTAAAAATAGACCACAAGCACAGCACAAAGTCTAATGTGCAATGACAGTCTAAATATTTTTTTGACAGATTTTATGTAATCTAACAGACATGGTCAAAAAACTTCTCTTCACACAGAAGATGTAGCAGGAGTGTCATCACTAGGAATGGAGAACATGTTTACTACAGTTAAAAGAAAATCATAATCTCTTATTCCTACAGTATCCTCGACACAATGTATAATATTTGATTTACCTCTAAACTTCAGGTAAAATGGTTAATCTCCAGAGATTCTGTCAGATACCCAAGTGTCTAAACCTTTTAGCTACATCAAAAAAGATAAAAATATCAATGCTATCTAATTTTAATTGCATTTAGCTTAAAAAAAATTCCCATAATTGGCCAAAAAGAGTGAAAATGTATGATTAATTAGTAAATATGATTGAAACCTAAACAGAGATTTCAGATGATTTGTGTAGAGGTTTAAAATAAATAATAAAATAACAGTCAAGTTTCCTTCACTTTAGTAAAAATTTGGACCATATCCAGTTATGCATCATTTTAACATTGTGCACAGATAAAAAAATTCTTAAAAAAAATCACATTAAAAAAAAATTTAAAATGATCAGTAAAATGCACTCACCCTCTCTTCGATTAAGCCTTGCAAACCCAGGGCTGTGGCTGCTGGACAGCTCTGAAGAACTGCTGAATGATGACTGAGGCAAAGCAGACACCAACTGAGCATCGCAATTATCTGCCAATGAAAAACACCACGTTCAGGTTAATGCAACAAGCACCACTTACTGGAACTATAACAGGATCAACTCTGTGTGTGAGAGCAGTATATCTCTAAAAAATTCTTCTCCTTGTACTATGTGTAAAAGTATCAGTACTGGAGCAGCATTTTTACTTTTTTGTTGTTGTTCCCCCCTCCCCCCCCAGTATTTCATGAGACTATCAGGGTTTAAATGTTTTTCACGTGGCTGTACTTGCTCACTTCTAACCCAACCTCTGAGAAAAACTGGGAAATGGTTCACAGCTCACTCCCTATGATTTGCATGGGTAACAACTGGCACATCCTAGTCTTTGTCTTAGTACAAAGCTACAATTTCACCACATGCTTTTTACTTCCTTTCGACCTATGTCAGCACAGGTCTTGCAATCACATTTAATGTGCAATCACATTTGTTTCTAAAAAAAAAACAAAACCACCCAAACAAACAAACTGAACCAAATCAAATAAAAAATAATCTCAACCCTTTTTAACAACTGCAAGCTTGACAAAAGTGAAAATCTGCTTTGCCAATGGCATGTGTGTTTGATAAAGACACAGGACAAAATCATTATCTCACAATTATTGGTATGCAAGTCTTAGCATCATACAGAATAAAACCTGAGAGTTTCGGAATAAGGAGACTTAACTGCAGTTTGCAATCAATTGTGCATAAACAAGCAAATGTTAATCAATACTTTGGATGTTAAATGCCTCTCCAGCTCAATTACTATACAGAGCATGTGTTCAATCTCCATTTAAATTTGAAAAATATAAATTGAGAATCAATATCTGATCTAGTTTTAGCTGAAAGAAGATTAACTTTAAAACCTGGAAGAAGTAAAAGCAAATCTTTCCCTAATTATACTGGGTTGGCATCTGTTGTTTAGGAAAAGAGGAAATTATGTCAACTTTATGAAGTGGTTCTTTGCAGGGCAATCATATTCTCTGGGTGGAACAGACAAGTGAGAAGTCACAGGTGAATTTTTCTTCTTCTAACCCTTCTGTTTGTCTACCAGATTTCCTCTCAAAAATCATAAATATTAATTAATGGAAAATCTTTTTCTCACTGTCATAATTAAGAGTTTCTGGTGAATAATTATGGATATTTCTAATTAGCAGCAAGACTTTTACATGAATGTCTTGAGGGAGTTTTGTGATCACCTTCAAAAATTATTATTTTTTTAAAGTTGTTTAATTTGGTTCTTTAAGGAAAACTCTTTCTAAAGACTGTACTGGCCATGACTTTTTGAACTAGAAGTTCTCTCAAGTCCCATAAATCATATACATTCACAACAAACAATAGGATTTATTAATTGCTCTTGATAAACTCACATATACCATACTTCCACCAAATTCAGAGTTCTTCATTCATGAGAAACGAAGAAATAAAACTATTCTTTACTTTCACAACTTTATTTCCTGCTCTAGGTTTACACAATACAAAAGGTAAAATTTTATAGCTACTCTCTACGGTCTCAGCACAAGCTCATTTTTTCACTTCATTATCCACAGATTAGATTTGTAATGGTAAAAGAAGCTGTGCTACTTGGGACAAATTGTCCAACTGGTGAGCACAAAAAAGAAAAAAAAATGAAGGGAAGCGAGATTTCATCTTATGAGCAAATGCACTGCACTGGTGAGTGTTAGAAAAGGACATCACTAGTGAAAGGTTTCTTTACATCACAGAAAATAAAAGGAACTAGTTAGTCATAAACTGCACCAGAAAGAGAAGAATATGAACCTGCTGTGTTTCACACAGAGAGCTGCTCACACTACTGAGGCAAGAGAACATTTTATGTGCCACTGATCCTTTTTCTACTGCCAAAACCCACATTGTAAGCCTAGATACCAAGATGAATATTAAGAGGAGAAAATAAAAAGGTATTTTCTCAAAAATCTACTTACATGATATGCAATCAGGAAACCACAGAATAGTTTGGGTTGGAAGGGACCTTTAAAGGTCCTACTGCCCTGACATAAGCAGGGACACCTTCCACCAGGTCAGGTTGCACAGAGCCCCATCCAACCTGACCTTTGATATTTCCAGGGATGGGACACCTATAGCAAACTGTCCCAGCGTTTCACTACCCCTCTTGTAAAATTTTCCTCCTCTTATGTAGTCTACCTCTACCCTCTTTTAGTTTAAAATCATTACCCCTGTTTCCATTGCTACAGGCTTTCTTACAGACTCCCTTTAAGCATTAAGGTCTCCATGGAGGCTTCTCTTCTCCAAGCTGAAAAATCCTTTCTCAGCCTTTCCTTATAGGAAAGGTTCTGCTCCATCCCTCTGACCATTTTTTTTTGCCCCTCCTCTGGATCTGCTTCATGGTCCATGTCTTTCCTGTGCTGAAGACTCCAGAGCTGGATGGGGTAAAATGTCTCATCTCTTTCATACGCCTCATATTTTCAACTCTGATCCTCTGGTGGGAGGTGGCAGGTGTCATGAATCACCAGGAATGAGACCATGTGATTAATAGTTAGAAGCACGAGAGACAAACACCAGCAGACACACTACTTTAACAACACCCCAGGGTCTGAATAAGTCTTCACAAATTTCAATTCAGAAGCAAAAAAAAATAAAAATAAGTGTACATTTCTGCTGGATGGATGATACACCTGCCTTTGTATTGTTTGCTTCTGTTAACCACATTTTTCAACTTTTTTTCTTTCTAATGTACATATTAGAAAGGAATCAAAGGAATCAATTCAAAAGGAATTATTCTACCTGGATGTCTCATTCTCACGTATTTGTGAAACTCATCTACTTCTTTGAGATATTCCCAGAAGAATTCACTGAGCACTGAGCACTTACCACTTATCCTATAATAATTTATGTCAATCTCAATTTGTAATAGAAAGGCACATAAACAGCTGAATATGAAAAAAGGTGTTATCTAAAATCCAACAGTGCATGGCACGTTTTTCTGCCTTTCCACAATAAGAGAAACGAGCAATGTATCTCAAATAGATATACCTTGAATAACTATGCATTTATTTTACGACAGCTGCTGTGCTTTATTTCTGGAAAATAACTTCTTATGAATTTCTGCTTTATTGCCCAGCACATGTAGCTTAAAACATATTCTTGTTGCGACTTACAGTGTGCAACTTGACTGGAAATTTAGTAAGAATTCCAGAATGAAATCCAAAACACCTCGTAGAAATTGTCAAGAACCAGATGGTCACTATCAACTTGTTTCTCCAATTAAATACAGGCAAATGACAAAACAACCTGTTCAGTGTGACAATTCCATACGGTTCCACCTACCCTGGAAGACTGTCTGCACAATGGAAACACTGCTTGAATTCAGGGCTTTCTCACATGCTACCAGTCACTCTTCATTTCTCTTGGACACCCTGCCACTGTACCACAGAACAGGGCTTTCTAGGAATGTTTCACACAGCTCTTTCAGGCTAAATAAATACTTAAGTAGTATATTCTAACACAAGTTTTAGTTAAAAATTCTCTATCACATTTTATTGTTCGGGGTTTTTTTGTGATAAATATTTAATTTTTTTCAAACAATAGTTAGGGATACCAAAAACACAAAGAGATCACAGGTTTCTGCAATATGGACAAAAATCTGGTAACAAATAAGATTTTGTGAAGGAAAGAATATGTATTTAGTTGTGTGATGCTGATGTAGAGACCTTTTGGCAAATAAAATCAAGCTCAGTCCTACAGAGGCATCGTAGAGTAATTGTGCAATGAGAAGAATAAGGAATAACTGTGAAATGCTAGGGTTGAATAATGCAGTATACTGACATGAGCTGTAACAGTTGCTCTTTAAAAAGCAATGTCTGGAATAAGTATGACAAAGGCATCATTCTGTGAATAAGAGGTGAAAAGCTGAGGTGCAGTTGGTAAAAAAAAGGAAGAATGCGCAAATTGGGGGAAGGATATATAAACAAAATATGTTTCATCACCAAATGAAAAAAATTATTTTTATTGTATAGGGCATGTCTTTCTGTATACTATAATTCCAGTGTGAGTTTAATAAAATTTATAAAGCAACTGAGCCATTTTTTAGGAATAAAACTCTTAAGTGTGCATGTCTAAAGTATGCCTATCAGTTCTCTTCCAGCTTCAAATACTATATTATTATGCATATTCACAGTAAGTCAAGAAATTTTTAATACAGGGGTATCAGTTACAGAGATCATGCTACATGAAATAGAACAGATGGAGTTCAAGAAGGATATAATCCAATAATAATAACAATTACAATAGTAGGTTGTCATGGTTAAATTTATAATGCTATGATTGATCAAATAAATCTGTCTTCCACCAAAGCAGTTGCTTGTTGAAATAAAAATAGTAATAAAAGCAGCAGAATACTGGGACAACCTGAGATTTATTTATTCAAAATGCATACGTGTACATTTTAATTTCCATGTAGTGAAAAAAACAAAATGAAATTTACAGGCACAAACTTTTTTCCTCAACAACATCAAGCCTTGGGGCTGTGCCCACTGCCCTGGGGAGCCTGCTCAGTGCCCAACCAGCCTCTGGGGGAAGAACCTCTCCCTGAGATCCAACCTGAGCCTGCCCTGACACAGCTCCAGCCATTCCCTCGGTATTTCTTATCAAACAAGAATCAAACTGGCAAGCTGATGATAAAAACATTTGAAAACATTACAGAATCTCAAGTTTGTGGGTTCTTATGGGCCTTGTTTAGTTGTATAAATTCAAACTAAGATTGTTTACTTAACATTTCTATTACTGAAATATTTCTTTTTGGGTTTTATCGTCATCGAGTTTTCGTGGGGATCTTGGCAACACAGAATGCAGGTTGAAAAAGCTTTTAGTATTAAAAGATAGTAAGATATTAAATGTTTATAGGAATGATCTTATGGATAAGGAATTTAATTCAGTAAGTCTAATGGTTTTGTTCTGTGAAAAGCTATGAAAAGCTAATGCAATTTATAGTGTAAGTTAATAGTTTCTTAAGCAATTGTGGTAGTAAAAAGACAAAGTTTTTAGAGAGAATAAAACAGAATTTATATGTTGTAAGGGAACAGAAAAAAATACAATTTATGATTAAAATATTTCATACTGATCACAAGCAGATAAACTTTATTGGCAGCATTTTTTTCCAATATATCTGTATCCAATGCGTTGCACTATCTGAAAACTAATTTTGTAGCAGCATGAAATGTTCTTTCTCATGAAATATGTCTTAAACTTTCTCATTGCATGATAAAATTTTCACTGTCTTTTTATAAGTCATAACGTTTTTTTAAATTTGGAATATTTTACTACATATTTAATTTTTTTCAGCCAGGATAATATATACGGAATCTAGTAACATTTTTCTTGAGATCAGTAAAAGCTTCTTTAGCAAAAGACATGAGTATCTTTCACAGAGGTACATACAAACCAATTTTTTTTTCTCCTAAACAAACAAATGCAGAGAGAATTCACACAAAAGGGGGAAAAGACTGAGTGTTTGTTCCAATGATAGCTTTGCTCAAAGGTCTTCAGCTGGATTACCTTTCACCCAAGAAACAAACTTCTTGTACTTAAAGTTAAAAAAGAACAGTTCTCTTCTATTCAAGGTAAAATTTATATGAAAGTATTTCACAGTGAAGTAAGCAGTGAAATTCAGTGTGTAAAAAAAACCAAAAAAAACCCACAAAAACCCCCAACTGAATCCATGACTGTGGCAATGAAATGAACATACTCAAGCAAATCACATCAGCTCTCACAGAGCTGATGTTAACATGATTATAACATAATCATGTCATACAGAGCAATCTTGAACAAATAACAAGTAAAATGCTCTCCATGTTTAGAAAGATACTACCCACTGTAAAAATAGTATAAACAGAAAGGGAAACTCACAAACTTTTTTTTAATAAAGATATTTGGGTTGGTTTTTTTTTCTTAACAAAGACTTTTTCAGATCAAAGGAAATTATATTCATATTTTTTGTCATAGAACCAACTTTAAGAACTGTCTTTTCCTGGACGTTAATCCTTTTACACAGCCTCTCTAAGGAGACCTTTACAAAAGTGTAACATCTGTCTGAGTCTGCAAGATTCTGCCCATGGATAAAAAGCTGAAATCCCCTCAAACTTTACTTTCTGCTTCAATCTTACATCTTTTCTCTGCTACTGTTTCCCAGGCAAATTTTACTGCAGTAAACTTGATACTATATACAATTTTAAATTTATACATAACAGATTTAGTAAAACTAAATTAAGAAGCCACTCACCAGAAACACGTTATTAATGTTCTTTCTAATTTATAAACCTGGTTATATGTTAAGAGATTACACACTTGCAGAACAAAACCTTACTCACTCTTAAACAGAGTGGGGGAGAAAGGAAAGGAAATAGTGTTTAGGGAAAAATGATTATAGGTTTAACCTGTGAAAGTATCATGATTTAATGAATTTTAGCAGTATTTACTTTTGTATTACTATCACTATATTGACATGAGCAGGGAAACCCAAGAGGCTCAACAATACTGAGGGCAGTACAGGTAAAATCCTTGTTATGGCACTGTAGAAAGAGAGGAAGCAAGAAAACACATGCAATTATTAATTTCAGGATTAAGAGGGTCAATACCACACTGACTCCACTTACAAACTACAAAAATTGTCCCAGAAACCAAGCAAAAAGCCAGTAATTCATATATATACACACAGTGTGCAATCGTATTTTACAATTGTAAATTCCCTTTCTTTTTCATAATTGTATAAATGTAAATATTAGTGCTAGGAAATAATTTTTTTTTTTCAGATGTAGGATTTACAAGACAAGACCTTAAGTTGACCTTCAGTTGTAAGGTTTTGAGTCTTGCTGTCTTGTCTCCACACGAAGGAAAAATCTCCTTTCTCCATCATCAATCATATTATTTCAAGGGAAAGTTTATACTAATGGTGATCAAGTTACCTCAAAAATTCTTCAGTAAGACAAATTCCTTTAGTCTTATTCTGTCTTATTTTCCAGAACCTGCATCACTTTGTAGGTTTACTTTGAACAGTCAGCATTTGCAAATTTTTTCTTGAAGGGAAACTACAACCACAGAAACTGGTAGCAGAGGTCAGTGCTGTAGGCTGAAAGCAAACTGATTCCCAACTTCCACTTTTTATTTCCTTTTATCAATTACTTTCATATACTATATTTTGCAAACTTTTGCCCATGGCATTACACAAGTCTCACTTTGCAGAAGTTCCCCATAACGACCCCTTAAGCATTCCTTAGGTCCGTACTTACCAAATTATTCTCCCTTTCAGAAGACACAGATCGATTTGGTAGATCCCAAATGTACACCACTCTGATTACTAGCTACCTCTTTTTATTATTATTATTATTGTTGTTATTACTGCTATTATTCACAGAATCACACAGAATCACAGAACATGTGTGGTTGGAAGGGACCACTGGAGATGATTTAGTCCACTCTCCCTGCTCAGGCAAGGTTCCCCACAGTACGTTTCTCAAGATTGTGTCCAAGCTGCTTTTGAATATCCCAAGGCAAGGAGACATCACAACCTCTTTGGGCACTCTGTTGCAGTGCTCAGTCATGTTTGCAGTAAAGTTCTTCCCCATGTTCAGGTGGAACTTTCTGAGTTCCAGTTTCTGCCTGTTGCATCTTGTCCCATTACTTGGCAGCACTGAGAAGAGCCTGGCTCCATCCTCGGGACAACCTTCCTTTAGAGACCTGTATACACTGATGAGGCCCCTTCTTAGTCATCACTTCTCAAGGCTTAACAGGCCCAACTCTCCCAGCCTTTCCTCATGTCGAGGTTTAGGAATGGTATTCCCCTATTCAGTGTTCCCACTGAAACATTCCAAACCATCTGCCTCTCGATGATGCTGATCCCTCTCCCTGCTCTGAAAAAGAATACCACAAGGACCACATGGAACATATAAAGGGAAATAAATAACCACAACCACATGAATGGACCAAGTACCATTGTGACCAGTGGTTCTGTACATAACACAACAAATTCCCAGATCAGATTAGTTTCCAATTCACTCTGGGCAGATCTCTTGTTTTCTGAACCCTTGGGGCTCAATGTTGTGTGGCAAATAAGACTGTTGTGATTTAGGAACGGTATTCCCTACCTTAGTGTTCCCACTGAAGCACTCCAAACCTCTCCCCCTTCCTTCCTCTTTTTCTCCTGCCTTCTCCCTGCAGTGGGCTGGAGAGAAGACTTGGAGGCACAAAAAGCAACAATCACGAGTTGGGATAAGAACGATTTATTGGAAGCAGCAAAGAAATAAGACAACAATACTAATGACAGAATGTAGAGGAAAAGAGGTGACGGATTCATGTGCTATTGGTCGCCCCCCGTGGAAACACTGACAATACCCAACAGCTCCCACATTACCTGACCTGGAAGGGAGCCCTTCCCACATCCCAGAAAATGAGGTGAGGTGCTATAGAAGACCTCCAGGTCCTGGCCATGTCCCCTCCTGGCTACTGCAAAAAATAACCCTGTCCTGGCCAGAACCAGGACACTTCATAAGAGAGATGTTCCAGTCCCCTACCACCTTAACAGCCCTCTGCTGGACTTGTTCCAGGAGCTCCCTGTCTCTCCTGTCCTAGGGAGCTCAGAACTGGACACAGCACTCCAGGTGAGACCTCACTAGGTCAGAGTAGGATGATCTCCTGGTGATTATTGCCACCTCTGCTGGCAGTAATTTTCCTAATGCACCCCAGAATTCCACGGGCTTTCTTGGCCACAAGAGTACACTTCTGGCTCGTGGACGACTCGTTGTCCAAACAGATCCCCAAGTCCTTTCCACAGAGCTGCTTTCCAGAAGGTCAGCCCCCAGCCTGAATAGGTGTCCCCAGGTGCACTTCTCCCAGTTTGTGCCATCAGCAAACTTGCCAAAGAGGCACTCTATCCCTTCATCCAAGTATTTTTATCAGTAGTAGTATGCAATTTTTATTCTAACATATGTTGTAGATAAAGTAGGACTAGATGAAGTACCTGTCTTTGAGGCATTCTTCTCAACAAAACTCAGTCTGGTGATCTCACCTTAATCACAGCCACCTACTTTGAGATTGGCATTGAGCCAGTTTTTCTGGAATTTAAGATGTCCTACATTAATAACATATAATGCAATTCTTTTAACCAAAATTTTATCCAGCAATACAACACATGGCTAAAAGTTATGCAAGTATGTAATACCAGAAGTGCTTTTACAATGGATTTCTGATTAATATGTCACTTACTCCTTCAGATTCTTAGTGTAAGTTTTAAGTTTAAATAATTGATTAAGTTGAAGAACTGATTGTTTAAGAATTGATCTGAATATGAAAGCTTGAGCTAATGCCTTGTATAGACTCAAACCCTTACGCTGTTACTCTATGTGGTCTTTATATATCATATTCAGATCTTTATGAAAGTAGTTTCTGCCATCAAAAACCATCACTATCACTTAGTCAAAGTCCAAGTAGAATTCCTTTTCACTGACAAGTTTTTTATTCACTTTATGATTTGCAAACACCAACAATGAACACTGGTTTTAAGAGGTTTTCAGGTTGCATGGACATGCATGGACCACAAGCACTAATACTTTTTTTTTTTAATATTTGGGATCTCCTGATATCTGGTATCATCATGTATAATACACAGTGTAACAGGCTATCAATTTCTCTGACATTTATGATTAAATCTGTTATTGTTATACAATTGCAATGAAAATCTAAAAATATTTAATTCGGAAGGTCAATGAGAAAAGCGTTTAAAAATATTTAAAAACATTTAAAATATAGAGAACTCTGATTTCAAAGGAATGCCTGAGCAAACTTACTGATTTTCTGATAAAAATGAGAAAGACTTTGAGAATGGGAAAATTTAGAGACAATATCTCCACATAACTTCTGTATTTATATATCATAGACTATATACAGATACACTAAAAGCATAAAAAAAAAAAGTGCAAGTGCTTAGAGCAGAAACATTACACACCCCTTGCAAATTCTGAAAATCAGGCTTCCACACCTCATTGCAGGTCACTGCATGCTACAGTGCATTCTCAATTATTATGTGTTGCTGCAACATACTTCTCTTTGGGGACATTTTTCCCTCCTGCCCCTGGAGTGGAGTCACACACTGTTACCTTTTGCTCGCTTTGGAAGAAGTATTCTGAAAGTTAACATCCCTGTCAGAGTATTCCACACTAGATGCATAGATAACAAATTCCTTGTTCTTATCCAAGTACTTTAAATCACAAGAAGTTCACTTTCAATTAAGACATAAGAGAAAAAAAGAGTTTGCTAAATTTCTTCTTATGGAAAAACGATAGTCCACCCTCATTTAGACCACTCTCACTACTTTTTGATTTCTCTTTGTCTCTTGATTTTTTGCGTAACTACTTTGCTGTTCACTCCTTATAAACCATAGTGTTTTTTTCACTATTTTGCCTGTTTGGGACTGTTGTCACAGCAAACACCAGTTGCAGAGAGCTTTTCTGTCAATGCATGGGATGTAGTGCCCCTCTTTGAGTGCTTCATCAGCTCTTATAGGTGAACTCATCTTCCAAGTCTCTTAGAGATTCAGAAAGATTTAATTTTTCCTCCCATATTTCCTTCCATTCCCTTCTTGGGATCACCACTCTTCACAACTAAAATAATCTTTGTTCCATTTCTTTAAATATCCAGACATCTCTCTGCTAGGCTGGCTGCCACCTCTACTTTGCTGGATAGTAAACAGCTCCTTGCTCCAAAGCAAAATACCCCACAGATGTTGGCTGTCCATTAAACAGTGTTCTTTGCTATTCACTCCATTTGAATAAGTGATGTCTTTTCTGTGTTTCCCAAGAGAAAATATTCTACAACAATATAACTAATGATAAAGTATCATGGTGGATTCCACAAATACAAAGCTTCAAAATGCAGACTTCGCAGGGGCAAAACCTGCCAACGCCACCTGTGAGTGGAGACCCAGCACGGACACAGCATTTCTCTAGGAGCTATTCAGGGCAAGTTTCTCTTAAATTAAAATAAAATTTTCACACGTACCCCAATAAATAATTACTTTCCAAAATAAAACAAATCAATATTTGTAGTGAGGCCTAATTGGCATTGATCTAATCTAAGAAGAGTAAAGATTAGAAGGCACAGGAAAATTATCAGCCGGCAAATTCCCACTCCTGTTTCAGTGCACAACTGTCTGAGGAAGAAGGCAAAAGGAAGGTATGTTTCTTTCCATAACCCCCTAGCTTTGCAAATTTACCCACACCAACTTGGTGCTAAGCAGTGAAAGTTTCATTTCATGCTATATTTCTTTGGGATATTTCTCTGAAAATCCTCCCAGTTAATTTTCTCTGTAAAACTGGATTTTGTTACAGCTCTATCTGAGCAACCAGATACTACCACTGCTGCTATTTCTACTACTATTAGTACTAATAATAGCAATATGAATGGAATATAGAGAAAAAAAATCATCTGTAAGAATTTTGGATAAATCTTCACACAACAATTATAAATGGCAAAATCTCTTATAAATAAAACTGGTGGCCTTGCTGCTGAGAATAAAACATAGCAGAGGGAACTATGCCACACGTGGTAGTAAAATAGGGGGCCGTGGCCCATTTTAAGGTTATGATATCTCAGCATTATGACTTCAGTAGTGATTTGGGTAATAACAATAATAAGGAAGTCCTCTTACAATGAGGATGCCCATTTTTTCACAAGTTCAGCTGAAGCTGCCTATATGTCTGGCACTGCATTAAAAATGGATCCTAAGGAGAACAGAGGCACCATACTTTACCCAGTTAGCCCAGCCCAGAGAAAGGACCTTAACCACTGCTCTGTGTTAAATGTGGTTTTTTCCATTGCTCTAGCACAGTAAGTGGAATTGAATAAGTGAACTCCCTAATATATGTCCAAAACACTGAAATACTCCTTGCACCAGTGAACACACATTTAATGGTGGAGTATTCCAAAATAATGTTTTTTCTATGGTGTGTAGACATTCACTGAGAGTAGCACTTTGTCTATGAGGATAATGCACAACAGGATATTGTACAGGGAAAAAAGAGTCAGATCAGTGTTAATTTTACATTTTTCTAAGTTACTTGTAGAAAGTAGGAAAATAGTTTCTTCTTTATTTTTTTTCTAATAAACACTTTTAATATCTGACTTATGAAACAAACCTTTCAGAGATTTTTTTTTTTGAAAGTTTATTCCCAGACATCTTTACTAAAGCCACTTACAGCATTTCAAATAATGGACAGTTTACTATGAAAGAACAAACCTATAATGTCCAAAACATGCCTTGTTTTTTCCTTTTTTTTTTCCTTACATTGTTAAAAATGGATGGCAGAGGGACATCATGTTGAGCAGAATCGGATTTCAGGATTTTGTTTTGTAAACACTTTATTCATCATTTTTTGACATGATTTGAAGGAAATGTATCCTAGATACCAAAATTCTTTGTCTCAGGAAGGGATGAGCACAGTATTCTGACTGGAATACAGCTTTATTGTTCAAATTCAAATGGCATCCACACAATGCCACACAGGGAACAAAAACAGCGGATGGTGGCCCATTTTAAATTAGGGTGACTTTGCATTATGACTTGAACAGTGATTTGGGTAAGAACCTCCTTACAATGATTTTTTTTTTAAATTTTTTTTTTTTTTTTGGCACAAGCTCAGTGAAAGCTAGTTGTACACCTAAAACCTCATTCAAACTGTGGACTAAGAAGCACAGTGGCATAATGATATTCCAGGTCAGCTTAGTTGCCACGAAATGTAGGAAAATTGAAATGAAACCACTAGAACTTTATGTCATTATATTCCGAGCATTCTACATGATTTAAACTGAAAAGTTACATCTCAGCCACTTATTTTTTCTCTGTTAGTTATTTACTGCCTTTTCTTAGTCACAATATGGTGTTGGCAGATTTATATTCCCTGAAGCCCAGAATTTTCAACGAAGTTAATTTTTACCCAATCTTGTTCCAACAATGAAATAACCAGAAACAACTGTCTCAAGTAGTAAAGTTGTATATCCATGTTGATAAAAGATAAATAAACCAATAGCATTGCTATTTTTTGGGTAATTTACTTTGCCTGCAAAAACTTTTGCTGTCAAAATTGGTGTAGGGTTTCCTTTTACATTCATACCTGGAGTGCCAGACTAGAACTGACATGATTTAGGACCTTCTATAACAGCTCAAAGTCACACAGATCCCTGTAAGCAGGATGAATTTCAGGTCATCAATTCACCAGCTCCCTGACTGCTTTAAATTATGAAAGTCAGAGTTGCTATCTGGTCTAAAGCATTACAGTTTTCCTGGTTTCCCTCAGTAGGGATGATAAGCAGGAGAAAAAAAAATGAAAATCATGACATCTTTGAGTGTTGTGATGAGCAAATCACATCTTTGTTTCAATCATACTTGGCCTTCTGCAGCCATGTCTCTGAATGTGTTTCCCATAGGACAGGTTTTGCAGTCTTGCTAGTTTATTCCCAACATATGTGTTTTATTTTACCTTTTTAAAAGCACTCAACATCAAAACTGAAATAAAGCACTAGCACAGTGCTAGTCCTTTGATTACAGAAATTTAAGGTGAGATCCTGTAGTACTGAAAGCTGAAAAGCATTCACAGATAAATACACTGACATACAGGACTAAAGAATTTTGGATGCAAAACTAGGTTGAGCACAACTATATAGGAGCAGATTTACTTTATTGACCATGGAGTAATTTTTCTCCCTTAAGATTACATTTCTACATAACTGTGGGATCAATACAGGACTTCCGAAACATAAGAGCACTTTTTTTTAAATATGAAAATACAGTATGTTCTGATAAAATCACACGGAAAGAGGCAACATAATTTCTCTAAATAATTATTACTGTTTCTTTGCTGAATAGCAAGCTGGGCTCATCTTAGTACATTTAAGTAAATATGGGACAAATCACAATTGTTTGTGATTAATACATGATGCAGTTTACCACCGTGGAAGTGGATACAAGTCCCATATTAACTATTAAAATATGTAGTAGAAAGCCAAGTGATACTCAGTTACAAAACCCAGTTATAGAATTTGGTTGAAATTCTTTGTTGGTTTTTGTTTTGGTTTGTTGTTTTATTTATTTTTTTTTAAATATTTCTATGTGAACACTGCAGATAATTCCTCTTTTTCAGAATGTTGAAAATGAAAATACTTTTATTACAAACATCTTCTGTGGTTACTCAAAGGGAAGAAAATAATTTTTGATTTTGAGGAATTTCACAGTTTTCAGATAAAAAATAAATTTGATGCCGGCACGTGGTTTATCTTCTCTACACTTCCCTATGTCATATTACACTTTAATATAGATTTGAGGTCTCTTTTTATTTACTTATTATGGAAAAAGGTTGCATTAAAAAAAAAAAAGGCACCAAACATTTGAATAAAGAGGGATTATAAATCTTCACAAGCAAATACTCAAAGCTGAAGCACTATGTTGACAATGAATAATAAAATCTACTGAAAAACAGAATAAAAAAGTCAAAGGATAGCAGTATGAAGAAAAAAAAAGCAAATTTTATAGTTTTTTTTAATTAACTGAAAAAACTTATTTCATGTATCAATTAATTAGATCCACAGTAAAGTACTCTGGAAAAGAGATAATTCTATAATTAATGACAACAAAAAAAATCTGCTAATACAGCATATAGGAAAACCTTCATTTCAGATTATTTTTTTCCCTTTAAAATGTGGGTAGAGTGAAAATGAAGTCACAAGGCAAAAATTAAGTTCAGTATGTGGTGGAGAAATCCTAGAAGAACACATACTTTGTAAAATAAAATAGTCACCAAACTACTAATCTCTCACAAACCTGGTGTCTTCAAGGAATTGTAAAGAATACGGTTTAACTGATATTGAAAAACCTATTAATCAGTTTTTGTCCATCTCAGTCCCTGCCTCAATCCTTCACTCGTACATTTTGTTTTACAACAACATGCCAATTAAGGTGCCACTTAACAATGTTTTCTACAGTCAGTTTTAATCTGTGCAGTAACCTGGAATAATGACTGTCAGCAAAGAGAGTTCATTTTGTCTTTGTAATTGCTTTTATTTTACAACAAATACAAGACGCACGATTTCTGTACCTGTATTCGATATGGAATCAAAATTTTGTTTGCTTCAAATGAACGTGACCACCCGTGTGTCCTTGAGCTGACTTTGGCTGGGACAGAATGAATATTGTTCACGGTAGCTGGTATGGGACTGTGCTTTGGGTTTCTGCTGCTATGTGTGTGATAAGACAGAGATGTTTTTGCTCTTGCTGAGTGGCGCTTGCAGAGAGCCAAGACTTCTTCTGCTCCTCACGTGGCCCCACCACCACGGGGGCTGGGGGTGCACAGGAAGCTGGGAGGGGACACAGGCAAGACACCTGATCCCATCTGAGCAAAGGAATATTCTGTACCACACAGCGTCATAGAATCAAAGAATCAGCTGGGTTGGAAGGGACCTCCGAGATCATCAAGTCCAACCCTTGATTGTAGGAGCCCAAACCCAGCTCTCAGCAAAAGAAAGTCCTGTAAATTTGAATCACAAACATTGGAAAACAAGGCTGACAAACATCTCGTGATTCAAGAAATTTGGACCCTTGTCCTGAGACCTGCTGATGTGCAACCCTGAGATATAAACCTGGAAAGGACTTTTTGAGATGATTGTTAAAACCACGTCTAAACCCCTGTAATCCCTCTATCCCCCATGTAATCCTGCTTGAAGAAAAATTAACTATTTGGAAATTGCAGTAAAAACTTGTGTAACTCCTTAATTAACATAGGTTGTCCCCTTCATTAACATGTCCAGCCCCAAATGCCTTTAAAATTGTGTTCTTGTGTTCAATAAAGGATTCCAGTTTTCCCCATGCTGGAATTGTGTCTAGCTTTTATTTTTCAGGCCGCCACTCTTGGTCCAACCCCACTGTGGTTCCCAGACCATGGCACTGATGCCACATCCAGTCTCACCTTAAACACCTCCAGGGACAGAGAATCCACCACTTCCCTGGGCAGCCCATTCCAATGGCTGATTACCGTCTCTGTAACGAATTTCTTCTGAATATCCACCTCTGGCACAGCTGAAGACCCAGCCCTCTTGTCTTGCTGAGAGTTGCCTGGGAAAAGAGACCAACCCCCCCCGGCTCCCCCCTCCTGTCAGGGAGTTGCAGAGAGTGAGGAGGTCTCCCCTGAGCCTCCTCTTCTCCAGGCTGAGCCCCCCCAGCTCCCTCAGCCTCTCCTCACAGCACTTGCGCTCCAGTCCCTTCCCCAGCCTTGTTGCTCTCCTCTGCACCTGCTCCAGCCCCTCAATATGCTCAGCATATAGAGCTGGGGGAAGAAATAAAAAGGAAGGGCCTTTGGAGTGATGATGTTCTGTCTTTCCAACCCACCACTGCATGTGGTGTAGCTCTGTCTTCCTGCCAATGCCTGGCAATGGGAAGTACTGAAAGAAATCCATGTTTTGCTTTGCTTTCATGCACTGCTTTTGTCTTACCTATTAAATTGTCTTTGTCTCAACTCGTGAGATAAAAACTGAAAAGTATACCTTCCTTCCCTTTTATTTCAAAGTGTATGGCTAAAGGAAAGAGAATAGCCGAGTTTTCCTCTCTTACAAACGGGACAACAATCCTACAAGCCCCTCCATGAGAGCAAGTGTACTTAGAAGTTTTTAGAACGACTTTAAATTTGGCAAACTGACAGATTAAAGTGATAAAATCTAACAAGAGATGCATGAATGACTCTGGAAATTCCAAACTGTCGTCCAGCACTGGAAAGAAGGGAAAAAACTTTGATTATTTCCTCTAGAGCATTGGCATTGTCAGTGACTGATGCAAAAGCATCAGAAAGGTTCAAATAGTATGTTTGATCTTCCTTTAGCTACACAAAAATTAAAAATACTTGCTTCTATGGATTATAATTTTGAATATATTAAATTATTAGAAGATTAACACCCAAATAGTGAAATTGCTTTTGGAAGCAAAGTGTGTTTGTATTTAGTCTGGGTTTTAATTGCTCTGTTATAATAGCCTGTTCATTTTTTTTCCCACAGAAAACAATTCTAATATTTGCATTATAACAAAATAGGATTTTTAAAATTCATAAATAGGTAGCAATTTGTTATTCAAAATTTAATGGGATTTTTTATTATTACTAATTTAACTCTAAGATTTACTGAAAGATTACTCTATTCAATCATACACAATCCAATGGCATCAGTTATTCACTGGAGATTTGTTTTTAACTGATATTATGAGATACTTGTCAAGCGTTTAATTCTGCAGAAAGACCACTTAAAAGTTTGGTTCAGAAAGAGGAGCTGCTATAAACATACTTTAGAAAAGTTTGTGCTAAGTTAACAATTATTCCCAAAGGCAATAATTCCATTAACTATATCTAGTTTTGTAAAGACTAAAAATATTACATTATAAATAATTTACTGTTTCTATGGTTTCTTGGTAAATCTGGTTTTGGTTTTAAGAGGTCTCAACATTTAGGAAATGAATAAAATTGCTCCTCTTTCTCCTATAGAACTTATGTAGGACTGTTTCACTAGTTAAGAACTCCAAGGAAAAAACACAAGTTTTGATTTGCTGGTTTGCTTGTTTTGTTTTGGCTTTTTTTTTAAATTTGAACATTGACCTGAAGTGAAATCATGCCATAATGCATAACATAAAATTCACAGTATTTTTGGAAACATTCTCCTTTGGACACAGTTGGCCTTCAGAGAAATGATACTCCAGAAGTACAGATTACCACACCATGAAGGAATTATCTGGATAACAAAGGGGAAGGCAGAACAGTTTACAGTGGCTGCATTTACAGTAATAAATGACATGTGCTTGTGATATGCTTGATGCAGAGGCCATTCTGCATCAAAACTCTTCTACTCATGCTGCTAAACATTTCCAGTAACCCAAACATCATGGCCACAGCCAAATTTCTGGCACACGCTGGCTCTTAGTCTACTTGGGAATGAGTGGTGGACAAAGAAGAGATCAAAAACTCACTTCTGATCTTACTGACAAATTCTCAAGTCCTACTGCTGGAACACTCCACAGCTGGCATGTAAATACAGACATGAAGTTCTTCTTAAGCTCCATTTAGTTTGCATACAGCTAGTACAAATATATCCATGTAGCTTCCTAATTTGTACTGTATTAGGCTGGACTCCTCACATACCTGATTCTTAGAAGGTTATATTCAGGAGAAGAAGCAGCTAAACTTGGTGTCATAGTTATTTTTTTATTATTTTTTAATATACGTGAAATTTAGAACTCTCTTTCTTGTTTGTGACTCCAAACCCTCTCTGCTTAACGCAGGAATAAGTACAAATCCAGGGAAGGATGAGTACCTTGGAAAAACTGCAATTGTACTAGGATGTGTTTCCATCCATGTGCAAGATCATCAGGAAAAGCAAGCAAATTTTATAAAAAATAAAAAAAAAAAAAGGGAAATTTCCAGAAAGCAATTGAGGTTCCTAAGGAAAAAAATATTTTCAGTGGAAATAATGCAATCTTCTTGGTAGCTTCTCATTTTATGTGGTATTTAATAAATATTGTATTAAGTAAAAATGGCAGAACCTCTGACAATTCTTGTGGTGGTGGTGCATTCACACACACACAAACACACAGAGATTCCACACTATGATCTCAGAAATGCTCTTTAGGCCTTGGCCCTGACGAACAGCACCTGGGCTCAGCTTCTCCTGAGCTCAGCAGAAACACTGTCTGCTCCCAGGAACTTCTCCTGCCTGATGAGCTCCCACTTCTTAAAGAACAGCCTTGGAAACTTACTTTTCTCGCCTGAGCAACAGCCACCAAGGTGGAATAGCACTTATATCAAAAATATCAAAATGTTAAAGTAAGTTAGTGACCCAAATTGCAGCCAGGATGAAAAATTACAATGACTAAAGGCCCAGTCTCTGGTGAGTACAGGTATTCCTTCTACATACCCTTTAGGTCTGTGCCAATATGCTACAGCTCATTGTACTCTGACTGTTGGTTCTTAGATTCTTCAGTATTTTAAATTTGTGAGTAGGTTAAGCCTGTGAGTCACTGTTGTGCTATAGAAAATTCTACGTGAATCCTTTGTTAAATTGTTTAACTTAAGCTATTAATTAAGTGCTGTTAAGTTCAAGTGCTATTAAACCTTTAGGCCTAAACTGTTGGTCAAGTCCAGGGCTCAGTTTAGCACGGGGGGTCTACTCTGAACTTCATGCCTAAATGAAAGGGTCTTCTGTACTCCTTATTATCCTTGCCCTTTCCTACCCTTACCCTTTTCTCCATCCCACCCCCAACCTCCATGTAGATAATCTTTGGGTTGATTGTGCTTTTAGATTGACTGATTTTAGATTTTACTTGGCTCTTCTCTGTGTGCCTCAATCATCTAGTGAGTAGTACCTTGCCAATGAACCCTGTCATCATTTGACTTTTATATTAAACCTGCTTTTTCTGATACCTTTGATGGCGATTCTTTGATTGCTTGTTCTCGACACAAGTTCACCCAAATCCTCTTTGAATTAACTGTGTTGTTCTACACATGTCAAGCAGGATTTATTAGATTAACAAAATGAATGAAGAAAGAAATGGGAACATTCTCTCTCTGCTGACTGACCTCCTCTCCTCCCCTGACTGTGGATGAAAGGTATTGATGAAAAGATCCACAGTTCCCAATCTCTGTGAAACAGGAATCTAAATATTTAATTTCTATTCAGTTTCAAATTAAAAAAAAAAGAAATCATATAGGAGCAGTAGCTTACACACCCACATTTTCTTCTTATTAGATAGCCAGATTTTCTTATTAGACTACTTTTCTGAGATGTTCAGCTAGAATGAAACAGTGCTTTACTGAGTATACACTTTAACCACAAAACAAGGCTCTAATTAAGCTAGGTGCACCGAGACACTTTAAAAGGGTTTAGAATTATGAAAATTATCTTTAAGCCATATGATTAAAATATTTGTCCATCAGTTAAGAGAATATGAGTCAAATTGAATTGACAATACCAATTTTACAACTATATAAAATTTTTCTGAAAGGTAAATAAAAAATAAATTTCCAATCAGATACAAGAATGATCTTACTAAATCCAAGTCATATATAGCTCACTGTAATCTTAAAGATTATAAATAAACTGCCATGACTGGAGAAAAGAAATAGGGAAGGAAAAGCAGAAGCAACCCTGTAAACCAGTTCAAAAATTCAAGCCCTGAAGAAACACTGATTAGATTCTCTGTTGATGAAGTAAATATATTATAAATGAAGGAAAGTACCTGAACTGGCATGGCAGCTCACACTGTATTTGTAATTTATATCAGGTGACAATTCTAATTCTTTTTCCCACTCCCTGTCAGATTCAGCATTTATTTTCATGGGAAATGGAATTGAAGCAGAGCTGAAAAACTTCATTTGAGTTCTCAGGACAATTGTAAATTTCTTCTGTATCTGTAATTTGGGCTGGGAGGGCTGTTTTTGAATACCAACCCACAAGGCTCTGAAGCCAGCCTGCTAAAATATGTTCTTTCTCATGGTGATTTACATTATGTGGCTGCAGCAGTTACATATATTTATAGTAAATATACCACTGAGAGCATGTTTGCCCTGTTGCCTTCACAGAGGGGAAAAAAACTGAGGAAATAAGTAGTGCCTGCCAGGAAAGATGGGCGAGGGGGTGGTGTGTGGAGCCTGGTTCTTAATACTGTTGCAGTACTAAACCTAAATGGTCTCAGATGGAAATGGTCCACAACCTCATCAGAAAACTGGAGACTGTCCTTGCTCATCTCCCAAAAATCATAACACTCTCATTTCAGAGCAATCTCATATTGTTTACAGTCAAAACAAGTAACAGGAAATAAGAAAAAAAAAATATCACAGGCTGACATTTATTTACCTACTTTGAAGCAGAACTAGCCAGCAAGATTTCTGCCCATCTTCATGTTCATTTTACTTTTCATGACATTTGCTTGGGATAGATGTGTCACAAAGTGCTAAAGGCAGGGTGCTTCTTTTCTGCATTTAGGTTTGTATCAGGAGTTTATCCTTTCCATGTTATTCCAGTGTAACACACAGAACAAAACTGAAAGGAATTTATAGGAATTTATATCTCTCCTACTCAGGTCACAGTACTCATCACTATGCCATCTGCATATGTAAAATTTTCAAGATATTTACCTTCAGAAAAATTCTGAGACATACCAGATGGTGTGAATAAACAAAGAATAACAAAGAATAAACAAAGAAAAGGCTTAGTGGCTGTCTTACAATCATTATGCAACTGGACAGTTATTTTGTCCCAATTAATCCCAGAACTTACAAGATGCACATGAAGAAAGAGGTTACAAAGTTTAACCAGATTCCCTAAAGAAATAAGGTATAATAACTGTGTAAGTATAAAGTTCTACAGTAATGTAGAACTACATAAATAGTATATGAATATTTACATCTCCGTTCTGTTGTCCAGCTTTTCTTTCTGTCTCTTTATTTCAACTCAAAAAGTTTTAAGAACAGGTGGGGTTGAAAAGATAAGAAAGCTCATAAACACTGAGAGTTCATAAGGGAAAAGGATTTTATTAATGTCCTGCCTGCAGGCAAAGTTGCCAGATGGACTTTTTCTTTTATAAGGCACTAGAGAATCCACACAATCAACTACAAATAATCACAAACACTGGTAAATGTTTACAGTGGTGCTCAAAATGTCTTATATCAGTTTATATTATTAAATTTTATGCTGCAAACTGTCAATCCATTCAAAAGTGGTTTCTTTAGTGTTGATACTTTCTTTTTCCTCCTCGGACAGAAATAAAATTAATTCTTTCACAAAACATATTTCACATGCAGTTTATTGAATTAAAAAACTAAATATATGAAATAAAAATATTTCACATTTTCATGAAGATTTTAAATAAAAAAATGGATTTAAAAGTCTAGATATCTGAAATAAAACCCCTAGAAGTTCCAATTCCAGCAACTGGTTCTTGTTCCAGCTTCATTCACTATTCTCAAACCCATATATTTATTACCCACAGGACCAAGCCCCAGTATGACTTAAATCTGCATGCATACCTAAATTTGCAACCTTAGAAGAGTTAAAAGTTTTCAGCCAGCTGCTGCCAAGCTCTTCCCCTTAAAGAAATCTTTATTCGTAGGAGTGTAATGATTTTATTATGATCGTGTCAGATCTTTCTGTTAGTTTCTCATTTTATTGGTCAACCTACTCACAAGTTTTGAGTTTTAATGTGACAGAGAAGTCGAGTTTGGAGGAGGAGAAAGAAAGCAGAATTTTTCTCCGCTATATTAGCGATCAGCATATGTGCACAAACACAGGCACAAACACACACACATATATGAAATTTGTGTGTGTGGCAGCTGAACGAACGTGCTGATAATGTCTTAAATATTAACAGGCAAAACCAAGGTTGGAGAAGGCTCAATCAAGATTGAGAGCTTTCCAAAGGGCTCAAGCTTGGACTGCCTATAAATAAGTTTTCTACACTTTTCATTTCACAGAGTCCTAAGAACCTTGGGGTTTCAGTAGGAGAGTTCACAGTAAGCCTGCCAGGAAATCAAATTTTAAAAGCCCAGAAGGACACCAGCAAACAAACAAAACATGAAAAACAGAGATACACATGGGAGGTGGATAACTAAACCTCATTTCCCAGTACTTTTGAATAACTGTCAATACTTAGCTCACTCTTCTGAAACCCACTCTAGGGTAGTTAAAAATTATTTTTAGGTGTTTTGGCATTTTACAGTAGAAGTAAAAATACTGTGTTTTCTCCTTATAAAAGTCTTAAATATTTACAGTCTGAAACTTGTAAAATCCCAAGTCAATTACTCAATATCGTCAAGGGTATTTTCTTCCTTCCTATATTTTTATTTAGGGTTGGAAAAGCACTACATTGCTATGGAGTATTAATCTTTTGCTTTGTGTAAGTCAACAATTAACCAAACAAAACCTTAAGTCAAGCAGAGAAACACCCACTTTGGCAATATTGTCAAAGAACTATAAGATAAACAGCAGAAAAAGCATATTTAGGGATCGTTTTCTCAGGGGACCAAATGTCATATAAGACACACATTGTAATATAATCCACTGGCAGTTCCTTTTCAGTTTAAGTCAATGAGGGACTATTATAATTCTCATATTGTTGCTTAATGTAATAGTTAGCTAAAAATTGTCTAAATTTACATAATAAAAGTACTCTGAAACTGGGAATGAGCCAAAGTAATTTTCATAAAAACCATCATTACATTTAACTACTTGTATTTACTCAAAATGATGGGCCATTACTATTATAATGCAGCACAATTTAATCATTTTCTTTTAAGTTTGTACACATTGAGAGAGGTTGAAAATTGTGTAACTCAAGACAAATGAAACAGTATTTTCCGGTTTCGTATAGAGAAATATCTATATACTATTACTGTAACTATTTAAAGTTATTAATATATGTTATGCCTAGATGTACAAACACACATACTTAAAATCAAATTTCACACCTTATGAGGTACTATGTAGCATTTTAAAAGACTTGACTGCATGAGTGACATAAATCAATAACTTTTACAACAAAATCAAGAGGTTTCAAAAAAATGTCTACTCAGGAACTTTAATAAATTAAAATGATTTATTCACCTGCAGCAGCTCAGGCATATTATTTGATTTAACCAGATTAAGAAAACGAGCAGAGGAAAAACCAACAATACAAAATTAAATTAGGTTGTTCCCTCATAATATCATAAAAGGCAAAGATAAAGTACATGCAAAGTATTTTAAGAAGCAATAATCCCAGAAACATTTCCAAAGTTCATATTACTAAAACCTTTATCAGCCCTTACTCATCTTACGATGAAATTTAAGAGCAAATTCTGAGTACATTTATCTTTCAATATCCATGACTCTGTAAATCAATATGCTTAAAGAGTATAGAGTGCCTATGTCTATTGATGAGACATTCTACTCTCTATTACACACTTTGCATTTACTCTTAAGTATGAAAACATCGAAATTTAAACATTAAATTCCTTTCCTCCTCCTCAAATATGACGTAAGCCACTAATTTACATAATAATCTCTCTCCAGATATTTTAGAAATGTGATTGATGACCAAAGGGATTTAAGCAGCATAGATAATGTGAACAAAATAGCAAAAAAAATAAAAAAATAAAAAAATAAATAAAATAAAAAAAATAAAATAAAATAAATAAATAAAATAAAATAAAAAAAACCAAACGAAACAAAACCAAACCCAAACAAACAAACAGAATGCACAGCAGCAGGTTATAACACTCAAGCTCTGTTAAGAAGAAAGTCTGTATGCCAAAATTTTGAAAACCTGATAAATGATACTACATGTACAGATAAAAGGAATGTAAACTAACCTAACAAGGTGAGTTGAAAGTGAGTAAATGGACAATATTCTGTACTATAAACACAGGATGGAGAGTATGAGAAAGGTAGAACAGGCACAAAACAGCCAGTAAAAATTCTGTAAATCTGACTTGAATAATATGTATCATTTAGAAAAATTTTGAAAGGAAAGAACATTTAGGAAAATGGAGTTAAATCAAAAACTAGATCAAATGGAACAAAGGTTATCTTATGCAGGTCATGTCAAAATAATCTGTGGTTTCCTGTGACAGGCAGTTTTTAGATTGAAAAGGAATGGCTGATTTCATCTATTGTTGCATAAGAAATTGCTGGTCATTCACGAGTACATGAGAAAAGAAACCACATGCTGCACAACGACAGGAAAATGGCAATATGAGACACTGAGAAGGGGAGAATCAAACCACCCAGGAATTAACGCTCTGGGAATCAAAGCATTCCTTAATTTCACTAAGACCACGAAACAAAAACTAGAGATATGTTTATGAATTCACCTCTCTGTAAAATGAGGTGTCATCAATACAGAGGAGAATCAAAAGAAAGAACTAGATGATGGCAGAGTAACAGAAATATAATGAAGTCTGGCATCAGAAAGTACAAGGTCATGTACTTGACAGCAAATAACAAGAATTTCAGCTCAAGTCAGAAGCTTATTAGGTAGACATGACTGAAGTGTATTAGTCAGTCACAAGATGACATAAAAATCCCTACTAGTATGAACAACTGTGAAAAAGCAAGTGGATGCTTAAAATTTATCACATTCAATCGCTGTCTCAACATGAAGGATTACAAATCCGTGCCCCAGCCCCAAAGATATGGATATAAACAATTGACTGTAGGCCAGTGGTAGCAGGGAGCACCTCATCAACAACCCTCAATCATTTGGACAGACAACAAAGAAAAAGAGAGCAGAAAATAAATCACGATTTTGTTCACTCTGGATTAAGAGACTTAGAGAAAGGTAAAAAAGTTCCTTTTTCAAGGGTCGTTTTCACATTTTCTGTTGCACATTCACAGGGAAGAATAATGCAATGGGATAGCAAACAAAAGCCAGTGTTGCTGATTGCTTGTTCTCAGATGATTGACAGAATTCAGCTGAACTAGTAACACACTATAAAGCAGTAAAATATACTGATGAAGCCAAGCCTCGTAAAACAGATAAACCAAATTTTTAAAAATGGAACTTCTAATGAAAATCAACAGCTTACACCTAATCTTTGTTTAAATTTTGCAAGTGCACTGCAATTGAGGGCCATTGAGGGACTTCAGATGGACATATCAACAGTCAACCTTAAGAGTTCCTGCTTTATTTAGATTGTTAATGCTATCATATTTATGTGGGTATAATATAAATGAAACTATTCAGGCTGCCTATCTGAAATAAAGAAAAAAACACAAGTAATGCACAGGGATACTCCTTTTCAACTTATTCTTGAAGTAGAATATTTCAAAATCATGAGGAGATCTATGAAAGAGAAAAATAAGAAAGGAAAAATATTACACTCCCCTCATATTTCAACAGAGTTGAAACACTGCAACATTGCAAAAGAATCATCATGAATACCACATTTTTAAGGTTGTTTTTAAAGAATTAATAAGGCCTTTGAGGCATAATTTAATTTTCAATTTACTTGCAAAATAAATCCTGCAGTCCAATAACTCTTTTTTCAACAAGAAAGATTATAGTTTGAAAATGTGCCTTCATATTAATGAGACCAGCCTGTCTTGTTAGCTTAATTATCACACTTCTTATCAGTATATTAATTTTTTAGTAGAATGAAAAATTTGTATGAGATATCTGTTGTTGTGCTTGCTCAAACTATAAACAAAAGGACCATTTTAGGCTGAAGATGATATCTTAATCTCTTGGCAAACACCAAAATATCAAAGATACAGCAGATTGAACAACTACGGGTTCTTTTTTTTTTTAAGAATATGCATTGTTTAACAGAATTAGTTCAATTTTTCTCTTGCCCATAGGTTCTCAAGTCTTTATTCATCCTCTACAGAGAGCACTCGTTGCATGGAAAGGATGTTTCTGTCTAGGAGGCCTTCTCATGTTTCCATATACAGCCGTAAAAATCACCATGAAGACAAAAAGTTTGTGCTTTGCTGCATGCCTTATTTTGCCTGCCTGCTTAAAGAAGTGATTCACCTTTAAAGAAAACAAGCTGAATGATCTCCTAACGTAGTACAGTGCCTAGAGAAGCCCTGCATTTCATTATTGCTTGGTGAATTTTTCTCCTACTGAAATAGAACTCTTCTTGTCATCCCAATGAAATGGTCCTGACCTAATTACTAATGTATTGTCCATCCATTTTCTCTTCAAGACAGTGTCTAAATACAATATCCAACCACATATTTTTTGCTATTGGACAGTGCTGACAGGGGGCAGGTGGACTGGTGAGGGAAGCAGCTATGTTTTGAGGGAGTTGACTGAAAGTGGTACTATCAGAGACACACATGTCTAGATGAGGTTTTGAAATCAATGGAATATTGAAGTTTTACCACACAGTCAAAAAAAAAAACCACCAACTGTACAGCTTCAATTGTTGTCATGGTAGATACAGTCCTATAATGCTAATCCAACCTCATGACATGCTCCACTAAAGCAAAGACATTGTTGATGGACAGAAGAAAGGAACCAGTTATCCTACATGTACCACAGACAGGAATGCACAACCAGTTTCTCTAAAATATAAAGGCAGACCTGAGATAACATCTGTAGAAAGGAACTACCACGTTTTTTGAAAGCTCACAATCAGTGTGAAAAACTTAAGGACAAAACACTGTCCAAAGTTCATACTCTGTGCTCTTTCTCTTGTGATTATGCCAAAATATAGTTAAATCAGAAGGAACAGACAGAATGTTGATATTACTCTTAAAAGAAGACGTATTATATGTGTTGTAAAGCACAAATCAACACCAAGATTAGCTCCAATATTTGGTTGATGGCACAGTTTTGCTGGCTTCTGTAGCTTGCCACCTACAGAAGGCATGCAGGGGCAGCATCTTATATAACCTGCCTTGTTTAGCAAATCCTAATGAGAACAATCAGGTACTCTCCCCATCTGGACTCCTGATGGACCCTGTGAGTGGAATCCACCAATATAACATAAAGATCACCAATTGCTACTAGAGGACTTCATAGAAATCAGCCTTTTCCTAAGTGCCATGGTTGCTTGTCTTCTCTTTTGGCACAAACCAGCGTCTTCACCTTGTTCAAGGGTTAAAACTGCTACCAGTGAGAGAAAGGGAGACATTAAAATGAAGCTTTCTGTCATTTGGAAATGACAGAATCACTTCTTACAGATGTGAGCTCAACACACAGTAGTTGTGAATGAGGCACATAAAAAAATCCTCAGAAAATGTATGTTTTGCATTTATATTTTTTCTTTGAATGCGTATTAAAATTAACTCTGAAACTTACTCAGAAGAGTAACAACAGATATTTTCCTTATCACTCTTAGGCAGGTTCTGTGTGGATATCTGCAATTAAACTACTTGTGTCCTATGTTAAATTCTCATATACAATTACCCATAAACATCAATAGGAAAAACATGTTAAAACTGAGCATGAAATAAAGGTAAAAGAGAGCTCTGCATTGTGAGGCACATTAAAAAAATGGAAATGTACGATAACAATTTTATTAAAATATATTCTAAAATCATGATTATAAAAAAAAATAACCCCCACCCCACTTGTCTGCAAAGTAATTTTTTACATTGAGGTTTGTGAGTACAGTTACAAGTACTACCTTGCCAGTCTAAAAAATTAATTGATATTATGCATAAAAATATTACGATGTTTAATTTAACTCATAACAATTAAATGACAAAAAAGTTCTTTCTTAGTGGTTGGGTGTTTTCATGGTTTTTCCCTTCCCCAGATTCTGAGTTACAATCAAGTTATAAGTTTGACAATACAGTCGATGCCACCTGAAGTTACCCAATAATACAATTAATTCTCAAGTTGAAAACAAAAAATAGCCAAGATGTACAAGCCTTTTGAGACTCAAAAAAAGGGAAAAACCAAGCAATAGGTTTTTGCTGTTTTAAATGTGCTGGTGGTAGCAAGGACCCTGCTGAAGTCCTTCCTTCAACAGCCAGGACTGGGAGCCCAGAATGGGATCCAAGACTTAAAAACCCTTGAGAGCTGCATGCAGATTTTTCATGCCTTCACTGAGGTAACCCATTAGGTGTTTTTATTCTCTTTCCACAATTACAAAGATTAAGTCTTTAAAAGGTCGTTGGAAAGCCTTCATTTTCGGCAACCGTTTGAATGCTGGAGTTTCACAGGAGGAGCACGACATCAGAAGTCAACAGCAAAGCTGCATGAGCTAATGACACTGTACTGATATCAGCAGTGCTGATATGCACAGACAGAAGATGATGTGTTACAGTTGAACAAACCAATACCTGCTGTTGCAGAAGGAATTCTACCTGAAAGCCAATGTGGTCTCAGAACCAACAGGAGCACCACAGACATGGTGTTTGATCTGAGACAACTGCAAGAGAAGTGTAGGGAACAGAACAAAGGTCTCTATGTAACCTTTCTTGATCTCACCAAGGCTTTCGATACTGTGAGCAGAAAAAGTCTGTGGCAGATTTTGAAACGCTTAGGATGTCCCCCCAAATTCCTTAAAATGATTATCTCACTCCATGAGGATCAGCACGGCCAAGTCAGATATGGCAATGCACTTTCTGAGCCCTTTCTAATAACCAATGGTTAAACAAGGCTGCGTTCTTGCACCAACCCGATTCAAAATCTTTTTCAGCAGGATGGTCCAAAGGGCCACAGCAGACCTCGAGGATCAGGATGGGATCTACATTTGATACCGTACTGATGGAAGCCTTTCCAACCTAAGGCGACTGAAGGCCCACACCAAGACCTTAAACCATCTTGTCCAGGAGCTGCTTTATGCTGATGATGCCGCCCTCGTCGCTCACACAGAAGCAGCTCTGCAGCGTTTGACATCCTGCTTTGCTGAGCTGCTGAGCTCTTTGGGCTGGAAGTCAGCTTAAAGAAGACAGAAGTTCTCCATCAACCTGCACCTCAGCAAGTCCCCCATCATCCCCACATCACCATTGGCAATCAGAGCTCAAATCAGTCCAGCAGTTTAATTCCCTAGGCAGCCTCATCTCCTCGGATGGTGAGATTGACGGGGAGACAGACAACAGGTTAGCAAAGGCATACAGTGCCTTCAGAAAGCTTCATAAAAGAGCTTGGTGAAATAAACACCTGAAGAAAAGTACCAAGGTCAGTGTTTACAGAGCCATAGTGCTGTCTACTCTCTCATACGGATCTGAATCCTGGGTCATCTACAGCCACCACCTGCGACTCCTGGAACGCTTCCATCAACGCTGCCTCCGAACAATCCTAAACATCCACTGGTCAGATTATGTGACCAATCCATCTGTTCTAGAACAGGCAGCAGTCCCAAGCATTGAGGCCATGTTGCTGAGAACACAGCTGTGCTGGGCAGGGCACGTCTCCAGGATGAAGGACCAACCACCCCCTCCCTAAGATCCTGCTTTATGGTGAACTTGCCACCGGCTGCTGCAAGAGAGGAGCCCCAAAGAGGAGATACAAGGACTGCCTGAAACAACATCTCAGCCTTGGCCATATTGATCACCAGAACTGGTCTGCTCTGGCCTCCAATCAGGAGGTCTGGAGACACCCCATCTCTAACGCTGCTGATGCCTTTGAGAACGCAGCAGGATCACCCTTGAGGAGAAAAGACAACGCAGAAAGAATCGTGTCTTGCAGAATTTCCCACCTAAGGAGTCTTTCTGCTGTGCCTTTTGCAACTGGACGTGTCTGTCTCGTATTGGCCTTTTCAGCCACCAGTGTGTTTGTAACAAACGTGGGCAGAGCCCTTCCCAAATCTTTGTTTGCGAAGCCCGACCATGATGGATGATGATCAGCAGTAAACATTTTTATTTACTATAAGGCTCTTCCTCTCTTTAATGAAGTGTTGTTCCAAATATTCAAATACATGCATGACTTCCGAGGTGGAAGGATCTATCTCCACCTACTTGTATTACTACGAAAACTGCACATTTCTCACTCGTAGTAAGAAACAGTAAAGAGCAGAACAGCCAAGGCCAGTCTTGGCAGCCAAATCACGTGTTAGAAATAGAGATATTTCCAACTCCTGGAGTACTTGCCAGGGGGAAAAAAGGAGGTCATGGTAAAATGAGGCAATCTGGCATCTGAATTTCTGATGCCTGCATAAGGGAATGGAGGGAGTTTATAAAATACTGTGTCCCTGACAGAGCACAGACGCTGCAAACCTTTATTTTGACAGTTCATGTAATATTATTTCGTACTAAATGAAACTTTAGCTTTGTAAAAAATATTAAAACTGAGTCAATTTTAAAACAACAAAATAAAATAATAAAAAAAAAAAAAAAACAAACAAAAAACCAAACAAACAAAAAAACCACTACTTACTTTTTTTTTTTTTTTTACTTTTACTGTTTTTAAAAATGTTTGGTTTTCTTTTGAGTTGCACAGTTAGGCCTTCACAATAAAATTTCTGTTTGGTCTGAAAGAATAAGACAATTCCTCCTTCATGAGAAATTCCTTATTTTAATACAGATAATACTTTACAGTCTGGTATAGGATTTCTATTCTCAGTCATGACAGATTAATTTTTGGGAAAATCACAATGAATTATTTGATTTGAAGAAATTTAAGTGGGTAAAGAATCTATCAAGTGTTTTTAGGCAGATATTAAAGGATACTATAACACAGATCACAATTTATACAGGCAGACAACACACTGAGTGATTACAACCCACTGCCATTTATCATCTATTTTACCTGGTCATGTTTTATGACAAGCTACAGTCTAAGAAATAACCAACATTCTATAGTGTTCTATTCTGAAAAAGGATCTTGATTTTCTGACTTAAACTGTCCATTACTGCAAATGTGGTTCTAACATGGTTTTAGAAGTGGGGTTCCAAAGTCAGAAGAACACCTTCTTCACCACAACTTGTCCTACACGTACCTCTTTAGTGGTAAGTGGTAGGGTAGGAAGGATGAGAGCAACATTTCAAAATTCCCATGAATATGGATCTTTCAGGTTTGAGATTATTTTGTGTTACAATTTATTCATCGTGAATTACTGAGAAAAGGACACATATCTAGCTCGAGATGTTGTTTTCCAAATGTACTTCTATGTTAATTAAAGCCACAAAAATAATATAAATAATTCAATATCTTTGGAATCAGTAAATCATATCACATGAACAACAATTCAGGTGTGAAGGATGAATCACTCATTAAAAAAAATATCTGCTGAGACTACAGCATTCAGCAAGATATGGATATATATAATTATAGAAGCTAACATGAAAATATGAATATCATAGTCATAATTTCCTATGTAAGCCATTGTGATCCATCATACTACCATTTTACTAATCCTAGTTCACTGGTAGATTTTTGACTCATGCCTCTGAATCTGTAATATTCAAGTATGCACAACCATGCACTGAAATTTGACATAATTTGATTCTACTCAACGTACAATTTTAACACCTGCGGCGTTATCTTAGAAACACTTCCGCTGAGACATTACAAAATCACATTAGAAACATCAAAACAGAGACTACTCTCTTCAGCACCATCACACACACACACACACACACTTTATCAGAGGTGAGAGCCGGATCAGACGATTCTCTGCTAGAATTTCTCAATCTGTCCTCATCCAGAATATCCACAGAGAATACATTACTGCCCTCCCCAAGATGCAAAATGTTGCCAAATTTCTAAGTGGGAAGTGCAGAGGTAGAAGAAAAGACATATTTGCCACGGTAGATTCTCCATCCCCGCCCACCCTTCCACCCCGCTCTGACGCAGCGGTGATAAAACTCACTTTTTTACCACAGTATTCTGAGTATAACAAAGTTCAGCAGAACTGTGAAGCCATCACTCACCCATCGCTCAAAATTTAGGGCAGTCTGACTCAACGTCTAACACTTCTGGGCTACACACAGAAAGCCAACAAAGAGATGTAGGCAATTTGCAAAGGGTTCAAAAATAGCAACCCTTCACTGCAGACAGTACAGAAATGTGCATATGGGTTCTTGCACGTTAATCTTCCTCATCTCCAGTCTCTACCTCTTAAATTCTTTGTTTTTCTGTCCATGGAGAATGAGTCAGAACAGACTAAAGGACAGCTATACACCATAAGTATGATCTATGAGATGATGACTGTTCACAAAAGTCAAAACAAGCTTAAGGTTGAGTATTTTGAGCCCTTGGGAAAGAAAGAGAAAAAAAGAAAGAATTCGACATGCCCCAAAGCACATTAACAATATATAGCAAGTAGATGCTAAAAGGTGATATCCCATAGAAGAAACACATTTCCTGACATATCTTCAAGGATTCTTCAGAAGAGTGCTACACCTACCTTTAACCTCTAACCCGTGTCTAGGACATCTGAGAGTTTTACACCTATTTACTGTTATATGGACTGCAAGTTTCACCCAGATGAAAAAAGACTATTCATAGTCTCTTAAAGTAACAGGGAGTCTGTCAAAATCAAACAAAGGTTTGGCAGCTGATTCATCTGTCATTGAATTCCTTCTGTATTCCATTTTACTTGAAGTCAGAATAACATTCTTACAACACTGTGCCATAAAAAACACCCTGTCATAGTTCTCTTGTGACAGGCTAATCACTGCTATCCATATCTTCCAAAAACTACATTAGGAAATGAGATTACACAGCACCATGGTTCTGCTTCTCCTATTTTGCAGGGGAAAGAAACTTATTCAGTGACATAAACGTGTTTAAAATACGTTTTATGTAAGAGTAAACTTGTAAGGAGTAAAATTATGGGTTAGTGTTTGTAAACAAGTTTTATGATGACCCCTCCTTTCCTCAAGAGTTTGGTTGGTTCCAGTCTTAATTACTGGAGGACATGTCTGCTCTGTGGGAAAGTAGTCTCTGAGACAGGCTTTGCTTGAGGGCAGACATATAATCTCTGAAGGGTATGGTGGAGCTCCAGAGTATGCTGGCATGGTGCAACTGAAAAACAAATTCCACACTCAGGCTGATAAAAGTAAGAGTTACTGCAACATACCTTAGTTTGGAGGGTAGAGCTCAGCAACCTCCAGTGTGCTCCATGGCATTCAGATATTCCTGAAAGAATTTGGTTTTAAGGGGCTATTTCACCCTCAAAAATCAAAATCAATCATCTTGATAGTTTTTTTAAAAAATGTTACCATTGGCTCTGAAAAGCAGGGTACTAGTTTTTCACTGCAGGCACATAAATTCTCCGACCACAGGAACTAGCTAAAATTCTAAATGCCTTTTTCCTCTCATATTTATTTTTTGTCAAGAGGGACAAATGATTAATTCTTTCTTGTTATACAGTTGTGTATCTGAGTCCTCCAAACAAGGCATAATGAAAAGACTGTTACTTAGAAAGGAAATGAAGAGACCCAGTTATAGTCAAACCATGCAGCATATAAGTGTTGAATGAATATTCAGCTCTTTCTTTCCAAAGCTTTTATTCATTATTTATTTAGGTAAAGCTCCTATTGATTTCTCTGGAATTTTTAGTTATAAAGAATAAGGACACTGAGTTGCTGTGCTAGTTTTCATTGATTAAAAAAACTAAATCCAACCAGTTACTAAAGATTGCTTATTCTTCTAAAAAACCAGAATGATAAGTAAATCTCACCACGATTACAAAACTATTGCAAACTAGACAGCTGTATAGTAGACAGGCATCTTGTCATTGATTGGGAAGTTGCAGTGAGAGGCACAACTCGCTGGTTTGAAGCATAAAAAGGTTTTCTATTCTGAATCATCATTAGATGCTGGATGGTAGGAAGGCTTTAAAGTAATCATGAAAGTACCAAGATATTTTTATTTGGTTTATTACTGTTTTATAAAAATAAAATGCTGTAGGATTCCGGTTTGCTTTGGGTTTTTTTTTTCATAACAGTATCTTTGACTCTATGCTTTCTTTAAAAGAAACAAAGGTACACGTTTTTACAAGTCTGGGGTTAAAATGGAATTTGAATCATGGTTTATCAAAGGGGTGGAAAGATCAGACTGTCTCAGGTGGACAGAGCAGTCAGTTCCAGTTTATTTAATTTAATGAGATTTTCACTTTACCAGAACACTGTGAATGGTCAAAATACCTGCTTATTTCATGCTTTCAGGAGTGAAAGACACTCTCACTGGTAGAGTATTTCCAGCTCCTCACTTAATCCCTATATTTTTTTGTTGAGATTAGCAATAGGAGCAGCCATAACCCGTGGGAAGTCAAGGAGAACCTGCTTAGCTAAACACAGAGAAAGGAGACTCTGGGAGCCTTATCAGCAAACAGGAATGCATTGGGCATAGCTGGTGACCACTGAGCAGGACAGTCAGTACAGTCTTCAGTACTTTTCTCTAATACTTATTTAGAGTAGGATATTCTGATGGAACTGGAACCCATCTAATCTAGTTTTAATTTCTACAAAGCCTACAGAAGTCTTAGTTATTTAGACTCAGTCATAATCAACAATGAGACAAATGGCACTTCAACACTGTAATGCGTCTTTGCATGTGATTTCTTCCTTCCATCTTCTGCATGACTTCTTTGTATAAGATAATTTTTTTCTTTCATATGATTAAAAAAGGACTTAGATAGCTCAGAAGAAAATATTCAAGTTTCATATTTTTAATTTTAGACAGATAAATCTCGATTTTCCTGTCTCTGCAGAAGACATCAGAGTTAATTATGCATCTCAAAAGTAAGTCATATTTGCTAATAAATGAAGCAGTAAAAATCTCCCTTTTTCTGCTCCTATGTAATTATTTCCAATTCCAAATTTCTTTCAGCTTCAAATTAGCGTTCTCTTATTAATATTTCATAGCTACAAACATCACATGATCTCTACCATACTTCATAATCCTAAAGGAAAAAAAAAACTTTTCCCCTCCCCTCAAAACTTTCAGATAATTACAGAATATCCATGTTGAGCATATTCAGTCTAGTGTAACTGAGGATACAGTGGAATAATGCAGGGGAATTAAAGTAAAGTGTTTCAGGCTCCCTGTATGCAACTCAGTTCATCCACATCTCAATCACGGCCAGGCTTCGCGAACGAATATTTGGGAAGGGCTCTAACCACTTTTGTTACAAGTGTGCTGGTGGCTAAAAAGGCCAATACGAGACAGACACGTCCAGTTGCAAAAGGCACAGCAGAAAGACTCCTTAGGTGGGAAATTCTGCAAGACACGATTCTTTCTGCGTTGTCTTTTCTCCTCCAGGGTGATCCTGCTGCCTTCTCAAAGGCATCAGCAGCGTTAGAGATGGGGTGTCTCCAGACCTCCCCATTGGAGGCCAGAGCAGACCAGTTATGATGATCAATATGGCCAAGGCTGAGATGTTGTTTCAGGCAGTCCTTGTATCTCCTCTTTGGGGCTCCTCTCTTGCAGCAGCCGGTGGCAAGTTCACCATAAAGCAGGATCTTAGGGAGGGGGTGGTTGGTCCTTCATCCTGGAGACGTGCCCTGCCCAGCACAGCTGTGTTCTCAGCAACATGGCCTCAATGCTTGGGACTGCTGCCTGTTCTAGAACAGATGGATTGGTCACATAATCTGACCAGGGGATGTTTAGGATTGTTCGGAGGCAGCGTTGATGGAAGCGTTCCAGGAGTCGCAGGTGGTGGCTGTAGATGACCCAGGATTCAGATCCATATGAGAGAGTAGACAGCACTATGGCTCTGTAAACACTGACCTTGGAACTTTTCTTCAGGTGTTTATTTCACCAAACTCTTTTATGAAGCTCTCTGAAGGCACTGTATGCCTTTGCTAACCTGTTGTCTGTCTCTCCATCAATCTCACCATCCGAGAAGATGAGGCTGCCTAGGGAATTAAACTGCTGGACTGATTTGAGCTCTGATTGCCAATGGTGATGTGGGGATGATGGGGGACTTGCTGAGGTGCAGGTTGATGGAGAACTTCTGTCTTCTTTAAGCTGACTTCCAGCCCAAAGAGCTCAGCAGCTCAGCAAAGCAGGATGTCAAACACTGCAGAGCTGCTTCTGTGTGGGCAACAAGGGCGGCGTCATCAGCATAAAGCAGCTCCTGGACAAGATGGTTTAAGGTCTTGGTGTGGGCCTTCAGTGACTGAAAGCCCTCATCTACAGCATCACTTTAATAAAAGGCCTGTTGCCCTCTGAAGGTCTTTTGCTGTCTTGTTCAAACCTCTGCCCTAGCCCTTCCTTAAAATGAACTTGTTCTGTTTTCTCTCCTGGTGAGGTTTATAGGTTATATGGCGTCTGAGTAATAATACTTTTTGTACCCTGTTTAACTGCATACTTTATGAGAGATTTTTTGTTGTTGTTGTTGTTGTTATTTAGAATTTTCTTTAAAGGTGTATCTTCACAATAATGCTGAACAGGTCAAGCAGATACTGATGGAGATTTTTGGTAGCAAATTTTAAATGTAATTTGGAAGAAATATTAATAAAATCATATTTTTAGAAATAATTTAGGTTTTAAAAAACACTTTCTACTTAGATTTTAAAGTGCACAGAGAAACATCTGAAAAAGAGCAAGATCTTCTTCAGCTATTGGCTGGAAAAAAAAGTATGATATTAAGCAATGAATTCAAATATTCCAACATGCTGTTTCTAACCTACTTTTCCCCCAAGACCACATATGTAAATATTTAAATTGATAAAAGAATTTTATAGAAACAAACAAGCACAGTAACAGCAAGGAACAAGCAATAACTTATTCCTGAGCACAGCCCAATAACAAGACAGATTTAATAAAAAAGTTATTAAACCCATTACCCGGTGGGAGAGAACTCCTAGCCATATTTTTTCTCTATCCTTTGAGATTTAAAACCCTAGTTTTCTTCACTCCTCTATTAAGTGGGTATGATATTTAAACAATAACTCTGTTGCTGCTAATTTTAATCTACTTAAAATGAGGTTTCCAGGATTTCAATCACTTTTCGAATTATTGCACTGAAAATGCTCATTAAGTAAAATATAAACATTATAATTGTTACCTCCAAGTCCACACAACATTCTGCCTACCAAAAATAGTACACCAGTTTGTAGTAAGCACTTAAAAATTTCCTCTGAAAAGCAGAATAATTGGACACCAATCCTCCTCTGTGCTTCATAGATTTAATTTGAGATTACTGCCATAGGCTTCAATTGATGAAAGACAACCTATAGAATACTCCATTGAAAAGCGTGCATCTCCAATGGTATATATACCATATATATATAGTATATATAAACATACATATATATATATATATATATATACAAACACAGGACATATGAGTAAGAATGATTAAATACATAGATACAAAACACTGCAGTTAAAATTTCAGTTTACTTCAGTTAGTTGAACCCTAGCATGAGAGCTGCATTTTTTTTTACAAAAAAAAATAAAGCAAAACATTTTTGTCTTGACAGCATGTTGTGTCTCCTCTATGTTTTATGTTATTTCTCAAATTTAGAGAGGCAGCTTTTATTATAATGACATTTATATAATATATAGTTTACTGAGACGCATAAATCTCTTCTTCAATTTTTAGTTTAGAAGTCATGCATAGACCCTGACTGCCAAAATTACAAGTTATAACTTACAAGGAGATTCTATATTCAAGAACTACCAGATCAACCTACCAAAACATTTAACAGCACAAAATACAAGCAACTGTAGAGAAACCTATAACAATCAATGTTATAACTATCTTTCTGCTTTTCCCTTCCTCTTCATAAAAGAACTGAAAACCCAGAGGGAAAAGCAACTTGTGACTTTTCACTTCAGAAACATCTTAGATAAAGCTAATCTGTACTTCTGGAGTCACTGACAGACATGACTATTCTTGTACTTGTTATTTCTTTACCATTCTTAAAAAATTGCCTGGATTGTTCTAGAAAGGAGAGCCCTTTGAATTAGTGATGGACCTCCCAGCTTCCACCTCTTGTTTTCACCATGTTAGCTGAGAGCCACTACCATGGAATAAGCATATTAAGGTACTGAGGAGCAGTTCCAATATTCCCACAAAACAGAGCTCCAATCCTGCGTGATGCTGCATCCTAAACTCTCAGAACTACAAGTGGCACCAAAGCACAGGTGTATTTGGGGAGAAAAGAAAAGAAATATTTGAAAGACCTAATGCTTCTTCAGTATTGAAGTGTTCTTTGATTTGCTTGTTTAGAGTGGGGAGGCAGCAGGATTGAGAAGGGATGGGGGAGATATTTGACCCATTTTTTTCTCAGCAAAACTTCTTAGAAGCTATGAGATTGTGGTGATTGAAGTTCTTTCAGAAGTTGAATCAGTAGAGAGAATACTAGCAAGCATGTCACACGAGATACTGTGCTGAGTTGAGCTGGGGTAGAGTTAATTTTCATCACAGTGGCTATGTTTTAGATTTGTATTGAACACAGGGTTTATACAGAGATGGTTTTGTTATTGCTCAGCAGGGCTTACACAGAGCCAAGGATTTTTCTGCTTTTGGTGCTTCCAGGAGACTAGGGGTGCATGGGCAGATGGGAGGAGACCCAGCCAGGACAGGTGACCCAATCTGACCAAAGGGGTATTCCAGACCATGTGACATCATGTTTAGTAATAATAATAAATAATATAAACCTGGGGGAAGACAGAGGAAGGTGGGGACATTTGGAGTAATGGTTTTTGCCTTCCCAAATCACCATCAGGTGTGATGGGGTCCTGCTCTCCCAGAGATGGCTGAACACCTGCCTGCCCATGGAAAGCAATGAGTGGATTCCTTGTTTTGCTTTGCTTGCGTGCAAAGCTTTTGCTCTTCCTATTCACAGAATCCCAGAATATTCTGAGTTGGAAGGGACTCACAAGGATCATCAAGTCCAACTCTTCTCAACTCACGAGTTGTCTAGCTCTCACCCTTCCAATTCTCTCCCCGGTCCTGCTGTTTGGGGAGTGACTGGCTGCTCAGTGCTTGATTGATGCCTGGGGTTAAACACCAACAGTCCTCTAAATGTGTGACAAACTATTTGTTTGGTTATTTTTTTCCTACTGCAACGAAGAAATATTCAGAAAAAATACTAAACTTGAGCACATATACAACAAAGAGAAGCATGCATGATTTTGAGAGATGTAGGCAATTGGATATGTCAGCTTAGCTAAACGTTGTCTTTCTTGTGAATGAATATAGATGTCTGCTTACATCTACTTATTACATAAGAAAGAAAGCAGAATGGTCATGACTGAAAATGTGAAGAAGTTCTTTCATCTGGAACTTCTGACTGGTGTCTAACTAAAATACAGTACATCTTACAGCATACTCCTGAAGAAGCTGGCAGCCCACAGCTTGGACAGGAACACTCTGTGCTGGGTGAGGAACTGGCTGGAGGGCCGGGCCCAGAGAGTGGTGGGGATGGAGCTGCATCCAGTTGGGATCTGGTCACCAGTGGTGTCCCCAGGGATCAGTGTTGGGCCCAGTTCTGTTTAATATCTTTACTGATGATCTGGATGAGGGGATTGAGTCCATCAGCAGCAAATTTGCAGATGACACCAAGCTGGGGGGGAGTGTGGATCAGCTGGAAGGCAGGAGGGCTCTGCAGAGGGACCTGGCCAGGCTGGATCCATGGGCTGATTCCAAGGGGATGAGGTTCAAGCAGGCCAAGGGCCGGGTCCTGCCCTTTGGCCACAACAACCCCCGGCAGCCCCACGGGCTGGGCCAGAGTGGCTGGAGAGCAGCCAGGCAGGAAGGGAGCTGGGAGTGGGGATGGACAGGGAGCTGAACAGGAGCCAGAGTGTGCCCAGGGGGACAAGAAGGCCAATGGATCCTGGCCTGGACCAGGAACAGGGTGGCCAACAGGGCCAAGGAAGTGATTCTTGCCCTGGACTCAGCACTGGTGAGGCCACCCCTGGAGTGCTGTGTCCAGTTCTGGGCCCTCAGCTCAGGAAGGACATGGAGGGGCTGGAGCAGGTCCAGAGGAGAGCAACAAGGCTGGGGAAGGGACTGGAGCACAAGTGCTGTGAGGAGAGGCTGAGGGAGCTGGGGGGGCTCAGCCTGGAGAAGAGGAGGCTCAGGGGAGACCTCCTCACTCTCTGCAACTCCCTGACAGGAGGGGGGAGCCAGGGGGGGGTTGGTCTCTTTTCCCAGGCAACTCTCAGTAAGACAAGAGGGCTGGGTCTGCAGCTGTGCCAGGGGAGGTTTAGGTTGGAGATTAGGAAGAATTTCTTTCCAGAGAGGGTGATCAGGCATTGGAATGGGCTGCCCAGGGAAGGGGTGGATTCTCCATCCCTGGAGGTGTTTAAGGACAGACTGGATGTGGCATCAGTGCCATGGGCTGGGAACCACAGCGGGGTTGGATCAAGGGTTGGACTTGATGATCTCGGAGGTCCCTTCCAACCCAGCTGGTTCTATGATTCTATGACTCTATGATTCTAACATATGAAGCAAATGTTATTAATAGCACTTACGGCATATTTTACATATAATGTACTGCATTTTATTCCTATGGTTGAGTCTGTCCTACTTTGAGGTGTCATTATTTGTCTGTCACTCTCCTTCAGTCATGATGAAGTTTCCTCTATCCATCCTGAGCTCAGGGACAAGTGTGTTCATGGGAATTTGAAAGCCTAGAGCAATGGGATGTAAATTGTTGATTATACTCAGTGTAATCAACCCAAGGCCTTTCTGTGAATTCTAAGCCTTGAAAGACTGAAAAAAATATTTTTGGTAGTTTTTTCTCTTCGTGTTAGTTTAGATTTGATGTTGATACAAGCTTTTGATGTTACTGTACTAAAAACATGCCAAATATACTAGAAATGTCTGTAATGTTTTATTCATGGAAATAATTGCCCAGGGATGGCCTGATCTCTGATGAGGTCTCCATTGCTATCTCATAGTAGAGATAGATAATAATAAACAGAAGATAAATATTAATGAAGCTAAAATAAAATTGAAGAAATGTCTACTTTCTCGTTCCCTACAGTTCACATCAATCAAGAACTAATGGTAAAAGAACAACATCTTAAATTAAATTGGTTTTGATAAACAACACTTTAGTATATTTTTAATGCAATTCCATAAAGTTGCCAGTTAGTCTACGGAACTGTTTGGTACCCATGATTAACATCAAAATGATATTAATTTCTAAATCAAGATACAGTATTTTCCTTGTAGCAAGTAAACCCTTCCCTAGGGATATTACATGTACAGTGACTTGCATCTCATAGTATAATCAATATATGTATTTTTCAGTCCTCTATCTGAAAACCTTCATTAATAGTCATTCACTGTCAGCTTTAGAGAGGTACTCTATTCTAGCATTAGCAAGAAATCCCTGACATTTAAAAATAATATCAATTGTAGTCGTAGTAGAAATAAAAATAAACACACATTTATAAAAATTGTGATTATCATAGTACATATATCAAAATGTGAATTAATAAAAGTTTCTGTGAAACTGGAGAGTTTTAACACAAAGAAGGTATGAAGAGGTGAGAATTTGCATGGAAAGTCCCTAATTTGTTCTCTTTATTTCCATTCACTGTCAAAATTAACCTTAATAATTTTTGGTCACAGTTGAGTTGATGTGTATAGAGGGTTTAATTACATTTTGTGCAACACTTCAGTTTTAGAGAGTTTTTAAAAAAAATACTGCACCTATTGGAGTACCAATTTCTGGCAGGTTTTCAAGGGATGATTTAGTAACTTGCTGATTTACAACTGTAGAGCCAGTTCCCAATAAAATAAAAATGTTTCATAGCTCCAGTGGAAAAAAAACTTACAGCAGTACTTGCTTTAATACTTCATTTAAAACTCACACTTGACCTTATACACTTAGTGCACTTCAAACTTCTTTCAACTGCTTTGGAAGTGGAATTCTTTGGGAGGAAGAAAGCATAGGAAACCACTAAGCAGCACTACTGTAAAACTTCTAAAATATTTGAGTTTTCAGCACCAATTATTGCCTCTTTTGGTTGGAAGTGTCACTGTTAATTTTCAAGGCAAGCAAACAAACCCAAAAATAAGACCCTAGAAATTAACTTGCATGTTCTAGACGACAGGGTCTGCTACCTCCAGACAACTTAAGAAATTCAAAATCATTTTACTCAAAAGAGGAACACCGTGGTTCTTTTAAGACAAGAATAATTCCGAACACGTAAGTTTTTGATCCAAGAAATGTTCTTTATACAACGGACCTCGTAACACTAGCATTGACATTTCAAGGTGAAGTGTAAAGGTCTTTACTTTGGTCTTTTCTTACTGGCAGCTGGCCTGAAGGACAAAGAAAAAACTTAGGTGTTCAGGATCTGAGACTACAGAAAGACCCATAAAATTAAAAGAAAAGAAACAGATTAATATAGAGGAAAACTTAAAAACCCTATTTTCTATTTTCTTTGATGGTTGGCAGCCTACTGGACAATCTAGCCATCAGAATTCATGCAAGGAAATGAAGCTTTACCTCTTTTGGTAAACATGTTTAAATGCCCTAATGCCAATAGTAAAACCACCTATTGAGAAGGATTTCAATTCCTGTTTAACATCTCAAGAAGAAAGGAGTAAAATAAGTTCAAATGGGTAGATAATGGCTCCAGTATGGATCTACTGGAATCAGTAATTATGAGAAACTTTTTCTCCTGAGGTAGTTTTATAAATCCTAACACACTGGCAAATTTTATACCGTGATACTTGAGATGGAAACTGTCACTTCCAAAATAATCTAACTCTTCTACAGAAATGTTCACTTCAAAAATAATATATATAAGGGGATCTTTTTTTCCCCAGATTAGATATTGAAAATGAATAATATACATTAGACTGGCCAAGTTCTCTTCATATGATAACACTCAGTCCTTAATTTAAATAATTTAATTTATTCTTCCCACAATAAGTTTCCTTGCCTGTAGCATGGGTGAGAGTTCTTATATATTCAGATCAGATGAATGTTTTGTCATAGGAGCTAGGACTTATTCCTAAATGAAAATACTATACATTTCTAAATATTAGTATATATGTGAAAAAAAATCTGTCCATTCAATTCAACCATTTGATACTGGAATTGATTTTGGCCTGTTTTTGACACGTGTTGAGAAAGCCAGTAGCAGATGTATTTCATACTTGATTTGTTTTATCCTTCAGAATGCTGCTTTGGAAAGCTTCAGCCTCTTCCTCAAACCTTGCTTCCTAAATTGTAAGAGTGACCTCTAGTGCTTTACAGCTCTGCTGTGTGATGCAACTCTTTTTTTGCAATGGTTTTAATATGCCTCCCCATAAGCAACTGATTTAGTTTTGTGCATAGTGCCAAATGCTATTAATGTGCAATTCAATTATCATGGTCTTGTGAAAATGGATGTATTCATAAACCGTACAATGCAGAATGATGAAGAGAATTAAAGCTGTGACTGGATTGCAGCAGAGTGTTTAACAAGAGGAACTTAGTATTCATGTTTAGGGCTACACTATGCTCTTGAGTATCAAATGAGATATCATTACTGAATGACAGCACAAGATCATTTTGGTGCTGCAATGTGAGTGTCTGGCTCATGGGAGCATGTTTAGTTTACAAACCATCCATATGCAAAACCCTAGGCTAGAGATCCATGGAGCACTCCAAACTTCTCTGCCATTGCTCAAATGTTTCCAGGGAGCTATCTCTTGCCACTGGGCTGTAAGGTTATTCCTGAACATTCCTCCTTGCTTTGGAATGCACTTTCTTCCCACAGAAGCATTGCTCCTGCCCTCCCCATTCCTGTGATGCACAACCAGTGCCTTAACAGGAAGGGCAGAAAACATGTTCAGGTTATGAGCATTTGGCATTTAGGCTACTGTACTACCACAGAACACAAAATGAAATCCTTCAGATTGTTCAACCTGAATCAAATGGAACAAGAATAACTGAGATCTATTATTGAACTATAAAAGCCCTGAAAATTAGTTGCTTAGTAAGTAAGTTTTTAATTTTCTTTTTTTTTTAATTTAAAGATAATTAATCTAATTTAGCACTGAAAGCAGGCATTTTCAGATACATATATAATTTGCCTCCTAGGGAGTAGACTGCCTTTAAAACTGTAACCACTATCTTTATTTTGTGATACCACCCTACTGGCTAACTCACTTAAAAAAAAAAAAAAAACAACAACTTTCTGCTGGAACAGTTAGCATTCTCCTCTTTATTCATGCATGAACAATACTCCCTAAATGATGAATGCAGAGACCTTAAACTCTTGCTGTCCACATTTTTCCTTGTTGTATTTCTACTGCTTTTGAACTGCACTATGATTGCCATTAAAGTTGAGTGACAGCTTAATTCAGAAGATGCGGATACCAGCTTTCAAAATTTTCAATTGCTAAAAACCAAGCTGAAACACTACACAATAGAAGTCTGCCAGTAATTTCCATGTAAGACACAATTCCTCGGAAAATGCTGCACTTAGAAAACAAAAATGAAAATGGGGCTGAACACGCATCCCTCAGTAAAATGCTGCTTTCAGACACTCTTACACTGTAAGCTTTATAAACAATATTCTGTACATAGACTCATGACAAAAATCTATAGAAGGATTTTCGAACATTTTCAGGCTGTCAGCCTGCTGTCATGATTTCAGAGCATAAACACCTGTCTCAAAAATAATATTTACTCTTAATGCAAATAAAATACCCCAGAAGTTTTCAAAACACTCCGTATTGAGTTTTAAATCATATGCAATACTCACATTTATTCCCTGCCAGTGCCATGTGCCGGTGATGAACAGACAGGAGAAACAGCAGCTTCAAGAAGATTTCAGTGACAGAATCCATGTTCACGTTCATTGAGGTACCCAAAAGAATCAGAGTATTCGGAAACAGCTGCTCTGTACTTCAGTGCTGCTCCTGCCTCTTCCCGCTGCCTCTCTCTGCCTCTTCTCGCAGCGCTTCCCAGGGGCCGGAACAACCTCAGCCCGACGCGCTCCGCATCCCCCCGCACACGCACGCAACACCTCCGGACCTGCCTCCCCTCCGCACCGGCGGTCCCCGGGGAGCGGCAGCCAGAAAACCTCTCCCCCGGTGTGCCAGGGGAGCGCTCGGGCTGCGCTGCCCGGCTCCGGCACACGGCGGGAGCTGCACACCCCTGGCGGAGGCAGCCGGGAATCGCGGGGCTCCAGACAATGAGGCAGCGCTGCCCCCCGGCCCCTGCCCTTCCCCTGCTGCTGGGGGGCGGCGGGAGCATCCGCTGTGCCTGCTGCCCTTCCTCCTCCCGCTTATCTCGCAGCCGGATTTTTTTTTTTTTTTTTACACTTTCAGCCGCAAAAGCGTCACAAGTTGTGCTCTCTCTCTCTCTCGGAGGAGGAGGAGGAAAGCGTTTTTGCCTGTAGTGGAGAACCTGAGCCTGCGACTGAAACGAGCAGCCTGCCTTCACTTGCGAAGTGAGCGCAGGACTGACTGATCTGCTGCCCCTCAGGGGAAGGCACCGTCAGTGTCCCTGTTGGGCTTTACTACTGCTAATACCGTCATTAAAGAACTACATTCTCAGCTTATAGGAGTACCTATAATATAAACATATGATCGCACCTAGCTTTCCCAAAATACTTTAACCCCCAAACAACCACTTACAGCATTTTGCTTTCCATACTTTCACAGAGCAGGAGCTGTTTTTAAACCGTCCTGATATTTCTCTTTGGGTTCTACTGGGAAACAGCTTCATTTGGGAAAGAGCTTCAGAAGAACTTTAAATCATTGTATTTAAACTATATCCTAAAAGTGTGTGCGTTTGTTTGTTTGGTTGGTTGGTTGGTTTTTGGTTGATTGGTCGGGTTTTGTTTCATTGTTGTTGGGGTTTTTTTAATTATTTTTGCAAAACAAGCTAAATGACTACGTTAACTGCAGAAAAGTTATTTCTCAAATATGAGAAACGAACTGTCTATTAGCAAACTTAAGACTAATGAAGGCAAAGGCTGCATTAAAGGGCCACATCAATGTCTCCATCACTGCTCTTTCTGCAGTGCTTACACTGTATGGACTGCCTATATTTTGGAACAATTTGCTATGGCAATGTACAAAAAAAGACACACTTAGTTACTGTGAGTGCATAAACAGCAGACTTAGCAATTCTAGATGCAGCCCAGTAGTTCAGACTTTGTCTTACCACTTCATGTGAACTGTCCAGCAGCCCCAATACACAAACAGGGTTTTCCATCCAAAAGGACACTGGTATCCGTGAGTCAGACAGTAGACATCATGTTGCTGAGGGTCTCTCTTGCATTTTTCAGAGTCTATGGAATTTTCTGCAGGTTGACATGTAGAACTGTTTGGTGTCATGAATAACTGTGGGATAGAGATGAAATGCTAATTAAGCTCCAGAAGCTTCTGAACTTTAGTTGTTTATTTAAACCATCTTCCTTGGCCCTTGAAGAATGCTCTTATTCAACCACAGAAGGAAGAGTAAGATGTGTTTTGGTTTCATGCAACCTCAGCTGGACTAAGTTAAGTGTTACAAAAATGTATCCAAGGCTCAGCAAAAACAACTAAAATAAAAATACTAAAAAGTATTTTGAAAGGTGATTAATGCAGATTTTTGTTAAACTCTTTTAAAAACAGCAAATCAGCATGATTAAGATAAAAAACGCCTATTTCTAAACTTTTATACTAGGCAGAAAATTTCAGGGGAAGTTAATAATCTATTATGCAGCCAGTCTTCCACTTCTCCATGTCAACTTCTATTTGAATAAAAATGCATGGAGAAACTGTATTAAAAATTATGTGGATCATAACCCGCCTTCTAGCTCTCCTAAATCATCCTTTAAATTCCAAATGCTGTTTCCAGATTTTAGTACAACCATAGAGTCACTTGGCCATAAGTTGGATTTCTTTGTTACCTAGTTCCTTGAGTTAATATTGACCTTCCAACTAAATTAATGTGAGCATAAAAATGTTCGTTGTGCTGCATCCCATCTCTAAAGAATATCCCATGAGATGGTCCTTGACTCTGCAGCTAGACAAAATTTCATGCTTAAAAATAGGACAAATATCACATAAAATCTCGGCAAGGACTTTCAATGTAATGATGTTCTTTAGGATTAGCTCCAAGATCCCCAGGGCTTTGAATTAGGAAGAATTATTATTCTGGTAATGCAATGCAAATTCAGTAAAAAGGCCAGTGCCCTTGTGGGTAAATATTTGTCTTATAAAATAGCTTGCAGTCACCAAAATGGAACATCTAACAAAGAAAGGTCATAGGGTTTTGGGGGGTGTTTTTTGGCTGAATTGCATGCAAATATATACATGGGTATAATGTACATTTTTAGTTATGGAAAAGCCAGTCTTAGAACTAAATAATATGCTGAAGTGTGTATATATGTTGCTTTTTAAACAGAGAGAATTACAGAAGTCTATACAGTCCATATCTGGAATATCAAGATAATAATCTAATTTATCCAAGGATGAATTTGTAGTATCTGGAAAGGTCATAAACTAGCATAGCCTGACTCACCCAGAATATTGCAACCTCATCTCTGCTTTTGCATCATATCTCCCTCCTGCATCTATGAAATGTTTTTGCTCACATAATCTTAAACGTTTTTGCTCACATAATCTTATCTCTCTATTCCAGCATCTCATTTCCCATTTCTCTTCCATACAGTGTCCAGGTTTGTCACCAACTTCTGGACTCCTCTTTGTGGAGGAGCATGGACAAGCCTTTCCCATTTTTACAAGCCTCTTTGCCAATTGTTATTTTTTTGTATCCCTCACTCTTGCAGTGCTTTGTTTTCCTTCTCATATCTTGCTTTTGAAATTTCCCCTGCATGCCAAAAAGCCTATTAATTTTATTTGTATTTGAATTGTAACATTTTGTCCATTTGATTTGATAAAGGATTTTTCCCAGTAGGTCTTCATATATGTATTATTTAGAAAGACTACAAGTTCCCCAGAACAACAACTATGTTGTGTTATAAATCAATCCTCACAGCTGAAACACCTGAAAAGTTTAGTTGTACAAAACTTCATTCATTTGATTTGGGTATTGCCAACCTTTTTCTTAGCAGACTAAAACTACTAGAAATTGTTCCTCCTCAAAATTATTCTCACTGTGACTTTTCGTATATAAAGAACAATTTTAAATTCATGCTAACCATATTCCTGGTACTACTGTGATCTGCTTTTTAATTGTAAACCAATTCAAAAAGAAGATAAAGACAAAAGACAGTTATAATCTATGAGCTAGGAATGCACTTTCTTTTGCCTCTGGTAGAAAGTTAGCTTTACAAGAGAACAACTGTTTTCAGTGTATCATCGTTATTCACTACACATTATTTGATGAAAGCAAAAGTCATAATTGAATATTTGCTTGCAAAGCACAAAAATAGAAGTATGCAAAGTCAACAGCATCCATACCGGCTGACTGAAAATATTGACTTTAATCCTTCCCACTAAATTTCTCCTTCCCACAAAGTCCTCAGAAGCCATCAACCAAATTAGAAATTAGCTATTCCCTTACTACCTTCTGCACCTAACCTCTGACTAGCTCAGCACCATCAAGCCAACACTTCCTATCCAAGCAGCTGTGACACTGGGTCGTTATTTCAGGGGACTTAGAAAGAGGGAAACCTTTTAAACCTTCCTGTTCTTTCCCTGTTAGTTTCTTTGGTCCCCTCCTCTGCCTCATGGCCCCGGATAACCCTCCTTCCACTGCCACCTGCTGCAGTTTTATTGGTATTACAGGTTTCTCTTTACAGTATCGAAGTCATATAACGCAGCTGGAGAATGTGTCTTTTTAATGCAAACCGAACTCTTTCAGGATCATGTAAAATCTGCTTCCCAACACTGTGAGCAACCCTGAAGAAAAACACTGCTGTAATTGTCTGCAGAGGACTGCAGAGAGCAGGAATGCACAAATATAAATAAAAAATAAATTAACAGAGCCACATACATAGTGCCAGGTACACTAATAATGATACTTGTGAAGATTTTAAAGCCTTTTTTTAAAAAACAAAATAAAATTCATATCCACCTAATACTGCTACACAGTTGTTTTTTTTTAATCACAGATCTCTGTAACAGGAAAAACAACATAGTGTAACTACTGGTCTTAACAGTGTTTTTTGGTTCTCTGGGGTTTTTTGGTTAGTTTTTGGGGTTGGGGTTTTTTTATTTGTTGGTTTGTTTTGTTTGGTTTGGTTTTCTTTCCTTTGTTTTGGTTTTGTTTGTTTTTTTTTTTTTTTGCTTTGGTTTTTGTTTTGGTTTTTTTCGCTGAGGTCAAGATAGTACAGTTTACCTTCTTATTGCAGAGCTGCAAATTTCCATCCAGGGTTTATTGTTAAAAGGAGAGGGAGTGGAAGCCATCTGTGTATGGCTCATTTTACCATTTATTGTAGCTACATATGACTTCACTAGGGATTTTAAACCTTTTTTTTTCTCAGACGAGACACATGAGACGGAGGGAAAAAACCAGAGCAGATATGGCTCTACGCAGCTACAGAAAAATTCATGCCTTCAACACTGTTGTAAATCTGGGTTTAGAGGTTGGAACAAGATGTGTGGTTGTGCAGTTTATCTGCTGCTGCTCTCTGACCATTCGGGTTTTTCACCTGAAAGGATGCCCATGAAAATCCTGGGGAAAACTTTTTTTTTTGAGGTTTTGTAAAGAAAATTCCTCTCAGCCCTCGTGAATCTTCTCATTTCACTGTTAAGAGTTTTATTGTTTTCCTTAGTAAACATTCTGTGTATTGTGGCTCCCAACACAGGAAACCACAATCTCAATACAGGGCACTGGAAAATGAATTAATGCATAGAATCACAGAATCATTAAGGCTGGAAAAGACCTCTAAAATCATTGAGTCCAACCATTAACATCTTTATCCTTATATCATATCCACAAGTGCCATGTCCACACATCCTCTGAAAAATTCCAGGGATGGTCAATCCATCATTTCCCTTTGGAAGGCAGTTCCAATGCTTGACCACCATTGGAGTGACAAAAATTTTCCTAATATCCAGTCTAGCCCTTCCCTGGCACAACTTGAGGTTGTTTCCTCTTATCCTATCACTTATTATCTGGGAGAAGGGGCTGACCCCCACCTTAAAGACATAGAAATTGAAAGTGGACTGAAGTTGTAAAATACAACATGGATTTAGCAAAGGCAGATCATAGTACACTAAACTGGTAGCTCTTTTTGATATCTGTTTCCTTCTTAAAGGAAAGAAATACAGATTCTTGACAGTGGATGCATATGACTGTGGTATAGTTATGATGTTTCTGTGATAATGTAAAAATGATGGAGTATAGCAAAGCATATGTGCAATGAATAAGGGGAGACAGTAATGGAAGGTGAAAAAATATATAATTTAAGTACAAGCCTTACTTAATGTATTAATTTATGGCTGCTGTGCAAATAGAAGGAACAAGCCTGTGGGGCTTATGATTTGGAAGATGTTTAGGAAAATACAGTCAGTGTAGGAAAGGCCAACAGGATCACACAGATAAAATTAAAGTTAAAAAATATTCAGTAATAAAATATGCAAGACTGTGCTTTATCTAAGGCTAATATTGGTGACACCAGCTGTAAGTTAGTTCTTTAGCTGGAAGCACACAATCCTAGGTGAATCAGCCAGCTGTGAGCTGAATATAAGCTTTCAGTGTGCTTGAGCCATGCACACACACACAGACACACACAAAAAAAAAGATAACATGAACCAGCAAGGTATATGAGTTGGGAATGGAGTGAGAGTCAATGGGTCTGAGAAGAAATGACCCAGAGAATCCCTGTCCCTGTTTCTGTACTGTTGTGCTGGTGTTTAGAAATATGGATTTGAAAATCTCCAGGGGTAGAAAAGAGCCAAGAAGCCATGATCCACACCCTGGATTGTGACTCCAAACATCAGGTGTTCTGCAAATCTTTTCGCATAATGGAATAACTCTTGCCTCATTTGCCAAAGGAGACAATTAAATCTTGCAAAGATTGAATTCAGTGTGATGTAGGTTCCTTCAAACAGGAATAGACCATTAAGATTATTCCCATACTTTAGTGCTTCATGGAGACTGACTTAGGTTGTTGCTTGCTAGGTGTTTGGGTTGGTGCAATTCTCACTCACAACTAACATTCTCTGGGTATCATCCAGGAAGCTGCCTGGCTGAAATCTGGAGATTTCAGGCACCTGAAGGTCAGTGTGAAGCTGCTTCCCATCACCATGCCCAAGGATATGCCTACAAAGACACATGCAAATAAGACTACAAAGCACCCAGCCCGGAGCTATCTTGTGTCTGTCTACTCAGTGTATGAAAAATGTAACTCAGGTCTGTATTTACCTCTTTAAGAAGGTATTGCCAGGTTTTGTATATCAAGCTTAGATTTCATTGCCAAGAAAGCAAGAGCCATGAAACTATGATTCCATAATGAGCCTGGGTTTGTTTCTCTATGCAAATGACAACTCTTCTTGAAGTAGGAATATACTCACCTTGAAGCAGCAATATTAGGAAGGTAAACTTGAGTGAGTTGTTTATGTAAAATTTTTTTTGACTGTTTGAAAAAAATTCAGCACTATGAGACTTTAATTTTATGTAATTATTTCATGTTCAAAATCTATCAATTCAGTGGAAAGCAGACAAGCGTTCAGTTGTTATACAACTTACACAAGCCTGATTTCCACGATGTTAGGAGAAAAAGGCATGTAATGTGTCTTCTCTATCTTAATTTGTGTGAAATTGTTCATTTGATGACAGAATTGGGATACAAACCTGGTGTTTTGTTGAAGCCATGTGTAACAGAGAGATAATATGAAAGAAGAAAGGCAGCAAACAGGCTTCTGCAAGTTGAACAAGGTCAAAAATGTGGGACTCAGCTTTTTCAAAAATGTGACTGTCTCTACACAGAGTGGGCAGGTCTCACCTGCATCGTCAGCAGTAAGGGTGAGCTGCAAATAGCCAATGTTTCATTGATCTGGACTGCCTTTTACAAACCAGGGTCAGACTCTACATACTGCAGGTTAACTGTTGTTGACATTGTTCAATGTGTTGAAACATACATACAATTCTCTGCAGGGAAATAATTTCATTCCTTTTTTTGTTTTTGGTTTTTTTGTGTGTTTGTTTTGTTGGTTTTTGTTTGGGTTTTTTTGTGGTTTTGTTGGGGTTTTTTTTATTTTATTTTTCTTTAGGTTTTATTTTGCAGGCATTGGGAAAAGGGAAAATCGAAAATCACTTTGTTTGTTCTTAGTTCCCTTTCCTTTGTTAAATGCCTGTGGGGATTATGTGCAAGAGTATCCAGCCTGAATATGTAGATTTACTCATATATAGTTTAGTAATATAAACATCACATGATACTGTGAGCAACTCTTAATATACCAATGCCTAGCTGGTAAATATGATCATGATCACTTCAAGGAGCAGGATTGCTTTGGAGGTTTGTTTCAGGTAGGTAGTCTTCTTTTTTCATTGTGAAAGCAGATACTGAAAGGGAGAGACATTTGGGATATGAGCAGTGACAGGAAGATTAGTAACCACACGAGGAGTTCTCCCCATCCATATCAAGGAACAATCGAGCTCTTGCAAAGGCTGTTTCATTCTGAATGTAAAATGAGCAATTGTCTCGTGTGATTCTCTTTTATAGAAAACTAAAAAGAAAAAAAAATCTTCTTGTATTTTTTTTATTATTACAGACATGACTGGACAAATTCACTCACTCATTTAGGCTGCCACTTTTGCTGAATATTGCATTAAGAACCCAGACCAGCTCTTGTCTGAGGATGAGAAATTCTTGGGAATTATGTTTTTCTATATTTGATCTCTAGGGAAATCTCATGAGATGGAGCATCTCAAAGTCCTGGGATGACAGACAAGATGCTAATGAATCAGAAGTGCCTACCAGCTTTTCCCAGATATTACTCCATGCTTTTTCCACTTACTGTCAGCAAGACTTTTCCCTCAAGATTAGCAAAACAGACAAAGTCAGTAACCAGTCGTTTTAATACACAGTGTCATGTAACACTGCCTTGTTTGTTCCTGTGCTCACTGTTTAGCCTCTGCACGCTCATCTTTCTCCTCATTCTGAAGGCAGGACTTACTTTAAATATAAATAGCTCATGCTATGCTACCACTGCAGTTTGCTTAAAGCAGCACTAAGTTCTGAGCCCAAACACTGGTGTGTTTTAAAGCAAGTACTAACACTCAACCAGGAGTACAGCAGCAGACCATCCACTAAACCTTACTCACTGCAGAGGGGTGGATGTCTTGAAAGGAGTGCTGCAGAAGCCAGACATTTGTATCTTTGCAATAGGAATCAAGATTCTCTTCAGATCCCCACACTTGATGCAATTACAGGGAAGCTTATGTTCTTTAGGCTTTCCATTTTGCCATTTATCCCTCCTGAAACAGTAGATAATGCCCTGGGTTTTCCACAAATCAAGGTTTAATATTGATCTTTCTCTGTGCCTTTCCCATAGAAGAGAATGATTTGTCTGTAATATAACCTTGATTGAGCTATGCATGGCCCTGCTAATATCAGCAATACTTCTAGTGCAGTTAAAAACTAAAGACAGTTAGGAAATTTAGATTTTATGGACATATAGAAGAACATAAGCAAATAACAGACAGACTGCTAAGTGTAAACATTAATTTTTTGATGCTGGAAAGAAATGTAAGAGAATCCTACAAGTCAGGTAAAATTTTAGTCCTATTTATCATAATTTCAGGAGTACACATTAGAGAAGAAAAGAAATACAGGAAAAAGGTAACAATTTCAGATTTACTCCTATTTACTCCTAACTTTACATCACTAGAGAGGCTCTGCAGAGTATGTCTGTCACTGCCTTCTGCAAAACCTACTTCAATTAAAGTGAACAGAAAGAGGTCCTATACTCCTATACTCTCTTTAGTCCCCAGTCCTGTTTTTGTAATATATAGAAACAGCAACACAGTGAAAGCCATCTATATTTCTTCACCTGGAAATTTCTTTTCTCTCTTCTGAAACCTCTTTAAAAACTTTTAACACGTAGAACAGGGTGAAGTCAGCATCTGACTTATGTGTACGTTCAGTATCTGATAAAAAAGGACAGTGCTTTTTACTTTTATAAAGTCCTGAGTAAAAAAATGAAAACAGAAGACTGAATAAAATTATAACCACGGTTGTACACTGACAGATCTGCTTATTCATTTGTATGTTGTACATGATCAGACATTAATCTCATATATGTCATGTTCAATATGTTTTATAGTTGTTCTTTTGCTTTTCTGTGCTTTAATAATAGGGAAGAAACAAATTAAGTATTCAACTGGCTTTGCTGTATTTTAGAGTGCAACTTCATCACACACTTTCTGAATGCAAATGATGCTAAGCTTTTTATTTCTTATATAAACTATATGGGAAATAGGGATAGTTAAAACCTGGGACTTTATATTGAGACAGACTAATGAGCTCTCACTGATTTATAACTCCATATGAATAATACTTACTCTCTTTGCAATTAATGTGCAGATAGAATAGAGCTAGTTGATAATTCATGATACCTTTATATGGACCTGGTTCCAAAATTCCCCATTAAGTGATATTTCAAGAATGTATTAATTTTTACCTCACATGATTTAAGTTTCCAAACTTCAGAATACTTGCAAACAACAAAACCAATAAAAATGGTCTTTCTTATATCTGTGCACAGGACTATACGTCCAGTGTTTCAGTCTCAGTCACAAAGGTATCCATGGAAGTTTGATGAAACCAGAAAGCTGAGACTTTGAAAGCATAACCTTTTAATGTAGATTAACATCTTCAGAAGAGGTGCCTATGATTTTATTTCTGTCACCATGTATTACATTTAATTATTAGTACTATTTGATGTTAAGAATTCTTGCTAGATTCTTGGTATTTTGACTAATTGAAAATAACTAACTTCATCTTGATATTGGCTTCAAATGTAATTTTTCAGCCTTTGGAAACTTGTTAACTGAAAATTTCAGTCATCTTTAATAAGAGAGGAAGTATTAGACCAAAAATTTTGGCACTAGTCTGATACAGGCTTTTGAATATTCGTTGTTGGCAGAGCTTTCCTGAGCAAGTCTGAGCCATTTAAGGTAAGATCAAAAGGAAAAGTATCACAGACTAATGAGTCAGGTGTTGCATCCCAAAATTGCAGAGCCACCCACTAGTCCTGAAATCACCTTTATGCTTTCCAAACTGTATCTGTCTTCCTGTGTTGAGCAGCAAAGTGCCCTTCTCTGGCCAAGCGCCAGAATCACAGCACTTACCCTGCTGCAGCTATCAGAGGGCAGCCACAGCCACCATCTAATGAACACGTAAGGAATTTAATGATTTAATATCATCATCATCATGTCCAGGCTTCGTGAACGAAGATTTGGGAAGGGCTCTGCCCACGTTTGTTACAAACACGCTGGTGGCTGAAAAGGCCAATACGAGACAGACACGTCCGGTTGCAAAAGGCCCAGCAGAAAGACTCCTTAGGTGGGAAATTCTGCAAGACACGATTCTTTCTGCGTTGTCTTTTCTCCTCAAGGGTGATCCTGCTGCGTTCTCAAAGGCATCAGCAGCGTTAGAGATGGGGTGTCTCCAGACCTCCCGATTGGAGCCCAGAGCAGACCAGTTCTGGTGATCAATATGGCCAAGGCTGAGATGTTGTTTCAGGCAGTCCTTGTATCTCCTCTTTGGGGCTCCTCTCTTGCAGCAGCCGGTGGCAAGTTCACCATAAAGCAGGATCTTAGGGAGGGGGTGGTTGGTCCTTCATCCTGGAGACGTGCCCTGCCCAGCGCAGCTGTGTTCTCAGCAACATGGCCTCAATGCTTGTGACTGCTGCTTGTTCTAGAACAGATGGATTGGTCACATCATCTGACCAGTGGATGTTCAGGATTGTTCGGAGGCAGCGTTGATGGAAGCGTTCCAGGAGTCGCAGGTGGTGGCTGTAGATGACCCAGGATTCAGATCCATATGAGAGAGTAGACAGCACTATGGCTCTGTAAACACTGACCTTGGTACTTTTCTTCAGGTGTTTATTTCACCAAACTCTTTTATGAAGCTTTCTGAAGGCACTGTATGCCTTTGCTAACCTGTTGTCTGTCTGTCCATCAGTCTCACCATCCGAGGAGATGAGGCTGCCTGGGGAATTAAACTGCTGGACTGATTTGAGCTCTGATTGCCAATGGTGATGTGGGGATGATGGGGGACTTCCTGAGGTGCAGGTTGATGGAGAACTTCTGTCTTCTTTAAGCTGACTTCCAGCCCAAAGAGCTCAGCAGCTCAGCAAAGCAGGATGTCAAACACTGCAGAGCTGCTTCTGTGTGGGCAACAAGGGCGGCGTCATCAGCATAGAGCAGCTCCTGGACAAGATGGTTTAAGGTCTTGGTGTGGGCCTTCAGTCACCTTAGGTTGGAAAGGCTTCCATCAGTATGGTATCAGATGCAGTTTGCCAGTCCGGTTTAGAGGAGGGGAAGGGTGTCAGGTCCTTGGACTGGTGGGAGGGAGGGCAGGGCAGCCCTGTATGAAGTGTCACAGGTGAGCAGTGATTTAATATATTACTGGCAAAAACACACTGCTGTTGTGTCTTTCTCTCTTCTCTGTTTTACAATGGCCTAAATATTGCAAACACCAGAGCAGCCTTGTCAGAAGTTGAAGCCACGTCTCTCAGCCTCTTGAAGGGTAGATTTTTTATGGTAGAAAGTGGTCTTTCCCCTCCTCTGAAGCTTCTCTATTGTCAAAAAAGGTAGCTTAAGATTCCTTGGCCAGTAAAAAAATTAGAAAAAAGTGCACAAGCAAACATGATGCTTAGGAGTCAGGGGAATACATCTGAACTCCCCTCAGTTCCCCCAGACTGAGTCTGCCTACTGGCAAGTGCCGGCTCTCTGCAGAGTGCAGAAACAATCCCCAGGGCAAAGCTCCAGGTGTGTTACTCAGCTTTTATGTCAGCTGTGGAGATGGGCCTGTCCTAGCTCCCTGCCCTTTTAAAACACAAAGATAACTGGTATTTTCTCATGTCTGAAACATGCGTAAAAAGAAAATATTGTTAATTGTGAAATGCGTGGATAGTGCAATAGTGAAACCATTTAAATGTCAAATATAAAAAAACTTGTGCTTTTCAGAAAAAATACTTCTTATGTTTTTGGGTTGTTTATACATTTTAAGAGCAGTTATATTACAAAAACTTAGAGAGGCTGATAATAGGATTAACTAATCAGAAATATGTATGGATAAGAAGTTGTCTCATATTTATGGGACAGAGTATTTGTAATAAAAATTTATGTCTCTTGAAGCAGCCTCTTTGAAACTTACACTTTAAGAAGCCCCAAGTTATGTTCATTTTTTTAAACTGTTCATTTTTCTCTTCCCTCATTTACAAGTTCTTTATATTGGTTTGTTACAATAAACAATAAGAGAAGTTGTTAATTTTTCTTTATTTCTTGTGTAGTTTTCTTCTGTGTGTCAGAATTATCTTCAAGGAGATTGAACTCAGTAAATGCTGTAGTAATGCACACAATAGGAGTATCACAGGGAAAAGCAACAGGTGAACCAGAAAAATAAAGCAAGAAGAGAGCAAAACTCTGCAAAAGAGACTGTGTAAGTCTGCAAAATCTAATTTTTTTTTCTCATGTATTCATGTATATCTGATCTAACTCTGCTTTTCTAATACAGCTTTTTAGGTTGAAACATTTGTAAAAGCACAAGTTTTGAGGACACCATAGTAAGTCCTACTTGGTTTTACATGTAAAAACACACATAATTAATCCACTTCCAGAAGTAGACTGAAAAACCTTATATCAACTTCAAGGGGTAGTTTTTGCCTTGACCTCACCTGGGTTATTAGCATAACAAATGTGCACTTAGAGCCAACAAATTATGTTCATGTTTTAAGAATCAAACAATTTAATCTGTACAAGCACTGTTAAAATCAAAATCTAAGTACAGAAAAGTTTATGTAAGATCTCAGGTAAAATAATGACCAAAAAGATGGGGTTTGAGAAGTAAAGAAAGTAAGGTAATCAAAATATGATTTTTTTCAGCAAGCAGTATCTTGGTCTCATTCTAGAATATTTTCAAGTAATTTAAACACAAGAGCCTTGAACCATCTAGTGTTGGTGAACTTTCAGGGCTGGTATTTCAGATTCACAGCTGCCTCCAATTCTTTGAATACAGGCAGGCTGACAACATAGAAAAAACCACATGATTGTGTAAAATGTCCCTTTTACATTCTACTGTAGAGGCAGAGTAAGGGCTTCTTGGGGAAGGAAGGCTGATAAGAGAGATTGAAAAGCAGCCTGGATGGAATACATTTGAATTCCAACCAGGTTGGAAGGGGAGCTTAAGGATCATCTGCTCCAACCTTTCTTGGCAAAGGCATGGTCTAGACAACATGGCCAAGCACCCTGTCCAGCTGAATTTTAAAAGTGTCTGACATTAGGAATGGTTCACTGTTCTCATTGTGAAAAATTTTCCACTTGTTTCCAATCAGAACCTCCCTCAGAATAACTTTTACCTAGTCCCCCTTGACTTTTGCTTATGATTCCTTGTAGAAAGAGGATTCTCTGTCTTGTTTGTAACCACCCTTCAAACACTGGGGCATGCTGATATGGTTTGCCCTAAACCTTCTTTTCTCAAGGCTGAACAAACCCAGTTCTCTCAGCCTTTCCTCACATGGCAGGTTTCCCAGTCCTTTAATAATCTTTGTGACCCTTCTCTGGAATCTCTCCAGCTTGTCCACATCTCTTTTGTACAGCAGGGATCAAAACTGAACACAGTATTCCAGTATGGCCTGACAAGCACTGAGTAGAGCATGATAATATCTTTACCTCTGCTGCCAATGCAGCCCAGATTCCACTCGCTTTGTTTGAGGCAGCAGCAAATTCTTCACTCATATTTAAGCTTGTTGTCCACCAGGACTCTCAGGTCCCTTTCCACAGAGCTGCTGCCCAGCTGGATAGATCCCAGCCTGTGCTGGACTACTGGATTATGTTTTCCCAGGCACAAGACCCTTCACCTGTCCTTGCTGAACTTCCTAAAGGTTCTTGTTAGCCCACTCTTCCAGCCCATCCATGTCTCCCTGCAGGGATGAAGCATCTCCTTCCTCACTCAGTTTGGTATCATCAGCAAAATTCATCACTGATCCCATGGTCAAGATCTCTTATGAAGATATTCAATATCTTTGGTCCCACTTTTGATCCTTGGTGGGGTTCACTCAGAACAGGTTGCCAGTGTAAAAAGGAACAACTTATCTTTGTTGAGCTTAAGACTGGTATCGCTTTCAAAAAAAATAGACATTACATGATGTATTCAACTTATTTGACTGGCATTTTTTACACATGAAATCTGTATAGAAAGCAAAATTACTCTTATTTTCTTGAAATGAAACACACATGCAATATGAATGAAAAAATAAAAGTAAAAAAAAATAGTTCAGAATGTCACAAATTAAATGTAAACCAAATTGATACTTGTATCATGATGCCCAATGTAACCAACATATCTTGTTCTAGAAACAACCATCACCAGAATCTCAGGAGAATCATTTGCAAATATCCATGAAACAGAAATGTCTGGAAAGACTATGTAGCACCATTTCCCTCTTTTTATTAAATCTAAATCTGTCAGGATAATTCCTCAGATTTGAGAATTGCACAGCTTGAAAACCCGGGTTTTGTATTATCCATTTTATAAAGTGATTCCTTTTGTTTACAGTTTCTGCCATCCACAGACATCTATGGCCAAAGGTACTTCACTTGTTTAGCTGATTCTCTAGGAGCTGTGTGACATTTGAGCCTCTAGAAGCTGTGAGAGAGCTGATCTGAGATTACTCATGAAGTCACAGGGCCAGGAAGTGCTGTGCAATGAGTTCAGAGCTAGCAATGTCCAAGATTAACAGATGCAGAGCCTGCTCTCCAACACAGTCTGGATATAATGAGAAATGGAGAAGGGATAAAGGTCTGCAATAAATTGCAGAAGGTTAAAGACCAAGACAGAAAGAGGTATAAGAGAAAAAGATCTGGGACAAGCAGAAGCTGCAGTAGATTGTATGAAAGGCAGCCAAAGGAAAATGAAGAACTTTTTACCTGGTGGGACATCTTTAAGCTTGGGAGCAAGTCTCCCACATGTCACTGCTCCTCTGGGAGAAGTTTGTGAAGCTCATAGCTGAAGATTTGCCTTTGTTTCAGCAGTACTAGTGCCCATAGTTGCTGCACTCATTTGTGCAGCACAGTCTACAGTGGATGTAGAGACAGCTCCAGCTTTGAGATTTCACCAGTTCCTTAGGTGATTATATTTCAGTATTAACAATGTTATCCTACCAGCTGCTAAGATGTCTGCATTAATATAATCATGTGAAGGTGTGAGAATTTTCCAATTAAGCAAAGAAACACTTCACAAAAGTTTGAATTCTTATTCCAGAGCAGTTATTTTGCTCTTCAAGTAAAAAAACTATTTTACAGGGGCAGCATAATCTATAAAGTGTGATTATCCCTTCCACAAAAGAGTGACATTATTGTGCCAGTAATCTTTAAGTGACAAAATACATTGTTTCCCAGTCTAACACTTTCAGAATGACTAAGTTTCTAATAAATTAAGGAAATGAACTGTATCACTAAAGATCTCTAGCTATACTTCCTTACACTTAAAAAAAAGCCAACAAAACCAACTGAATCTCAAATCTACTTGTTTTTTAAGAACATACTTTCTCTATGATATCTTTATTATTTCCTGACTGAGTTTGTTTAATCTACAGTAATTTTTTCCAAGTGACATTATCCCGCAGATCTAACTGAGGGGTGGAAAAAATTCACTAAAACAGAGTTTTGGGGGGACAAAAATTTATGGAGTAAAACTGTACTCCTATTAATGAAAACGACCCAGCAGTCACAAACCCAATTACTCGTCTTGCCTTAGGAAGATTGCCAAGCAATCAGAAGTATTGGTTCCAGAAATAAGGAAATGTTTATGTGGCTTCTTATGTTTCTGAATCATCCTGTCATCATTAATTCAAATTTGCACAGCCCTCTATAGAAAGATATTCATGGAGTGAGGGTAGACCTCAGTAAATTATTCCCAGCAAAAAAGACACTCAGCTCATGTAAACATTTCCTGATGTTAGAGAGAAGTTCTGACTATAAAAATATAAAGCAGTGGTCACTCACATCAAATGCTGCAAGATGGAGATCCTTGTGTAAGAGCCATCCACCCTTGGCAGTGCCCAGTCTGTTCTGAAGAGTTTTTTTGACCTCCAGCTTGGGTATGGACTCTTCTGTTTCTGAATATGACCTGCAGTGATTCAGACAACAGGTAGTGTAAAGGTGATGTGTCTATTTTTATTTGATTGTCCAACAATGGCAGGATTGGCCAGCCAGAGATCTGTGTTTAATTCTTTGCTCAGATTGTGGAAATGCTTCCCACCAATTGTTCATCTTCCAAGAAAGTGCTGCTGCTGCTGACTTTATAAAAAGAACACTTAATGTGATCTCCAGGCTCCAGAACAGGCATTGTATCCCTGGTCTGTGGAAGTCCAAAGCACTATTGGGTTTTTTCCAGTTTATCCTTTTTTTCACATTGTGAAACTTTTGTTTTTGCTGGACTCATCCATACTGCAGTGAAGGAGTGAGCAGTTTTCTGCCTTTGAGATAGCATTACTGTTAAGGCATAATCTTATGTAGTTAGAAGATATATTAGTTGTGGTACCCTGTCAGGTGATAAATACCAGAGGACAACTTTTTCCATGCCCTAGGACACCAGTCCTATGAAAGATTGGTCATCGTGGCATCATACCACATTAGAAGAAATAAGAGAGGTGGGATTTTTTTACTTTTTTTTTTTTAAAAAAAGAACCTAATCTCTGGAGATAAAAAAAATAAAATTAAATAGGTGTGTTATGATCCAGCTAGGTTCAATAAACAGATTGTCTTCCTTGAACATTTTGATTTGTGCCCCTACAGCACAGAACTAGAGATTTTCAAATTAAAACAAACAAACAAAGCCATCTTCATGCTTAACATTTTTTTTAGTTAAAAGTTTGCACTTAAATTTTTTCTTCTTTGGTAAGAAGAGGTTAAAAATCAGACTTGATGTTCTGGGTGGCCCTTTGGAAGACAAATGCTTAAATTAGGCATAGAATGTGCTTCTTTGTTGACACCTACATCACTAATTGACCTAGTTTCTAAGTCTTGTGAAAATAATTCTGAGACTTGGCACTGAAGTTGGAGTTTTCAGAAAAAAACAAACCAAACCAAACCAACAAAAAAACCCTAAAACACAAACGCAAATAAAACAGCTCTGATTTGACATCATTCCACCTAACAGCAAAAGTTCTGTTTTCATACCAGTAGATATTAAAATCCACTATCCAACATTATTCAATAGGAAGAAATGACTTCTAGTTAGACTTATAAAGTTTTATGCATTTCTTGTACCAGTGACTGGTATACACATGTCATAGAACCAAAAGAGTTTGTGTTGAAAGGGAGCTTTTGAAGGTCTTCTGGTCCAGCCCGGAAATTCATGAGGAAAATGATCTCATGCTGTTTGACACCAAAATGTAGATTTGGTGTTAATGATAAAAGAATATAAAAGAAGCCTGTGCAAGCAACCTACTCTTCTTCTAATTGCAAACCTGTGTTAGTGGAAGTGTCACTCTCCAGGACAACCAAGCAGTACATAAATATATCCATTTGACTATTACAGAAATGAGACTTTTTAATTGAAGGAAGGAAAGAAGAAATTGATTTCCTGACCACAAATAATTCTGATACAATGCTATGTATCCCATACATTGATTTTCTTTGCTTTTATCTTCAAGCAGCTCTAGATACTTAACGTTACCTAAAGCCTAGCCCTTGAGTCACAGCCATTGTCTTCATTTCCCATATGACTTTGTGCCACAGAATGATAATCTGCTGAATGGTGCCTGTTGGGAAGAGAGTCAGAGATACAGGTAATATTCCTGCAGTCCCCATGCCTCCTGCAAATTTGCTTTCATGACTGAAATAGTAAGGGGCACTGCTTGAAGCCCCTTCACTTATATTCTTAGTTTTCTCATATTGACAGTCAGAACTGACACTTGGTTTACTTACAGGAGGTGTTCTTTTGATAAACAGTTCCTTAGTGATAACAGGAAGAGCAGCAGAAGAGGAGGGAGTGTAAAGTACATTAACCAGGCATTTTGATGGATGTTCTGAAGCAAGCAAACCCTGCAGGGGGCAGAGCCACAGCTTGCTGCTGACTGGTGGCTCTGAGTCAGCAGAGAACCTCTCTCAAAGAGAGGTTCAGCAACAGGATGCAGGAGTTAAAACAAACTAACAAACAAACAAACAAAACACACACACACACACATCCCCCATTAATCAAAAACACAAAACAAAACACGTACAAGGCAACGATGTTAGCCTTACTCCGATGACAAAGAATAAGCTGATTTATTGGACAGAAATCTCCTAACCCCATTCACTGGTCAAAAAAGCAGATGTCATAGTCAAAATTATTCCTTGTCATTTTCCCCTTATTCATATTTTTTTTCCTTTTGCCTTTTTTATTGTTTAAATTCTTGCTTCACCACCAGCTGGCTTTCTGTCTCTTATAGCTCCTTGTCCTCTATCCTATTCCTGGATTTGGTCATGAATTTACCATTCTAAAATAAAGACTGTGTTCTGGTCCAGAATTATATGCAATATAGGATACAGAATATTAAGCTAACTAACCATGAAATACTGTGGTAAGCTGCCAAGGTGGTACTAAGACACACATAGAGTTAAAGTAATACTAAAAAAGACATCTAAAGTGATTTTAGGAAAAGGAAAACCCTGCTGAGGTAAAGAGATGTCTCAGACCTAAACATTCATCACCATGAAAGTAATGAAGGTCCTTTAAAGGATAATTAGAGACGCTTTTGAATACTTAAAGCCCTGTTAAGAATCTGAAAAACATTTAAAGGGCTTAGTGAAATAATTACAAGATAAAGTGCACGGGTAGAAAAAAAAAAAAACCACACCATAAAGCCAATGGTGCATAAAAGCTAATAACACATCACTTTTTCACAGGATACGTAATCAAAATTATTTACAGATTAAAAAATGGATCAACAAAGTTTGACTGTGAAGGAAATGCTGCCTAAAATGATTACTCCGAAGGTAAATTCTGTGGACCTAACATGCAAAATGGCTACATGTTCTTCATAGCCCTGTGTAAAACAGTTCTACGTATTTGTTAGATGAAATGTCCTTATTTGTGATGTAAAGTACTATCTGTGCAATATCTGTAAATCTATTTATTTCTCATTTTCCTGCTCAAAAACTGAAAGAGAAATAGAGGTGTGTTAAGATTATGATTCCAAACTCTTTATTTTGTAGCCTCTCAACTTTGTAAAAGAAAAAAAGATAAATTCAGCCAGCTGAATCTGATCTCTGATCACACAGTAATACCCTTATTCATTTTTGTGAACGTACAGAACATCTCCACTGTTATTTCATGAAGCCACACTCTCTAATATCAGTAATAATTAGAGTTTGAAGATTGGTATTGATGTAGATATTTATATTACACACAAAAAGGTTGTAGGGTTTTTTGTCAATAAGGAATATATCTACTAGGACCTTCTTTTAATCTTGATTTGCCTAGCAGCAATTGTCTCTAGCATTAATGTAATAGATAGAAAATTGTCAAGTTTTTAACAATTCACAAGCTTGTGAATTAGTAAAACATATTCACTTGTGAATTAGTAAAACGAAATCAGATTTCTAAAAAAAAAGTATTCCTCATTATATTGTTCTAAGAAACTACATATTGATTTATCCTTTCACATCAGAATTTTCTAAAACTTATATTTTGAACCATAATACCATAAAAATATGTTTGTCTGTTTTAGAAGGCCAGCAGATTTCTACTCTTTGTTTCATTTCTATTAATCATTTCATGGAACGAGGTAAACATTCCAAAAATTCAAGCAGCATGCCCGAAACTTGTTTTTGAAATTAGGAAATAAACCTCTGAATATGTAGATGATAGCTTGTATGGACACAGAATTGCAGCTAGCCTCAAAGCTGTTTTTTTTACGGCGTGTAATTAAATGAAAAAGTGAAATCATCAAAGATTTCCTCCATTTGATAATGACTGCATGTTACGCTGTTCACATCAATTATGACAGGCTTCCTTAGGTATAAAAGTTTCTTTGAACTGTCTTTGCAACAGAGGTAGAGCTTCCATAAGGATCATAATAAAGAACAGAAATAACCCCTGGAGGGTGCAGGCACGTAACCAACCTTGGCTGCACGAGTAGCCTGGAGAGGCACAGGCTAAGCACAGCAGGCTTGTGCCAGAAGCCTGGATGCAGTACAGCTTCACAACAACACAAGTACAAAGATGTCTTTATATTCCTCTCTCCTCAGCTACAGCCAGGGATTTCTCCTGCCCTGCTCAATACGCTCCAAAATCCATACCAGGGGTGAAGGGCAAAACAATTCTGAGGCACCGAGCGCCGTATTTTATTTTGAAGATATGCATGCTCAAAAATGCTTTATAGTCACAGGCACGAATCAATATTTGACAGATTCACAACATTTCTGGAAGGTGTACGGGAAGGAAAGCAAAATGTGTCCTGGTAGGGGTAGCTGTGCATAAGTAAGTGTATAGAAACTACTGATAGATGAGCGTGGGTTATGGCTGGGCGTGAGTTGAAGGGCAGCACAGACGTGGTTGCCTTGCAACAGTCACTGTTAAAAAGCACTTAGCACAACTAACACTAACCTAAGTGAGAGGATGATGACAAATTAATGATCTTTAATTCATATGATGTGTTTTACGAGGATTTCAGGTTGAGCTTTTGATTATTTTTGCAAGGTCGGTTTTCCAGATCGGATCTTGGCTGTGTAAAAGAATTATTTTTTTCAAAGGTGTTGGTGATTTCAGTTTGAATTAGCATCACAGAAAAAGAATCTGTGTACAAAAATGGGGCCACTCAGTTCCTTAAAAGCACTTCATTACATCTTCTGGTTATGCCCTATGTAGCCCATGAAAATGGAGTCATGTTGTTCTCCTGTAAGGATTAAACACTTTCTTTAAAAAAAAAATGGTTGTCAACCTTCAGTTGTCTCAACATGATAAATTGTGGTTTATCTGTGCTACAAAGATTCCTACCACTAAAGTTAAATGCAAATGCTTTAGGAAACAGCAAGTGAAGAAGCACTACATGTACTCAGGATTCTCAGAGTAGATGTCTAGAAAGAAAGTCACACTCTTAAATATTTGAACATTGCATTACAACCTGGCGATTTTTGTAAGGAAAAGTAGCTATCAAATAAAAAAATTCAGCGTGGGTGTTTACTCCCCTAACTCCCTATCAAGGTGAAGATAGCTGATATGTATTTCATCCTAATGACTGCATGTAGCGGCTATTAACTTTATATGCCTAAAGGATTTGTCAAGAAAAACAAGGCCCTGGAGTCAATTTGCGAAGTTCTCATGAATTTCCCTAGTCAGTTGAAGGTAAAATAATATACTTAATTTGCTTAGAGAGAAATTAAATAATGCCAGATGCCACAAGAAAACAAGAAAGACTTAATGCTTTCATGCTGTTCCATCTTTTACCAGACTATACTTATATTTAAAACGAATTCACTGTCGGCTGAAAGAAGTTGTGTTCATTTAAATAGAAAAAATTAGTCAAAAGGAGCTTCGAGCTACATATGTGCTAAACTATCTGCTGGTAATTTAATCTAAAGATACATCAAGGTAGAAGACTGACTTCTGCACATCATTTTTTTTTTTTTTTTAGTTAAAATTTGCTCCCAGAAGATCGTAGCAGTGTAAATAGCCAGGGCTGTGCATAACAGCTGTTCCTATGTTTGGTGAATTAAAGTCCTGCTCTGGTTATTTCAGAAAATGTAAGTATGTCCTCCATCATTTCCGTATTTATTCCAGATCTCTGCCCCTTGTCTGCAGTTATGAAGTTCTTAACTAGTCCTGGTTAAGCAGGGGAGTCCCAGAAGGCTGGGACCAATGGCTAATCACTTGGTTAACCAGAGTGGGGCCATTCTACAGGGGTAGAATGGGGGATCTGGACCTGTCAGCCTGGTCTTGGTGCCAGGGAAGTTCATGGAGCAGATCATCTTGAGTGTGATCACACAGAGGACAACTGGGGCATCAGGCCCAGCCACCATGGGTTTGTGAAAACCAGGTCCAGCCTGACCAACCTGATCTTCTTCTATGACAAGGTGACCTGCTTAGTGGGCGAGGGAAAGGGTGTTGATGTTGTCTATGGACTTTAGTAAAGCCTTTGACACCATTTCCAGCTGCATTCTTCTGGAGAAACTGGCTTCCCATGGTGTGATGAGCAAACTCTTCCTTGAGCAGAAAACTGCCTGGATGGCCAGGCACAGAAAGTGGTGGTGAATGTCACTGAATCCAGTGTTGCTCCCAAGGGCTCCACACTGGGCTCAGCCCTGATCAATATATTCATCGATAATCTGGATGAGGATTTCAAGGGTGCCCTCAGTCGGTTTGCAGAGAACAACAATCTGAGCAGGAGCATTGCTCTGCCAAGAAGGCCCTGCAGAGGTACCTAGACAGGCTGGATTGATGGTCTGAAGCCAACAGTATGAGGCTCCACACAAGGCAAAGTGACAGGTGCTGCATTTGTGTCACGACAACCCCATGCAGCACCACAGGCTTGGGGCAGAGTGCCTGGAAAAGATTCCCGGCAGGAAAAGACCTGGGGATGCTGGTCAAAAGTGGCTGAACATGAGCCAAGAGTGTGCCAAGGTGTCCAAGAAGGCAAATGGAATCCTGGCTTGGATCAGGAATAGTGTGGCCAGCAGGACCAGGGAAGGGATTGTCCCTCTGTACCCGGCACTGGTGAGGCCACACCTCGAATCCTGTATCCAGTTCTGGGCCCCTCACTGCAAGGAAGATGTTGGGGTGTTGGAGCGAGTCCAGAGAAGGGCAGTGGAGCTGGGGAAGGGTCTGGAGCATACAAGGAGTAGCTGAGGGAGCCGGGGTTCTTTAACCTGGAGAAAATGGGGCTCAGGGGAGACCTTATGGCTCTCTACAACCACCTAAAAAGAGGCAATAGAGAGGTGGACATCAGCCTCTTCTCTTTTGTGATAAGACAAAAAGAAACAACCTCAAATTGTGCCAGGGAGGGGTTAGATTGGATATTTGGAAAAATTTCTTTACTGAAAGGATCATCAGACATTGGAACTGGCTGCCCAGGGAAGTGATGGAATCACCATCCCTGGAAGTGTTCAAAAAACATATGGCTATGGCATTTTTGGGTGAGGTTTAGTGATGACTCATTGCTGGGTTAATGATTGGACTCTATGATTTTAGGAGCGTATTCCAAACTTAATGATTCTATGAATGTAGGTTCCTGAAAAAGCAGAATGTAAAATACAGAGATGTGTCCTGTATTTACAGCTCTGCATTGGCCAACTTTGAGTAAAAGCTATGAGAACGTACATTAACAAAGCAATTATTACTGAAAATATCTTAATCTTTTCTTATCCTGAAAGTATTGGAAGCAATTTGAAATTTAGCAAGTTCCTTTCTCCCAGGAACCCATTGCATACCCAGCCCGAACCCCAAACTTGTTACCCAAAACCCACTCTCAAACCTGCAGTGCTGCCTACATTTTCCACATCTCTCATCCTTAAAAATTGGCTAGCTCTGTGATTGTGTTAAAACTTACCTTGCCAGCCCACTGCAGCCAGAATTTGTCTCTGCATCTTGGGAATTATTCAGTGAAAACTTTCCTTAGGCTGCAACTGCTCCCCAGAACATATGCATGCTGCAGCAGCTCCACACATCTCTGCTTTTGAGTGTAGTTAGGTTGTACCACTGTCGATGTCTCCAGGGATTCCCAGACATTTAAAGCCTAGGAGAAGCCATGACGTGCTTTGATGTCTTTTCATCAATGCTAAGCACACATGTGCACCTCCCATAAATGGAATACAGGTGTGGATAAAGGAATATTTCAAATATTAATTTAAATACAGACATTAAATTCTTGAGTTTTCTATCATTTAACAGAGGTATGAAGACACAGTTACTGAGCTACTTTATAGTCCTTCTGTGTCCCTTCTAACTCAGGATATCCTATATTCTGTGATTATATGTACTGATTACAGTACAGTAATCAGTCAGTAATCAGCCAGTCTTCACATTCCAACTATTGCCTTAACCTTAACAGAGCTACAATGGAGGTCCTAACCTTTATCTTCAAGCTCTTTTCCCCCCCTTTTCCTTTCTTCTGTGGACTATCCCATTGCTTTGTCTGTCCCCTATTACTGACATCTGAATACGATGTTGAACACAGTTCTTTCTCTAGATCTTCACCTGCCTGTGTTCAAATACCTTTCTGCAAAAGAATATCCCATGAAATACAGCTCCTCTTATCTAACTGCATAAATAAAATAAATATGTCAATTCATTTCTCACAGCTGCATTTCTGAGATATGTTTTTGATGGCCTTGGTAAATCTGTCTTGTCATTCCACTGAAAAAAATCACTTTAAAGGCTATTTATTAGCCCTTTTCATTCAATCACACTGCCCTCCCCATGGAGTTGTCATTTTCCATCCCAACCCTTGATGTCATGTTCCTGAAATGGTAGTGTAGTTATCACTTACATTAAACACTGATCTCTTTGATAAAATTATTGATAACATATTTCTTGGCTGAAGGAAGTAGTGTCTGAGCACATACCACTTCAAACATAGATGAATCCAACAACCATATTCACACAGACTAAGAGCAACAAGGATTTTTAGCCATTTCATACCAGAAATCAAGAGTTAAAAAAATTACAGAATTTATTACCAGCCTGCTTAATATTGAATCAACCAGAATAGAGTATTTTTATATAATATAAATTTACATAAATTTATATTATATAAATTTTTATATAAATCTATATAATAATCAATATCCATTGATTTCCAACAGATTTGTTGTAGTTTATTTGTGCACAGTTGTAGACAATGGTATTTATTAAGCATCAACATTTTCCAAATGTATAACATCAATTACTATCTATGCAATCGTGATGCTATATTAGACATTTTTGTTTGACTTTATAAATATAGTGTTGTCCTTTGCACAAACCAGGTTTGCAACACAAATCCTGTAGCTTCAACATAGCAAAAAACTGGGTGATAAGTTCAGAAAGCATATGGCATTTTTCAGTCTGTGAGGTGCAAGACAAAGGTCCTCTTTACCTGTTTTTTTCTTCCCTAAAACACTGAGAACAACACACAAGTTTTTTAAATATCAAATGGGCTACTTGGCAATCAGTTATGAAGTTGATGGATCTTCATAGATAACATCCTGACAGATGTTATATTCAGAATGGTATAATTTTAGCTTAACTTCTGCTAAGAAGTAAATTCTCCTGTACAGTCAAGTCCCAGTATGAAGTCCCTTAAATCCCACTTGGAAATGGAAAGGGACAGAGTAGATCTTCAAACACATGGATCTTCAGGTGCATGGGTCCATTTGACAGCTGGCAGTCCCCGTGAAAGCTAAGACAGCAACCTTCTTACAGTTAATTTTGGATATGAACTGTCCACTGGACCTTTTCTTTTCTTACATGTTTGCATGTTTATGAGTCAAATACTTCAAACAAAACCACAATTCTTTATTCCTCCAAACTCTTACTCTCTTTTCCAGCTCTAGTCCTGGTTTCTGTAGTTACCAGTTGTGTAGGTGATGTGTGAATGTGTGAGAGCATGTTATGTACATGCTCTCAGAGAAAGGATAGAATAAGATCTTTTTAGTACACTTAATGCACTGCCAATGCAGATTTATTTTTTTTCTTTTAATGGTATATGCCTCCAAGTGTAAGAAAATTCTGGCTCGTGCTTTGCACCACATGAAATAAAACTTCATAAATTTTCCTACTGAAGAGGTATTAAAGTTCTCATAATTTTTCAACATTTTTTTCTTATTTATTTATTAAAAAAAAACCACTTTGTAACTAAGAAAATGAAACTATAGTTAGTTAAAGAAATCCTTTTTTTTCCCACCAAAGTTACAACATTAAAAATCTGAAAATTCATTATTTTTCTGATAAACACTGTATTGGAGTTAATAAGGTTGTTTTTTTGTTTGTTGTTTCAATAATTAAACATTCAGCAATGGTTTAATAAGCAGATTTTATTTCACTAAAAGGCTCTTGATTAATTTAGATTCTTCTCACAGTCTACTGGAATCCATAACATTTAATTAAAAAAGAACAATTAAACAAATGGTGTTCTAAAAGAAATAACAAGCTGCCAGACAGCAATCTGAGTACTTTCCTTGGAATGTGAAGGTATATGTATGTCCCCCACAAGGTATTTTTGCTTTCAGGTGTATTCTGTGTACAGAAGTTAGCTGTAGTTATCCACTATGCTGATATATGCCACACATTTTCTGGAGATGCAAATCCTTTTCCACATGGAAACAGCAGATTCTGCCACATCTAAAATATAAAAATAATATTTAACTAGGCATGATGTTGTGTAAAGGTCAAATCTTCATCCAAGCTGTCCACGGCTTTTAATTGGACGAGGATATTTAGCTTTAAAACATGAAATAATTTTCCTGTTAAATTGCAGTCTTTATTGGATTGTTCATATAGATTTAATTTCATAGATGAGGGGATGGCAGAGCATCCAAGGTCATTCAGGGTAAAAATCACATCAACAATTTACTGTATGGGGAAATCATGATACAAGTTCACAGAACGCTCTCTCTCAACTGTAAATGCAACCAAATTACCCCACTCTAAAGACCTGAAGAAAACAGCTCCAGGATTCAGACAGCTGGGAGAAGGCAGTGAAACACAGTCCCAGGGCAACAGGGAGCAAAGGCAAAGGAGGCAGCCACCCATTCCTTATTCATGCTTTCCAACAGCAGCAGAACAGCCTTCAGTTCTGTCACATTAAAGTGCTTATTTAAAACCTTTGAACATTTAGTCTAGCATCCCTTCTGCCCTGTGCTACAATACCTGCTCCAGTTCATAAACATTCCTGCTCTACCTCAGCCTCACGAGAAGCCCAGGGGCAAACCCGACAGTTCAATTTAAACCACATTATTTGTTTATGACCACACACACGTGGGGGAAAAGTACATGTTAAAAAAAAAAAGTCTCCATGTGTCAGAAGTCATGCGTTTATTTTCAAAGATAAAAATCCGAAAATTGTAGTTACTAGTCTGTTTTATGTAATTATCCTTTGACTAATGCATTTCTCCATTATATAGGTGACTTATTTCTTTCCCTTCCTATAGGTTTTATTCCCCTTATTTCATCTTGCCAAAAGACCACTCTGTCTGTCAGGCTACCTGGTAGTCTCAGGTAACTTTTACTTTAATTGTTATTGTAAAGAAAACGAAATATGGACTACTTAAAAAATAATAAACACAAAGAATTACGATGGTATCTTTGCCTAATAAGTGAAATACCGTGTGAGAGATTACCATTATTTATTATGATCCTCATTTTCAGTCTGACAAACACCTTGAAAAATCTGTTATTCAGAGAGACCTACTTTTACACCACGTGTTCTACCACAGGATAACCTACACCTAGAAGACACAATTTATTTTTAAGAGGGAAAACACAGATGTTGTCACCCAAAGCATTATTATTTCTGCTCTTTTTAAGATATTTTTTCGTATTTTTCTATTCTATTTTCTATGGATAGACGATTGAATAGGTCTATAGGAATGGCAAATCTTTACTAGTTTTATGGATCCTAAGTGACATTCAGTGAAATATCTCATGGTGGAATGGGCAACCAGGGTGCAGAACACTGAGAAGATCAAAGTTCTGCCACCTTAATTCACAAACTGTACCAATCCTGTTAGTATTCAATAACTCATTCCCCTGACAATTAAATCAGACGAACAAAAAAGGAGGGATTAATCAAATTATGTACTAAACATCATAATGAACCTTGAAAATTTCCAAGTTGTTAATTCTCATTCGATATAAAATCACCCCATTTTCAATGTTTACAGGTTCCATCACCTAGAACACAGTCTTCTACATCACAGAAATCACTGAACAGATGATATTTGCTGAGCCAGCATGTAATTCTCATCACACTAGCAAGAAATCCAGACAAATGAGCCAAAAATTTTGTCTCTCCTTTCTATTGTCTGTTGGGGTCTTTGTAACTAAGCGATACTTTATAGATTTAACATTTTAGTATGGCCTTACATTTCAAAAAACACAATTCATTATATTTGAAGCCATCAGATTCAAACAATTTCACCTGTATATATTTCTGCAGTTTCAAGATTAATTTATGGGAGAAATAAAATACCACTATCATTCATTCTTAAAGAACTGGAGGTAAAGATACCTTCTCCGCATTTTGATTAATTATTTTATTAATCTATACATTATTTTATTAATTTATATTGCACAAGTCCTGTCTTTAAATATCAAAATGTTGACACTGATAACCTTGAACAAGTTTGATAGAAGCATTTTTCTTTCAGCGTGCATATCTTAATTATATGAACCTTCATAAATTTAGAACCATAAATTTGTACCATTAGTGTAATTCCTAATTTTAATAGAGTGTGAGTGTCAGATGAATGCTAATTCAGAATATTCATAACACTGTTAAAAGAGGATCTTGATAATTAAATGTAAACTTTGATTAATAAAAATTACATTTTTCTATTGCAATTATGAACTTAAAATAACAAATAGGTTATTTTTATTTTTTCAACATGTTTTAATGGTAGGCACTGAAAAAATTAAAATGTCACTTTCAGGGTTAGTTATGATCCTAACAAGAAAGGAACAGGGGAAACATTTCTGCTTTATTTTCAGTTGCTTGGAAGAGTTGGTGTCGGACTTGTAACCTCCACCCAGACCTACCCAGGCAAGAGAGACTCAACACAACCTCCTTTCACAGATTCTCCCGTCCTGGAGGGTGATGAACAGATTCACACAAATGGGTAAGTAACTTATGATTTATCACAATGAGAGACAGTGTATATAAAAACTCACTTCAGAGCATTCAGGTGCCTCGAGAGATCCCTCATACAAAGAGCTCAGGCACGAGTACAAACACATTTTTCATATTTATTACTGCTAACACTTGCTTTTTAGGTGTAATCAGTTGAGAAACGTGCAGGTCAAAGTGAAACCCGTGACACCAAACATACACAGCATCGTACAAAAAAATACATGTCTTCATGGGGTTTAAATTTGAGACTTTTCAGGGCCAAACAGAGCTGTTCATGCATAATGTAGTTTTGCTTAGTCAACCATTTTATGAAATAGAATCTCTCAGAGCTTTATGTTTTTTTCAACCACTGCTACAAAACCATCCATCACACCACTGTTCAGAATTTCTCCCTCTCCCTCCCCACCTCCCCCCCCCTTTCACCCGACACTTATTTCCATGTTTTTAGGTAGAGAAGGTTATAAAAGTAAAAGAAAGCCCTCAGTTATGAAGGAACAGAACTGAGTTTAATACAGGTTTCTTGTGAGTGTGTCTCAAGATCCGTGGATCCAGAGAAATACTGGGGTTCTTGGAGATGGGTAACTCACAATTTGAAATACTATTCTGTGTACAGCAAATTGTCCAGGGGTGCCTATGAGTTTGAAATAGCCTACAAGTGTTACTGATCCAGGAGAATTAGTTCTTAAGAATTTAACACTAAATTAAGTGTCCCAAGTGCTGCACTGGTTTGTAAACATCAAAACACCTCCAATACCTGCCTGCTCGCACCAGGGCTTGCAGTTGTCTCAGATGGAATATGAGGCTGTTCTGAACAGAAGCTGCAAGATTACCTCAGTAATGTGCGCAAATACACACATTATTCCCATTTGATTAAAAATGTTAAGTCTAATTCCACAACAAATATAGCTAGGTGAGCCAGAGAATTACCAACACATGGATATTTGTCGCAAATGAAGGGTAGATACAGGGGCAAATAATCCTCCCTTCTTTCCCAAAGGAATCTCCACCCTGAGAGAGAAGCCTCTTAACTTCCCCACATCTTTTTTTTTTTTTTGACATAGAGGAAAGTACAACATTGAACCAACACTCAAAGAAATTGGCAGTATGGTACAAGACCTTAAAGATGGCTTTGTCAAATTGCCTGTGGGCTTGAGAAACAGAAAGTGATTCAGTTTGTAGATTTTTTAAATAGAAGTGAATGTGAGCATTACTATTCAGTTATGTCATAGTTGTTTCATGTCAGTACAGGTGTGGCATTTTTATGTGTATTGTATATTTTCTGTTATTCATTTATCATAGAGGGGTATTGATATTTATTTTACTCAAACTGTACAGAGCCTGGATTTGAATTCAATCTGATAAAGTCTTAAAATACTCCATTATTGAGCAGATTCTATGGAAAAAGGAAAAATCTTTTTATTATCTGATTACGTAAAATTGGGTAAATTGCCTTACCTTTAATTATTTATCTACTTTTGAAGCCAATTGTACTGCAAGTACATTAGATCAAGTGGTAATTATTAACTTTTTTTTTAATCTCGCAATACCTAGAAAAGGGATCTCTTAAGGGGTAATTTCACAAAGATGTCTAACCTATGGCTTCAATATTGCTTCCTTAGTAATTCCATTCCTATTCCCATCATAAAATATGCATCAGTGTTCCCTGATTCCTTTGGAATACAAGGTCAGTCTAACTCATATATTTATAAGTTGGGTTTCTATATTTTGTCCTTATTTTCAGTTGTTTTTTTTTTATTTAATCTAAAAATCTACCAGATCTTTATATAAGAAAGTATCAATGGAAAGAGCACTCATACCTCATAACCGTACAGGGTATATGAAACTACATTTATGTAATTCAGAAAGTATATGCCAGTTGAAATTAATTCAAGCCTGTTAAGAAAGAAATATATTTTTCTGTGTAAATGAATGCATTAAATTTGAATTAGGATATATGATGTATAGTCTCCTCCTTACCAGAACTTCAACAGATAAAATTAAGGTACAAAAGTAATATTCAGGTGCTTCAAAGCTGCTACTGAAGTTTCCAAGAAATTTGGATAATATATTCTTTCCATCAGTTATATATTTTGAAAGTTATATTATCTTTTATAATATCTATAACAGAAGAATATATTCAGAGTAGATATAAGATTTTTTTCTCCTTGAGGGCAAGTCAAGCAGAAAAGTAAATTATTCACAGAGGCTGTTCAGGCTCCACATCCAGAAGTTTCCAAGCCCAACTCGATGAAGTCCTCTGAAACCTGGTGTGAGATCTTGACTTATCCTTCTGCAAGCAGGATGTTCCTGAGGTCCTTCTGAGCCCAAATTGTCCTAAAATTGTATTCTCATTGAAGGGAAAAACCAGATGAAAAATATATTTAAAAAGAAAACCAAAACCTTTTTTTAATAATGTTAAAGAAGAGCCCAAAATGCTGCATCTGCAGATAACAAATCTATTGTTAGAGAAGAGGGTTACCAAATAGGTTCTGAAACTGTTTCCCTTTTTTCTTGTAAATATACTTTGTTACATAACATATTATTTAATTATATTTGTCCATCAACCTTTTAATCACTGATGTCCAGTTCATTTTTTCATACAACAAACACCCAAGAAAATTAAATAGACCCAAAGAACTGAAGTCATGGTTTTCTACATTCTTAAAATTTTTAATTTCCATTTTATGTGACAACTTTAAAAAGGGATAGAATCATTAAATATTCTTTGATATTTCTTTATATTTATCTAATATATTAAGAATTAATATGCTGCGCCAAAAAAAACCCTGCTAAATGTATTATAAATAATATTTTAATCACCAACCATCCTACCCTAAATTCTTGCTAACGAATAAGTTCCTCCTTGTCTTTAGATTCTGAATAAAATGCATGAATGAAAAACGAGACTGAAATAAATTATTTAAGTGCAAACATGTTTCTTGCTGATTTAAATCATGATTAAATTTGGTGATTTAAATTACTACATATAAATAAACTTGTGGAGCACAAAACACAGTGACAGCAGTGAAATCTTCAACTAAAGCTTGAAAATGTAATCACATTCTGAGATCACAGAGTAAGATAGGAGAGAAAGGTTAACTACCAGGTTAATTGGTACATGGGGCTTAATGAAAAAAAGTTGTGCAAGAAAGTCAACATTAATCTCAAATAACTTCATACCTCAATAAGACTTTAGAAACAATAACAAAAATTTAGTACCTTTCATTTCATGATTATGTTACTACACTTCATTTCCTTCAGTCAAACTACATTTTCCACATTTATAAGAGGAATAAGATACTTTGAAAAAATATACTGATATACTACTTACATTTAAAAAAAAAAAAAGACCAATAATTTAGTTCAAAATATTCACACAGGTGACAGCTTAGGTGTAGCTATGAGGTTATCAAACACTTTTGCATTGGCTCAGGAGAAAATAAAAGATAAAAAGAATAATTATGATTCATTTCCTCATAGGTATTACAGCACTTCACGTTTAGTAGAATTTACATGTAAGTTGAACCTTAACAAAGTATTTCTGAACATTAACAAAGTACTTACATGTTAGAAATAAGGTGCATACGTAAGAGTCAGCTAGGCTTGGGTAGGACAAGAGAAGGTCTAAGTGTAAAATTGAGTCAACATGTGTAAGAATAAATAGAATCAATAAAAGTACATAAAACGGTCAAACTCGAAAAATATTTATCTTCATAACTGTTGAATGACTTTGCTGTTTCTCACACATCAAATTCAGTGAAAAAAGCAGTGAATGTTCTAACTTCAAAGCTTGAAGAGCTGCCTGATGAAATAAACTCTGGGATATTTAAATTAAGAAGCATATCTAATGACCTTCAAAGTTTTTCCGAGACCTTCTCCTGACAAAATAGCTGTACTCAAAATAATAAATATGTACAATAGTTTAGACCAATATTTAGGGACACTTCCGTGCATTATGGAAATAAATTTCTGAATATAAAGGCAAATTTCACAAGGAATTTCGAAGAAACTCGAGAATGTGCCTGTTATAGGAGTCATTTAGAGACCTAAACCGTTTTCAATGTATACCATAGCATATCACCATTATTTTGTACATTTTTTTTTCTTTCCAGGTCCCCTGGCTTCCATTTTACAGACCTGAGGAACATTTGTCCCACTTTGCAGGCCTGTTAACTTTGTATAGAAGGCTGTTCTTCATGGTCTCCTCAAATTCAAATTTTACTGCACAAATTCAGGAATGTCTGTGGACAGAGATAAGGAACACCTTTTTTGAACTTGAAAAGTGGAACAGTACCATTTCAACTCTGCCTTCAATGAAGCAAGATGAGTATTTAACTAATTTTGCATGAAATCCCTTCTTAAAAAAAAAAATAAATTACAGCCTCTTGAGTTTTGTTTCTTACCTAATATAACTTCTAAACAGATAGGATTTTTTGTTGAAAAAATTATACAGCACTACAGGTGTCACAGAAGGGATGTATCCTATGTCTAGCTGGTGTTGCTTCCATCTATTAAGGTTTTGTAATAGCTTAGTAACTGCTAAATTCAAGCTGGCAGTAATCCTTTTTTGGACTTTACAACATACATTACTTCTCTTGTCTCTTGCAGCTGAAGACAGAAAAGTTTAAAAGTTTCGTAAAAAGTTTATTCAGACTGCCTTTACCAAACTACTTCTTTACAGTTGTGTGATTGCTCAACCTTGTCTCACCCTAAAGACTCACTTTAGTGCAAGAGGTAACATTTTTAACTCGAACAAATATGATATTCTGAACAAAGGAGACTTAAACTTGCTCTTAGGAGGAGGAAGGAGGAGTTGACTGTAAAATAAGACAATAAAATGTTTCATTATTTAGCTTCCTACTAGTTATGGCTACCAATGAGTTTTCTGTTCAGACACATATGAAGTCACATTTACTTCATTTTGCCAGGACAAAAGCCTTTTTCACACCAGTTAAACTCAATCCATTGCCTATTTTTGACATTACCAAAAAATAGTCTTTCTGTTTAACAAGCTTCAATGCAGGATGACTCTGCAGAGGCAACCTACATAATTTTAATTCTTGGAGGGTCTACTCCACCAAACTCATAGACAGGTTTCCACTTCTTATGCATCCACCTTTCTGTAAATGTTGTTCTTGGGACTTATTTCAAATCCAGTTTCTTCTAACGTATGTCATCTGTGACACCTAAACCCCATGATTTTCAACCTTTCTGTAATAATTATTTTCTTCAAAGTGCAAGCAGAAATCCGTTCTTCTCATTGTGTGCTTAGAGGAACATTCTCTTATCTCTCACATTGTTGAATCCCCACTATTTGTAGCACTCCATACATTTGTAGTAGTTTCAGAAATGGTACTTCAGTGCTAGAAAAATGCTGATTCACTGGAACCAAAATGACATTTACAAAAATATCACATCTCAAAGGCATTAACTAATGTTCTTTCTTTGCCTCCTGTTACTAAACATAGTCTACACAAAGGGTACATCAAAGGGTGATTCAAGAAGCACTTGAAGTGTAACCATGATGTTATCAAACAGGATTGAAAAAAAAATATGCAATCAATTTAAAAAATAAAAACAATAAAACAGAGTAAAGTAACAACAAAAAAAAATTTCAATTAATTAATTTGAATTGAATTATTCTTCTGTAAATGCAGCATTTACCCATTCATCAATTAAGAGGATGTATTTTTGTATACGCTGCATAATTTAACAATGGTTTCAACTTCAACAGTCAAAACCATTTGGCAGAAGGTGGACTTATAGAGATGCATAATAATTTGCAGCTAACCAAGGATTGTGATACATGTATTTCATAAAGTTATTTCACAGAATCATCCTGAATTGAAAGGGGCATAAAAAGGATCATTGAAATCTAACACCTGACCCTGCACAGCACAACCCCCAAAATCACCCCATGTTCCTGAAAGCCTTGTGCAAACACTTCCTGAACTCTGGCAGGCTTGGTGCATTTTAAAACATCATGACTTAGAAAAGAGGCATCACCTGTCCCTATGCCTTTTCATCACAAGCTGACACAAATGAAAAAAAAATGCATCATTTCTCAGCTAGGAAAAAACTCTCGCAGCATTAGCAAAAATTCAGTTTGAAAAAAGGTCAACCTGAGAAAAAAAATACTCATTTTTCAAATGTTTATAACAAATTTTGTAAAAATTAATTATATTTGTATACAATTATAATTTCCCTTTTTTTTTTTTTTCAGGAGTAGGCTGTGCTCCTTCTGAAATAAATGCAAAAACATCCTGCTGCCCACCTTACAACCAAAGTTAAGACTTTGTGTTAAGGCTTCTACACTGGAAAGGAAGATGATCTTGCATGCTAATTAATGAATAAATTAATTATGAATTAATTTCTGTTACTAAATTTTTCACTTTTCAGTGTCACTTTTCTGCTGCTTGGCCACTGCCAGGCTGAATGTGGTACCTCGTTCTGGAGTCTTTGCCATTCCACATCCTGTGAAATCTGTTGAATTTAACCTAGGCATAAGAAACCTACTAAAAGCTACAAAACAACCTTTCATCCCAATTTTTAGTTCACAGAATTTTAAACTTATTACTTACATAGATACCAAGTTTTCTAAAGTATAAGCCTGTACTTAGAGTAGAAATAAGTAAATTGCCTTTTTTCCTGTTTAGGACTTTAGCTTAAGTAGCTTATCCAATGTTTATTGTGTTTTACAAACATAATGAAAAAGACAGATTATGCAATGATTCTCTGAAACGTCAAACTGTGCCATTGTATTAAAGTATTCTTTATTTTCTGCCTACCAAACATGTATAATAAATTATCTGTCATTTGCTCCCACAGTACAAGACAATTCTTCTTTAACAACAGGAAAGAAAAGTACAAGTATTAGTTAGGCACTTTACTTGTTTAGCAACAGGGCAAGAAAAACATCTGGCACCACCCAAGCTTTGTTCTATAATATAGTACACAATTTTCAGCAATAATACATTTCCAACACATACACTGTGCACTGTATCACGTTAGAAACTCATTGTCCATAACACCATGGTAAGTTTTCATGCTACACTTGTGTATTTTATTAATCAATCTCATTCAAGAACCATTTCAACCAAATCTTACATTTTTACTTTTGAACACATTCATATATTTGTATCTGATAAGCACAAGAGAATAGGCAGCTAGGATTCATTACTTGTGGCACAAAGAGAAAAATTACTCTGAAATAAAATATGCCTTGTATTCTTGGTTTAAAGGTTGTTACTGCGAGTCTGTCACTGTTACAGACAGAAAACCTGGGAAGAGAAGAAATATTTCTGCATTTATTAGTTTCTTAACGTTTCTTTGGAGTCTCTTGCGGAACCTTTTCTTAATTTTCAGTTAAATAATTCATTGGCAGCTGTATCTATTGGTATTTGTGCCAAAAGTGGCCATGCTTTGATAAAGAACTTTATTATATAGAGTTTTTCCATTGCTGCTGTCTGTACCCTAATATAACCACAAGCAACCATCTCGTCACTTCTTGACCTTTATTTTCTCAGGCAGTGCTAAACTGAGTCCAAACACTGGAAAAATTGTAACAGTATGAGCCAGAAACACAGACTCTGTCAGCCTCTGTCAGAGAGTTCCTATAAAAGGGGACAACCAAGAAGAACATCCTCATCGTTATTAATATTTCTGAAATTAGAATTATCAGTTTCAGTTAACTTACTTGTTGAGTTCAGTATTTAGGTAAAGAGTCAGAAAGGTCCAGTATTTAAAGGACAAACTGTAAAACATACTATCTCACCAATAAATAATTGGAAATTCTCTGCTGGAGGAATACTGCAATGTGCTACTGTAATGTTTTGTTAAACTCCATTTGATATGGAGGCAGCTTCCCTTAAGCCTCTTAAATTCAAAATTTAACTGTTCTTAATGTGTAGAGAATGATCTTGGATGGCTACAAATTTGTCATTGAGCAGATGCAAAATTACAAATCGAGAGATATTTTGATTACTGCAAATCTTAGTTGGAAGCAAAAAAAAAAAATAGTCTGGAGAAAAAAATAGCCAGCAAAAAACAATTACTGGATGTGAAATCACTTCTGTTGAAAATTTGATGTCTTTTCAAGAGAGTTTTAGTAGCTCTATCATAATCTTCATCTCCAGCTTTCAGGAGCTACTTCCTGAAAATATTGTATTTTTCACTATATATATGTATATTAATTTAGGTGTCAGTTTAATGGAAAGAAAATATAGTTTTAATTAACATTTTTGATTTTCATATGATAAAAAAGATTTAATTTGAAATCTGTACACATATTTAAAATATAATAAAGCTGTTACTTATACATTTTACAGCTGCTTATTTTTATTTGCTTCATAAAACCTTTTCTTACACTCCATACCTACTCACCTTAAGGAGGAAAAAAGTGATAAATCCAAACATCTGACTCATTTGTGTACCTAAAACAAACGGCAGTAGTTACATTTCTTATTATCTTAGCATTTATGAGGTTAAGAAAAAGAAAAATGTGTCCAAAAAAGTAGCAAAAAAAACACCCTTCTATTAACCTCACTCAGTTTTGAAGTACTTGACTGTAAAATGTATAAAATGGAAGCTATGGCTCTGTGCCTGAGAAAATGAAAATGCTCATATCCCTGCCTCTAGAAGGAATAAATAGTATTTTTGAAAGAAAGAACCTAGTTCAGGTATCTTCCCTGCCTTTGCGCATTTTCTCCTGCTTCTCCTCTCTTTCTCAAAGCTTATTAAAAATTAGGATTCACATGAACATCATGGGTAACAGAAAAGTCATTCCCTTAGCAACAGAAGCAATGTAAAAATTCTTCGTAGACAAGAGTCAGTTGTTACTTGATATTCATATGTTTTGGACAAAGCATATTAATTAATATCTGGTCTGGCAGATGTTCCTCTGCAGTAACGAGTCACTTTAACAAATAACTATGGCCAGAATCACACCAGCATTAGAAGTTTTGAAGCTCTATGGAAAGCGTTGTGTACAGAGCATTTCCACTCTTTGACAAGTGCAGAACACAAACAAAAAAAAAAATCTTCAGGTTACTCACTGAGAACAACTCCTAAGAAGACAGTTTTCAAGTATGCTTTGTTTCATCTTTCTTCATGGAAGGGGAAATGTCCCAGGGTGAAAAAGTAGAAAGCGAATAATTTTCTTGGCATCCCCCTACCATAAATCTTTGTAAGGTGATGCCTCTCCTGTGGGGATAATGAGGGTGCAGTAGGCAGAAAAGACAACACCTTAGTTCAAAATAAATCAATAATATGGGATATGAATACTGTTTTTAAGTCTTTTTATTTCTGAAGAGAAGGAGTATGCTTTTGTTACTGTAAGTCATAGTGATAAAACTCCTGCAGATTTCTTGCTTCCAGTTTGGAGTGGCATTATAATATCTCTTGCAAATACTTGGCAGTGCTTGCATTTAATTCCAGCAGGCTCTGAAGTTCTCAGCTGTACTAATTAGATCACAGGTTTCTTTCCATGCTAGTACCTTCCTAACACATCACCCTCTTCAAAGGAGACATTCTCATTCAGGGGAGGCTGTGCATCAGAGGCTGCAGTCATCTCTATGCAACACCAAAACTTTAGTTTGACTTTCTGCTTATGTGGATATCCAGAGTATTTACATTTTTATTCTTACAGTTTTCACTTGCTATTCATGTTTGTCATATATTTTCTAACCACGTTTGGAAGTAGGAATTTCTCTTGCAGGTTTAATTTTCCCTCTAGGCTACTGATTTGTTTTTCATTACTTGGAGACTTGCTGATGCAACTTATCTCAGCTGCGACTGCTTCCTATCTTTCCTCCAAAGACACCACAGCTTGCAGTTTTTCAGCTCTTGAGCAGCATCTTAGCATCTGTTTTGCACCAGGATCTACTGGTTTGTTGTGATTCCAGTAAGAAAGGTACTCAGACTCTGTAAAGTATCAACTCAAATACCATTTATTTAAGATAACACCACAGAGAAAGAAGACAGTACAAGTAATCTTACATCTCTCAGATGCTGGGAATCTTGAGTTGTGCAAAATCAAATGTGTCTTTGATCATGACACAGCACACAGTGCAGCTTCTCTCTGTGCTGGAGTACCATATTTTGATCATTCACAAAAGAGAATCTTTTCTACTGTCAAACCCTAAGGATTTTCACACAAAACTTCCAGCTGAATTTTTAGATAATCGAAAAGACAAGATCACAGAGATGTCATAATTACTGGCATCAAGCTGACACCTCAGTCCTGTGTCATCTTGGCAGGCTGCAGCCTCAGCCTCTGCCACCCCAGCAGTATGGGGGAGGTCCCACCCTGGGGACCCTGCAGGTCAGTGGGGATCCTCATCACCCATCACTGGCTGTGCTGGTGGCTCAGAGTGCCACAGCAGCACCAGACCCTGTGCCATGGGGTGCTCCAACATCCCCACCGTGGCTGAGCTGGTTCCATTCCTGACACTCGTGTGGGGACCTGTTGGTTCAAAGGCCAAGCATCTCTGGGTTGGTGGCCACTGCACTGCAGGGTGGGGTGGTCTGGGGCAAGCCTGGCAGGGAATTGCATTTGTGCTGTGGAGCAGCACGAGAGGCTACAGGGTAGGCTCGAAGCTGCTTCCATCTTGCCCAGCTCCTCTGGGTTCTGCAGAGCACAGGGGAGGGGTGGAAGTGTCAGAGAAGCACAGCTAGAACCCAGAAAGAGAAGCAGAGCAGTGAGCAGCCCCAGCCCTGAGCACCCTGCAAACAGACAACACTCCATGGCAGCGCTGACCCAGGGCTGAGCTGGCAGCTGTCCTCCCTCAGCTGTCCTCCCTCTGCAGCTTCTGTCCAGGCAGAAGTAGAAGTGAAGAAGCCCACGCTGACCTGGAGATACAGTGAGTGCTGGGGAAGACCACCAGATCCTGCCCATCTCACACCCTGTGTGATGCCCCTGCCTGTGCTGGGCAGCCCCATTCCCTGGCAGAGCAGAGCAGGGGTGCTGCCTGTGCATCCCCTAGTAGGGGACAAGCTCTCTTCCCTCTCCTCATCACAGGGTGAATGTGGAGGCCTCAAGCAGGGAGTGTCTGTCCCCACTGGCTGTCCTGCCATCCCTGGACACCGTGAGGAACTGTGTGTCGTGGTGCAGCTACATTTCCATGGACTCCTTCTGGACTGATGCCATCACTGACCCGATCCTTCTCAACCACTCAAGGACAGGGCCAGTTCTGCAAGGCTGTCGTGGGGACAGTGATGGAGCTGGGGCTGGTCCTTCACCAGGATTCCCACTGGAGCTTCCATTGGGAATGGAGCCAAAGCAGGTCCCTGGGAAGAGCAAGGACAGGGCATAGAGCCCTGTGGATGTGGAGGTGCCCCCCAGCAGCCTCCCAGCCATGGCCATAGACAGAGTTGCTGCTCCTGGAGGTCATCTGCACCCTCTCATAGAGCCAAGTGCCCTCCAAATGGAACTGAAAGGCACTGCAGGAGAAGCTGGTCCAAAGGAGAGAGGCATCAGGGGCCTGTGGAGGCAGATACCACCACATTTCCTTCTGTAATCCTGTGTGGTGGCAGTGCTGGACCTGGAGGAAGAAGAGTAATGGAACCAGGGTTTCATTAATCCTGAGCATCCAGTAAGTGTGGGGTCAGGAACCTCCTGGGCCACCCCAATCCAATCCAAAATGTTTAAAAATAGTTTTTTAATTCCTGGTGCAGTGGTTCTTCCATCCATCCCGCATCGGGGAGCATGACAGCCTCACTGCCTGACCCCAGTGGGGTCTGGGCACTGCTGTTACCCATCAAACTGGTACCCCAGAGGGTGTTCTGGCATCTGGGGAGCTGAGTGGGCTGAAGAACTGGGTGGTGGGCACCGCCATGAGCAGTGGCATCAGTTTTGGGGCACTGCTGGTTTCATGGTTGGATTTGTGGGGGCATATGACTACTGAAGGGGTAATTGTAAGTGCTCAGCAGTGGTGGTAAGAGCTGGGGAAATGAGAGTGTCGGTGAACAGGAAGCTTAACATGACTCAAAAATGTGCACTTGCAGCCCTGAAAGCCAACAGCATCCTGGGCTGCACAAAAAGCACTGTGGCCAGCAGGTCATGGGAGATGGTTGTCCCTCTCTACTCTGCCTTCCTGAGATCTCCACCTGGAGTGCTGCATTCCCACTGGATTGTTAGAAACAAAAATCCTGTGGAAATGTTTACAGCTTTAACTGTTTGTCTACGCTTGTGTGTTATTCTAACTAATCTGAGGTGCAGTGAAAGGTAAAAACGTTTTTCCATTTGTTTCTAGCAGCCACTCAGCTTGCCTTTGCAATTATATATGAGTGCAACAGGACCACTAGATACTTGAGAGATAAAAAATGATCATGTATGGATAGAAGGGTGTACTTCTGAAGAATTAATGAAACTCAGAATGTGTTATTTTAAGAAAAAGAGAGAGAGAATTCACTGATTAATGAGTTTTCATCTCCACTGTCACTAATGAAAACCTAGCAGAGTGACTGTTTTTAACTAAAATGATTCATAACTCATTTACCATTTACATAGGACTAAGTGGTGATTAGGATCTTGTTCAAGACCTATATTAGGAAATTAACAGCTTCTCCAATTATCCTGTTACAAATTTCTCAGTTTTCTATAAGCACTCTCATGAAATAGCAACAGATTCCTTTTAATATGAGAGTCTTTGCCGATGACATGTCAGTCTGGAGGTGTTAGTAATGTCTTCTCCTGTTTAATGGTGTATCAATGTTTTCTTCTTAAAGAATAGTATTGTAGAAGTCAAAGAAAAGTTATGCTACTTCACTGCTGAGGCAATTTTCTTACGTGCTATCCCATTAAAATCATCCTCTAAGTATTCCCTTCTGACCAACTTGTACAAAGAAATAGTTCAATCTCCTGTCCATACAAAGTCCTTTCTGTTGAAAGATGGCCAGGTAAGTTATGAGTAATGATCAATTCAGAGTGAATTGTGTAATAAATACAGACTTCTAAGTCTAGTGAGTGCCACACAAAACACCTTAGGCTGTCAAAACCCTCAGATACTGGCTGAATTCAATACACAGAGTTGTGTAGCAACAGCAGGCTCTATTTGCTATTTCTGACAGGCTTTGTCACACTCAGTTTAGGGAATATTTAACATATATAACATAAGAATTAAAAACAAGTCCCACAACCATTGCCTGGTAATAAAAGGAAATAAGTAGCGTATATCATAAAAGACAACAGAAGATAACATGTATTTCCTCTGTCTCACAACTCCTTCAAAATGTTTTTTACCCTTTCTTAAATAAGTTTTCCCAAGGCACTATCAGCTTTGCAATGGGCTCAGCTGTTTTTATAGCAAGTCCTTTCCTGACCCTGCTGGCATTGGTTCTGTCCAGCATGAGGCAATCCCTGGTTTCTTCTTACAGTGGCTACCACTGCAGCTCTCCATACACTCCACTACTAAAGTTTACCATGTAAACTCAGTATAATTTTATTAATAGAAGACTTTTTTAATATATATTTTAGATTATTTTTAAATTATATGCAAGTGTTAAGCACGGGATTGCAAACTCCTTCCGGACAGATCTGTGACTCGGAAACTTCCTTTTAAAGGATTCAATTTGGTTTTGCATCAAAGTAATCTTTGTAAGTTGTTGCATCAAAGATTGTTTAGGAGAGCCTTTTACATGTTGGTCTTTTTAAAACAGTAAAACACTTCAAGTATTTGCATTTGAAGTTTTCAACGTTAATTGCTTTTAAACTTACCAACAAGGTCTGTGGCCTAAATAACTCTTTCATCATCTTTATCAGAAAATCCTTATTTATTCTATTTTTTTGTGATGAAAATATTACATTCATTTTCAGACTTTACTTTAAGACTGGTTAATTCTCACTAACTAGTAGGGTAAGTTTCCTTCTATGTCTTTTAGTATTGCACAATGGCATTCCAATCATTCAGAAGGGCAAACCCACACAATAGATGCCTGATAGGTACAATTTAAATTCTTCTCAGTTTTTCAATCTACTCCTTCTTTGTATCTTTATTCAAAATACTATAAATATCACTGCATTTCTAAGGTATTTTAATGGAGAAACCCCAAACTTTTGCATAACTAACTTTGTTACTGGTGTGCATACATAAGCAAAAAGGACATTACCAGGGTTGGAGGATATGCATAACAAAACCAGAATCAAAATATCAGATATCCTCCCATTGCAATAAAACAAACACTTGTTTCCAAGACAGAATCACAGAACGGTTGAGGTTGGAAGGGACACCTGGAGGTCATCTGTTCCAATGTGCCTGCTAAAGCAGGCTCAGCTACAGACTTTGCTCAGGCCCAGGGGGCTTTTGGAGTTCTCCAAGGATGGAGAGTCCACAGCCTCTCTGGGCAAATTGTTCCAGTGCTCAGTCACTCTCATAGTAAAAAATATTTTCATAATGTTAAGAAAAACTTCCCATGTTATAACTTGGTCATATCACCAGACACCACGAATAAAGTCTGTCTTTTTCTTTTTCATATCTTCCCTTCAGGCACTTGTACACATGGATGACACCTCTCCTCCAGGCTGAACCAGCTCTCTCAGCCTTTCCTTTCATGAGAAATGCACAAGTTCCTTAATCATGGCTTTTATCTGAATTCCCTTTAGTATCTTGTGCTGGGGAGCTCAGACTGTGTGCAACCCTCCAGAGATCTTTTCCTTGGCCTGCTGGCAACACAACTCCTAATGCAGTCTGGGAATTGTCACCCTTCTTTGACACATGGCATGCCAAGTTGGCCAACCTGGTATCTACCTGGGCCTCCAGGTTATTTTTATGCAAAGCTGCCTTCCACCCAGGCAGGCCCCATGTACACCCCTGCACTGGGGTTATTCTTCCCCCATTACAAGGATTTGGACTTCCCTGTGTTGAACTCCATGAGGTTCCTGTCACCTCATTTTCCCAGCCTCTTGAGGTTCCTGTGGTTGGTAGCACAACTCTCTGGTGTATCAGCCACTTCTCTTAGTTTTGTATCATCATAAAACTTGCTAAGAGTAAACTCTGCCCTACCATCCGGGTCACTAATCGTAGAATCGGTTTGTGCTGGAGGGGGCATTAAACATCATCCAGTTCCAAAGCCCCTGCTGTGGGCAGGAGTGCCACCCACTAGACCAGGTTGCTCAGGGCTCCATTCAAACTGGCCTTGAATAATTCCAGTGACAGGGCACCCACTTCTCTGGGCAACCTGTTCCAGTGACTCATCACCCACTGAGTGAGGAATTTCTTCCCCAAAAATAACCTAAATCTGCCTCCTTTTAGTTTAAAACTGTTTCCCCTTGCCCTATCAGTATCTACCCGGGTAAAAAGTCAGTCTCTCTCTTTTTTATGTCTGCTTTAGATGCTAGAAGATCTCAATCAGGTCTCCCTGGAGCCTTCTCTTTTTCAGGCTGAACAACTTCAACTCTCTAAGCCTGTCTTCACAGGAGACATCCATCTCATTGCCTACTTAGCCAACCCATACTTCAACAACTTCTTTTTGAAGACTGGAGACTGATGTTTTGTTTTCAAAGTAAGGCTAATATGCTGTTTTGGTTTTAGCCTTTTAGTGGCCTTGAACTTTAAGAGAGAGACAGAGACAATTAACTGGCACCGACTTGGCCCTGTGTTCTTGTTAATGAAGTGTGTGCTGTGTATATCATCTCCTAAACTGTAAATGGTTCAGCAGTTCGGATTTTCTATGATAGTTTTTGTATTTTTGGACTGCTGTAATACACCAGGCAGTGATAAGCTAGAAAGTGAATCACGACACAAAGTGGTGCCAACTGTAAGTACTCTATTGCTGTTCGTGTTTTTCAATAAACCAGATTTATTTGTTCATACTTTTAACTTCCAGAAGCAAAAACACACACTGGAATTGATATTACTTAAATACTTAAACAAAGACAAGAAAATATTCTACTATTGTTCGCTCCTCATATTGGTTCTATTATTGAATGAAATTCTCAAATGAAGCTGTAATGGTTGTTTAAAGAACAATAAAAGAATTAAAGGATAATTTCTTGTTTCTTTCTCTGTCATGTTGCTCTACCTTTCCACTTTCAAACTGAATCAACTTGCCTAAAGACCTAAAATCATTCAATATCTCCACCTTCTTCCTCGCCAAAATTTCTCTTTTCTGTGTACTCTATAAATAGATTTTGAAAATATATACAAATTATCCTAAGATTATCTTCTGCTCTTTTCAGTTCCTCTGGGATTGCATTTGATGTCTTGCTCATAATGAAAGAGGAAAGAAATGCTGTTGAGAAGGAAGTTTACTGGACTATTTCTGCATCTCCCATTTCTAAAGGCTAGAAGATGCTAATGACAAATTCAGTTGCAGAACATAAGTGTGCCAGCACTGGAAAGAAAAAGAATAAAGTACAAGTAACAGGAGAAAATGTATCTTTAATACAAGCAGTGTACAAAAGGTCATCCGAGCTATCCTTTTTCTTTTTATATGTACCTTAAATCCTTTAGGATCCCTTTCCACTTTGCTTAGATTATTTTTGGCAGTCTGACAGTCATCTTCAGATACACAGCATCAGACCTAATATCTGCAAACTTTTAGAGATTTAAGAGAGTAATAAATGTTTTGTGTACTTTCTGGACTCTCCTTTATCTCAGCTGAAGAGAATTCCCTTCCTTGCCTCTGTCAGTTCTTTGCACCTACTCATATTTGCATATAAGATTTGCAATTATTTTAACATCATTCCATATTTGGAGGAAAAGTACAGAGAAAACTATGGTTAAAGTTAAACACAAAAATTCAGGTTGGATATGCCGTGAAAGAAGAGAAAATAGGGATTGTGCTCCTTCTCACCTCCTCTTCGAATGGTTGAAATTCTTAAAACTGAAGTGTTTATCAGATAAAAAGTTAAGCTCCCTAACTCTGTGTGTGCACTGCAGAATCACATATTATACTATGTAACAACATTTTAAGCAGAAATTTCTGACAGAAGCTTTCTTCAACCAAGCAGCCTGTTGTTATCTAGAGTTTCAATATCGGAATTCAGTGTGGTAGGAGGGACAATCAGTTCCCTTAAGGCTCTCTGTCCAAGGGCCTTTTAGAGCAGAAAGGGATAATAATTAGAGGAAGCCATAAGCAATAAGGCACAGGCACAAACCTGATCAACAAACTATAAGAGAGGTAGTAATGGACCTGGTCAGTCATACTCATAATAAGGGGGCACTGGAACATGAGAGTGTTCGTTTCACTGTGATTACATGATCCAGCACCTTGTCAAAGTGGGTGGCAAGGAAGAGGGAGAAGCCATGAACAAAATATACAGATGCAAAAAGGTGACAGGTAAACACAATGGAGACAAGAGTAAGAAGCAAATCTCATCAGTCACACTGACTGATGAGCTACCAAGGAGCTGCAGCAAAGAGGGGCTTTGCAGCTGACAGGGGTGCAAACCTGAGGGGCCAGGAGGGTGGTGGGCCAGGGGGACTGGGTGAACTGATGGAGGACTGTGCAGGATGAACAAAGGGGAGGTAGGCAGAAGCACTTATAAAAGGGGTTAGTCAGATGTAAAGTGAGTTAAGTAAGCTTTTCTAAGTCTTGCACCTGATCACTGCAGACCATCCTTTCTTCTTCTTGAGCTGTTTTTTTGACTGTATCTCTGCATAATCTCACACTCATGAATCTATGAGCACTGTGAGGTCTAAACAACAGCTTCTGGGGAGACTGGTGTGAGTTGGGAGCTCAGTGTCAGCAGCTGGAGCAGGATCACAGTTCACTGACCATGTCCTCAGTGCTGGCTACCAGAAGGGACTGAGTGTCCCCACAACCCCCCAACGGTGTGTCTCGGTTGCCTAATGTCTCATTTGACTGTAAATGATAAACTGCACAGCCCTTAACTCTATGTCTGCTCTGAAATGTTCCATTCGTTCTCCCAGCAGGTCGGAACCTCAGGACTTAGTTACTATTGGGATTGTTCGTGCAAGTAAAATTTTCTTTCAAATTGGTGTGCATTATTGAGTACTCCATTGCTTACAGTCATGTTTATAATTCTCTAAGCATGCCTTTCTTTGTATGAAGAACACCATTTGATTGTACTTGAGGTGAGAGAAGTTACTTTACAAATTTGTTTTAGCAATATTTTAATACAACAGGGCAAAATATTTCAGGTGGATTAAGTGAGGACAGACACGACCTGTTTTCTTATGCTTCATATTTATGAACTAAAATTTCAGGCAAATATAATTATCAGCATGAATGTCTTAGTGAGTTTTCTTTGTATTAGAGACTTCTACTGCATGCTGGTGCCAAATCAAACTGATATATTTGCCAACCATAATTTACACTTGACCTCTTAGTTTCTGGTAATTACACAAATACCTGATTTTTCATCTATAAAAGAAGTAGCATTTCTGCCTGAGCCCGAAAATATATTATGATTCAAAAATAATACAATAATACTAAATTTAAATCTTAAGGGAAATTAATTTCTAGGAATATCATCAATATCAATATAGTAGATATTTCATAGGACCAAATCTTAAACTTGAGACATTTAGAATGAAATCAAGGACACTTCTCCATTTCTAAATCTAACTTGCTGCTCTGTTCCAAATTCTGTGTATGGCCTAAGAATAGATGAATCATGAACAACATAATTCTTTCGATTCATGTGAAAAAACCTGTCCATTTTAATAGTTTTCCATAGCAAAATTTGGATCTGCAAGGTAGATAAGTAACTGGGAAGGATTACTTCACAGTCATCTAAGAGGTATATCAAAAGGCATATTGTTCTTTCTCTTTGAGCCTCTGTTAATCTGCAGTTCTTGCTGAATACATAGTACAGAAAGTATTTGCTTTGGCTTTGCAGGGAGTAAAAAATACTGACCATAAGCCTGACTTCACTTAACCCACGAATAGGGGACTTATCTTAGGTACTTATCTCAGACATAAATCCTAGTGCTGCTTTTAACTTAAGAAGTAGATGGTGATGTGAGAATAGCTGTATTAGAATTTATGCTGCTGTTCTCTGGGAGAGCAAAGGTTTTAATTTTTGAATAAAGTTTTGTTCGTGGGAGGTTTGGCTGAAGCCAATGAAGGAGTTCTTTTTCGTTTATTGGCTTGTTTGTTTTCTGATGGAAACAGCTTTCACACCAACAGAGTTAATTTTTGATGTGAGAATTTTTTATGTATTATTGAAAATATTATTCCATTTATGGGGAGTACATTTTTTTTATGCTGTAGTAAGTATTATACAAGCAGATTGAATCATGAACTGAACTGGGTTGTGAAACTGAATTTATCTGTGTCCATATAAATTTAAAAATTAGAAGTGTGTCTGTTATGTGTATAATAAGTGCATATGTTTTTCTATGTATTTTTATATAACCACTGTGAATATACCTCTGCTAGAAATACTGATAAAAATGCCACCACTGTTTCAGGGTATGCCCATTATTAATTTAGCAGATATTTTATTTTTAGACTCACAAAGAGAATTTGTTTCTGCCCATTTCATGATATTGTCAAAACTGCCTGAAAACAGGAAGAAATGATACTCATTACTTTTCTATACTGCTGACAGCAATACAGCACATACAACCTTACTAACACAAGTGAACACCATTCTGTACCAAAATATGAAGCTCATCTAAACACATTTCAAACCAGGTGAAAATACTATCTTATTAAATGACACAACTTATCAATTCAGAAAAAAAACTACAGTGCTTAGTGTCACTTGACATTTTTGAGGAGCTTGCACAGAAAAGGATGTATTTTTCTTCTCCTCCAGACTGTTAAACAGTGAGCACTGACTGGAGCCAGAATGCAAATGTTTTGTTTATCCTTTCATATATAAGCCTTTTTTAATAGGGAGCTTCGTATTTTATGACCCTTTTAGGCTTACAGCTTTATGCTGAGTCATGGAGTCTTTGTTGTTAAATATGTTCAGCTGGAGATTAAATTTCCTGTTTGTAATGATTAAAAAGTAAACTTCTGAGAAGCATTAGAAACTTGTGCAGGCAGTTCCAGTTGCCAATCTGCACACTTTTCCCCATATTTTTTTAACAGAATGTACTCATTTCCACCCATATCTCAATATGGATTTTTAAAATAGTAGTAACCAAAACTGTGTTTGAATGTAAATTAAATGATCTTCATAGATTTTTTATAAGGAAATCCACGTATGCCCTAAAAAGCATGTAAAAATACATATCTTCTCCAAACAGAAAGCAGCATGTTTCATACCTCCCTCACTGGACTTTATATGGTAAAAACCTAGGGTTATATAAGCTATATATGGTAGCTATATAAGCTACCATATTTTAATTATTAACTATAATTTATAACAGGTGAAATTATTTTATATATATCTCCAGAGAAATTCAGTGAATTTCAGGCTTAAAAAAATTACCATTTTTTAATTGCTGTAATATCCTTGCCTCTGCATTTTTACAATACTGATAAGACAGAGGAAACAAATGATATTTTTAGGTTGAAGATTCCCTGACCCCAAAGTTGTATGCTACTCTGACAGAGAACCTCTACTCTTTTATGCTTTTATTACAAAAAAACCCCTAGAAATGTATCAAAAAAAATCAAGTATGCATTCAACCAAAACCTTGGAAAAATGAAATTGTGATTTACGACTGCATCTAATGAAATTCCACTGGAAATAGCAAAGAAGAAAAATCAGATTTAGGAGTAATTGGTACATTCAAAATGCTCAACTGCTCCTGAGAAAATGAAAGTCAGTTTACTTCAAAGTCAGTTGAGATAATCTGTATTGACAGAATCACAGAATCATAGAACCAGCTGGGTTGGAAGGGACCTCCGAGATCATCCAGTCCAACCCTTGATCCAACCCCGCTGTGGTTCCCAGCCCATGGCACTGATGCCACATCCAGTCTGTCCTTAAACACCTCCAGGGATGGAGAATCCACCACTTCCCTGGGCAGCCCATTCCAATGGCTGAGCACCCTCTCTGCAAAAAAATTCTTCCTAATATCCAACCTAACCCTCCCCTGGCACAGCTGCAGACCCAGCCCTCTTGTCTTGCTGAGAGTTGCCTGGGAAAAGAGACCAACCCCCCCTGGCTCCCCCCTCCTGTCAGGGAGTTGCAGAGAGTGAGGAGGTCTCCCCTGAGCCTCCTCTTCTCCAGGCTGAGCCCCCCCAGCTCCCTCAGCCTCTCCTCACAGCACTTGTGCTCCAGTCCCTTCCCCAGCCTTGTTGCTCTCCTCTGGCCCTGCTCCAGCCCCTCCATGTCCTTCCTGAGCTGAGGGCCCAGAACTGGACACAGCACTCCAGGGGTGGCCTCACCAGTGCTGAGTCCAGGGCAAGAATCACTTCCCTGGACCTGTTGGCCACCCTGTTCCTGAGCCAGGCCAGGATCCATTGGCCCTCTTGTCCCCCTGGGCACACTCTGGCTCCTGTTCAGCTCCCTGTCCATCCCCACTCCCAGCTCCCTTCCTGCCTGGCTGCTCTCCAGCCACTCTGTCCCCAGTCTGTATTACTGTCTTATGAAATAGAAAGCAGGGTAGAAGTAATCTCTGTATACTTCTATCCTAAGCCTATTTCCATATCAGATATTTGAAGCAACTTTACATACATCTACAGAACAACAACTCTGGGGCTTCTGATCCAGCCCTGTTGCTGCATGAAGAGAGAGAGAAGAAGTCAAGTGCTTGTCCTGTGCTGCTGAAGCCATCAGAAGATCAACCTAATCCACGCTGAGTACATCCTACATGAGATCCTGTCAGGATCTGATCACTAAAAGATGCCTTTGCCCGAATTAAGTCACAGATGAGACAGTATGCCAAAACCATATGCCAAAATCAATAGCATGGATTTTATTTAACAGTAAATGTGAGGTAGAGAGAGGGAAAGAAACAGGAAGAGAGAGAGGAGTGGGGGAGAGAAAGACAGTGAGCAAGAGGCAGAGATTAAGCAAATATACCTCCACCACATGTATCCCTGCAGTGCCCCACTGGTCCTCCTTCAGCCTGGGCTGCTCTTTGCCATCTGTGCTTATCTATTGTGGTGGTTTATCTTATGGGAATTTCCTTCTTTGATAGAGTTTTGAGACAGTTCATTGTGCTCTTTAAGTCCTTGCAGCTCCTGCCACAACTTTCAATCGCACTTAAATAAACTAAATAAAAATAACCTCAGCACCCCAGTTACAGACATGGTAGCTTTTCTGCGTTGGTGAGTAGTATAATACAAAGTATAATACAAACATTTACTTGCAAAGGGCATTCCCTCATTCCAGGAGGAACCTTTAACCTCTGTTAGAGCACGGTTCAATCACTGACTTTTCCAAATTTCGGATTTAATTTGGAAGCGTGTCAGATCAGGAAACAGAATTAAACTTACCTGGAAAAGTTGCACTTAAAAAAATTAAACAGCATAGAGATCACATTTGAGTTAATTGTATAAGTTACCAATATTAAGTTTAAAATTTATCAGGTCACAACTATAGAGTGGATAAAACAAATAAGTCCATAAATAAATAAGTAATATTAACTGGAAACTACACAGAAAATAGTTGCTGATAATTTCCTAAATATTTGTATCATGAAGTGCCTTTAGAAGTGTTATCATGGGACAATGCTTTCACTTGTACCTGAAGTGGGAGATGAGTTCTGTAGCAGAGCTCGTGTGAGCAGCTATCCAGAACACAGGAGAAAAAGTCACAACATTGAGAGGACAGCTGACAGAGAAGTTGTAAAACTTTATCAGAATATTGTAAAGTTGAAACTTCTAAAGTTGAAATCCTTTACAACAGATTCAGTATAGACTCATCACAAATTATGAATGGTTTTGTCAGTGTAATTTTCTTGTTATGTAAATTTCTCATTCTGGGGTTTTAAATTGACATTTCCTTTTGTTCACAGTCAACCAAACCCTTTTTATTTTAAGATGTGTTTTTTAAAAAAATTTTCACTGAAAGAGACCAAAAGAATTTAATTCCATATGATCAATGAATGAAAATATTCACTATATTGTTACTGGAAAAAAACCCCAAACCCCCAATGGAAGAGTGCAAATTAAAAAAAAAAAAAAGTCTATAAGAAGGAAAGTGAGATATAATCCCTAGAAATACTTAAACATCAACTAGAGAGTACAAATTGAATATTCCCACAAAGAACAGAAGACAAAGACAGTTTGAAAGTCTCATAAAAGCAGACAAAAAAAATCCCCAAACAAGTTATTTGCTTTACAGGCAATAGGTTCATGAAAGCATGAAAAATGTATTGACACTGACAAAATCACGGTGAGATATCTTTTTCCCAGTTTGAAGATGTCATACAACTTTGCAACTGCACAGTGACAATTCATTTACTTTATATGCAAGAGATTAAAGAAGCAGGAGAAGTGTTGTGGATCAGCATTCCCCATAGTATGATAATAATGTGCAATCCTTTAGCAAAAATTTTGTAGAGAATAGCATACCAGAAATTCTTGTCTAACGCATACTTTATATGCACTGATATAAATGTGTGTGATTGTGTTTCACCAAAAGTTCACAAGTATAAAATGACTCTGTAATAATCTTATCCTACAAGTAAATTGCAAATTTGGAACAGAGTTGTTGCTTTTGAACAGGACAAATGACACATTTTTCTATTATTTCAAAAGTCAATCAAAAATAAAATTTGGCTTTAATTACATATGAAAACTAAAGTTTTAGTTGGTAGGTGGATCAAAGAACTAGTCTTCTAAGATTGCTTACATTTCAATAGAAGAGATTTCGAATACCTAAGTTTTCGTAAATAATGCGTCATGTATTTCACAAAGGAAACTTTGAAAGTAACATCTAAAATCTCCTTGGAATTTCACAGTGACTAATTTAATATTTTATATGAGGAAAAAAAAAACATATTTCACCCTGCATTTTGGGCACGTGATTTAAGCTCTTCTTGGCTTGGATGCAGGTCAGTATTTTGGTAGGGTATTTTCTGTTCTGAGGGGAAAAAAAAAAAAAAAGGAAATACTTTAGAAAAACTAATATATGATGTATCACAGGGAAAGTATTTCCTTCCAACTGTAGTCACTAGTCATCAAGCTGATTAACAATCACAACTCCCAGTTGTTTGCAGGCACCACTGAGGCACCACATATGCTGCAAGGCAATCCTGAATTTCAGGAAAGCTGATCTTTTTATCTGTCGGTCTTTTTTTGAGGCTCCAGAGCTTTAAAGACACTTTCACTACCTGAGCACTGTAGTGAACCCTCAGTTCACAGATATGTAGTGATATTAGTTCACTGATATCACTCAGTTCACTGATATTTAGTGAACATGTCATCATGGCAATCACATGTTCACATATGTGCTAAAGAGGAAAAGGGAAAAAAAACAAAAGGAAACCCAAATGAAACTTTGAAGCAGAAGGATGATGATCAATGGAAGACAGTAAGGAAAGGTTTTCAAGGAGCCAGATTTTGAGAATGGCTTTGAGCCAGGGAGCAGAACAACTGTTCTGAGTGTTCAATGTGAGTTGGGTAAAGGCAAATAAGGGAAGAACCATCACAACGAATGGTGATTCTTACTTCAAGAAAACACATTCAAAGATTTCTGGGCTACAAATTAAATCAGATATTCAGTGAGAAAACCCAGAGGCATAATTGCACATGGATTGTCTCCAGCAGCTGGTGCTCATGTATGAAGTAGAGTACATTATAATATCCCTACAGGTGGTTTGCCACAATTTCTGAACAGCTTGGCTTAGTAATTAGGTGAAATATATTGAGCTTTGTTGTTGAGACCAAAGACACATACACCAAACACTACTTTAAGGGTTGTGTGTCAGTTTGTTTCCAGTACAAACCTCCACATCTTCCCCTGTCAGCTTGGAAAGGAAGGGAATCTGACAACAATTCATTCCATACAGGAAGGTATGGGACTGATACACAAGTGTAACCAAACATCATTAGAACCAAGATTCTTAGACTGTTCATCAGATTAGTTGTTAATATCCTCTGTAATATTAGTTAAGTCAACACTTCTGAATAAGATGAAATTCAGATTTTAAATACATTTTTTAGTGGCTTTAGGATACCCTTCATACCTCGTCATTCTCTCCCCCAGTGTCTTCATGAGGTAGATGATCTTTGTCACTGGAGCCCCTCATTTATCACTCAGGTTTTTGTAACTGTGATTATTGGTGTGTAATTTCTGCTACCTGCAGATTTCATGCACCTTTAATATTTGTTCCATTATAGGAAATGTTTGTCTGCACTGTATCTCAGTAATTAATTTATCCCAACATTGTTTGCTGAAAATGAAGTAACGGTTCTTGGTTTTGAAAATTATGTATTACACCATTACTTGAAAAGTAGCAATTTGCTACCCTGTATCTGAGCTTTTGATACTTAATCTTCTATCAGTGTTGTTTTATCCCTGCATTTCTTTAGTCTTCAAACACATGTACTGACCACCCTTGCAACATATTTCAGTTTAAATTACAGTTTTCCATATGTTTTTTTAATAGATCATTTGAGACTGATTTATCTTCAGGAGTTTTTCTGCACTGACCCGCTACGTTAGCACCCTGCACTGTTGTTTTTGGGGCTGTAATTTCCATTTATCTTTGCCAGCCTCATCACTGCTAATGCTTGTTTTGCATGTTAGTCAGACTAGACAATGTACCAGCTTGAAGGATCCACCCTGTAAGCCACCTAGCTAATTAGGGAGGCCCAATTTCTAAGGCAACAGCTTGCAGTGTCTGTGGGATCTTCTGTTACACACACCACCACAAATAATTTTTCAGAGTGACATTAATTAATTGGTCTCTTCCCAGGATTTACTCTGCTCTGGCAAAGACATCAGAGCATTTTATTTATACTAACTCTCCCTCCTCTACAGTCTCTGATCAGCTCGACTAAAGAGACCTAAACTTTTATTATTCATATTGAAGATAAATAATTTTGTTGCTTGCTTTCATTGTCAGTCAATGCTTTGTCATGGGCTTTAGTTGCTTGGCTGGCTGGCTCCTTCCCCAGATCCACACATCACTGTTCATGACATATCTGGAAAGCTCTGGGATTTCCCTGGTGGCGCATTCAGTCATTTTATGGTTGAATTGTTTCTTTCGTGGAAGGGAGACAAAGAACTTGTAACATAAACAAGTTTCCTCCTTCCTTTGGAATGGGAGTGGTGGTGAGCGTCAGCCTAATCACTAAATCTTCTTCAGTACACTTCTTTTCAAGCCTTCATTTTCAAAACTCCTCCAACCATCACTATTTGCTTCTTAATATTAAGAGGGCTATGAAAAAGTGGAATATGTAACTCCTCTGCACAGAGGGAGGACACAGTAGCCTTCCCCACACACGAAACAATCTCTTCCCTTCCCCCACCCCAAAAAGGAAAAACATATTTTTATAACATTAGGACCAAGAAATGTGTTAAAAGAAAAAGAAGACAAAAAAAAAAAAAAAAAGTAGCTCCCCCAAACTTGTTGGAACATACAAATTTGTGGCAACTAAAGGGGAAGTATAATAATAAAGCATCTCATTCTGCAATGGACAAACCTAATTTTTCAGTTTTATTGGATATGTTTAAAGTTTAGATTTCTAGAAACTACTGCAACTTGCTGGTTAGTTGTTAGAGCAACCTTTGGAAAACCATGTCTTGTGTCTCATCCCAGCTTCAGGATTACTATGGGAGACACAGGAACCCAGCATTTCAGTGGGAAGTAGAACAAATTTTACAGGATACGTCAGTGGTCACGGGTGTCATCTGAGTTCTGCTCCTGGGGCATTGTTTATGGTGTGGGTTTTTGCCTCTCTTTATTGAGGTTGTACATACCCTGTTTGCAACCATGGTAGCTGCCCACGCAAATATCAAGACAAAATTACAGCCCTTTTTTGTGAGTGGATCATTTAATTTCATTACTGACTGACCAGACTATAATGCCGCTGTTTAGAATGTTTACAAAAGCATAGTTTTAGAAAGTAATCTTATTCCTAATGTGCAAAAATTATTATCTAATTTCTTTTTTATTTATCTGGCCTTGTAATTTATACTACACAAAGACTTAACAATGGTAGTGGAACCGACAGTATTTATTTGCATTTGTACTTGTATTTGTATTTGTATTATCTGAACTATCAGTTTCACAGTATGATGAATTTTATTGTATAGCAGCCATAAAGCTTTCCTAAATTGGTTTTTATATGTTGAATTCTTAAGCAAATATTTTTCTTACATATTTTAATATATGTTTATTTTTAATTGATGCTTAAAATTTTAAAACTTTATTTTTCCTCTGATTTCGTCCACTAGCATAGAATAAGAACTTTGAAATGGCAACCCCCCTCACACTGTCATTTCACCAGAATTATTTGTGACTTGGGAAAGACTATTATGATTAGAAAAATCATCCTCAACAAAATAATTATTATTATTTTTAATATTACTATCAAGATAATACTGTTGTCTATTATTAACTGTATTTCCTTTTATGTGCCAATAACACATAGCTTTAAGGAAAGTGCCAATAAGGAATTTCAGTGTGTGGTATAGACAGACAGAACAGTGATGATGTTTCTATTTCAATACTGTAAATTGGGAGATAGGAACCACAAATTTAAATGTGAATCTGAAGATTTCCATTTTCTGGAGGTCTGTTTCATGGTGTAGACATCAAATATATAATTAAACATGACCGATAGGAAACTTCGAGGGCAAAGTTGAACCAAAGTTTCCCTAAAGACCTTCCATTAAAATCCATGGAGATGTCTCCTATGAGTTGATATATATGACAGCAATTCTCCTCAGTGTCTATAGTGCTTGATCACACCTCTAAATGCAGTTCCTTTTCCAAGGGTCAAAAATAAGGATTTTTTTTTTTCCCACACAACCAGGTATTCCAAAAGGTGAGAAAGAAGATTCTCTCCTCTTTCCCCAGTAAGTGGTTCAAGCATCAGGCCACAGGCTCCTCTGGTTGAAAACAATATCCCTCCTTCCCTTCTTGAAATGTATCATTATGCAGAAAATACTGTGAAAAAGAGTAAAAAGAGCAAGACTACTCTAGTAGGAGATGGAATCTTTGGTAGCAAGTTCTGCATATGCTTTGGTCATCATTTCTAATGATTGGATTTTGCCAATGCTATTCTATTACTTTTAATCTTTTGCTCTTAATTTATGTACTGCACGCTTAGATACAAATTAAAAACCAAACTACTTAAAAAATCTAGCAGATTATAGTGAAATTCATTCAAGGCATAAAGACTGTAGATATCTAAATTTCATACAACTGGATAAGCAGGACACTTTTTCCAGGTGTCAATTATCAATGCATGATTATAGAGGAGCATTAGGGCATATTATTAATCTGATAGATGATAAAACACACTAATTAAATAAGCTATAGTAAAAAGATAAAGGCCTGATTTAAAATGCTGAACTATGAATTTGCTCAGGATTTCAAAAATAATAACAAAATTCTTGAGGGAAGCATTAGAATGAAATTCCATTAAATACTAATTAGCAAAATTAAGAAATATGTGCACCTATTTTAAACATCCTTTGAAGGTTTGGGTTGGCTTTTTTTCTCTTTAGGATTTTAGTTCACATTTGTTCCTCCAGCTGGTGTCCCACTTATTCGCTTTTCTCCCAGCAACTCATACTTTTATGACTGATACAATAATTTGAAGAGTTGGATTAGATAATCTTTGAAAGGTCCCTTCCAATTCAGTCACCATTAACATTTCAGTCCCTTACAGTGAAATGTGGCAACAACAGTTAAAGAAAATAGCAGATGTACTAGATGTAAGAATGTGGATACAAAATCTGAGTGGAATAATAGAATATGGGGTGAAAACAGGATAGGGAGTAAAAAAAAGTGAAAAATACAGAATGAGCTATTAGCCAGCTGCTAAGACTATCTGTTTCCTTAAAAGTAATCTTAACATTTTTTTTTTCTAGTATAAGAGAACAACTCTCAGGAAGACACAGGGAAAAAAATATTAAAAGGGTTTCAAGAGACCACTAATGCAACTAAAACCAACACCGATAAATGAATATAAGAACAGACGCAAATTGCAGTTCAAAAGTGGTTATCAGTCTAATCACCTAGTGCTATATTCTCTGTACTCCACATGTGCACTCACACTTAAACACAATTAGCCAAATGCTCTCTTTTGAACAGTCAAGATCTTCAAGAAACTTGTTTAGCAATTAGGCTAGAGAGAGCAGTTAAGTGTTTCATATGTTCAATACTGAAAGTATTGTACTGAAAGTAGAATAATTATAAAATTGTCGGCTGTGGGCACTGTTAAAACCTTCACTGTTTTTTACAGATATGCAGCAAAGATGTCAGACAGGAGCATTCTAACTGCAATATATTATTTATGATTACTGCAGATTATCTTTCACGTAGTAAAGTGTTATGATCTGGTCAAAACAAACATTCACAATTTAACTAGATGTAACTTATGGTAAGGAAAAAGGAGAAACTGGTTTCTCTGGTATTGCATTTAAGATATCCCTTGGTATAGCTCTGTAATTTGCAGCCATTTAGTACCAGCACAAATGAAAGGCTGTTGAGCAGGTCCTGAGAAGACAGCAATCTCAAAGTCTAAATAGAAAGTATTTTGCAGATATTTCCTGGTGACAGATAAATATTGGATCCATACTCTCAGGCCTAGAGGAGACATGACTGGGACATATAAGCAAATACTAAAGATAGGTTTAAAACGAGTGTTGTAAATTCTATGCCAGAGAACTTCTGTGGACAATAGCATAGTTTATAGCTGCTCGAGGTTGCACTAGGTTGTTTGCATGCAGATCTATGCAAGTTATAGTGCTATGACACAGAATATGAATTAAAGTCACCAACTATGTAGCCATGTAACTTATGTGTCCTCTCTAATTTTAAGTTAATTTATGGAAATTATTTAAACAACAACAGTCAAGAGTGAGTCTTCACAACAACATATTTTGCTATTGCACAAATATTCCTTAAATGGTTTAGTATTAGTATAATTATAATGACAAAAATTAAACAATATAAAAAGACCTATATAAACCAACTAAAACACCGCATTCCTTTTATTCAGCTGAACGAAGCTTGTATGTCATTTCTACTTTTGAAGGAACCCTCAAGCAGCTATTTTGGAAAACTGTTACAGGGTTGAAAAATAGCTGAGAGTGGCCATGTTTGTATCAAGAACTTCAGTCTAGTATTGAAAGCTCCTTTTTATGTCCAAACAAAATTTATATGAACTACCTTTCATGAACATCTTTTTTAATTAAACTCTAATTGCTTTGGTACTTCAAAGTTATATCCCTGACCTAAAATTAATTCATTGTTTATATTCGTTAGGCTCATTGGAACCCTGGGAGGCTTCATGATCTGTTCTCACAGATTAAACAGAATCACTGAATTATTCACATATGCAGAATTCTTACTACTGTCTTACCTGATGCATAATTTATTATTACTGAACACCTATGAAACTACTATAAATAATAAAGTTTGATTTCTAGTACACTAGTAGTAAACTCCTCTCTCTCAAACTAATGTGCTCTTTATAAGTCCCTTTGGTAAAAAAATATTTTTGTAGGGGTATGAACCATCCTTTTAATTCTCACCAGTATACCTGACAAAGAAGGAAACAAACAAACAAACAATTAAAAAAGCCCTTATTCAACAAACAAAATGACCTCAACACCACCACCAAAAAAACTCCAATGCAACCAATCAAAACTAAACAAAGAAGCAAACAAAAAAAAAAGGCAGAAAAAAAGCAGTACTTCTGCTAGTCTGTGCAAAGCAGCTTACCTACATTTTATTTTCTTCTAACCACAAACATAGAAATTCTCCTGAAAGAAATGGGATACAAAAACTCTACCAAAAATTTCATCCAGCAACCCAGAATGATCAAAAATGAAGGCCAAGCACAAAACTCAGGTTACTGCAAAAGCTTGGATGGTTGAACCTTTTATCTTAGTTGGAAGAGGAGAACACAGCAATGGAGAAATAGCGTTCAGAACACAAAAGTGCACACACAAAAAAAAAAGGAAGAAAATTTAAGGACCTAATGTAATTACTTACTCTCATTTTTAAGACAGTTGGGATACAAGTGAGGAGATAATGATAAAAGTATGTGACTGAACAGCAGTCTGCACTACAGTCTTGGGAAATGGTCACTTCTATTACACTGATTCATTTTTTTATTCTTCATAAATTTCAGCGCTGGTGTCATGGGCAGATGAATGAAAAATGCACAGAACTGGCATTTTCCAAACCCGTGATCTGAACTATCCTCATATTGCTCTCCCAAAAATGAGAACCTTGTATACGTTGTGCAAATACGTCTACGCAAATATCAATTCCAAATACTTATCCAGAATATCTTTCATATTGGTTGCATTTCCCATTTGGAAAGCCTTATGGTCAAATATTAACAAAGCCTTTCAAAACCAACGTGAATCATATCCTAACCTTTGTTATTTGAAAACAGTGTCTCACGTTGTGTGTGAGTATGCTCGGGATGGTAAGGCCTCTTGATTTTCTAATACCAAATTTTTATCAAATAAAGCTCCTCAAATGTTAATAGTAAGAAAAGAAACAGGATGTGTTTGATACTGTCTGAGAAATGCTATGGAAAAAATGTAACCACATCCGTATTCAGAGTTACAGTTATTCTAGAAACCTTCTCCAGTCTCTGTGACCTGTCTCCCTCCAGGAATACATGGGGCTGGCACTTATATATTTAACATAATGTAAAAATATCAAAGCAGTCTAGAAAGCATGATAAAGTAGCAAGAAGGGAACCATTTTACTCTTGGATCCCCACACAAGTTTTTCTAGTAAGGGGTTTCTAAAATTTGAAAGGAAAAATTTGAGTACAATTGTGTTCATTACACAAAGACAACTTTTTAAGTGCTTATTAGCAACAGTACACTGTTGCTAAGGAAAATACCTTATTATATCACTTTCAAAACACTGTGTCATTATCAAGTAAGGTTTAAGAGACAACATATTTCATGCAGTGATGAACCCTCCTCTGTAAAGAACATTTAACTCAGTATGATTCCAAGGTAGACACAGATGCTGCATAGAATGGTATAGAGTGCAAATGAAAAAAGGAAAGAAATGCAGCCTCAAAAGAGGAGTCATTCTGCAGTCTTGGGTAATAAAAATCAGGGTCACAGGGTCTAGATGCCCTGCTGATTACAGCCTCCAAGGTCTTACTTCTCCACTGAGGCCCAAGCAGTCTTTGAGCTTGTTAGGAGGGACACAAATTGACAATAGTAGCAGAAAATACAAAAATTTTGCTTCCAATACTACTAGACAAAGAATTTAGCTGAAAGAACTGAGGCATTGGCTACTATATTTTTTTTTTTTTTAAGAATGAGTCTCCCCTATTTCTTAAATTGTGAGTTTTTTTAAAAACTTGATTTGCCAATAGGCTCTAAAAATCCTTGTAACAAACCTAACCTTGCTGAATGGAAAACTGTATGTCAGAAAAGCAAGCTTTCAGACTTAGTCTGGGAAAAGTATAGCCAAAGATCTGTACCCAGCTGGCTTGCTGTGGTTAAGATTGAGCTGTATGACATGACCAATTTCTTGGGAATAATTGCAAGTCTGTAGCAATAATATTTACTTCTCCAGGTGGGAGAACTCAAGTCCAGATATACATGTTTAGGGGCAGACTACTGTGGTACTGAAGTTTTTATGAGATCTTGCCAATCTCTAAAACAAGGTCAGGACAAAAAGACTCCTCTAATTGCATGGAAACACACCTATGTGTACTTTATAGCTGTATATAGTTACAAAGAAATGGACAACCCTGCAACCCAACATCTGAGACAATACCTAGAATTGGGTATTGCAGGATTAAGGTCTTTAATCTCAGTCTACACAGTAAACTGCAGCAATTTTTCATTCCACTTGAGAAGAAAGAGAGAAGAAAAGGAAGAGAGGTATAAGAAAATGGGATGTACTACAAATGAGCACTCTTTAAACTCTTTTTTTCTCTGCTTGGGTGTATATCCCAATAAAGCCTAATAAATTACAACCTAAACTAAAGGGTTTAGTCTGACACTTTGGAACATTTATGACTTATATTTCTCTAAGACTTAAGACAGTAGATAAAATTATAACAGTACAACCTCACTTTTACTTACCCTACTGAAGACAAGCTAAAAAAATAGATGTACATTTCTTTAATATCACTCAAAATTTTCAGAAGATATAAATGAAATTCAGGTTTTAATCTCATTTTATTTTTAAATAAATTGCAGCAATAGAAAGTGGGACTTATTTATTTATTAGTAAATAAATAACAGTGGTCTTGAATAAATAAATATGGTCTTGATAATAAAAACATGGTTAAAGGAAAATTCTTCTACAAAATATATTACCTATGCAAAAAACACTAGTGGTTAAGAATGAGTGATGAATTCTGGTTGGTCTATTTTTCTTTTTTTTTTCTGAAATAACTTTTATGGGAAACTCTCGTGGTCAAATGGTCTGGTTGGTCAAAAATAAGGGACAGACTTGGCAAGAAAAATTACAAATGTGTACTGAGGAATACTCAATTTATGGAGAGATATAGAGAGACAAGTTGTGAACACTCCATATCCCAGAAAATATTTCTGAGAACTTAACTTTTTGTTATAATCAGTCTTCTCTCTGGAGGAGACTATTTCAAGGAAAATAAATCTTTCAGTCATCTCATTGCAGAACAGAAATTTTCAAAGCTTCCAAGTTTACATAAAAAACCAGAAGCCTTGTTTTCCAGCCAACCTTATTAAGAAGAAAACTGATAAAAGAGAAAGGAATAGATCTGAAACATTCTGACAACTCCATATGTAATATTTTAGGATAGGACTGCACTGAGATAAAACACTCAGCAAAGAACTCCGCTGTTATTCTTTATCTATAACTTGAATTTAAGGACTCATATATGTTCTGTAAAACTTTATATCAGCAGATATTTCAAAGTGCTGTATTTGTGTTTTATGCTTTGGAAAGGAACTTTCAGAAAGCAGCCTACAGTTATGAATGCTTAGAAGTTGCATCAAAAACTGGTTGTTAACAAATGGCAACTTGATATATAAACGTTTGGGCTCAAGTTAGTACTTATAGTCTTGAATTAAGCAAAACTTCCTGGGTATGGGGTATAAACCATGCATGAGTACATGATGAAATCAGCTTAAATTTCATCAGATTCAGTTACAGAACAGAAGAAAGATGAGCTAAGGGAAGAAGATTGCTTTTGTAAAGCCCAGTTGCTCTGTGTTTACTTTGCAAACCGACTTCCTTGAAGGAGTTCTTGATGGTTCTCAAAGCTGCACAAATAAAAGATGCTATGCTTTCAAAGCACAGAATCTAATTGAAGGAAAGGCTTTAAACCCAAAATATGAACTAATGTAGCAAGAAAAGATCTATTCATGATTGACCTAAGTGGGAGAACAAAAGCTTATGCAAATTCAGTTCTGCTCTTTTTAGAATGAGCCCCCCACAATATGCTTAAGCCTTAAGGGTAGTGTTAAGGAAAAACCACGTAGTGTTCAGAGACATCCTTTTCATAGTCTTTGCAAGTAGGACGACAAAGAAATGCACAGAAGGAGACTAACTTGTTCATGTTTTTCAAAGAGCTGGTTTTTTTCAAAGAAACAATTTGTGTTTCTCGCATCTCCCTCTGAAACAAACAGCAAGAGCAGCTTACAGTCTCAGTAAATAATATTTATTCCTTGTAGGTACATTGGAAACTTCAAAAGAGTGTGGGAAAATATGTGGTATAATCGCAGTTGGAAGGGATTTTAGAAGATGCAGAAGACACAGCGTGCTATCCATCACCAGCCAAAATCCAGCTACAGTTTTAGGAGTCAGCAAGTGTTTACACCTGAGTAAAGACAATTAGTATCCTAGAATAGCTGAAAGACCTGTTCTCTTTGATGATCCATTTGTAGGCTAAATGAAAAATTATCTGTGCATCATTTTTTTTTACACTATTGATTCAAACTAAAGCTGAATAAACATCAAAATTCCCCTTTTGAAGTTCTTGAGAGTTGTAAAATTCAGCTTAATGTAAGCAGGTAGTTGCTTGTCTGTAGACATGTGCACTGTCCTGACCTATGCCCTCAGTTTAAAGGCAAAATCTCCCTGTTAATGTTAGAACTACCAACTGAGTGATTCAATTTTCAAATTAAAATCCAAAATGCCACTCCAGAGACTAAATCAATCAAGCAACAGTTAGTCTGAATTAAACTCAACAAGTAGTTTGGTTGCCAAGTGTTCAAAGCCTCTTAAGGTTGATATAGCTGATTTTATTTAGTTTAACACAACATCCTGGAACCTCGAGACACAGTATCCCATGTAGTTCTAAACTCCTTTAAGGGATTATTCCTATGATAAATCAACCAAACCTTGTGAAAAGTTTAAAATGCAAAGGAATCTAACTCACTATCAGACTTCAAGGTGAACTTTTTTCTGAGATTTCTGTGGGTAAAACAATATCTTACAACCTCCTTTCCAATTCAGACCTAAGAACACAAATTGCAAGGGAAGTCTGCAGCTTTCATTTGCTCTGATAACTCACATTTTCTGACAAAATCAAACAGAGACTCCCGTGTACACCTTAATATTTGTGCCTTAAATCACATGTGCTAAGCTGAAAACTCCGCTTTAGCTTTTGAGAACCCGAAATACAGAACATTTTTAATGCTAGAATATTTTTAAGATCTGAACTCTACAGTTTGAGTGAGCTTTGGACCCATTTGTACTGCAGTTAAAATGATTGCTTGCTGGTGGCTGCCAGTCTCCAGAATAGTGATCAGTTTAGATGGTCTTTAGTTGCAATATCTGTTCTAGATTACACCCAGTCTACCTGTCAAAGGCTGAGGTAATAATGTCATCTGAAGAAAGCCTTACAAAATTACCCATGAATTTCACTAGAGAGCTTTGCCTTATGTGAGGAATCCAAAGATCCTTGTTGATCATATTCGTTTCTCCATATGGTAATTTTTTTACTAAATTTTCACATTTTTTCCCCTGACTTTCCCGTAAAATTTTCTTCTGCTGCTTGAAGAAGAGTTGGGTTGCTTTTTTTTTCTTTTTTGCATGAGAGGCACTTCATTTCTTCATTTGTCTTAAATTGTTTAAATTTTTAATTTGTCTTAAATTTGTCTTAAATTGTTACAAACACATCAGGAGTCTGAAAACTTTCTGTTTCTGTTACATTCTGTACATTTTCCCTTTAATGGAGAAAAGATACAGACACATAGCATGTATACCATCTTTATGAAGAACTGTATGTGGAATTGTAACAGATTTTCCAAAATAACAATCTCCACAGTCGCTGATGCACTTCAATCAAGCCATGAGTTTCTCAGAAAAGTGTTTCTTATTTTCTACAGAAACCAGCAAGTTATTGATACATAAGAGTATCTGATAAAGGATAGACAATAAAAAATATGCACAGATGATAGTATAGAAATACAGTGTAGGCTTCAGGGCATATTGTCCTGTATCTCTTCTCTCAGATGTAGTGATGTCCCAGTCCTCAGGGCTCCCCACTTGGAGGCCTCATGTCAATTCTGGTGAATATTTTGTCTTGAAGGAAACTTTTCACCTGATGTACGTGGCGGTATCAGGTATAACTACATTTTGGGAACTTAGAAAAAAGTTAAAGAATGGATTAAATGCATTTGAGCAACAAGACTACTTATGATGGGTATGGCTTAGCTTTCTCAACTAATAATCGAATCTGACTTTTTTAATAGCAATCTAAAGGAAATCTGGACTTAAATAGCTCATTTTCTCATATGTATGTGAGAGAATATGCATATGTAAATATATATCTATGTGTTTGAGTATGTATATATACATGACAGACACTAATTTTGTGACAAGGTCGTCTTCTTTTTTTCTGTTGACTGTGGTTTTGCATGAAATACATGTTATGATAGTTACTAGGAGCAGTACAGGAAGAGACATTGCTTCTTGTCAAGAGCCTGTCTATCACAAGCTGTGAATAGTCAGTGTCATTCTACTGCTGTAATCAAACATCACTAGGAAATATTTATGTGCCTGATTCTGTTGTGCTCATTTGTGTCAATCACAGATTCTCATGTAAAAGGAATCTGCTGCCTCAGTTGCTCCTGAGAGATCTCCGGTGTTTAGAACAGAAAATTCTTGATGATTTTATTGATCTTTCTTCCTGGGTTTTCCAAAGGACATGTTATTAAAAGCTTGACTCTAATTCCATTGGAGTTGGTGGAAGAAAGTCCTGAATTGGGAGGTAGCAGGCTGAGTCCTAAATTAGATTTTCTTTACAGCTCTAAGACATGTTTCTTTCTAAACCTAGGGGAAAATCATTCTGTTAAATGTGACCACTGACATTGCTTTAGCAAAAGATCTCAGAATCTTCTGACCAGGTTACAAACCACCATTATAATGGTGACTAGTAGGTGGTCATCAGCTTGTGAAAACATCTCTCCCTTATTTAACAATAAGCTTAATTTCTGGTTTTGCATTGTGCTGCTTCTGACTGAATAAAAAGATACAGCTGCTTCACCATATACACTTGGCACATCATGCACCACATATGTCATTACTATATATATGCCAAATGACATACACTGAGGTAACCATCATTTTATGCCTCAATTCTTCTTTTCCCTTTTTGATAGGTGAAACTTTATCCCTCTTAGGTTCTTTCACATAACTCCAGCTGAATGCAAAACTTAGCAAATATCTGCAGGTTTCCTTGTTCTTTTACTATGTTGCATAGTATGTGTTTACACACATATAAAAAATACACACAGTTATTAGTATGTATGTAAAATAAATAAGTATGAAAATTCTTTCCTGCTATGCTAGATTGCTGGATTCCTAAATACATCTATCTTTCTGTCCTGTACTCAGGCAATACAATGTTATTACAAATCACAACATAATAAATTGCATGTTTGATCAAAAAGAGCTAAAACATAAATCATTACTTTTACGAAAACAGATCCACAAAATGGGAAGTTTTATGAAAACAAGAATATACCCCTAAAAGGGATGGTGTCTCAAAGGAAGAAGTTAAGGACGTTTGACTGAGGTTGTAACTGTGGCAGGTAGAGTGCTCCATAATTGCTACCTGAGTTTCCACTTCAGAGAGAGGTTTCACCAAGTAGCTATTGAACAATAACAGAGAAGAGTAAACAAGTTGGGTAATTTTTTTTTCTCATCTAGGCCCTGACTTCAAATGTTCTGTAATCACCAGGTTACAGATCCTCAGCTATTGCAAACAGCAAAACTGTGCTGACAAAAGAATTACACTGTATTATTAGCAAAAGATGTAGGTCATATTAAATCACAAAATGAATAATGCAAATTTGAACTATGTAGTTTTATACAAGCACGATTTTACACAAATTCAGATTCTTATGAAGACTCTTTTCACACAAAGAGTAAAAGAAAAGCAAACCTTCTGACAGCCCCACGGAGCCTTATATATTTTGATGAGCTTTTAACTAGCCTGTAAGCAAAAAACACGTGGAGTTAAGAAGCTCTGATGTTCCTAGCTGAATACATCTCTAATCTTGTTCTTGACATGGACTTAACTTGGTGTTTTGATAAAAAAACAAACAAACAAAAAAAATGCTTGCAGTTCATCTCATATTCAAAACTAGTAAAAACGAGGGTTATTAATGTGGTTTTTTATCTCTAGCCTGATAGTTTTGTGTTGTAAACATAATGCTGGAATAAAAATTCACTTTAAGAATTTCTAACTCTTTCACGTCACTTCCAAATGTACCAACAAACCTGCTGGAGCTGAAATGTTTTCATCCTTAATTAATTAATTAATTCACATTCACCCTTAATTAATTAATTAATTCACACTCTTTCTACTATGTCAAGTGGTCAAATACAGATGGCTAAGATACTGAGCACACAAGGTGTCTGACATGTATAAACCTGATACATGTTGAACAAACTCTGGAAAGAATCATGCATACTCATGCTTAGTTTTCTCTGCCAAGAATTAATCTTGTGACAGTATTTTTAATTGTTAAGAAGAAATTATTATTTTCATATAGGTTAGTTAATAATAGGGCAGAAATTCAGTCCTTATAATAGCAAACATGGATCTCAAAAGAAATATTTTCAAATCTATATATTTGCGATTTTATGTATGTTTTAAACAAATGTCTTTGTCTGTCTCATTTTAACAAACTTTTTCCTTGTGCCTTTATTGTTGAAATATTTTGGAAAACTTGTGTTAGTGATTGATTTGGTTCCTACTGCTAGTTGCTGTAGACTACAAACCTTCTTACAGCCAATATATCAGCAGTCTGGCAAAATGTACAAAATAATCACTGTAACTGCAGAAAAAAGAAAATAATAATATTAATAATAATAACAATAATGATGATCGTAGCACGTGGTAGTTGGAAAATTAAATCTGGTGGTTTTTTTCATGTTTAATAATAATAATAATAAATAAAATTATAAACTGAAATGAGATTGTTCATTTCTGGGGAGGCTGGATCTAGTCTACTTTTGGCCCAACAGGTACAAGTGTAGACTAAGGATCATTCCGCTGCTAAATGTCATTGCCACAGCTTTAGTGGGGGTTTATTCCTTCAGTAGAATTTGCTGAGGATGAGGGATCCACAGGTATGGTTATGATGTATTCTTAAAAAAAAAAGACGATGCAAATTTAATTTTGCTTCTCTGCAAAGGGAGTGTCAAGTGCAATCATGATTTCAAGGCAAACAGGAGGCAGGTACTCTTCAGACTCCTCAAACTGATTTTTTTTCTACAGGGTTTTCATTTTCTAGCATATCTGCTCTCAGTCATAAACCATGCATTTGTTTAAATTGTTATTAGTTTATGTGCTGGTAGAACATGCACAGTGTAGGAGACAGAAAGGCTTTTTCATCATTGTTGTTCACTGCCCTCCTGAAGAGAAACTTTCTCTTCCACAGTTCCTGAGCTGACCTGATAATTCACATACCCACTTCCAGCTGCAAAAGGGCAATCATGAAGATGTCAAAAGTTCTCTCTTAGGTCTAAGCTAAAGGTCAATAATCTCTGCATACGTGCTACCCAACTCCATTTATATTATATTAATTTTTATATTATATTAATAAGATAGCTACTGGCCGAGGAATTTTACGTCATCTGAAGGACTACAAAATACTAATAAAGTAAAAAAAAAAAAAAAAATAAAAAAGGTTTTTAATACACAACCTGAAAGGGTGGAAGCTGAAAGGGTGGAAAACCCTCCATGATTCTTTCATTGTGTTCTCTGTGGTCTTGCCTGTGTTCTAGACCAGACGTGTATGAAGTTGAAGAATTTCGAGAAGCCTGTCAGAACAGGAGAAGTGATAAAATGCAAGAGCGTTTGGATGCAGCAAAGATTGATTTCATTCAAGCTTCATAACTCACTTTTCATAAATTTCATAACTCTGCTACAAAAAGAGATTAAGGGCAAGTAAGCACCGGGGGATGATATACAGATCCTCCCGACATGCCTGCATAACTCTGCCGGGTCCGTGACAGCTGCTGAAAGGTGTGTGGAGAAGGGTGCTCAGCAACCAGTGCACAGCAAATAACTCCAAAATTTTACCTCTCAGAAAACACAAAGGTTGTAACATGGCAGGATGGTAACAAGATTGAACCAGGCGTGAAACACGACTCCGTCCATCAGGCAACTCATTCGAAACAAATTATCGAAGCCGAAAATGAATTGCAAGACACGCTTTGGATCAGAGGAATTTTTCGTTTAATCTGATGCCTGTAGGAGCTGAGGAAAAAAAAAACCCTGAAGCAGTTTAATTGGAGATGAGATAAGAAAAGGGTTTAATTTGTACCTAGACATAAAGATTACAAGATGTGCCCTGGCCGTGTACAGGTGTTACAATTTATAATATTGTTTGTCCAATCCCAAGTGTTTCCCCCCTGTAGCTTTTGCCCTGGTCCATCCCCGTCCCACCCCCTTGGAATTGGGGATGGGGGCTTTTCTTCATCATCTTCATCTTCTTCAGAGCACAAAGGGTACACGGTCACCCAGTTCTTGACTGTACTCTTTCAATTCAGGCCAGGATTAGATGTCCTCAAACAGAAGAGGCCTGCCTTGACAAGAGACTAAACATTTTCTACTGGAATTCAGGGGATATTGGTATGGGAGCATGGAAGGGGGTATGTAGGGGTTGAGGAATGTGTAAACTGCTGTGCTAAAGGGTAAAGGAATAAGGGCTGCTGCTTCTAAAATCTACTTCTACTTATATAACTACTTATAAAGCTTATAAAAATTAGAAAAAACAAAAAACTAGAAAAATGTTAAGGCATCAAATCCCTTAGGAATCTTTCATCAAATTGCTTATGTGCATACTCCTCCTTTAGGGTCATAATTCCCAGGAAAGGTTGACAGTCAAAGTTCAGTAAAAATATAGGGAAAATATCTATCGAAGCTATCACAATCTGCGATTATAAAGTTCTGTGCCAAATTACAATCTAGCATATCAATCAAAAACTGTTTTAACAATTTACTTAGAACAGCAAGCATGTTAAATTTTATGGCTGAAAGCTCCCTATAAAGAGTGGGGAATGCAGGGGCAGAGTAGGCTTATGCATAATTAAAGTAACAAGGAAAGGCAGCAACCCATACCAGTAAATGAGAGTATGTAAAGCCAGTTGGTTTTAAATGCAAGCATAAAAATTAATATTTCCTCAGAAAGGAAAATAATATCTTTTTCTTCCTTCCCCCCCCCCCAGTCTATTGTGGTGTTTAAGTGCAGAGGAAACCACAAAGACATTTGTTACAAACAGATACTTTTCACTCAGTCCTATGGAGGGGAGACTTCCAATAAGTCTTTTTTAGCAATATTATATAGCCATTGTAATGCTTCATACATAAGTTCCATGGCTTCATACAGCTGTCCACTGGTGAGATACTTAGATCTGGAGATATCTAGATTTGGAAATAATTTGTGAACGTTCAGGAATATTCCTCCTGATGTGGGCTCATGTGTTGGGGAACAAAATCCTTTCATCTCTTCAAAAAGGGCCTATTGCTTTATTCAAAACCCTTCTTTTTTCTCCCCACTTTCTCTATTTCAAGAAAAAAATATTTCATGCTCTGTGGTGGTTATCATGAGTCTACATCTTCATGACTATCCTAGAAAATTAATCTGTATATGACAGTAAGGGCACAGAAGCAACCATTTTCACAAAACAAAATCTGTATTTGGAGAAAAAGTTATGTTTACTATTGTAGTGGTTTGAACCAGGTTTTCCCCCTGAAGTTAAGAAAGTGGTAAATCCCAGGGGGTGGTGACCCCTGGAAGGTTTGAAGTTTTGTCCAATGGGTGCTCCTGCGAAATGTAAACATACCACAAGCAAAGGGAAGAGAAGGTTTGTTGTAGTCTGGTTGTAGAAGTGATGGCCATGTTCTGAGGCCATGAGGAGTAGAGAGCAGGAGCCCCCTGGGGGGCTTTGGCCCCCAGTGGGGGCTGCAGGGACCTGGGACAGCATAAAGCTGGGCTGGGTGCCTGCAGCTGAGAGCTAAGACAGTTTTCTCCACTGTGAGTGAGCAGAGACAGCAGCGGCAGAAGCAGCATCCAGAAGAGATGGCAGAGAGCCAAAAAGATAAGAAGGTAGCAGAGGCAGCTTGAAACCAGGCAAGCAGACACAGAGATGTCTAATGGAGAGAGAGAGCTGAGAGAGCAGCAGGCAGAGAGGAAGCTGGGGTAAGAACTGGAATAAAACCCCATACCCCTCTGAGACCTCCGAGAAAGGAGGGAGATGGACTCCTATTAAGGAGAGGAGCCTTGGAGTGCTGCAGCACCAGAGAGAGAGGAGCTGAGAAGCTCAAAGACATCCTGAAGCTGGACCAGGACGGAGAAGGAATGAGGGGTGGGGGGGATTAACCTTGGCCCCCCTCACTGCTGCTGACAAACCTGGCAGCCTGAGACAGAGCACAGGAGCTCTGGTAGAACTCTTGAGGCAAAGGCTTTCAATTGAATGCTGCCCAAGACGCTCTGACTCGGGGGTGAACCCCCCTGAGGAAGGGACTTTCACAAAGATGCCCCTGCAGTTCGTGATATGCCTGTGGTGAAGCGAGTTTAGTCCCTGCTGGCAGTCCACAGGTGAGGCCTTCGCTTGGAGTCGAAGGAGAGCCAAGAGGGGTGAAAGGAGACCCCCTTGTGTCTTGAAAGACCCTCGTTTGGAGACGACGGGCCAAGGGGCTTGGAGATCCCCTTGTGTGTATTGAAAAGAGATCCAGCTATCAGCTGCTGCATTGTGAAGAGGACAGATGACTGCTGCCATAGAGAAACTGCTCAGAGACTAAAAGGGATCTGTCCTTCTTCCCTCCTGGGCTTTTATTTGGAGGGGAGAAGAGATCTGATCCATTGTAAATACTTATGTCATGGTAGAGATAGTTGTGATTGTGTGTATAATGTATTATAATATTTATTTGTACAGTCTTTGTAATATATTCCCTTTCCCCATTTTGAGTCTGGTGTGTTTGTCTGGAAAACCCATCTCACATTGGATTGAGATGTGGAAGGGGGCTTAGACTAGGGAATTAGATTTTTTGGGGATCTCAAACCATGATAACTATTAATCAGGCAACTTGGTCCATGTAAAATATTTTCTGACAGAAAGACCAGCTTTATGGTTCTACAGTTTCAATGCTATAGAATAGCATGGACTACAGATTCTAAAATGTGACTTTTCTCAGACCCTAAAATGTAACTATTCTCATGTCCCTCCTCAGGCATAAAGGGAAGATAAATAAAATGCATCTTATGAAATCATGGTTAGAAACATTTCTGAATCCATGATGGTGTAATTTTTAGACCATATATGAATTAAAAGTTCTTTGGCTTAGTGGGTTTACTCTTTTAGAGATTTAAGTGTTGGCACAGCTGAAGAAGATCTGGTGAAGAAAACTAGACATTTTCAGAAAGTGAACATCAGAGATACAAAACAAAAGGAGGGTTAATATTTCATTTTTTACTGCTATGTGGCAAAACTGTTAGATTTATGTCAGATTCCACCTAGAAAAATGACTTTTAGTGTCAGAAAAAAGGTATCTCAAGACTGTCACATCATTCATCATGCAAACAATAAACTGTCTCTGTAAACTTCACATTTATGTCATTTTTTTATGAGGTGACCTAAGGATCTTTCTGTTTTCTGAATTTATATGGTACTTTTCAGCTTTAAAGTCGTATTCTTCTTTCCAAAAGCATGATTAAAAGGTACTATGTCTATGCAGTTCTATACAGATTCAGCATGACAAAAATTTAACTGGCCTCTGTACTTGTGCTGTGCTTGCACACAGCCAGAGTTCATGTTTCTTCAGCCAAGATGAATTACTTCTATTTCTACAAATTAATATTAAGTTCTCTGTTTCTCACCACTTAGAAATATTAAAAAAAAAGGGCCAACTAAACAGTACTTTCTGAAAGAGTCTTCAGGCATATTGAAAGCTTGCAACTTTTTGAATTTTTTTATTTTATTTCTCATTCCACTGCAGTTTCAGTACTCTTTCAAAAGTCTAAAAGCAACTACTACCAGACACTGTTTCTGACACAGTGCCTCTACCCCTTATTCACTTACAATATTTGATAAATTGCATTTTTCAGCAGAACAAGAAAAACAAAGAGCACTATTTTATCAAAGCTAGATGAGGTCCCTTATAAACCTTCTGACATAGAAAATAAAGAAATAGAACTTTATTTGGTTTTGAATTCCAACTATGGCCTCTATTAAGGTTCCTAGAGAAAAAATACTTCATAGAACAAGTTGAAGGTCTTTTCATGTTGGTGTTTATGTGCCTTTTAAACATTAGAAAAGCAACAAAAGAAGGAATGCATTATGTTGCTGTTAATTTGGTTCCATTAGAGGTGTGCTAAAAAGTTTTGGGTTCATATGACCTAATTTAAGAAATTTAACACAAACTGCAGTCAGGTAACACTCTTTTCTGGTTTTATGGAGGAAAAAGGAGGGGATGGGGAAGAAAGAGAATGACAGAGAGAGATTAAATGGAAAAAGTCTTTCTATGATTTTGACATTAACATGATTATAATATGATTAAGATACTAACATTTCAGTCTACCACAGGAAGAAGACAAATCAGTTAGTTTAACTAAGTGTTTTGCATTAGGTTATCAGGAATCACAGTGGAAAAACAAGCAGTGAGGTGTCTATTTTCTTAGTTTCTTGCACCTTTATGTCGCTGTAACAAGTTAAAGGGAAAACAAATGGGATATATTGGATTTGTCAGGATGCACAGATCTCCTTTGGTTTATTGGAGTGTCCAGACCTGGAAGAATGATACCCAAGTATCCTCAATTTTCTGTCAGGCCTGGAAAGCTGCAATAGCTGTAACCAAATTAAAATATTCACTTTAAAATGCAAACTTTACTGCTATCTAGAAATGTTTCACATGTATCTGGGGATATTTTCCTTTCAAAGTCATACAGAAGTTTGCCCAGTTGTCCTATTCAAACACTGATCACAAATGACTTTTAATAAATTGTGCCAAATAAGCCAAAATCCATGGCAAGGTATTTCACCTGCATTTTAAACTTGTCCATAATATGGTAGTTTTAAAATGTAAGTAAAGCATTTTGCCATAACTTTCAACCCTTTTTTATTCTCAGTGAAAATATGTTGCTTCTAAATCTTCTTTTAAATTCTAATGTTTATTATGCAGTATCAAGAGTTTTGTAGTAATTATAATAAGAAGATTTTCTTGTTTAATTACTACATTTCATTACTCTATTTTTCCAAATTAATTATAAGCTAACTCAACTGATAGTTGAAACTTTAATTACTAATGAATAATTTATATATTAGAAATAATTAATATGAACATAATTTAGAAGACCAACCTTTATCTTCATTAAAGTCTTAGAGAGAATCTTTTTCAGAAACTTTTTACAAAGTAAAATCAAATTGTTAGCCTAAAGATGCATTTATAAAGGCAGAAATTTTCTTGAAGTATTCCACCAAAAAAGATCAAACATTACATTATCTGTTCCTAATAGCTATCTATGTGATTTGAAGCCTGTTATATTCCTCCACAAAAGTTCACTTAATTCTCAAAAAAATGAGAATACAGTAATCTTGTACTTTTACTGCTATTCAATGAACTTTATGAGCTTGCAAAATGCAAAGAAAGTACTGCTAATAGCCACAAGACTGTAATAATCTCTCATGATTAGGAAATTTTTTTTTTAAAACATCCCAGTCTCTTTTGCATTTTCTGCTCAATCATAAAAAAAACTTTCCTGAAAGATGAGTTGATGTTTATGGGATGGATGTGCCAAAGAGATCAACCCATCAGTACCACTGACATATTTTGGAAGGATAATTAAACCTATTATTTATTATAACACCTCTGAAAAACACAACCTGGATTGAAATTGGGTAGAAAAGGCCCAAAGAGTCTATTCACAGAAGCACAGAGTTCCATAGAGTAGCAGAAGAACAAATATAAAGACTTTTAGATTGACTACATATTGCTCAGACAAAAGATCAGCAGTTGCACAAATATTTTAGTGTAATCACACTTTTTAAAAGGAAGTTGTTACACTGATATAAATTTTCAGTGTATGGGTAATTCTACAAGTGCCATTAAACACAAAAGATGAAAGCTGAAAAAATATTGAAAGGACACAGCATCACTATATCTTCTCTTCAACATGATCAAAACAAGTATTTCTTGCAGTTTTTCTAAAAGTACTCTTCAGAATTACTGAGAACTGATTGAGATAAATAACAAGAAACTTCATTAAAATTAGGCACAATACTAATGAGAGGATTTTTAGTCACATCCTGTGCAGAAGAGAAAAGAAGAACACAGTGACAGCATTTCCCTCAAAATAAAATTGATATTGACAATTCTTTTAATTTAATTGAAAATCCCCTAACTGGCCAAAAGGCAAAACATGTACAACCTGGTTTCTTGTCACCTGACATGCAGACTATTTTGGATTTATGTCATCTTCATTATGGGAATCTGTGGACAGTCTTCATGACATAGAATTTTCATAGCAGTATCATCAGAAAACATGACTGAAATGGTAAACTGAGTGAATCTTGATTTAATATTTGTACAAAAATAATATTGAATGAAACACTAAGAGAAGCTTTCTTCTAATCTCTAAAATTCTTGACTTATTCAACATCATCAAAGCAAAGTATAATTGGCAAGTTATGGTGAAGTACTAATAAAGTGAAAAAGAATAGTAGAGTTATAAAACTTTGCTATGGTACTGAATCAACAACTGTTAAAAATACACATTTAATATACACCAGGAATGCAAAAAATTTCAAGGAAAATAGCGCTTATGTCTAAATGTAAATAGCAAAAAACCACATACTGCAGAGAACTCTGCAGATAAAATTTGATACACTGATTATTTTGTGACTTCACATTTTTATCAGGTAAAATAACTTTTTTTCCTGTCTCTTCCATTCCCAAAGATTTCACTGTTTTGCCACTATAGAAGTAGCTGAGAGCCAAATGGCATAATAGTGATGTTCAGCATGTTCAATAACAGACATTCTTCACAACTGTACCTCTTCAAAACATGTAGCAACTGAGCAAAAGTTCTCAGAAATTGCTTCCACAGTATTTTTCAGTAATAACATTAAGCCGTCAGTTATTCCAAAATAGTATTAGAAATAGATTATCTTGGGTTTGGTGTGATTTTCTTTTAAAGCTAGTCATTTACTGTAATATTTTTGATGTGAGAAGTTTGATTTAAAATAATTGATTTTCTGACACTTTTTCAAATGAGAAAGTCAGGATAAAGCATCATATTTCTTCCCTATAAACTAGATACTATGGTTCTTTTTGTGATGTTTTGGTAAATTCATCAAAAAATAATGTAAGATGTAAATGAGATGCACTTTTTTTTTGTGACACTGAACTTACAAAAGTTATTTAATTCTTGGTTTAGTATTATATATATTTTAAAAGATACTTCAGGACTTAGAATCACAGAATGGTTTGAGGTGGAAACGATCATCAAGGATCTTTGCAATCTCCCTGTCATTGGCATGGGCATTTTCCACTAGATGTGCCTGTTCCAAGCACCTTCCAACATGACTTTGAACACTTCCAATGACGGAAAATCCAGAACATCTCTGGGCAAGGTGGTCCAGCATCTCACCACTCTAATCACATAAAACATCTCCCTTATGCACAACCTACAACTAAATCCCTTGTCCTATCTCTAGAGGCCCTGGGAAAAAGTCTTTCTTCATCTTTTTTTCTAAATCAATTTATCTATTCAAAGGCTGCAATAAAGTCTCCTCAGGTTACTTTTTTTAAGGCTGAACAATCCCAACTCTCTTAGCCTGTTCTCACAGAAGAGTTGTTTCAGTCCTGTGATCATTTTTGTGACCCTCCTCTGGACCCACTTGAACTGGTTCGTGTCTTTCTTGTGCTGGGGGGACCCAGATCTGGACACCAGACTTCAGATGCAACCTCACCAGAAGGGAGTAGAGGAGGGAATGACCTCCCTCAGTGTGCTGGTCATGCTCCCTTTGATCCATCTCAGGATCAAATCTCCAGTTTTTCATCCTTATGTATCCCTGAGTTCTTCTCTGCAGGGTTGTTCTCAATGGAGTCATCACCCAGATTCTATTGATAAATTGATAACATAAGTTTTACCTTTAATCTTCAAGGATTACAAGGATCACTTCCTCTAGGTTCAAGATGCATTACCATGGTCAAGAAAGTGAGCAAAATAGGCAAGAAGACCCACAGAGATGAACACAGAACTCCTGTCAAGACTCATTCTGTGTGATTCTGTGGTATAGTTATGTTATTTGGTGGAGATGGATTTACTCTCTAAAACCTAGAACATCATTCAAATTTTACTTTAGAAACAACCAAAAGAGTTACCAGTCATGAGAGTCACCCCATCCCGTTTCTGTGACAGTCATTTACCCGTTCCTTTTTTTTCCATTTCATTTCTCAAAGGAAAGACAAAATAAAAATTTCTTTGTATCGCAGGAGTATCAGGCAACCCACTCTACCAGTAATCTGTCCTGAAGATGGTATTCCCTGAAGCAAACTGTGCTTTATGAGGTGCGAGCCAGCAAATATGCTACTAACTGGTTGCAGTCCCACAGCTTTATTATCACCTGGAAGAACTCCACCCCAGCTGGATGCTCAGAAATATCATGACCAGGCTTTGAGAAGGGCTCTACCCACGTTTGTTACAAACACACTGGTGGCTGAAAAGGTCAATACGAGACAGACACGTCCGGTTGCAAAAGGCACAGCAGAAAGACTCCTTAGGTGGGAAATTCTGCAAGACACGATTCTTTCTGCGTTGTCTTTTCTCCTCAAGGGTGATCCTGCTGCCTTCTCAAAGGCATCAGCAGCGTTAGAGATGGGGTGTCTCCAGACCTCCTGATTGGAGGCCAGAGCAGACCAGTTCTGGTGATCAATATGGCCAAGGCTGAGATGTTGTTTCAGGCAGTCCTTGTATCTCCTCTTTGGGGCTCCTCTCTTGCAGCAGCCGGTGGCAAGTTCACCATAAAGCAGGATCTTAGGGAGGGGGTGGTTGGTCCTTCATCCTGGAGACGTGCCCTGCCCAGCACAGCTGTGTTCTCAGCAACATGGCCTCAATGCTTGGGACTGCTGCCTGTTCTAGAACAGATGGATTGGTCACATCATCTGACCAGGGGATGTTTAGGATTGTTCGGAGGCAGCGTTGATGGAAGCGTTCCAGGAGTCGCAGGTGGTGGCTGTAGATGACCCAGGATTCAGATCCATATGAGAGAGTAGACAGCACTATGGCTCTGTAAACACTGACCTTGGTACTTTTCTTCAGGTGTTTATTTCACCAAACTCTTTTATGAAGCTTTCTGAAGGCACTGTATGCCTTTGCTAACCTGTTGTCTGTCTCCCCGTCAATCTCACCATCCGAGGAGATGAGGCTGCCTAGGGAATTAAACTGCTGGACTGATTTGAGCTCTGATTGCCAATGGTGATGTGGGGATGATGGGGGACTTCCTGAGGTGCAGGTTGATGGAGAACTTCTGTCTTCTTTAAGCTGACTTCCAGCCCAGCTAGATGCTCAGAAATACAAGGTACATCTTAAACATCTGATCCCCCCTGGACCTTTACAGTCTTATGGGCTAAAGAAGAACTGGAGAACACAATAAAAGAGCTATACTTAATACTATTGAATTCTGCAGCAGGGAGAAATATTTAAAAAAACCCTCAAGTGATGGCTACCACTGCAATTTCATAATCAGTTAAAATGCTTCACTTCAGGTTACATGCATAATTATTTTATACCTGCCATGCAGTCCACATATCTCTTTACTTTTGGATTGATATAGTCAGAAAGCACATAAAAATAAGTTTGAATATTATAAGCAGTATCTTATAGGACATTCCTACAGAAATTAACAAAATTTCATGAATAGATACATCAAAACAAAAAACAAGGCTAAAAGATTGAGAGGAATTGTTCATTACAGTGATAGGAATCTGTATTATATAACTTACTTAGAAAACAATTTCAAAATATTAAGTTCTCATACTTGGTTTTGGTTTTATTATAAGGAATTGTCACATTTGATCTTTCTGCCCAACAGAGATTCCTTAAATCTTACTGGATAAACAGAGCACTCCGGGGTATCTTTTCAAGCTGAAATGAAAATTACCACAAGTATTTAACAAAGAACATTTTATCAGAAAAAGATTGCCTCACTTTATTTTTTTCCTTCCTTTTATGTTCTGATTTTTTCCTATGAATTTTATAACAGCAATACAGACTTGAGCCTAAAATTATCGTTGACTGTATCTCCTAACAGACTCCTCAGAAATATTTAGTTTCCCTGTTGCAGTGGGTTTTGCAATTATTGTTAAAATGAATTATACTTTTACAGCTTTTAACAGGCTTAAAGTCTCCCCTTCTTTTCAGCTGTAGCATTCTCCTTCCCAATTAAAATGGGACTAATATTTCATATCCATCCTTTAAAAAAAAAAACAAACAAAACAAAGCCCAACACCAAACAATCTTGTTTAAACGAGCTAGATTTCATTAGGGACTACAGTTCATTCTGTCTGCTGTAATGATTTATTTTCATTAAGAAACTTTGCATGTGTTTAAATAGAGTGTGTATGTAAATGAAGAATATGCATTAACTGAGGATACTTAACCTTTGCTTCTGCAAATTCTTGTTAGAAAAGAAGAAAACAAGAACGTCCTCCCAGAAACATTATTTGGATACATAACTTTGCCAGCCAATGTTAGTTACTGATTTTCTCTCAGACCCCGTAGAAAGCATTTTTACTTCTGCAAAAGTAAATGCATTCTTAGTAATTCCCTTATCTCGTTCTCCAGTCCTTAAAATCTCTGATTTACCTTTTCATATGTGCTTTACAAGGATTTTGACTACAAAGCCTTTGGAATACGTGTTACTAAGCCCGCTGGGATACTAGTTTCTATGAGCACACACATTTACTTTTATGAATAATTACCTCATCTACTGATGTTTTTTTCAGTTGATTGGAAGTAGCAATGGTTTAAGCAAACATATTAAACCTAGAAAAAAACCACCCTGTGCTCAGGAACAGCGATGGACCACTACAGAGATAGATCTTCACAGACTTTCTGTAACCTAGATGAATTTAAAATTCAATCTCAAGGCATAAAAATTAGGAAATTAACTAAAAAAAAAACCAAAAACAAAAACAAACAAAAAAGCCCAAACAAAACAACAAAAACCCCCAGTGTCATGAAGACCATTTAAGGACATCCTACTACGAGCACAGGCCAGTGGAAGCTACCACAGGAAAAAAAAACTCGAGACAAATTCGGAAGTGGGAGACGAGACAAATTCAAATGGCTGAACAGCAGGGTAAAGAAAATAAGAGAATAAAGGCCACACTTCAAAAAGTCCACATGACTACAACAGGAGGAATCAATTTGTGGCACATTAAATGTTGAATTGTAGTAAGGCTGTCCAAGTTTGTGACATAGTTAGTAAAAGGAACCAAAATCAGTAAGAATTTTTCCTCCCTGTGCTTCAGGAATAAGAAGCCTGACAGGCTTTCAATAGGGTCAACTCCTGATCAAACTGTAAAAGAAGCAATCAGAGAATAGAATATTGCTATGTAAACACTAAAGTCATCCTGTGTTCATGTGAACTTCAAGGGAAGAGACTTTTCTAAGACACTGTAGTTAATGGAGTCTCCTCTTCATTTCCAACAATAATTAGCAATAGACCCAGCATCTTCTCTGTTAGCTGAGATCTGGCAGTCTTTATCAATTATGTTCTATTCTGCCAGATCTATTTTAGGATGGTTGGACTCCAACCACCTTTTCCAACCTGAATTATTCTATGAGTCTGTGTTTAATTGGCCTTTCCTCTTACAGTGTTACAATAGGCATCACTCAAAGTGCTGGTGATCCTGTCTTAGTTCAGCATCTCTAATCTTCTAAAGCTTCCAAAAACCAGCAAAAACTTAGTCTTTCCTGAGTTTCAACTGAAGCATCAACAACTCTTAGAGACTAAAGGAAGTTTGCAGTTAGCACTATATTTGCACTAGAGGCTTAGATCAGCAATTGTGAGTCTTGCAATATAATTTCTCCAGTAGCTGGGAAATTGTGAGCACTTCACTAAAACTGTTTTGTTGTTCTTGCCTATTTGTTTGCTTCAGAGCATAATCAGTCAAGACTTCTCTTACTGTGTCCTGGACTTTCCTCATTATTCTTCTTCTAACTAGACAAAAGATTTCTGCACACAACTCACCTCCTGAACTCGGTACCTGATGGGCCAGGTAGGTTTGGGTACAGGAACTCTACCTAACTACCAAAAGCACAATACACAAATTCTGTTGCACATCTGTGTTCTATTCAGTTCCATGATTAGATGTTTCTCCACTTGAGATTTGTTCATAAGGTTTGGCCAGAAAGTGCTTAAAATAAGAGACTGTCCCTTAAAAAATTGTGCCAACTCTATTGCCTGTCCAGCCAAAGAGGCTACAGATGGCCCTGCATGACAAAACTTCTTAAGATAATCTCACATTTTCCTGGGAGTAAAGACACTTGCTAAGCCAAACCCCAAGTTTTAAAAGCCTCGGTATTGAATAGAGGCACTTGGAATTTGCAGCTATTCCACTGAAACCATGAAACATGGAATTGTGTGAAACCTGAACCAAATCCACAAACGCAAATCGTGAACAGAAGACTTTCTGATTGGAAGCAGAGGTAAGGAACCTCTGAGGAAAACAACAATGATAAGCAACTTCTAACTAGAACTTCCCATATTTCCTTGACATGGCTTTGCTTCTGATGCCAGGTAGTAAGATGGTTACCCATTTACTAAGCCTTTTGTTGATGATTTGATGGATCTGCATTTTGTAAGAGAAAGAGCACAAAGGGGAAGGGAGGAGGGAACTGTCCAATTAATTTTTAGGAATTTTAATGAGTTCTCATCTTGTTAGGGATTCACTCCAAGAACCATCTAAAACAATGGAAAGACTTCTTGAGTTCAGTCGTAGCTGAATACAACCTTTTAAATATAAATCGTGACACCACTTTAATTATGGACCTTCTCTAGCACGTCCATGTAAAATAGTACTTCTGCAAAATGGTTTTGTCAAGAAAACACTGTCTCCTTTTTGATATACAATGGCAAGCAACAATTAACATAATTACTCCCAGTTCTCTTTAAATAATTATGCAATTTATTGTACAAGTAATTAAAATATTGTAATTTAATAAATTGGAGATGCAAAATATATGTAATTTATATACATAACTGTACCAAGGTTTTATTGCCTTTGTAGTTCGCTAAATTTTACTACTATTTACAATAAATTTAGTTTTTCATGTAGACTTTATTCAAAGCACTGCCAAATGTCTCAGGTATTATTTAAACTGAGCAATCAGAAGACTTTTTTGGAGAACCTTATGTGCAGCAATTATTTAAAATTCCCCCCAAATTAGTCTGAAAGTTAAGTATAAATTAATATAGAATTCCAATACCCCCCGTTACATTTAAGCAGTTTTGAGACATGAATTATTTGTATTGCATCTCCATGGTTGGTGCAATTTATGGTTTTAAACATGCATTTTGCAGTGTTTTACCTTGTGTAAGATAATTTATATTTCAGTGCCTCTGGGGTGGTCTTCAACTGCAATATCATTCATAGGATATCAACCTCAGCAAGGTGATAGTGTGAAAAAACTTTAGCTCCCTGGTCTTATTTGTCTGATTAATATGACCATTACTAACCAATTTTAGGAAAGTATGATGTTCTGTATACTGATGCATAGTCCAACTGCAAGATTAATTTGGCAGGCTCTTGTGCTTGACTCATTAGATTTTAGATTCAATGTGAATTTTTCTTTGCTTTATCATGGATGGAATTAGCTAATTACTCATCTCGAATGGGGACATATTCAATCTTTGTTTCCCTTATTGAGTTCAGTTTCTCTAATAAAAGCAGACAACAATTTAACTTATTTAATAAATGTACAAAGTTTGTGAACATTCTGGACAATGCAATTTACAATTGAAACAACTAAGTTAATTTCTGACAATGTTGGAATTTCCATACTTGTTAAATCACTAGTCTATTTGTTTATTGACATCTCATCTGTGGTGTACATGATCAGATCTAGGAAGAAAAAAATTAATATCCCCTACTGTATTCAGTTGCTGTTTCTAGAAAAAAAGATCATCTGTAAATCAGTCTTATCTTCATTACCACCCAACATTTCAACAATTTTTTGTGCTATTTTTAGATTTAGTTATTTGGTCTTTACTTCAAACAACTAGATGAAAAAGGAACTTGGAATCAATCTCAGCAAAAACACCAGAAGTAAAAACCAATATGATTACTTTTTGAGATCTCTGGGAGAAATAGAAGAAAAAAGTAGAAATTGTAATCTGTGTGAAGAAAGGAGAGAAAAACCAAACAAAACCACCATGTCTTTCTTTCAACTGATCTGTAAGAAATTTTGTAATTTTTACAGTATAAATACACATGTTGAATTCTAAGGTACTAATATGTCTTTTCTTTCTCCCACCTTACAAATTTCACAGTATTATTCAAATGGTATTCAAATTTGCAACTATATATAGCAACAAAATCTGCATAGAATAGTATATCTAAATATACTACACAATATTATTTTAGATTGAGTAATATTTTTAGGCCAAATTGGAAAACTGTATGATAAATAGATAAATAGATATTGATAAAACTAAATAGGTAAATAGATATTGATTCCCCCCTGTGTATGCTATGAAATATAAACACCACTATTTTGTCATCATATGCATATTCCATGAGAGTGTTTTATAGTCAGAAACATTCATCCGAGTATTAAAGCACTCATTCTGAATGAAAATATTGAACATTGTTCCATTTCTTTTCCAAATTTAATGTAATAATCTGCACCTTGAAGTCCTTCAGGTTTTTCTCTTACTGCTATGATAGAAAAGACATGTTTCAAGACAGCGCTGATGGAATTAAATCTATTCATTGGTGTCTGTAGTCATTGATTCCATGTCGCCAACACAAACTTGTAAAATAGAAATTAATTGAAAAACTAATTTGGAAATAAGTCTTTTAAAAGGTGTAAGAAGTGCTCGTAGTGATCAGATTTTAGTGGAAAAACTATTCTACTGTAAGTTGCAAGAGGTGTCATGCTTTGCTTCTTTAACTCAGTTAAAGAAACCTATGAAAATTACACTATGACAATTCAGTATGAATTATTTTATCATCACCTTATTATCCATATTCCTATGTATCTGAATTATTTTAACACATAAAATTTATAGTAATATGTTAGTCACAATTTAATCATGATTATTTGGTATTGTATGATTTTATGACACCAAATTTAATTACTCAAATTCGACTTCTTTAAAGTCCAGTGACTAAAAAATGTTTGGCACAGCCAAGGACAAGCCTGCAACATTGCAATTCTGAAGGCAGTGGAATGGGTAGAGATTTATGTATGTACAGGAAGGGAAAGAAAATAGCTCAGATTCTGCATCTCATGAATGATCACAGCAGACTCCCAAACCTTCAGACTTAGCAAAACTGGAAAGCTGAGGAGGAAAACCTAACAGAGAAACTGCTTGTGAGAAAGCAACCAGAGCACGGTGCTCTGAATCAGAGATCAGAAAAGAGCTCAGACAGGTAGAGTCTTGTAGAAATACTCACAGAATAAATATGCATTTATGTCTGATAAAAGAATGAGTTTTGTGAAACTAAGCATGCAAACAATTAAAATGCACAGGCAGCAATGCAATTGCTACCTTTGCTACACAGATTAAATGGATGATCCTGTTTGCAGCAGCTATAACATTACCTGCTGCTAATGCAGAGGAACTGTCTAGAGCTGCAGATTCTTATGCACTTTTCTCCTGTAAAGTGTGATGTGAGTGGCTGAAAAATGGCAAATGTTGAACAAAATCAAAGAGTTCTTTGAGCTCAGTGAAGGCTGTAGCGATCAGTCTCCACCTTGCTTTCACTGTTCACAGAAAATGTTGACCTTCAAGAACAATAGAGGCCATCATAACATCTTGCTTTCATGTCATCTCTCGAAATGTCAGAGGTGAAGTAACTGTTGGAAAAACAAAAATTAAAGGCAAAATTATTTTTGAAAGCAGTGGAAACACAAGGAAACTTTACAACTGAGATATTCAGATTTACGTGACAGAAATACTCAACTCCACGATGATGAATTCTGCATACTCTCTATGTATTATATATTTAATTATATATGTATTATATATATATATGTATTATATATTTAAACACAATTAGCATTAACATTTACTTTAGTGCATAACTCAATTCCACAGTTATCCTTGATTTTTCAGAAAAATTACCTCATTATGTTTTTTACTCTCATTTTTGTAGATATCAAAGTGATAAAAGCATAAAATAAAACTAATGGTATTATAGAAATAGTTATGAACCAGTGTTTTTAGTTTATAATTTAAAATTTTAAACACACACAAAAAAGTTCTATTCTGGTAAAAAATGTCTAAATACTGCACTATTTGTGATTATCAGAGTTTCTAATTCAATCCTAATAGGTACCTTAAGAAAGAATAACATGAGGCTTGTAAATTAATTGTTTTCTTGGTACTGATGTTTAAATGCTATCTTGAGGTATTTATGTCTAGTAAATCTGGATATCTCAGCTTTTTACTAAGCCTTTTGTTGATGATCTGATGGATCTGCATTTTGTAAGAGAAAGAACACAAAGGGGAAGGGAGGAGGGAACTGTTCAACTAATTTTTGGGGAAAAAAAAAAGAAAACTGAGTCTCTAACTTTCTGTTACAAATTCTTCCAAGACTATCTACAAAGTCCCAAAAATTTGTTGTAGTTGAAGTATGTTCATTTTTAAAACAGTATGTAAGACTACATTCAGCTGTGCTTAAATTTAGAGTTTTTCTAGTGTAAGGCATAAAATTTTGGTCTTGAGAACACTTACACACTATTTCTTCTGATGCATAGTAAGACCCTGAGCAGTGGACCTAAGCTGATATGTCTTCAGCTTTCCTCTCCTCCCTCAATGCCATTGTACCACCTCCACCAGCATTTCCCCCCCCACACTGGTTTTAACTTATATTGCAAAGTTCGGATCATAAACTAAAGAAGAAGATGAAATAACCATTGTTTGCCTATCCAAAATTTAAAAATAAACTCTGAGTGATGCTAAACTGAGACTCAAGTAGGAGCAGGCTCAAAGTGCTGTTCAAGCCTATCTATTTTTCATACTAAGTGAAAACTGTGGGCTGTCTGCTGTGTGATTTCAGAGAGAAACTCACTTGGCATTGAGTTGAGAAATGTAGAATGCATCTCTTCCATAATTCAACAGGTGCTCACTTTGATTTTTACCGTAAAATATGAAGATCCACTTGAAGGTGATAGGACAGAGAGAGAGAGAGGAGTTGTGCTGGGTTTAACTGCCCAGGTGTTAGCAGCGAGGTGGGAGGGCTGCAGGGGTGGTTGGTCTCTGTGAGGAGTGGTTGGTGCTGCTCAATTCTGGACACAGAAAATCCCAGCTGGCTCCAACAGACCCACTGCAAGGCACAGCTGGGACCCTCAGACAAGCTGGTGTGTCTGTATGAAAGCATCTTTAAGGAAGGGCAAAGCCCTGCCCATCAGTGTGAGGAACGAAGGAAAAATAATTTGTGAGAAAGAACCCTGCAGGCACCAAAGCCAGATGAATTAGGTGAGGAAAGGCTCCTGGGGCAGGTACCCACACTGCAGCCTGCAGAGTACCCTCTGCCACATCTGTTGGATATTCCCTAAGGAGCTGCTGTCCGTGGAAAGTTCCTCCTGGGGCAGGGGAAAAGTGTCAGAAGAAAGGAGCGGCAGAGGTGAAGTGTTACAAACTGAGCACTCCCTCCATTTCCCATTCCCTTGTGCTGCTTGGAGGAGGGGAAGTTGAGAAACTAGGAATGCAGGAGTGAAGTTCAGCCTTGGAATAAATAGGGGGTGAGAGGGAAGTATTATAGTTTTTAGGTCTGTTCCTCACCATCTGACTTAATTTAAATTTACAATAAATTATTTCTTCCCAAGTTCAGCTTGTTTTCCCAGTCCCAGCAATCAATAAATGATCTCCATGTCTTTAACTTGACCCATTATTGCCATATTTCTTACCCCTGTCCAGCTGAGCAGGCAGAGTGAGAGAGCAGCTAGGTAGGAGTCCAGGAGCCAGTCAGTGTAAACCCAACACAAAAAGGCCTCTAAGAGAAAAATTCCTGTTATCTGTGTGTTTCATGTACATGACAATTCTCCTGCAGTAGACCATAAAACATAGATATATCTTAATATATGGGGTATGGGTATAATACAGCTACACAATATTGGTTTGCAAAGAATATTTCATTCTAACTCTTTCATACTATCATTTTAAATAGAAAAATATCACCCAAATCATTATTAACATTTATGTACTTGCTGTTACTCACCAGAAAACAGCACCTGCATTTCAATGCTATTGATATGTAGTGGCAGCTTTCAACAATATACCTTCTTGTATAAACTACATGAAAAAAGGAAGAAATGTCTACTCTCACAACACATTGTAGTTGGTTTGAATATTTGTTGATTTGTTGATTTATTTTATTAGATGCTACTGCAGATAAACAAAATTAGATATTTTCAGAGAGAATGAGGGGCAATTTTCTTTTTCACACAGCTACCCAGAATAACTCTGGATGAAATCTCTGCAATACTGCTTTCTACATTTTGGAAAGGAAATTATACCAGAAAATATAATCTCCAGAGCACGTCACAGAGTCTTACAATTTCCCTCAAAACTCATATTATGAAGTAAATTAACATTTACTTCACTCTGGAGCACTACTTCCTCAAAAGTAATGCATTCACAACTATCTTCTATTAACGAGAAAAAGGCATAGTGACCTTTAAAAAGTAGAGAGATAAATTTCACAACTTTGGAAATTAAGCTCAGATAAGTAAAGTACAATAAACTCCAGTGAACTTTAACTATGGCTACCACCAGGATTTTTAACTCAGAATAAACTTCCGTCTAATGTTTGCTTCCATTATTCATTTTGCTGATTCCTGGTAGCCTGACTAGGAAGTGTTAAACTTGATTCTAGACAAAATTTTCAGTAAATGCAGCTGTATTTGCTGCACTCATCAGCACACGTGCTCAAATTCTCCAAAAAAATGTGTCCAAGGACATTCCACCATGTATTTTCAGCTGTACTTCACTGCTCAACTCTGCCAATTGAGATAAATTGATTGCAGGCATAAAAACATACAGAGATTTTTACTTAGGATTTCTAGCTCCCTTTTAAAATTTATAACTACCTCTGCCCTATCTTTTCTTCACAGACCAGTCCAGTGGCTTGCAAATAGGGCAAGACATAATTTAAAATGTGTCCACTGGTAATGAAAACTTATGTTCTTCCTCCTTCTAGATTATTCCACATAAGACTGACACTCAGAAGATTTCTATCTATTTGCAATAAAGATTGAAGACTTTGCAACTTACTTATTTTACAGTTCTTCTTCCCATCTTCAGTTTTTTATATGGTCTAAGGAAACAAAGTGTGGGTAAACTCACCCCAAGTGGTTCATATATTAAAAAATATACAAGGGTCCAAAAATTTTTAGAAGAGCTCCTGGTTCTTTTAACACCTTAAGAGAGAGCACATAGGAGAAAAGCTGCACACATTTTCTCAGGGGGTACTTTTACTGGTAAACTGGAAATAAGGGAACATGGCAAAAGTTTAAAGGATAGCATTCAACCAAAATAAAGCATTCCACAAAGCACTGACTTAGCTGAAAAAGCATAGGTTTGGGTTTGGGGAGTTTTCTGAAAGTTTGCTCTTCCTTAAAAGAGTTCATATCGGTATTGTTATTTCAGATCCTACTTTTGGCAAAGAAACTCTTTTGCTCTCTTCTGCAGATGTTCAAGTGACATTTATCGGTATAGAAACCTGCCAAGAGTTCCTTTTAGACTAGCTCAAATTTAAAAAATATTCTCTGCATGTATTTAGAAGTGACTTGTATTGACATCAGGAAGTCAGCTTCAGTCTTTATTAAAACTAGTACAAAAATTCTGCCATATAAATTTAAGAAAAATTTATATCAGCAAAGATGTGACATATTTGTAAAGATCTATATTTTCACTTTTTTTGATTTGCAAAAATGTCTTATTGATTTTTTTTTTTTTTGGTTGGTTTGGTTTCACTTCAGGCTTCATGTTCAGGCTGTGTTGCTTTCACTTCAGGTTTAATGTGTTTCAATGAAAAAGAATTTTACAAAAAACAAGATAAGATTTATCATTATTCACTCTTTGAAAAATGTCAAAATATAGGAGGCTTTTGGCTTTTATCAAGACTCATATTTCTCAGTGAAGGCAAATGTTCCTATCTTTCTTTGAACTATATACAGACAAGAGTAATAAAATATTCTTTTCAGTTTAGGAATAATATCAGATTATGCCCTTAATCTCTGACTTGTAAAGGTAAATAAACTAAATTTTCTACCCTCACCACTATAAGTTAATCAACATAACTAATTTAACCCAGCAGATCAGCTTCTTTAAGAACACAGATTACAAAACATGAATAGTTTAAACATTGACTTTGAGAATTATAAAACAAGAATGAAAACACAATATGCCGGAATGTAACAATGATGTAATAACCACATTACATTACAAGATTAGTGTCCTCTTTACAGGGGCCAGAACCAGTTTATCACTATGTGGGTATAACTAAGACTTGGTATTCTACGTCCTCTGTCTGGAGGTTTCCCAGTCCTCTCATTTGTCCAGGTCTCTCTGCAGAGCCTCCCTGCCTTTGAGGGACTCAACAGCTCCTCCCAGTTCTGTGTCATCTGCAAACTTGCTCAGTGTCCCTTCCAGTCCTGCACCCAAGTCACTGATGGAGATGTTGGAGAGCACAGGGATGAGGATGGAGCCCTGTGGAACCCCAGCAGAGACAGGTCACAGTCTGACGTCACCCCAGCCACTGTCACCCTCTGTGCCCCACCCCTGAGCCAGTTGCTCACCCAGCACAGGGTGTGTTTGTCCAGTTGTGGGCTGGACAATTTGTCCAGAAGGATCCTGGGAGAGATTGTATTGAAATCTTTACTGAAATCCAAAAAAGTTACATCAACTGGCTTCCCTTCATCAGCTGTGTGGGTCACCTTGTCATAGAAGGAAATCAGGTTTGATAAGCAGGACTTTCCTCTCATGAAGCCCTGCTGCCTGTGACCAATGACTGTGTTGTCTTTCAGGTGTTTTTCAATACTTTCCAGAATAATTTCCATAACTTTCCCAGGCACTGAAGTGAGACTGACAGGCCTGCAGTTTCCAGGCTCCTCCTTCTTGCCTTTCTTGAAAACTGGAACAATGTTCACCAGCTTTCAGCCAACTGGGACCTCTCCAGATTTCCAGCCTCCAGCTTTTGAGCACCAGGGCAGGGCTGCCCAAGCCCTTTGACCAGCTGCAAGGCTGCAGGTCCAGATGACCTGGTGCATCATCCATCAGACACAGGCCATGCTCACAGCCCCAGCCCTGCTGAGTGCTCCTGCTGGTGCCTCCTTCTGTGGGTAACTTGTCCTCTGTGGTATGAATCACATGTGCAAGGAGTCTCAACAAGTGGTCTGTAGGTTAAATTTCAATAGCTACCATGTTTCACAATTACAGAAAAATCAAGAATTACCCAAATCAGTTTTTCCCATAAGGGGAAGTAAGATTACATTTTCCAAATCCGCTGCTATTGGACAAAAATCTATTGTTATGGGGGACACTAACCAATGGCTAGAACTTACATATAACATTTCCTGGAAACATTGCAGAAGTCCAGTTACTGGATAGAAATAAAAATTATTAAAAATAATGTGGCCAGGAGGACCAGGGAAGTGATTGTCCCCCTGTATTCAGCACTGATGAGTCCGAATTTCAAGCAATGTGTCTAGTTCTGGGCCCCACATTTCAAGAAAGACAAATCTGCAAAACTGAAATTATTGCAGGCGTATTGCTAATTAGGCAGACGTATTAGCAATACTATTAGCAATAAATACAATTTATTTCACTAAAGAAAGACTTATTTTACCCAGAGCCATCTGGGTTTTTGTTCATCATCATGCTTTTTCTTATGCCACTTATTTTATGTTAATAAAAACTGTGCCATAAATAGAGCTGATTTTTTAAAGGAATTATGTAGAGAAATTTGTGTTTAAATAAGGTTGCTTTTCTGTACATTATTCTGTAATATTCACAATTATATTAGTTATATGGTTGACTAATCTGTAATTCTGAGTAACTGTTATATCATAGAATCATGGAATCATTTAGATTTAAGAAGAGCTTTATGATTGTTGAGTCCAGCTGTTAACCTAGCACTGCCAAGTCCGCCGCTGAAAATAAAGATGAATGGTAGAAACATGATTTATATGTTATGATTTCATGCAAAAACATTTTTTTATGATGGGCTGACCTGCATTTTAAGCTTCAAACATTTTCTAGCACTTTTATCAAAGCAAATAGTAATAGAAACTTTGTGAAATGTAAAGATAATACAGTTGTGTGCATTTAAACAATCAGAATCAACTGTCATATAATTTACTCTCAGTGCAACGCTCTATCATGTAGAAAGAAAATAAATTGGTTTCTTTTAATGAGTATGACCTTGCAGAGTCAAAAACTATATTGCTTGTTTGGATGTTAATATCAGAGAACAGATGACTTCTCATTTTAAATGCTAAATGTAGAAAACAGTTCCCCATAAAGCAAGATTCATGCTAATCTGATTTAAAAATCTCTCAAGAGCTCAGTATATCTTTCAGTATTGCATATTACAGTTAGTGCAGCATTGCATTAATATTTAAAAATAACCCCAAAAAATTCAGACCACCTACTTAACAGAATATAAAGTAGTTCTCAAGAGCAGATATAGCCAATATATGTTAGTAAAAAGATTTATTTATACCCCAAGAAGATGTCAGTAAAAATATTCCTACAAAGAACATTAAAAGTGTTGAAAAATACCTACATACTAACTGATGTACTCAGGTACCATGAGGACATGAAGTCACTGGTTTACTGTATAGTTACCAAAAGAAAAGCTGCAGCATCAACATGCTACTAAATAATTATGGTTGTTTCTGACAGAGATATTGCACTGTCACTGATAATTAATGCATCTTTTATATCATGGTGATAGAGCAATTAATTTATGTCACAAGCATCCTTATATTACTTGCTATTATACTCTAGAATAGCAAGTTTCTTTCTATTAACCGCTGAATATTCAGAAGGGTTTCTTGAACATCTCTAATTAAAATGTTTTAAGTACCTACTAAAACCCTTAATGGGAATTTCTACTGTGACAAGAACAGCCAAGTTTTTCTTCCTGTGATCATATAGATTTTCTTATGAGCACTTTTCTTCAGGAAGTGTGGAGTTGTTCTAATTGCTGGGGCAGGGAAGAGTTAATAGGATCTCAAAAGCAATTGTGTGTTGGGAACAAAACTATATCACTGTTTTTTTATTCTTTCACACTAGATTGCTGGCAAGCAAAATTCAATTTGAATGGAACCATGTGGTTGCTAATATGCAGGTTATGGAATTTTTTCTTAATAAGGATTTTGACAATGAAACCATGTAGCAGACCAAATGGATGGAATTGTGGAGTTCTCTAAACTTAACAACTTAGATTTTTACATGCTCTGTTAAAAATCAAGATATTTAAGAAACAGAAGCAGAGGTAAGATTCCCAATTGAGATATTATACCTCACAGAGGATTAGGGGCATTGCAGTCACTGAACTCTTACAAGTGTATAAATTCAAAGTACTGTTTTGTCTCACAAGACACATCTTGTGAGTGAATAGCAATTCTTTGAAGGCTTTGAGTTTCAGCTGCAGATCAATACTCCATATTTTAAACTCATCACTTAAGTAATTGAAATGCTGGCTCAACTTCAGTAAGTACCAACATTGCTTCCTGTTATTCCTGTTTATGCATTTATTAATACTAGCACTGTATAAGCAAGACAAGTGTATTCCAAGCCTGGTACCTATACTTCACTAAAAGTTGATCTCTGTTTTAGCAATTTCTTCTTCAAGGTTAGAAAGATACGCATCTTTCTAGGAGAAAATCTGAGATTTCATGGATTCTGTGCACAGAAAATAGAAATAACAAAGGTCAGTGATGCTGGTTTTATTTTGACTTTGCGTACTGGTACATAAGCAACCTAAAATTCAGTAAGTAATAAAAGATAAAGGCAACTGCTTCCTTTTCTCATTTAGTTTATTACCTCTGTGTCCTTACCATCTGTTAATAAAATAAAGTTTGAGAACAGAACCAAGAATGGAGAAAAGAGTAGCTAAGATGAGGTCTGAGTCACCCTGGTCTCAATTAATATTTTAAAAAACACTGTTTAAAATGGTTAAAAATATGAACTACATTCAAAGATGTCCCCTAAGGAATATAACTGAGAAAATAAATTTCTATGTGTTGTAAACAATAATTTCCTTTCAATTTAAATCTGATTTGTGGTAGGTTACTCTTGTCTCATATCAGTCAAACTCCTCTGGCATATACCTGAAGGAGTGAGATTGAATCACTGCTACACAGTTCAGAGTTTTCCCATATTTGCAGACTGCATCTTCAAATTGCTCTTTCCAGGCAGTTGCTTGCAGAAGCATTTAAACAGGCTATGAACTTTCATGAGTACAGAATGGTAGATGAGTTAGCACACTAAAGAAGAGACCCTGTTTCACAAGCAGAGGCTGAGCAGCAGCTCTCACAGCAACTCTGCAGGAAGCTTTGCTAAACGTGCTCTGTTCTGTGCCATCGTGCTCTGGCTTTCTAGTGCTCTGATTCATCACCAGCTTACGTTCCCAACATACATCCTCCAAAGGAGTCTGTAAAACAAAGGGCCACCTAGATCATGAAGCAGGGAGGATGTAAGGCATGACCACGTATTACGTTGTAGCTGTAGTAGGCAGCCAGCACCTGTCCTGATACAGAGATATGGGCACATATCATCAGAGGCAACTGAAGGCCCACACCAAGACCTTAAACCATCTTGTCCAGGAGCTGCTTTATGCTGATGACGCCGCCCTTGTTGCCCACACAGAAGCAGCTCTGCAGCGTTTAACATCCTGCTTTGCTGAGGCTGCTGAGCTCTTTGGGCTGGAAGTCAGCTTAAAGAAAATAGAAGTTCTCCATCAACCTGCACCTCAGGAAGTCCCCCATCATCCCCACATCACCATTGGCAATCAGAGCTCAAATCAGTCCAGCAGTTTAATTCCCTAGGCAGCCTCATCTCCTCGGATGGTGAGATTGACGGGGAGACAGACAACAGGTTAGCAAAGGCATACAGTGCCTTCAGAAAGCTTCATAAAAGAGTTTGGTGAAATAAACACCTGAAGAACAGTACCAAGGTCAGTGTTTACAGAGCCATAGTGCTGTCTACTCTCTCATATGGATCTGAATCCTGGGTCATCTACAGCCACCACCTGCGACTCCCGGAACGCTTCCATCAACGCTGCCTCCGAACAATCCTGAACATCCACTGGTCAGATGATGTGACCAATCCATCTGTTCTAGAACAGGCAGCAGTCCCAAGCATTGAGGCCATGTTGCTGAGAACACAGCTGTGCTGGGCAGGGCACGTCTCCAGGATGAAGGACCAACCACCCCCTCCCTAAGATCCTGCTTTATGGTGAACTTGCCACCGGCTGCTGCAAGAGAGGAGCCCCAAAGAGGAGATACAAGGACTGCCTGAAACAACATCTCAGCCTTGGCCATATTGATCACCAGAACTGGTCTGCTCTGGCCTCCAATCAGGAGGTCTGGAGACACCCCATCTCTAACGCTGCTGATGCCTTTGAGAACGCAGCAGGATCACCCTGGAGGAGAAAAGACAACGCAGAAAGAATCGTGTCTTGCAGAATTTCCCACCTAAGGAGTCTTTCTGCTGGGCCTTTTGCAACCGGACGTGTCTGTCTCGTATTGGCCTTTTCAGCCACCAGTGTGTTTGTGACAAACGTGGGCAGAGCCCTCCCCAAATCTTCGTTCCCGAAGCCTGGCCATGATGATGAGTAGGCAGCCAGCACCTGTCCTGACACAGAGATATGGGTGTATATCACCAGAGGCAGAGAATTGCTCGGAATGTGTTTTGAGCCGTGATATATGTCTGTTAGTTTATATCAGTCTTGTTAATAGATCACTTCGCCCAGTCCCAGCCCAGCTCATTTACAGACACATCCAATAGGTGTGTGCCTGCTTTTCCTATGTACAAACACTGGGATTGTATTCTTCCTGTTCACATGGCAAGATTTCTCCCATAGTGACAAACTATAGATATACAAATAGTGGAAGTGAGTTAATTAGTTAATATGACTAAGTAGAAGTGCAATTAGTACTAGCCTCATGATATAGGAGCAGCTTTTGTAACACAAAGTCAATTAAAAAATCAGAGAAACAGAACAGTGAAAACAACTGCCACAGATTTTGGGAGTCATACAGAACAGCTGGTCACCAGATTCCCCCCAGTATGTAAATCCTGTATATCCCTAATGGAAATAATCCAGGCACTGTGGAAAAGAAAACTGTAGACAAATTCTAACCTGATGTGCATTAATTTAAAAAAATAAATAAAAATCAATGGATAGTGCAGTTGACAGAACTGCATATCATAATTTTATTCATGTAAGAATTTGTATCTTTATATTTTCCTTCATATACATATGCACAGGCAAAAGCAAACCTTCAAGTCAGTCAGGCCAATGAACGCTCAACAGAGAAAAAACCAAGATCAACCAATGCCCCCCGTTCCAAAAAAAAACAAACCAAACCAAACCAGTAAAAGGTTGTTGTTGTATCCTGAGCTAAGAAAGCTGTATTTTGAAGACACCTGACTCAGATGAGGAGAAAAATAAAGCCAGCCATGGGAAAGGAAGGAAGAAGGTAGAAGAAACCTAAAAATACTTTGGCTATGCTAATTTCTTTTGCTTGTAGCTTCAAGCATCTGTAACAATCCATCAGTTGATACTGCTTTGACCTTTAAAAAATATGAAAATATGCAGGAAAAAGCAAAATTAGCCATATATCCTGGAAAAAGAAAGGTTTCAATGATCAGATGCTCTTATGTCCTTACTCTCCCTGTTTCCTTCCTATAACCAGCTTTCAGTCAATAGGGTAAGCTGACTGAGGACAAATCAACAGATTTTTTCAGACACTAGTTCTTAGGATTTTCTTCACGTGATTCCCAAATGTAAATTTTTTGTTGACAATCTGAGCACGTTCAGACTCGTGTGTCATGAAATAAGCCGACTACAAACAGCAGATTCTGTCCCTGAAGCCACATCCTACTTTACTTTCTGCTGCCTGTCTGGAGGATTGTTATGACACACAGAAGAGCATGCACCTGGTTTTCTACACAGACAGGTGGTTGTTGTCTCATTTCTTTCTCTGCCAATAACTAACAGGACAGTTCAACCACCTGTTGGTAGCTAAAGGCCGTGGAGTTACACTAATTCAGTAGATTGCCTTGAATAAATAGATTAAATAACACCTATCTTTACCATTCTTCTTAAGGTGCATATGTCACGTTACACAACTGAGAAAAGCAGTTGCTGCTGGGAATGCAGAATTCAGAGCAACTCATATAATAAACATGTGCCAAGAAATGTTACAATCTTCACTGTTTGATTTTTTTTTTTTTTAAGAAGAACTGCAATGCAGGCAGAGGCTGTTCTATAAGCTGCAATTTTACACAAATGGGCAGTGACCTGAACCATGGGCTGACTGAGTGTGCACAGAAAATCTGATTCAAATAGTGATCACCTGTTCCACACTTTAGAAATGTATGGTTTTTGCTCTACTAATTTTCCATCGCAGGCTTCTATCACTCCTTCCCTTAAGTTGAATTAAAGTCAGCAATTGTGTAGTGGAAAGATGATCTGCTTAGAAACCAACTCAAATTACTTCTGTCATCAAACAAAATAATAAAAAAAAAAAAAAAAAAGAAACAACAAACCAAACCAACCAACCTACCAAAAAGCAAACAAAAAACCAAACAAAAATGAAAAGGGAAAACCTAGGAGTATAGTATACCCAGAATAATCTTTTCAGAAAGGAAAGATATGTTTGTTTATCCCACTTAGCATTTGTATTCTCCCTGCACACCCTGAGTTTGTTTCAGCTGATTTTTTCATTAGTTTCTTTCCATGCTGTCACAGTACTGTAGCCAACTGTTACAGATACAAACATATACACATATTTGTAACAAAATATCAGAGGTTCCTGATGGATCTGGTCTACAGAGATCTGTCATAATCTGGAAAATTTGTATAACTGATTAAAAGAATTCATCTTTTTGTTGAAACTGAGCTGTATTCCCTCTTAAGCCTCATTTTTCTACTGAGGTGGTTGTGAAAGTTCTCCCCTTCCCATGCCTTCCATCTTTCAAGCCTGCTGGTAATTCCTGCTGGTAATTCTGCTGGTAATACCAATCTCCAAGCCAGATGCTGGCATGATTTTCCCGTTTCTTGTCCCATCATTGCTTGCAACTGGTAGGACAGAAGAGAACACAGCTTGTGCTCCAGATCCCTTGACTGGTTATCCCAAGGTCCTGAGGTCCCTTTTGACTCTCCACAGCCCTCTTGCTGGGACTGTGTTGGTTCCCACCTGGAAAACCAGTCGTGGGTAATAGCTAGTGGGATAATACCAAGTTGGGAAGTTTCTGGATCATGTCTCTTACTTGGGCACCAGGGATGCAACACACCTACCAATGGCTGAGTCCAGTTAGCATGTTGGGCCTTCCATTCCTCTCAAAATGGAGCCACCAATGACTACTACCCTTCTTTTTCGTTTAGGAGAGGAGGTTGTGATGTGGGGGTTAGGCTGCCTTGCCCTGGGTGACCCCTCCAACCCAGATGGACCTTAATCCACGTCCTCATTTCCCTCATCCTCATATTCCAGTGTTCACACTTATTGTGTAAAGACACCTGAGGAGGTGAGGGGATTCACTTGCCACTACAAGCAGAAACCTGTTTCCACTCCCCTCTGTTTCTGAGGTCCCTTCATTCTGCCTGATAGCAAGAGGGTAGGGGTTCTGTTACTTCTTATGAAGTGGCTTGTGGGTCCTTTTCTCTGAGGCACTGCAGAGTGCAGCTCAACCAGTCAATGTCTTCCTCAGTGTTTCCACTTTGTCTCTCAGTTCCACTACTGGGCTGAGCAGATCCTTGACCTGACTTCTTCAGAGCTGTTCTGAATGAAAATTATTGAAATATATCAGCACATGATGTAGATGAACAGTTCAACTCCCGCACCTTTACAGAAACTGTACCAGCAGAAAAAGAGATGTTAAACATAAAAAGGAAATAAACCACTATAAAAAAAAAATCTTTGTGAAGATCTGACTTACTTCATGTCAGTGGGATAACATATGATTAATTTATTATCTACTATGAGTACCAGCTGCATAAAAAGATCACCAATGACAAATGCAGGCATACTTTATCAATGTAGCATATTTTTTCCTGCAAACACATAATGTAACTTAATGTAACTTATGTCTCACCCACATTTTCTAAGGAACAAGCTATGAAATAGTAGACAGAAAATTCTTCTGCTACCCTTCAGGAAACTGGGCAACAATGAAACATTAGTTGAGAATCCTGATGTGCTTTACAAGTTAAACATTTCGACCTAATGTGTTTCAATCTTCAGCTGAGAGAGATGGTGAGCAGAATTTTTTTAAGAAAAAATATACCAAATATGTGTACTCAACTCATACTGACCTTGAATTCCACCTTTCCCAAACCCTGTTTAAAACAGCAAAACACATAAATGTTTTAAAAGCAAGGGTGGAATCTGTTTACATAGTATGAGCAGCAGAGAACTCAGAGAATCACTCTTCTAAGGCACTGCATGCATATTTTAAATTTTTTTTCCAGGTTGTCAGTACTTCGACTTATTTAATTTAAGGTTATATTCTTAAAAATTCCAGACTGAATATGGTGTCTGTTATTTGTATATTTCAAGTGGTTTTTTAAAGGAAAGGTCTTGGAAACTCTTGTTATACTGAGCAATAAGGTCATTTTACGTGAGGTTTTACTGAGACTCAGTGATTCTTCCTTTAGAAAAGGTTCTGTATCTGCATAATATCTTTTATGGTTCATTACATTTCTATCTCTAAGGCCATTTTATAGTAGTAAGGTACAATATATTGAATTTATATTCCATATTAAGAAAGAAGTTGCATTTTTTAAGTGTTTGGAGAAAACTTGCTTCTGTGTTCTTTTAAGACACTGATTAACAGAATACTACTGCATTATGTTTTTACTTTCTTTATGCCTGATTTCCACTCTGTAAAAAAGGATATGTTCTATATTCAACCCTGACTTACCACGAACCCTGAGAAGCCAGTCTGAGTATCTGTATTATTTTCAGTTTTGGTGTCAGAGATGGTTGTTCCAAGCCTGACACACATTGTAGAAAATGCTGACACTTCTGTTTCATAGAGAACTAGATAACCTCGACCTTTAATTATTTTAGACTAATATCTTCTGTAAACGATCGGTCAATTCAGAGGAAGAAAGCAAACCACACTATATTTTATGTTGCACAATTATAGGAATTTTAAACTCCATAAGTTTGTAAAGTTTCATATATGTTTTCTAAAGGACACAAGAGAAATGTAGAAGACCTTATTGATGTTGATTTTACCATCTTTTGCCTCTCTTCTTTTCAATACTTCTTTCTCCTTTCATCTCTTGAATGTTTAGTTTTAATAGTATCTTTATTGTAGCTTAGAGAGACAAGAATATGAGTGCAGATATCTAAGAAAAGAATAACCTGCCTCTTCTAATTTAGAAGCCCTTTAAAACAATACTTCCCTGTAGCATATTGTGACAATCATCATAACATAATCAAGTCAAAATCAAGTATTATGTCATTTTTATTGCTGTAGGTATCTTCTTATTAATTATAATTTCATTTTTCAGCTGTAAATTTTCTTTTAGTTTTTCTAGGAACACGAAATCCAACAATTCAGAGAATGAAATCAACTATCAGTTTTGTAGGATTAAAAGATGGAAAAGGAACCAGTAGAAAAAAACTCCTCCCTCACATTGCCAATCAATGATTTTGTCAGTGTTGTCTCACAGGTTAATGTATAAACAAGACATGGAATGACCTTTCTTGAAGTCATAGATTTATTTATACTGTTTGGAGTTTACTTTTTTACCCACTTGTGTTTGGTTGTAGTCTTCCGCTCATAAATTATGTGTCTAATATTTCACGGAAGGTCATACCAGAAGAGTGTATATCCTGGCCCTTCTCAGCACACTAGACTTGGAGAAAATAGTCATTTAAAATAGCATGCAGAAACAAAAAGATCAGACAGAATGTTTTCCCACAATTTCCTCTAAATTTGCTTAGTATCTTAACAGGGTGTTAAGGGATTTGTGAAAATTAATACCTGCAAAATCCCTCATACATCTTTCATTAGAATACCGAGCGTTTGTTATTTAGCAAACTAACTTTTATATCAAGCTGCTTAATTTTTGAAATTTCAGTTGTGACACAGTGAGGAACAAGAAACAATATTCAGGTGAGATCCCTGGAAATAATCCAGACTGCTGCCATGCTCTTGTCAAAGTTTTCCACTACTCTGATATGTTGGTCATGTACATATTCCAAAAGACTCTGTCCAGAGCTTCACAGTCTACTTGTCTACCCCTACCTCTATTCTATTCTCCAAGGTCTCAACTGTTCTATCAATTCTGTTTAAAATCACTGATGATTTGGTAATCATGCACCTTTCTCCTCTGTTCTATGTGGTTAGAAAACAATGGGAAGTCATCTGGGGTTTGAGATGTTATTTTAGAAATTGTTTTTTAGAAATAAATCAAAAAGTGTACAAATTGGATTAGCCTTCACAGTCATCTCACAGGTTTTTTCTATCATCTGAGATTCAGAGTTATCAAATTAATATGCAAGTTTGACATCCCTACTTACACATAATGACTGAATTGGCAGAATTGCATTTAAATCCTCCACCTCTTCCCCTTCCATCTGTTCTCCTATCCTCCTGCCCCTTGCTGGCAGTGAGATTTTCTCCCCTGAAACTAAGATTTTACTAGTCCTAAGTAGAAAAATTTAGAATAAAACATATGCTCAGAATCCGAAAGATTCTAAACCAGACTCATTCTCACTTCAGTGGATTTTTTTGATGCTTCCCCTAACTCATTCACATGTGAGATATACCAGAGCCCTTTGCCATTTACGTTGATCTGGATTAACAAACTCTCTACTACACCGACTGTGATAAGCTTCATCCTACTGCACACATATAAAACCTTCAATATTCTGCTTTTACTGTCATGCTTGTAAATAAAGAACTGTTAGCCAAACATGCAGCTAAATTCCTTTCCCTGTAAAACTGGCTGATAAGGACGACATCAGGTTCATGACCCAGGCATTTGGTGAAAAATCAGGATGAATAATTTCCACGATTATTTTTGATTTTGCTTCTAAATTGTGAAAGATCGGAAGACCTGTGACTCTATGCATAATTTCAGTTAGGTCACTTTCTTCTTTTCTGTATTTTACTATGAGAATAATTTGCTCAAATCTATGCATGAAATCCTGTAAAATCTGTACATTTTGTTTTGGGATTTTTTGGTGGCTTTTTTTTTGGTTTGGATTGATTTTGTTTGGTTTGGGGTGTTTGTGGGTTTTTTTTGTTTGTTTGTTTGTTTGAGGGATTTTGATTGTTTTTGGTTTGGTTTTGTGTGTTTTATGTTTTTTTGTTTTCTTTTTGTTTTCTGTAACCGAGGCTGACAATATTTGGTGAGATCTTTTTTTTCCACATAAGGATTTTCTGTTATGTAACACATCTTGCAAAGTAATGTCTTACCTGCTATTATTCCCACATGAAGTTAGAATGAAATTAAATAATTAATCTTAGAGATTTAAATGTCAGAACTTCACATGACTTCATTAAATTTCAAAAGTTACTGTTAGGTCACACACAAATGTTGTCCCAAACCCAGTGGTAACCAATGTCACTGGAATGCCTAAACCCTATAGTATAGAAGCCCAGAGTTGTTCAGGAGCAGGACAGGGAGAAGAAGGTCTGAACTCCAGACCAGGTAGTACTGAAGTGTCCTGGCAGCTAACCAAAAATAAGCATGGCCTCTTCTGAAATTCCATCAGTGTTTTATTAAACTTTAGCCAAAATTATTTTTTTTAATGAAATCTCTAGGTTTTGGCAAGAAACATTTCCAAAAGACAGCTAACTTAAGAGAAAATTCTGAATCAGACTTAGGCACAGTGCATCGAATTCTGTACTGTCCTGGAGACTGTTGTCTACACAAAACCATAAGGGTCCAAGTGTCAAATACCTTATCCAGTGTAATGAGTTCTTACCTACAGTGTTTTTTAAATGACTATACTGTTTTCAACACAGGTGATGGACTGAGGGGGTCCCAGGGCCCTGAGCTGGAGGACCATGTGTGTGAGTGTGATCAACTCCCAGTTTAGCCTGAATTTGTAAGGGATCTGCTGCTTCAGCAGAATCCCTACAAATCTATGGGGCCTGATGGGATTCATCCCAGACTCCTCAAAGGGTTGGTTATGTCATCACATCTGGCAGATGGTGAAGGTTGTCCCGATTTTCAAGAAGGGCAAGAAGGAGGACCCTGGAAACTGCAGGCCTGTCAGTCTCACTTCAGTGCCTGGGAAAGCTGTGGAGAAGATTATTCTGGGAAGTATTGAAAAACACCTGAAAGACAACACAGTCATTGGTCACAGCCAGCAGGGCTTCATGAGAGGAAAGAACTGCTTATCAAACATGATTTCTTTTTGTGACAAGCTGTAGGACTGGTGCTTTTCAGAACACTTTGTAATGGCAAAGCTAGAAACTCTGTATTTGCTAGGAAGGCTTTCTGCCTAAAAGGTAACTCTTTCTCAAAGGCAGTTTCAATGCTTTCTCCCCCCCTGCACAGCAAGAGAAGTTCTCAGCCTCTCTCTCTCATATGTGAGAGGAGAGAGATAATGTACAGAAACATTACAGCACTGCTGTGGCCTGGGGAGAGTCAGGCAGGCCAGTGATAATAAAGCTGAGGAGGGAACAGGAGGTTTGCCTTTTGCTCTCTGAGGCCCAGTACTACCTGGAGTGCTGAGAAGTTTTTAAATTGCAATGTCTTTCCCTCTGAAATAAATCCTTTCTGAACCCTTTCCAATGCCTGGTATTCCTGGGGAAGATACCTGCGTATGTTTTACCTTACACAAGGTCACCTACCCAGGTGATCAGGGGAAGCCAGCCGATGTAATCTGTCTGGATTTCAGTAAAGATTTCAATACAATCTCTCACAGAATCCTTCTGGACAAACTCTCCAGCCCACAGTTGGATAAACACACCCTGTGCTGGGTGAGCAATTGGCTCAGGGGTGGGGCACAGAGGGTGACAGTGGCTGGGGTGACGTCAGACTGTGACCTGTCTCTGCTGGGGTTCCACAGGGCTCCATCCTCATCCCTGTGCTCTCCAACATCTCCATCAGTGACTTGGACACAGGACTGGAAGGGACACTGAGCAAGTTTGCAGATGACACAGAACTGGGAGGAGCTGTTGACTCCTCAAAGGCAGGGAGGGCCTGCAGAGAGACCTGGACAAATGAGAGGACTGGGAAATCACCACCATATCAAGTTAAAAAAAGGAAAGTGACGGATTCTGCACCTGGAATGGGACAACCCTGGATGTACAGACATATTGGGGAATGAGAGGCTGAGAGCAGTGTCACAGAAAAGGCCCTGGGGGTCCTGGTGGTGCCAGTTGTCCCTGAGTCAGCAGTGCCCTGCAGCCAGGAGGGACATCCCTGTCCTGGGGCATCAGGGAGGGGATTGTCCCGCTCTGCTCTGCCCTGGACTGGCCTCACCTCAACATTGGGGCAGTTTTGGGCTGCTGTTAGAGGGCGCCCAAAAGATGGTGAAGGGCCTTGAGGTGAAATGACAGGAGCAATGGCTGAGTTCACTTGGTTTGCTCAGTCCAGAGAAGGGGAGACTGAGGACACATCTCATCGCAGCCCACAGCTTCCTCACGAGGGGCAGCAGAGAGGCAGGCACTGATCTCTTCTCGATGGTGACCCGTGACAGGACCTGAGGGAATGGCATGAAGCTGTGTCAGGGGAGGTTTAGTGTGGATATTAGAAAAGAGGTTATTCACCCAGGGGGTGGTTGGGTGACTTCAAGGAGCATTTGGATGATACTCTCAGGCACAAGGCATGACTGTTGGGGATGGTCCTGTACGGGGCCAGGAACTGGACTTCATGATCCTTGTGGGCTCCTTCGAATTCAGTATATTCTGTGATTCTGTAAGGTCAATAAAACATGCAGAAAATGTGCCATAAGTACCAGTGCACAAACATCACTGAAAGCAAGTATACATTTCACCTGCGCTTTCCTTAGCAAATATTTATTCCCAGAGTACAGAACAGAATCACTGATTCATGTTAGGAGGCCAAAGAGATCAGATGGCAATTGAGACTACTTTTTACATTTGTTCTTGAAGACTTAAGGACTTAGTACTTCCTGACTTATTCTTAATGGGTGATTCCTGTATCATACCTAAACTGTGACCTATTTCCTTTGGAGTATTTCTTGGATCATTTCAGTTATTAGTCTCTAAAGAATGTTATTCTTCCCAGAATATTGATGGAAGATATTAGTTCTTGCCTTTATTGCTTTTTCTGCAAAAATATGCAAGAATTGTGTGAAGTATCTAAAGACAATCTGTTCAAGGTTATATCAAGAGATAGTTGGTAAACTCATGTGCCAAGTTAACATGAGCTGCATAAGCATCAAACCTGGAGCTGCTTTCCTAGTGATTTGAATAAATATCACTTTTTTTTCCCGTGATATGACATCAGGAGGTCAGAAAGTTATCACAGGGTTGACTTCATTTTTGGAGATGTGAATGACTCTAGCTACAGAAAACTACTCTCAGCAGTATGCAAATATCACTAAGCCAGGGTGACATTTTTATCAATTAGATCTGAAAACATACTTTAATCACAGTTCTGCTAAGCAAAGTGCAAAATATTTGTAAATAATATCTGCATAAACTGTATTTGAAAAAGGATCACAAAGTGTCTATGCTAATTTGCTATTGGAATTAAATCATTTTATTCTTGAAAAAGGACACCTGGAATTAACTTCATTATCATCATCATAACTGTAACACAATCCAGACAGTTTGTTCACATACATAAACACAGCATTTTTTGCTGATAAAGACCATGTTACATAAAATGCAGACAGAATGAGATTTAAAAATAAAGGTGTTTAGTTGACATGCCTGATACTAAAAACTTAACTAACCAGCTGCTGTGTTATTAATCACTGCAGAAAAAGAAAAATAATGCCCTCAAACCATTTTCTACCTTGAATTTTTCTCTTCCGTATACAAGTGCATTGCTAAGACAGACTTCAAATAATTTTACTTGAATTTGAATAAACTAACACTGAATATCTCCCAACCTCAACAGGGAAGTTTGTAACCATTAGACTGTGGTGTATCATCATGGTTCTACAGAGGAGGTAATTTTCTCCAGCAACAGATAACAGATAACAAGTTTTTATTTCCTAGGTTTGGAATTTATATTTACTTAAAATTACATAATAAAAAATACATATTTATGCATAAATTAAAACAATAAACCTTGGTAAATACAGAGCAACAAAATAAAATTATTCAAATTACATGAAGGATATTAATAATTAATAAAAGAATCTCATTATTTTTGTAAACTGTGGTAAATCTCTTCACATGATAAGAATACAAAATGGGCAATTTTTTATTTGAAATATAAATAAGTGTCTATACAAACTCTGGTACAACCTAAAAGTTTGTTACCATGATGCAAAATATTACTACACATAGTCAAGTGCATAACACCTCAAGAAAGACAGAACATCTGTTTTGACGTAGTGGTGATCTAGGAAGGATACACCAGCTTTTTGTCTTGCATTAATTTAAAGTATCAATTAACACAATCACTTGCAGGGTGATTGTGAAACATTTCCTGCATAATTTAACAATCTCTTACTGAGTCTGTGATGTTTTAAGGAAACTGCATAACTTCAGGGTGACACAGGGCAAGTTCCCTATCACAGTTTTTGTTTTCACCAATTGCAACAAAATTTCCCCTTTCACTACGTGAAGGTCCCCACTTGATGAGGATCCTCATCTTGATGGAGCTCTGTGTTCCTTCGTGCTGCGTCTCCCCAAGAGTTTCCTTTGAAGACCTCCAAGAAATAGGCTGTTTCTGAGGTTCTCTAATGTCGCTATATCCCCAGGTAAATAAAAAGTGAATGGCAACTATTAGTAATTCCACTCATTAAATCAACCTGTAGTTACTGATAGAACTGCAAAAACCATTCTATTTCTTCCTGCTTAAAAATTATATCAGATAATAATTGTATCAACTGGGAATGCTCTAATCTTTTTGATTGCATTTTTTTGACTATAAGAATGACTACTTGAAAGCCTAAATTAAACCTATTCTTTCTTTTTATCTTCGAGTGGTTAAATTCTTTCTTTCTTCTTTTAGGTCGCTAAAAAAAAGGTGAAAAAAGCCTTAGTTTCTGCACCTCATCTTCAATTTCCCACTTGAATGCTGACTTAAAAGATGGTTTGGGTGGGTTTAAGTTCCTACTAAGGAGGAAGAAGTTCCAGAATCATTTTCTTTTTGTTCCTTTCTTGATCATCTTTGGATGATTTTGTGTATTCCTTTCTATGGTGCTTTCAAATCACTTCAGGTGACAATCACCCCTGTGGATTTGTCTTCTGTCTATAAGCAATAAGTTCCCAGTGTTTTTTGTGTTCTTCTGGTTAAACAGATATTCCAAGGGAATTAACTTTTCAGTAAGTCAATTTTTCATTTAGTAGTCTTATCAATTCACATTAAAGTACTGAACATGACCAAGATGTTTATGAAGGATTCAATAATATCTAGCTGAAACGTTAGCATTCAAGTGCATAAACTGAAAAAAAAAGGCATTTTTATTAAAACTAGATGTTCTGAAAAGCACTTTCTCATAGACACAGACAGAAGGGAACTACTCTACTGCTACAATGGAGACTTTATTTTTATTTACAATTATGAGTTACAGTATGTTGACAGTACTGTATATATATAAAAAAATCTTTTTTTTCTGTAGGAGTTGTTCCCCCTGTTACATTAAAGCAATTATTTAGAGAGATTGAGATAACTTATGAACAGAATGAGAAGACATTATTATGAATGTTAGCAGCGCAGTGATCAGCTGGCACTTTAGTTTTTGAAATTATTGACCAAAATCACTGACAATACAACACTGGGAAGGGCAATGTAGAATCAATGTTAATGCTTTGTTCTCGTGCTGCATAACTTCACTGACATTTGAAAAATTATGTTACTGACATTTGAAAAATTATGTTACTCTAAAACTAGAGTAACAGAGAAATGTATCAAGTTTTAACTGGTATTCCAGTATATTTACTTTTTTTTCCTTAAATATTTTCTGGAAAAACAGAGGAAGTATCTTTCTTAGAGAAAAGAAAAGGACTTGTTGCTGATGTGTTTCATATCAGTCACCTGGATTGATGTAGTAAGCATCCATTAGAGGAGATAAAGAATCCATAATAAATGATCCATCAGTATGTATAATAAAATATAAACACATACACACATATAAAGTTCCTTTCCATTCTTACAATGTCCCAAACTGTTGCTTCATGACTACCTACAGCACTGCTAAGAAAACAACCAGAAAAAAAAAAAAGTGAGAATTATTTCATATCCACCAATTTGATTTTAGTTGTATTTTGTATCGAGGGTCTGTTACCTTTGCATAGTGATGAGAATAGTGTTTTTCCAAACTGGTTCATCTCAGAGCAACAAACTGAGAAAATCTAATTTCAGTTTTGATTGTATGATCAAATGGAAAATAATTATGAAACACAGGATGCCTTTCTTTTCATTTAATTTCAGATGAAGAGAATGTGCACAGAATAATTATGATATAATGGTCAATAGTTACTCTCCAGCTACTGATAATTGGCATTAATTCATTAACTGCACTTGCTTTACTCTAAGTTAAGAATGTAGTCCCATAGTTCAGTTTCTAGTTTTTACAAGATTCTGGCCAAATAATTGAAAAATTCAACAATCTAAGTTCCTGTGCTCTAAGCAATTGCTCTAAACATTCTTTATTTTGTAAAAACATAATGTGGTAGAAACATAATATGTAGAAACATGAGATGTCAGGCACTTCAGAGGCTAGAAGTAAGAGAGCCAAGCAAGTTAGAATTTTGCTTTTCCTGATATTATAATAGCTTCTCTTTGAGTCTTTTGGCACCATTATAAGTTAATAATGTTCTATAAACTCTTAGATTAGCCTTTTATCTCTTGAAAGTTAAAAAAAAAAGAATGTATCTTGTTTTATGAAGACAATATTACTTGTTCAGGCTTAGCTTGCTTTGAACAAAAGATGGATCACAGAACAAATAATCAGCTATTCTTATATGAGTTGCTTTGTTTTAATTAGTTGATAGAGTTGAGGTGCCAGTTGCTGAAGAAATTAATTTTTGTTATATTTCCCTATTGACACTTCATTTATAAGTGCAAACATTCACAATAAAAAGCCTATTTTGGGGGGTCCTGTGTTTGTTGTGATTTTGCCAGGCCTAATGATCAATTTTCAGAGTAGTTCTCTGTGAACTGTTGCACATTTTTAATTTCTTATTAAACTAATAGTATAAAATCATCCAATGCCACACCAAACTCTGATCTTTGCTCCCTTTCCTTGTCCACTCCTCCCCTTCCTTGCAGCCTTTCTGCTGTTTCTCCCATATATTCAGGGCTGAGAATTTGACTTCAGATGGATATAACTGCAAAGTCTGTGTGCATATACAAGCATGCAAGTCCTGAGAAGCTAAACAACAAATATGGAGTCTATGATGCACCACAGGCACTTCTCATGTCCCAGAAGAAACAAAATTAACGTTTTGGTTATTACTATGTTTAGTTCTGAGCATGTTTGTTAAAACAAGTTGGAGGAAAATACAAGAAATTTTGTAATTTTGTTACAGCCAATGATATTACAATATATAACAACTGTTTTGGTCCTTGTTGGGGCTTTTTGGAGTTGTTTTTTTTGCTGCTGTTCTGCAGCTGTGTTTGCAGAAGAAGCAAAGGCATGTGTGAATTTAGGCTTATGTAACACCACTTTATGTTATCAGAATAAAATGTATTGATGAATGAAGATACTTCAAAATCATTCAGACTTTCAGAAGTCCATTCACCTTCTTCAGGCCCAATGACCTCGTGCCTCACAGAAGCTGTATTTCAGTAACTTCAATCCATATGTCATTTAACCTGTGGGCTTTGAAGGAATAAACTATATAAAACACATTTCAAAAGCTTAATTTTTTTTAAAAAAGGCTACAAACAATACAGGTCATCCTTTGACACAAATTAGTCTAAGACATGGAGTGTGAAATAAAATACCAGGCATTTGCAAAGGAATGTAACAGAAGCAAAAAATGAACCAGTACTTGATCAAAGAAATCTGACCACAAATAACAAACAAGTTGTGTCTAATTGTCTTAAGATAGAATGTATTTTTATTCATAAGAGTGGAAAAAAAAGAGGAACTCCAATTCTGGCTGAGAATTTACTCTCATGTAAATATTCCCACCTGGCAATTTCTCTAAGAATATAATTAAAGATACCAGGTTTTACCAAAGTTAGGATTTTATTTTATTATTTGTATGAAACAATTTATAGCAATTTTCTACCTCCATTTACCATACTTTATTGATTTGGAAATTATTTTTTATTCATTGCATTATAGTTAACTGCAATTAAATCAATATTTAAAAACTATTTTGAAAACTTTTTTTCTCTGCATCAGGGTCATTTGTTTCCCAGATCTTGCTTGAGGCCTACACAGTCCAGCTGACAAATTTCAGTTCAACTCAAAAAATTAAAAAACTCAGTTTCAGAGAAAAAACATTTTAGACTAATTTAAATCATAATTTTGTCTTCAAATTTTCATTGTTTCTCTAGCTAGAGGAAAAGGAAATGTATGCATTTATACTAGACTATAACCAAAATTTACAAAGTTCAAGTGGAGAAAAGAGTTAGTTTTGCTGCTATTCATATATAAATCAGCTCAATAGTTAGGGAGGTCTTGTTCCAACTCAAAGGGGACTCTAAAATAAAAATCTACAGACAGGCAGTTCTGCAAGAACATGATCCCAAGATCAGAGGAACAGATATCAGAATGAAGCTGGTTTTTTATTATCAGTTACACAGACCCATCCTACCACACAGAAGACAGGCAGACACACCATCTCCTCAAAGCTGAGTCAGTAACCTACCACACATCTGAAAAATGCAGCACATTCCCCTTCCTAGCTCCAGGTCTGAGAGTGGAGCCTGGGGTTAGCCTCCAAATGCATTCTGCTACGTTTGAAGTAGCAGAAATTAGATTATTCATTATTTCCGAGTTTTTCTGGGTTTGTTGACTAAACCATATACCACATCTGACATGAATTCCAAGACTCTTCTTGTCCACAGAGTTCCATTTTAAGCAGATAAGTGTTTTACAAAATCTCTCAAAATCAAATGTTCTTTGGCATGAAGCACCCACGGAGTCAAAGTCTGGAATCATAGTCAGGAAAGATTACAACATCAGTAGGATATTATATCTACATCACATGTAGATAGGAGGGCCAATACACATGTCATTAAAATAATCAGCAGCACACAGAAGGATATATATTTTTCTCCATTTGTTCCAGTACAAGTAATAGGCAGTTCCATGTGAAAGGAGTAAGACAGACTAGAACGAAAAAGCGCATATTTTTCTCAAAATGTGTTGTGAAGTGTCGTGGTTTGAGCTCCCCCAAAATCTGATTTCCAAATTCTCCACAATTTGCTTCATTGTGAGAGACATAGCACATCTACTTGAATGGGGAAATCGTATCAAAATTTATTACTAACACAATAAATACTATAATACATTTATATACAACAATTCTAACAATCTCTCCTATGGTAAAGCAATATATTTACATAGATCAAATCCGTCCTTTCCCTCCAATGAAAGTTCAGAAGGAAAGAAGAAAAGGTCTTTTCCACTTTCAGGGCAGCAGTGTCTCTCCTCTTCAAGGTAGCAGTTGCAGCTGGATTTGTCGTAGTTGGAAAATGCCTCTCTCTCTCTCCATTACGATGCAGGGTTTTTTTCTCACCCCTCAGCCCTTCGGCTCCAACCAAAGGTCTCTCTCCCATGGGCTGCAAAGCAGGGACAAAACTCGCCTTACCAAGGTCATATCATGGGGTGTAAGATAGCTCATGAAAGTCCCTTCTTCAAGGGGTTGAGTTCCCTCGAGTCAGAACGTTTAGGGCAGCTCTCAGTTCAGTCTTTGCCCCAAAGGTTCTACCAGAGCTCCTTTGCTCTGTCTCAGCTGCCAACGTGGCAGCAGCAGGGGGGGCAAGGCCACTTCCCCTGCATTCTGTCCTGGTCCAGCTCTCAGGATGTCTCCGAATTCTCAGCTCTTCTCTCTCTCTCTCCAGCTGCTGCTGCATTTCAGGACTCCGTAGAAGTTTGGAAACCTGTCCCTCCTCTTCAGGAGGTCTCTGGGTTTTGGTAAAGTAATCCAGTCTTACCCAAAACAGTCTCTGCTGAGTTTCCTCTGCTCTGTTGCCAGCTCTCTCTCCTTGCAGGACATCTCTGTGTCTCTCTCAGCTGGCTCTGTGCCATCTCTGCTGCTTGTTATCTCTTGGCTCTCAGCCACAGCTCTCCACTCAGCGCTGCCTCTGCCGCTGCTTTTCCATCTTCTGCTGCCCACTCACAGCAAGGAAATTTCCTCCAGTTCTCAGCTACAGTACTTGGCCCAGTTCAATACTATTTCAACCTCCAAGGGGCTGGGGGTCCTTGGCCCCCAGTGGGGCTCCTGGCCCCCTCTTTCCTCATGGCTTCGCAACATGGCTACTTCTCTTCCAACTACCTCATCATCCTTCTTTTCCGGTCTGGTGTGATATGTTTTAACTTTGCAAGGGCCCTGATTGGGTCAACACCAAGAAACACCACCCCCCTGGAGTTAACCACTTTCCAACTCCAGGGGAAAACCCTTTTTAACTCAGGACAGGCACTCTCTTAAAAATAAGAAAAACAGTAGAATCTATATGTGTAACCAGGATGACTGGACACTGTGAAAGAATGGACGATGTGTTCGGTACAACTTTGGTTAGATGAATAGTTACACTAATGCATTATGTTTACCACTACATTTTTAACAAGTTACTGAACCCAGAGCATCACCATCTTGGAGAATTCTCATCTATTTAAATATTAAGCCTGATGGTCCACTGTGGATTAGGCTGTCTCTGAAAAATTACAGGCTTAATTTCTCCCCATCAGAAGTTCCTTTCACCTTAGAGATGTTTTAATACAACAGATAAATCAGTCCATAGATTTTAATTTATGGGAATAAATGTAAGAATAATGTAAGGGGGTGGAAAAAGCTTTTCTTCTAATGATCAGTAGTGAGTTGATCATCTATTAATCATCATACCATCAGCAATGAGAAGGGTCACACTTCCAGAGTATAGACAGCAAGAGTTCATATCCTTTTTCTTCTCAAAGGTGTTCCCAGTGGCTGAATCAGATCTAGAGATGCTCTTAACATTTTTACCAATGACCCGAAGAAGGAAAGGTAACAAAGTAATTGTTAATAACTTTTGCAGGTGACACAAAATGACCCCCCCTGTGGAGGCTGAGGTCATTCTCAACTCAAATTATCCTGTGTTCTGATGATTCTTCTCTCCTTACTTCAGTCCCATTGTTCCTTGAAGCTGGATCAAATTAAAAGAAACAATTTCAGAAGGCCACATTGCAGTTAAATTTTCAAGCTTTTGTGTCAAGAAGCATCTACATTCATGCACAGAGTATCTGACTCCAAGTACTGTATTTTACCAACTGGTGGTAAACCAAACTCAAACTTTAAAATATATACGTTTAATTTAATAATAATGTAAAGGATTCATTTTATGCTAGTCAAAAATCTCAACTGTAAAACAAAGGAGAAAGTTTTTAAATTAGTTCAGTGTTAAAATTCTTTAAAGATGCATGTACACATAAACATCACAGAATAAAGGTGTTTCTTGAGCACAATTTTAGGCACAATTTTGTGCAAATAAGGTCACTAACGTTACTTTTGATAGTGGGTAGCCATATATTTTCTTTCTGGTCTTGAATGTTGTTTTCTTTTCTTTCAGTCTGCTAATAGAAATAATAAAAAGACAGAGCATGTTTTCCATAACGCTGTGAAGTGCATTGATACTGACTTTCAGTAAATATCATATTCTAAATTCACATGCCTCATGCAAAGATAACTCAGATTCTAAGTCTTTGGAAATAAAAGTGCTCTGGTACTACTGTCTTTAAATTGACAGTCAAATGGGCTTTCCTACTCTCTTGAGATCTAATTAGACTTTGCAGGGCTTCACATGCCATTCCTAAGGGAACAGGAGCCACACAGCATCTTCTGTCTCTGCTACTGATGTCGCTGCTCTTCTGTTTCAGAAATGGTTTTGTCATAAGTAGGATTACCATTCCCTCTAGAAAAGAAGTTTTCATTACTTTTATTAGCTTATATGAGGTGATGCAGTTGTGTTTTCTAATGCACAATATACTGATGTTTTAATACATCTGTGTGTATTGAAAGGACACCAGAGAAGAGAGAAGAAAAGCATATCAGTTTTAAAAATATATCTCAAGATACAAAGAAAAAATTCCATCTATCAATAAGGAATTAGGTTGAGGGTCAGATGTAAATAATTTTTTGAGAAACAAATTTTCTTTGCTTTTCTTCTTTTTCTTGTTCAGAGTCTTAATTGTATTAAGTATAACTAGTGGTCATACTGTGTAATTTTCTGAGAAGCACAAAGCATGAGCAAGTGACAAAATAACACTTGGTTTCAGCTTATACTGTTCTCAGCTTTGTGATTTATAACAGAAATAATCAAAAAAAGACAGGTTGTTCCCTCCCCAAGACCTAGGGGAGGAAAAGGAATGCATGGGCTTTGTAATAGTAAAACTGAGGAACATGATTTCAACAGAGGAAAAGCAACTTAATAGTAAGAAGTGATGAAATATCTCCCACAAAATATTTTCAATAGAGTACTAGATACCTTAAAAAGGGCACAGAAGCTGTCCTTTTTACCTTTTTTTTGCATGACAGGTATAGATACCCTGAGCGCTGTGTAGCCACAAAACAGAGACAAAGAGCAAAAAAACTACCATAGAGAAACTTTTGTTGTTGTTGTTCCGCAGGCAGAATCTAATCATAAATAAGGCCCTGTGTGTTTTAAATATCCTGCCTTTACATAATTCCACGACTAGTTAAGGAAAAGTGAAAAGCAGCAAATTATCCTCGTCCACTTCCCTTTTTATTTTTTTCTCTCCTCTTTCTCCCTCAGAACACTGCAGTATTGGCAACATGTTTTTCCAGTGGATGAAGGACATTCCTTTGTGCACAATGGAGTTTTACACAGGCCTTAATAATTTCTTGTGGAGGCCTTGTTTAGCCTACTCTTAGGTGAATATCATAATTCAGCACATAAAGGCTGACACCTTTCGTAGACTTCACACAACATATTGTTTGTAAGTTACTGAAGTAGCTTCAAAAAAAGAAAAAAAAACCACCTTGCTTACATCAGGTAGTGGTTTGGTGTAGCAAATAAGTGATTTCTCGTCAGCTTCCTCAAACCAAAGTACAATATTCAAAACCATAAGAAGGAGAATGAACAATTTGGAACCAAGATTATTCTATATCAGTATGACTGGTACAGAATAATCACAGGCTCCAACCATTATGCAGCTTTGGCAAATGTCTTTTTTACACTGAGCAAAGAGTGTTTTGCATCCAGTTTGGAATTCTGTAACCTTGGAATTTGCAGACACACTAATATAAATGTACCTGACAGTAGAATGAGCAGCGATGGGAGTCCAGTTTGACAAGGAGGGAATACCTAAACAACAGAAACTCAATAGATTAGAAATCTGATACAACATATTTCTCTAGTAGATGCTCGGTGCTCCACATTTTATAACATTTCTATGAAACTCCTGAAGCTCAATGGCACAATGAGTATACTTCTAAGGATGTGAATGAACATCCTAAAGATTTTAGAAAAATACTAATGTTTCTTTCCTTTTCTTCTTTTTTTTCTTCTTCTTCTCAGAAGTTGAGGTAAACATAAGAAAGGGGGAAAAAAATCATGGAAGTATTTTCTCTAAAGCAAGCATCAGGTCTTTTATGACAAAACAGTGAGAATGAGAGAGAAGAATTTTAATATAAATGGAAAGAACTGACCATTGGACAGTAAACACTTAATTTTTAATAAGTTACTTTGTACTTCCATACGGAAAAGCTATTTTTTTTCCCCTAAAATAATGGAGGATAGGATTTTTGTTTGTTGGTTTGCAGTTTAAAACACAGAAGTGCTGGATCATGACACCATTCCGCACATTTTTCCACCCTTTGTGCAATTATGCTATTGTGGCTGCTTAAACTGTGATGTCTGGTGTAGCATGTAATAAACAATCTCACTTTACTTAGAAAGGTCACTGAGAGCAACAGATGTTTGCCAGAAAGGACTTTGACTACAGTCCTCGAGATTTATCCCAGGAATGGCAAAACAAGGCGAGTAAGCTTAGACATAACATGTTTCGGGTAACACAAGAGCTGGTCTTTGTCATCCTATGATGTACTTTGTGCCACTGCTGCCAAAACTATTTCACGTGAAACAAGTATAAATTCTGTTATATTGGATAAATCATTGTGGGAAGAGCATGGTTCTTTTTCCATACCATGTAAAGGAAAATAATATTAAGATAAACACACTGTAGGTCAGTAGGTGTACTGACATCTTGTCAGACTTAATTCAGCTCCTGTGTTGACTAATAAGTACCTGCCTACAGTTATTCAGTCTAAACACAGGAATTTTTGTTGCTGCTGCTGTTGTTCTTGCTCTAAAATACTTCAAACAGGAAAATATGTATGACAACTAATCCAATTACTCATGAGTCCTAGAAAAGGTCACAGAAATAATTTCCCCTCTATCTTTTTTTCTTGCTTTTCCTCTCTCTTTTGCTCTCTAGCAAACAGCTGGGGAGACTAGTGCCAAAACTTCTAAAATAGGGTAGCAGACTTATGTGCAGCTACAAGGATTTTTATTGCAGGCAGCTGAAGTGAAAACCAGGAAGACAAATAGTCACTTAGGACAATATTTCTTATTTGACACAACAGTGCTTATTGGGCAAAGGTGTTCACTTATTAATAAGACAGAACAAAAACTGGAGTACATAGTTCTATTTTTGTATTCTAGATCAATGTGTTTTTCTCTTACAACTTCCCCCTACTACTCTTGATATCAAAAGCATACAACAGTTAATTTAGTCAAAATACAACTGGAATTATTATATAATCATAGAAAGCATGACAGTTCCAAAAAAAAAAAAAAAAAAAAAAGAGACAATCAATTTAAATTGTGTAACATGGAACTGGAATTCTGGTGCCTTAATGCACATTATGTCTATATTAGCTAGTAAAAGCCTCTGCTGTCAATTCCAAGGCATTAAATGCACTCTTGGAGCAATGTATTCCCTTTTTTGAGATCATGAACTTTGAAAATTATCTAAGATGCAGAGGGGTTTAAGTGGGAACAGTAGTGAGATTTGCTTGAAAATACACTCCTGATCTCGACTGAGACATTATTAAGGGTAAACCATTTTAAATAGTCTGCAATTCTAACTTCAGTCTTCCAACAGTTTTAGAGAGATACATTCTGTAAGAACACAATCATTTACTGTGTAGGAAGTATAAGGTTTTTTCCATTCCAAGTAATTAAATGGAATGAATTTTTTAGGAACTGACTTATAATATTAAAAAGACAATATCTAATAATTTTCATATATTTTAGTGCCACAGCAAGAAAGAAAAAAAAATGATACATTGGATGCATTATGTTAAAATTTGACACAAAATATTTGACACAAAAATTTATCTGTTGTAAGCTTGAGAGCAGGGTTCAAACTAGGCTATCCACTTAGGATAAAAAGAATAAAATTGGTAGAACCCCCATAAGGAAAAGTAAGAGGACACAGATGACAGAAAGTTCTTAAAACTTTCACCTCAGTTACGTTCCTCTTCACTGCCACTGCAGACACGAACATAGAGAGCAAGCTACAGAGGAGGGGAAATCGTTGTCTGTCACCAAGCTGCCCCTTAATAAAAAGATAAAATTGAGAAAGTGCCCAATGTTCTGTGACAATGACTCCAGACTCTCAGAGGAATCATAGTAGCCCACACACCTTTTCCTACAGACGCTGCACTTGACCCCGTGCACATTGTAATGTCATGTTCTAACTCTGAACAGAATTATTTTGTATCTACCTCATCATCCCACACTGTAGCAAAGTCAGCAAATCCTGCACTAGCAAAATCAAGAACATGAAATACCAAAATTTTTCCTCTCTATAACACAAAATTCTTTTACGTTCTGACTGAGGTTCACAGAGAAATGTAGTTCTACAATCCTAATTTTTTGTAACTCTCTTTCCTGGCACTTTCCCCCACATAAACGTGACATCAAAATAAAATCTTTTCAATTATCCCAAAATAATGTAAAAGGTGATATGATTTTAAAGATTCTTTCAGTTTTTTTCTACTAAACAAATTCCTGATTTTTCCCAGTACAACTGACAATTACAAATTAGATAAGAACCTTATAGACAATTTATATTGATCACTTGCTGATTAGGTTTGCTTAACAATTAAATATAATACAGATGGCACAAATAAGAGTTCTCAAGTCTTGCTCACAATGATAGATTTTTCTATTGATCTCTAAGTAAAAATTTTTCACCCTTCAAATGATTGTCCAACATCTTATGAAAGGGGTGGAGAAGAAGATTGTTTTTGTGTTGAAGAATTCTATATCTTAACTAATGCGACATATCAAGGGCACGATTAAAAATGCCACTAACCAGATTGAAAGTTGATATATTTAAGATACTGTACTAAATTATTTTGCCTTCCAAAAATTATTGCAAATAAAGTGTTGTGTTGAATGTATTTCTAACATAGCATCTCCCAAAACATACAAGGGATTTACAGATAAGGGAAAGCTGTAAAATTATCAATAAAGTTGCAGACAGCCTAGATGATGGTTGATATTCATAGATAGTTAGATCTCAAAAAATGGTACAGAATAATTATTAAAATGGCTAAAAATGAGCAACATAACAAAACAAAAATGCATTTCACACATATACACATATGTTTTGGACAGGGAGAAATTTTAAATGGGGAGAAAGAGTAAGAAAAATGTGTGCCCATAGTAGGTGGACTGTTCTTGGGAATTTATTTAAAGGAGATATGGTTAAGTAAGGCACAGATTATCCAAAAGCTACACAATCTTTTCAGAGTTTGGCAGTGGAATAACTTCATTCATTTCAGTGGAATCATATTACATTAAAGGAGACTGATAGAAGAGTCAAGCTGATTGAATTTAAGAGAGGTCAGAAAGTTAAAGTACAGTGCATCACTTTTTAAGTGCATTACCATGTTAACAAACACAAAAATCCCCAGACACTGTTACACAGAAGTCAAAGCAGGCTTTTACATTTCTTGAGGTAAATTATGTGTGATTCAAATGTCCTGGTTTTGTTTGGGATAAAGTTAATTTTCTTCTTAATAACCGGTACGGTTGCTGCTTGTATTCAGTATGAGAAAAATGTTGATGGCACACTGATATTTTGGTTGTTGCTAAGTAGTGCTTACTTAGCAGTACTTTAATTTTATTATTATGTTCTATTAGTATGTTCTATTTTGTTTCAAATAGTAAACTATTCTTAACTAAACCCATGAAGTTTACTTTTTCTTTCCAGTTCTCCTCCCTGGGGGATGGTGGAAGTGAGTGAGTGGGCAGCTAAATGGCACTTAGTTGTTGGCTGGAGTTAAACCATAACAAAAATATGTGCATGTGTTTAAGAAAATGAATGCAATGTACTGTCAAAACAAATACTATTTCAAATAAAACCAAATTCTTCTTGAAGCATTATTAATAACAGCTTGATCTTCTAAAGTTTTGTTGGTTTGTGGTTTGTTTTACAAGTTAGTCAGCAGCTTAAAATATTAATAGATCAAATTTCAGTATAATTTAAAGTACAGGTATTTTATCATTACTATCACTGTATGTAAAGCAACAACTCTTGCTATAAAAAAATAAGGCCAAGAACATTTGCAGCAGTCAAAAAATTAAGCAGCAAGTCCATAAGCAAAACTAGAATGGCTTGGTCTCAACTTTACTTTATGCACATTGCAAATATTAAAGCACTCATTATCTATATCAAAGCTGGCAAATAAAGAGTCAGGAGTTAAGAGCTCATTATATACCCACCTATTGATTTTTTCAATGCTGAGCAACAACCACCTACCACCACTTTTCTTGAAACATCACTATATGAGAGTAATTCAGTGTTATGACTCAAATCCCAACAATGTCTATTGTTTAATATCAGATAAAATTATATATGTCTTGAAATGTTTCGACAGCTACTAGACATGAATCAGTTTGAATTATCTCAATCCACTGTGGTATAAAACAATAAACCAGAAATAACCTGCTAGTCATTATTTGGACAATGACATTTCAAAGATATGTCAGACAAAATGTTCAAAGCAGTCAAATGCATGAAGTAATTTCAGTATTTCTCATATGCAGCATCTTAAGTTTAAAAGATATAAGTTTTTTTTATAGAGAAAATAATATGCACAGTCCAAAGCTATTATAAAATCCTCTATTTAACAATGGTAATAGCTCATCTTGCGAAAGAATACTAAGTTCTTGGATAACAATTAGGAAGATAGAACTACTGAATACTCAATTTTCCTTTTGGAATTCAAATCTGCAGCTTCTTCAGCCAAGGGCAAAAAAGTGATACACACTGGAATTCTATTTACAACCACTACAGTTCTCTGACCGACCCTGCACGCGAATCGATGGCCATTCCAGTCAACACTAGGTATCTTCCTTTTTTTGATCCACAGTGTAAAAATACCCTTAACTTTTCTTCTTACAAAACCTGTTTTTCAAAATTTGGCTTGGTAAAAGCTGCAAATCCATCCATGGAGTTTCCATGTATACAGGAAGTCAACATTTAAAGTACATGAAGATCAGCCTCTCTTACTCACTAACATTTTCATCTATTCAAATGTATCTTTATTTCCCAAGCTGTAGGAGATGGATTTCATCCACCTGCTATTCTGGAAACTTTCTTACCAGTTAAACAGAGAACAAGCCCAATTATCTCTCCAGACATTCATTCCTTCATTTCAGCTTTGATTTCTAAAATCATCCATTTACTATCCTCCTTATTCTATCCCTCTAGTATGTTTAGTTAAATGACAAATAAAGATGTGCTCTACTTTGTAAGAACATTCACTTGGTCCGTAAGTTCATAACTTTCATTATGTATTTATGAAAAGCTACAAGTGATTTATATGTCTAACATATGAAAGAAACAAAAACAAAGGTAAAAATTGAGTATGGACAGGAATTAAATTTTAAACAAATTATCTTCACCAGAAGTAAAGGTCAGAAAAGATATATATGCTCATTATGAGTACTACAAAACTTGGCTTAGACTTTTTGTCTTAAATATAAATTTTTCCCTTCATTTTGAAAACATGAGAAAAAAATTTTACTAAACTTTTTATAGTACATTGTATTGTATTTATTGTTAGCTTTCTTTCCTTTCTAGTTTTTCACAAATTGACTACATAAATTACCCCAATTTTATGTTCCATATTTCTGTTCAGGCATATTCTACGGAGAATATTCTCGTGAGTTTTTCTGTAAATACAGTCTCAAGACAGAGTACATAGATAATGCCAAGGATAACATATGTTCAAAGAATCGGATTCTAAAAAATCTTATTGATTACCTAAAATTTACTATCTTAAGTAGCTCACAGGACTATGCCAATGAGCAAAGGCATGACCTTAACTATGCAGTAATTAGACTGTGATAATGATGTATTGTAGCCAAATTATTTTCTTACAGCAAACCTAGTGATTATGCAGTGAGATTTGATTAGATTGATAAATAGATAAATGTAAAACTTTGCTAAACTTATACTTAATAACATGTTTATTAATACAGGCTCAGTGGAGCATCAGCTAAGTTAAAAGGAGTCCTGGTTTGAGATAGAGACTTAAACATTTATAATTACTGTGCCTTACTGAAGAGAAATGCATCAACATATTTATCTAATGAACGGAACGAGGCTTCCACTTAACCTGAGAGCAATTATTTTGGAAATTTATATGCTTCTGTCACAAGATACCAATTCCAGGGAATTAATAGACCATCTACTTCTAGCTGGTTTATATATAACTGTTAGAAACTGGAGCTGCTTCAGCAAACAGGCAGCACTGCATTGATTGCCTCTGACAGGTGTGGCTCGTGGACGAAAGGGGAAAATTAACTACAAGATTCTATGAGGACCTTGGTATATCATGCAATGTGACTGTTCTTGTTTTGTCTTTTTATATTTTTCTTCTAGTTTGCCGTCTGCTTGTTTGATTGTTTCAACTGTAGAACTGTATTGTATTGACTGGTGGCATATTGCCAACCCATTTTTTTCATTAAGCAAGAAATACTTATTTCCTTACCTTTCTGAGTTTTGTCACTAGATTGCTTTCTGTTACATGCTGCATTTTCTTCTACTTTTCTACAATGTGCTCGTGTTATAAACACATCATAAGCATTACTCTTTAAAACTGTTTTCAGCTTCTTGTTGAATTTTTTCACGGTGGTAGATATATAAAACAGGAATTATGTTTGCATTTCTTCTGTGTAGTACTTTCTATACATGAACATGAATGAGACATTTTATTTTTGGAAAATACCAGAGTGGAATAGCAGACATGTAGCCTCCAGATCAGATGTGTGCTTTCCAGTAGTAGAAACAGATAAAGTGGATGGAGGTTTTTCATGGGAATCCATCTCATTTGTCCATAAAGTCATCTGCTGTAAGCTGTGAATGCTTTCGAAAAAAGCATCCAGGAAAAGTTCCATGATTTTTACTGACCCTGTCATTTTGTGACATTGTTTGTAATTTCATGCCATCAAGGAATTTAAATATCCTTGACTAAACTGATCATCAAGAACCTGTGTGACAGCATATGTATCACTTGGACATTATAATTACATTTTACAAATAAATCACTCTGTGGAGCATGTGCCTCCTATTCATTGCCTAGTCACATGATACAAGATACAAAAAGTACCATTCATATAAGGACTTTTTAATTTCTGTATTGCTGAAGTTATACAGTCAAGGAAGTGATGCATTATTGGCTTCATAGTATTTTCATATTCACTTTTAAGACTTACATCTGTAGTGGAATGGGAAAACATTTTGTATTAACTGACCTGTATTTGCCTCAAATATGGTAATTCATCTCTGAGAATCTCAGAGCACTCAGTGAAGTCACTACTTCACCAAAATGTTCTTGTATAGGAAAAATATGTTTAGCTACTTTTTTAATACTGAAAGAAAAAAATAATATCCATAATATTAATATTCATTTACCTGTGAGTGGCAAGGGAGACAGGATAAACTGGGTAGCTGGAAATAATATATTTTACTAGAATAACTTAATATAGTTGGAAAAATTGGATGATTTTTTTCTGCTATGACTTCTTCAGATCTGAAATAGAATCTGCAGACTTTAAAGTTCAGTGGAAGAAAAGGTCAAGAGTGTAGAAGTTAAGTTAAAGATGGAGCAAATAAATGTCTGCTGGGGGTTTGTGGAACCAAATGTGCAAAAAAGGGAGCAACAAGAAAAGTGGTTATCTTACATGCAACAGAGAGAAACACGTAGTTCAGAACATTTGGAGTAAAATGAAGTGTGTGTGAAGAAAAGGTGAGGAAGAATAGTATGCAATAAAAGCAAATGTGAAAAGAATACACTCTTATAAGAGTCTGTTAACATGCTGTAAAAATAAAAATGCCTGCTGCACACACAGATCAAACTCTTGCAGAATAAGTGACAAACACTTTATCATTCCAACATTGTCTTAGTCAATTATCTTAGAGGTCTTTTCCGACCTAAATGATTCTATGGTTCTACTGTGGCATTGAAGTAGTCTCGGAAGAAAAAAACCTGTTTTAGATTCAGCTAACTACTTCAGGAGCAAAACCAGATTTTTACATTATGTATGTTCATTGTAATAATGTGTTATCAGCTCTGAGCATTTTGCATTTTTTTATGTGGTCTGTAAACACACACAATTTGGAAATAAGGGCATTGAAAATATTTGGTATCTTTGTTTTCTAACGCCCACATTTCGGTTTGTGTTTATACTAAGAGATAAACCCATATCTATTACAAAGTCACACATCATTAAAAACTAATGAATTAAATATAGAATCTACTTATTATTAAATTGCAAACTTACTGTACTCTGCATCCAATGGTTACTTATTTTTCATCTTTCTTCATCTGTATCAAAAATCCTCTTGAAAATTACTTCTTTGCCGATGTCAGCATATATAGTCTCTATGATTTTAAAAGTGAAGATTGGAGTTTTTCCTTCTAGTAACAGAGATTAAAACAAGTATAGAGAAAATTAATTTTATGTCAGACCAGGTTACTCACAATTGTTTCATGAAGCTAAAGGAATATTCCTCAATATAAAATGGGACAGTTAACAGAATTATTTCCAAATGTAAGTAGATCAAATGGAAGAAATGGATGACTGAGGTCTTAAAATGGTACTGAATTATTATGTATCCTAATTCTATCTACTTTTAAAATAAAAAATAGTATTAGACATATAACAGAAATATATATAAAATATATAACAGAATATGCAATTAGCATAAATTGTGGCATCTCTTTTCCTCTATTGTGTTTTCCAAAGAAATGTCATTTCGTTCGTAAAAAGGGAGATGAAGATTTTTAGGTTCCTGTAGAGGGGTTTTGCTACTTTATAAATGTAAACCATAAGACTTCAAAAAAAAACATAAGGAAAATGGAACAGTCTGAATCAGACATAAAGAAGGAGATAGATGTTAATTTTGAGAAGTATTATTATAGAAAATGTAAATTATTTTTAGGCACTCCTCACCGGTAAAGAAGAAAAACAAAACAAAAGAGGTGAAAATTTTGCATCCACTTGTAACATAAAGCTACTACTTGCAAATCATAAACCAGTTGAAAATGTGTGATTACATTTATATGTGAAGAGATATAAAATGTCATAATTGCATCTCTATCCATATGATCCAGTTGCTTGAATAAGACTGTTAATAAAAAATGAGTTAAATTTCCGTAATGAGATAAAGACATAAGGTCTGTAAGAGATAAAGATTAGTAATTACAGCTATTAGAATAAAATCAGTTGAACTACAGAGCAGAAACTCTGTTTGATAGACTCTGTGGGATACGCTGGCAGATAGTGTGTGACACCAGGAAACTTTGCTGAGGATCCCTAAGATAAAAAATCAGCAATGGTCTAATGCATTATCTGAGAATGTTAGGCTCTCTTAAATGAACATCTATCATCAGAGAACTAATGAGTCAGAAGAACAATACTAGAAACTAGAGATACTAGAGTTTCAGAGAGGTCTTTGTTGTTTGTGGTTTTTTTTAATATTAGCAAATAAACTGGCAGAAAAAAGTGAACCAACAGACTGAAGTAGTCTGTAGTGAGATCTGTACAGCTACACTCTGTGGTGTTCAGCAGCTTTGCCTTGTGCTATTTTATTTAGTTTTAGCATGTTCCCCGCCATGCCTGTGTTCCAGAGATATTCAGGCATCACTCACCGGTTTAGTTCACTACTGCCGTGTTTTAAGGTGGAAATTTTTTGTAAGCTTCAGATTTGCAGTTTCCATTTAAATTTCCTCCAAAAGTAATTTATTTCACAAGCAGCAAAATCACCTTGTGAGCAACCTATGACGAGGGGTACAATAATGGAAACCATGCTACTCCTTTAAACTAAAACGGGGGAACAGGCTCATGTAGTATAAGCACTTCATTTTTAATTGATAATTAGGAGGGACACTTAGCTGGGGGAATAGATTAGAATAAATCCAATATACATATTCCATTATTTAAAAGTCTTGACTTAAAATGCTGCTTATATGTGCAGAGGAAGCAAAGTCGGTTTCCTAGAGATAGACACATGTCTCTAACTCCCAGCCTAAAACTCCAGATTTTCTATGCTGCAGTTACTTTGAAAATAAGGACAAGAGGTCTGCCATACAAGGGGATGAATCAGAGAGTAGGAACTGGCAAAGTAACCTGAAGGACATGCTGATGGCAACAGTATGTTGTTTGGTACTTCTGTGTGAAGGCTTGTGAGTTCCCCATTTAGGTTTTCACTACTGTAAGGCAATAGACAGCTTCAAAGAAAAAATAAACACAGTAAGTCACTTGAGACACTGCTCTTGTATTATAAACTACAAGAGAGCACTTATTGGGCAGCTTTGATAAGTGGTAATTAAGCTCTAGGCATGAAGTCAGCTGTGTATTACAAGGATAAGCGAATACAGGGTATGAAAGAAGGAAAAGGAAAGTCAGCCCTGTTCTTACAAACCACACATCCCCGAAATACTCTTTTTCAGAGACCCACATGACTATAAATCCCCATGGATTACCCTTTCCTGTTTACAAATGATTTTGTTCTTATTTTTCCTGTACCATTTTCACCACGTCTTCGTCACGGAAGTTCTAACTCTTGTCCAGGCCTAATGCTGCCTCCTCTCTTTCTGCAATTTACTTTTCACTTCCAGGACATGACTTTTTCTTTTGTCACGTGAAAAGGGGAGATTTCTTCAACCATTAGTATTTGATTTGTCTGCCAGCACCCAGGAAGGACTCATACCAACAGTCTACAGAAAAACACTCTTTATTAACAGGAAATTGTCACTGGTTCAGTTTCAAGGATTGCTGGTGACAGTATCTGACTGCAAAAATGCATTCAAAGCAATATAAAGACAAGCTCTAATCCCAGTTAAAGTATTCAGTGCGTAGAGTATGGTTTTTACACAGTGGGCATCCCTAGGGCGGTCAAGACAGGTTCAGCCTGTTGACTCATCCCAGAAGTTACAATGGAATCTTCCTTAACTTTTCCCCATCCTCAACTTTTATGCAATTTCTTTATGTGTAGGTAGATTGACTGTAGTCATACATACCTTTATTACTGGTTGGTGTAGAAATACCACCGAATTCCCTTCCCTTCAAGGATTTCAGAGCCTGGCCATGGTGCTTCCACTCCACTCCACCCTTCATTCCATCCCCTCAGCAGGAGCTTACAGTTGCAGATTTTGTATATGGGCAATCATAATGGAATAGGTTCCATCCAGGAAGTAGCAACTGCATTTCACTTTATAATTCCCACACCACTATAACTTCTGTTAGGATGTAAATATGACTTCTGGTTTCCTCTAATTTTACCCCCATCCATCTCTCCACATCTGGGCAATGAAGCTGGTTATAACAGTTGTTCTATTTACACTTCTGTAACATCACACTGACTGATTCTCAAGGAAAAGCTTATATCTCTTTTTGTTAACAAAACTGATTAAGTTATTGCTGCAAGTTTAACCAAATTATGAAACCACTCTATATTTAAGATATGTTGTGGAAGCAGGGGAGAAATAGAACACAATGCTTTTAACTAAAACGTTCAGAAAAAAACCTAAAGTATCAAATTCAAATATAAGATTCAAGTTGGGGAAAAACGTTTTTCAGCTCTTTGAGGAAAATAAGAAATACTGTGTATAACAACTTTAATTAAAAAAGTTGAAATCTAACTTTCACATAAATTTTTTCACTGCAATGGATAGTAGGTGATTAGGATAATAGGATGGTTTTTCACTTGCCTGCAACATTTTAAATGCAGCTTTGTGCCTTTTTCCACATAGGCAATTTTGAAATATTTTACTGAATTTTTATGCCAAGACAAAACACTTTTTAAAGGAACATTCAATTTTCCATTAAATCCCATCTCCTAAGATTATATGCTACTAAGAATAAAGAAATAAGGAAATAGTAAGAAGCAAACATTTTAAAATAGAGTTCTAAATGAGGTGTGTAGGTAGGAGACTGATATTTTGCATTTTCTGTATATTTTCATAATTATAATAATCATAATTGTTAAAAAACAACCTTTACCTTAAGAGATATCATGTTTCCAGGAACAATTTCTCAGTGTTATGTGACACTATTTGGTATATACCTTATTTTTGGGCATAGAGCTGACACCAGGCTGTACATCTGAGAACTACATTAATGGTATGCTCTCACCAATGGAATCAGAAATACAGATATGCTGGCTATTAAATCATCAATTTATCATTTTTTTCTCTTTTTAGGACAGTTCCATTTGTAATCAATGAACTTCTTTATTAACTCAGAATTCAAAGCATGTCAGTACTTCTGGGCTTTGTCTTGTTTTCAATTCCTGTGTGAAAGACAATTAATAGAATTAAATCTGAAGCCTGACTCTGAGTTTTTAATTTGGGAGGTTGTTGTTGTTTTTTGCTAGGTTGATTGAGGTTTTGGTTTTGTTTCTGTTTTTGTTTTAATACACATAAACTTCCTTCTGTATTCATTTTTAATAATATTTTTTTCTTAATCTCTTTGATTTCCTGTTAATTTTCATGAAATATGTCATTATAATGGACTTAATTTTGTTAAATAGTTTAAAGGGAGTTTATGATTAAACGCATGCATATCTCTTCGCCCAGCAAAATTTTCTCATTAAAATAAAGTTCTCACCAGTTTCACAGGCCATTTATGAAGCAACTTGAAAATGTATTATTTAATGTGAAGAACTTATGATATCCCGTGGATGTAAACAGTAACTTTCTTGACCATGTAAAATCCTGTTGAATATTAGTCCAAACATTTTGCATATATATATATATATATATATATATATATGAATACCTATATATGTATATATAGATATACATATATATGTTTCAAATTTGGATTATATTTTTGGTGTTTCCACCTCACATACCAAGTTTTGAGGTGGAAGGGGGAGGGGGAGAGGTGGAAGGGAATATGAAAAATTCTGAGAAAAAGCGGATTTTTAAAAAAGTGGTATTTTGAAGATGGAATAAATAATATAATTTCCTTAAGGTTCTCAAACATGTTTCCTGGTTCAGTAGGATCTCACTGTTAGCAAGAACTGTTCTGTCTTCCCTTGTAAGACCTCTGGACAGATCTTTGGCAAGAAAGACAGTTGGGCACTCAGCACCACAACCTGTGAGATATTGGTACAGCAGCAGTTAATAAAAAATGTAACTCTGAATCACCTGCATTTGTCCTTTTCTATATGAAAAATTCCACTGGAAATGTTTCCCTGGAATTACAGTTATTGTTGGAAATATTCTTTTATCCAAACAGGGGTAGTAAGAAGACCATACAGTCAGTCTATAATTCTATTAAACTTCAGAATTTGTCCTCATTTTCTTAAACTACAAAGCCAGAATTTTCTTCTGTAATGTGGTGAAAATAATCCCATTTTTAATGTGCAAAAGAAATATAGTCACAATATGGGGAAGTTACCTTTTTAAAAGGCATTCTTGATAACAATTTACACACATGCTTGTCTTACTTTCTATTCATCATCATTATTAGTTTCTCTCATATGACCATATATAAAAAGCAGCTAAAGGGGTTTTTTTTAATGTTTAGTTATCTGAACCAAAATGCAAAAATCTCCTTTGAGTTTAAAAAGGGTCTGCTTTGTAAAAAATAATTTTTTATTATTATTATTATTATTATTATTATTATTATTATTATTATTATTATTATTATTTATTACATTTATTATTTTTTAATTATTTTTATTTCATTTTTTAAACTCTGCCTCAATGAGTACACAGGTAAAATTACTGAAGCCAAAATTAAAATGTTTTGATCTCTGTCTGCTCACTAACACTCCTTTACTAGTATTTCTTTCTGTTAGGGTGAATATGTAAAGCTTAAGGCTTCCCCTTCAAGCAAAAAGAGGCCTGTCCCATCCATTTAACACTGTTTTAATGTAGGCTGCAATATAAGATGTTGATAAACTAATTTGATATGGCTGAAATGTGAGTGGAAAAAGAATTCACCTAAGCCACATGGCTTGAACAAAGTTCTTCTTATAAATATTTTCTAGTCCAATCTACCATTTGTTAGGAATTGGACTCTCTTCACAGACAAGAAATAGGACTTTAGTCTCTTGCTGTCCAGTTGGCTGCTCAGGTGTTTGTTTTGATTTCTATTCATCAGCTTTTCAGTTTTTTTCGTTGTGCACAGAGATTAATGTCCAGGGACTCCGAAAGCTCTTTCTATAGGTTGTCCAGAAGGAACTGAACTTCAGTTCTGTTTAATGTTTCTACACTGTGTGGCAAGACAATTTAGGATAAGCAATTATAACATGTAATGTGTCCAGACAAACTATGAAATTTATACACCTTTGCTGTGAAGAATTTCAGGTTAATATCCACTGTGCAGTCATAAAACTGTGTCAAAGCTATGCCCTGTAGTGTTAAAAAAATGGTGGAACATCAGAATTTCTTTCACTCTATAATTATCATAAGACTATTATCTGGAAAGACATTATGAACAAGATTTAAAATAAAATCCAGATTTGCTAATGGGTACACTTAGCAGTATATTAGTTAACTCAAAGTGTTACAGAAAAGTCTGGCTTCATATTTCACCAAAGCTACTAAACAGTCAAATTTTTTGCTAATACAGCTTAATTCTTCTGAAAGCTAAAATTAAGTAATGGTTCAAGAATTGTCGAGTGGTTCAAGTAGGAACAATTTAGGCAGTATTTGTTAAGAGTGATGTAGTTTTCCAGTAAGAAAGAACATAAAGCTGTCAATACACAAAGTAACAGATTTAACAGAACAGTGTTATTTGGAAAAAGTTAACACTGAATATTTTAAAATAGGGAATTTTCAGGAATAAATACATTTTAAGATTATTTTTGTATGAGCATGATCTACAGAATTAAATTTAAAATGGTAATAATGGTAATAACTAAAAACACTATTAGATATTAACTCATATAATTATTGACAAAACAAAAGTTAGGTATGTATAAACATATTTGAGTCTTTGACATCGTATCCTATATTTGTACTAATTAAAGTGATTGAATGCACACCTAAAACTGGCATTTCAGAGGATGTGGTGCACAGTTGCTAAAGTATGAAATTTGAAAGTAATTTGAGTAATTTGCAGGAAAATGTGAAAGTAGTGTACTGCAGGTAGCAGTGCTTTTCAAGATGGGTCTTGGAGAGATATTGTATCATAGGGAATCACAAGAGTTATAACTAGTGTATTAGCAGATGGGCTTCAGAGGCCTAAGATCTAATTAAACCAGATACTGATTAACTGGAAGGAAAGGACAAGTCATGGATAAAAATTAAGATAAAAGTATTTAAAAGTATATATATGAATATTTAACTGTTCACCAATTTACAAACAGTGGTCAACTAAATCTACAAAAGGTGTTTAGAGACTGAGAACACTTGAAAAGGGAAATAATCTCCTCTTTTTCTGGACTCTTATTGAAAGAAAGGAGAGATTTAATTTCAATTTAATGTAAATATATTTTTTCACCATAGAAGAGATAGTTAAGTTGTTACATGTATATATATATATATATATGTGTATAATAAATTGTAATATATTTTCCCCTCCCCCTGTACCAAGTTGTGTATATGTGTGTCTGAAAACTTCTCTTTCAGATTAGGACAAATTGTAGCAAACCTTTTTAATTGGCCTTTTTGAAATTCCTGTTTTTTTCCAAACCACCACACTGCTTAACAAGTGTGAGATGTGTAAATAAGAGTATTTTGTCTGCAGGCAGTGGTTTTCAGTTGCTGATGTGCTGAAGGATAATTATTTGTAAGAAAGGGCAGGAATCACCATATTGGTCATGTATCTCCTATACGACCTATCCCGTCTCACACAGCATGATTTCACATGACAAATATCAGATGCAACGACCTGAAAAGGTTGCTTTCTGTCTACCAGTGCCAGTAACTTTTCCCTGCAAGATGTTTTAATTGTCCTAATAATCAAAATGACAAGGATACGTGGTTATATGTACAGTATATTAACATAGTTTGATGTCATCTCTTATGAATTGCCAGTGATTTCCAGGCCTCTGTCAGATCATGTGCACAACTCCCAAGGATGCCACATCCTCCATCCTTCAGCTAGTTCTTTCCTAGGCTGGAAGTTTTGAGCAGGAAGAGCAGTCTAGGAATCATTTCCAGAAGAAGTTTAGACAATACCCTGCCAAGTTTGATTCTCTTCCCCTTGAGTTCTGCGCAGTCATTCAACAGTATCCCAGTCTGGATATAAACAATATTTGACTGAGCTATTTAAATTATACTTACTTCTATGTAAAAATAATTTAAAAATTAAAATATAGTTATTTACAATACTTAAAATTGTGTTATATATTATTTATTATAAAATATTATGCTCTAAGCTAATAATTGTATAATTGATTAAAATTAATAATTTACCTAGAATTATGTTTACACTACAATATTTAATATATTTGAATTATATCAGTAAGTGTATCTGAAAGAGACACTTACTGATATAAGGGTGAAAGGGAGAAATATAGGGTGGAGAGATTTACCCAATAGGAGGAAAGAAGTGTCAGCTTCATACTGCTGAAAAGAAAAACTAACTACAGAGTAGAGCTGCATTTCTGAAGGAAACAGTGCTTGTCAGATTTTTCAGAGAAAAGGTGTAGAAAAGAGGAAGAGGCAGAAACATGGAGGACTGTATTTTACTCCCAGTTGTTATAGAGCAACATTCAGACAATACGCAAAGAATTGCCTAGAAATTTAGTTCTTCTCGTCCCTCATCTGCTTTATTCTAGTTTGTCACGTGAAAGAATGATCCAGCCTCCAAGGTGTAGAATCACAGAATCATAAAATTACAGAATTGTGGAATGGTTTGTGTTGGAAGGACCCTTAAAGATCATCTTGTTCCGGCCCTCCCACCATGGGCGGGGATGTCATTCACTGGATCAGGTTGTTCAGGGTCCCATCCAGTCTGGCCTTGAACACCCCTAGAAATGGGGCATCTACAGCCTCCCTGGGCAATCCAGTGCTTTACCACTGTCACAATACAGAATTTCTTCCTGATATATAATCTACACCTACCCTCCTTCAGTTTAAGGTCATTCCCACTTGTCCTATCCCTCTCCAGCCTCTTGGTAATCCCCTTTTAGGTACTCTAAGGTCTCCTCAGAACCTTCTATTCTCTGTGAAGAACAACCCCATTTCTTACTGCTGGCCTTCAAAGGAGAGATGCTCCAGACCTCTGATTATCTTTGTGGCTCTCCCCTGGACTCACTCTGGCAGGTTCATGTCTTCCCTGTGTTGAAGTGAAACAGGAGCCAGGCCTAAAAGAGTTAACTGAGATATCTTGGCCTGCTAACAAACCCAATACCTGTGTTGCTGGAAGAACATTTTAGGAGCACTGGTTGATATCATGTTCTGTTCTGCTCACTGGACCAAAGGCCTTATTATAGAAAGAATAGGAGTAGTACACACACAGTAATAAATTAGGTAAACTAGACCTTTGAATAAGATCTAGAAGGCCCAGAGCCAGGATTTTGCAAGCTTGAAGAATTCAGGTCACCTCACTGAAGAGGTCAAATTGAGGAAGACGTCCATGGTGACCACCAGAGGGATGAAGGCTTGAGGAGAAGACCCCACAGTAGAAGACTGGGCATGTCTGGAAAGACTCTGCCCGGAGACCAGCCTGCTTACTAATATGTATAATAAATGGTGTAACCATGGATCTTAAGTGTATAAAATGGCTTGCTTTTGCACTTTCAAGTAGAGCAAGTGTGTCCAGCATGAGCTGGCTTGCTCCCAACATTGAATAAACAAATACCTTGCTGCTTAAAGATAAAAAAATGTCTCTAAGCAGTTTTTTGGGCTGATTTTTTGGATTCAGGAGACACCAGAGCTAGTCTTGATCCAGTCTCCACCCAGCCTGCACTTGTCCTTTGCATTGCCCCAGTTCATGTACAGTACCACGCACTTGGTCTTGTTGAACTTCACGAGGTTAAGTATGTTTATTGAATCCTATAATCTCCTGGCTTCAGTTAAAAACTCACAAATTTTTTTAGTAAGAACTATTTTTATTTGTTTGTTGTTTTTTTTTTTTAATGAAACAGTTCCATACAAATTCCCGTACTAAGCTCAGGTTCACTTGCTCAGGCGTCGTCATAACCCCCCATCCTGATGATTCCTCTGTGTTGGCTGAGAGTGTCACTTTATTTCAAAACACTGTATAGTAAATACATGTGAACCTTACTCTGTCAAAATGCAGTTTTATTATTTTAAAGAAATATTAGTCTAGATTTTTTTCACTAAATAATTTTTCTGTTCAACATTCAACATCAATCTGAAAGATTCACTCACTATATTTTGCCATTCTCAGACTCTCCTTTATTGCCCTTTTTCTTCCAAAATCCATTTATTCAACACTTTCTCCTTGTAAATAAGTTGAAATCTACCAAATACCAGCAATTCATTAGATTAATTAGAAGAAAATAAAATCTAGAGAGAAAAAGCTTCAATTTGAGACAGAAATGTAAGCCATTTGCTTTATTAGTGTCATTTCGTTGTCACTTTTAGCATGAAGAAGGTCTTCTCTCCAGACAGGAGGCCAGTAAAAGAAGAAAAAAGAATGTTTTATAAAAGATAAATACTCCAAATACAGGTATGAGAAGGAAGTATGGATCTCAATTTTCTATTTAGTCTTTGAAGCATTTTTTGTCACTGGAACTGCAATTGAAACTGCCTTTTATTAAGCTTATTAAGCTAGCTCTAAATAAAAATACTCTTTTTTTTTTTTCTGAAGAGCAGTTTGTATTAGCAAAATGAAAGTCTGTTTTCTCCACAGAACTGTAAGACCTTATTATATATTAAATGGCTTAAAATAAAGTAGGTTTTCTGATGCATATTTTGTTGTTTACTGGTTTATTTATATGCATGCACATTTAATTCATCTGGACAAAAGACCCATTCAATTCCTGTTTAACCAGAACACAGAGAAGCAATCCAGGAGAAAATAAATAAGCGTGGATTGGGTTAGAACTATAAATTTAGTCAATCAAAATAAAACTGAAGATATGATTGGGGTGAAGACCAACGACATCTTCTGGTCTCCCAAACCTGGTGTGCATATCAAAGTTTAAGCCTGTGCATCAGAGCCAACAGCTGCCCAAATCACCTGCCTGGGTTCCAAACTGTGTTAGTTATCATCATCCAAAGCAAATTTATCTGCAGATATTCATATGCTGACTGCATATAATTCCCATTATCATTAGTAACAGAAAATTAGGTAATCCACTTAACTTATTCTGTTAGCAGAATACACACCTAACTCTTCCAGTAGTAGAAATAAGGAAGTTGATTAGAAATATTAAAATAATTTTTGAGTGTTCCACTATAAAGACTCTATTTTCTGCCTCATACAGAATGTGTATTTTCAGTTATATATTAAGAACTCCAGAGGATTTTGGCTCCCACCAGAATAATTGAATGCCAAACATCTGTCAGCTATTAAATCTGCTAGAAAACCTGCTAGAAAACCCCTTAAATAGCCCACCAATAAAAAAAGTAAGGTAACACTGTACTAGCAAGTCTAGTTTCAAAGGCAGGAAAGGGAATAGAAAGGCAACAAACTATTTTGGGTTGATTAAAATTTTTCAATTTACCTATAATGTAAAGGTTATAATTCTCTTTTCATTTATATTTGGTGACAGGTTTGATAAAATACTCTAAACCAGGATAGACATAATTCATTAATTCAACCGAGTCCCAAACAAAATAATATTGTCGTGGAATGACTTTACTTAACAAAGACATATAAATTATGTGAATCTTATACAGCCCTTGATGATAACCTTTTAAATTTACTTTTCTATGCTTGTGATCAAAGAGTGGCAAAAAAATCCCTTTCTTTGAGAGGTCTGTATTTGCAAATGATATTTCCATTCAGGGTACTTAAAGCAACACGTGACACAATCTACATTTCACCTCCACCTCTTTGTTAATATAACAATGTAAAAGTTAGAATTAAAAAAAAAAAAAGAAACAAAAAACCAAAAAACCCACAACCAAACAAAAAAAACAACCAAACAAAAAAACCCAAGGAAAACAATGATCCTCAGCTTAAATATAAAATAAAACACTTTTCTTGGTAGCTTTAAATACACAGAAAATCAAAACACTGTCTTTTTTCCTGCTAATTAGAGACTTCACATACTTGATAGCACTTGTTGGTATGAAAAGCTACATTATCTTCTTACAGAATTTCAAGTTCACCAAGTGAATATGAAATTTTTTGAAGCTGAAGCTTCAGTTAAACCACAGAGTTATAGGGAAAAAAATTCTGGTTTTACTTTTTAGATATACGGGTCATAGATTTAATTGACTGAACTATCTTGCACAAAATGTTATTTACAACTGCAAAGCATGTACATGGCAGAAATCTTGAAAAGAGAAAGTCAATATCATGGCTTTGTAGCTGTAAAAAAACTCTGGAAAGCTACGGAGTTGATGCCTTCATTATTTAAAAATCATTGCAGCAGTGAAAAAAATCATACAACAATAGCAAATGTGGAGTCTGATGACTTCTATTGCCCCAGTCTTTATCTCTTGCTTCAAACAACGACAGTCATTGCAATTACTCCCTCCAACAGCAATGTGTTAATGAAGCTGAAACAGTTAGACCTGAAAACTAGTTTGCCTGTTAATCACCCTCTAAAACATGTAGGAGCTTCAGAGAAGGCAGTTCATGCAGTGAAAATGGCAAAAAAGTAGAAAATGGGCCATGACATGTAGGGCTCATTTAAGTAGATCATCTTTATTTGAGAACAAACACAAATATCATATAATGGAAACTTTAATTCGTGGTCTGTTTTCTGCCACCATCATAAAAATGTATTTTAAGATGCAGAAACCAAATTGTGTGTTGAGTTGTACCACTTCCACTTTATATGCATTAAGACAGGATAATCCTGTGTTTCTTGAATGCTTCTTTAGCCAGCATGAGTTTATTTTAATGGGTTTGGGACTAAGGGCCACTTTCTCCAGGTTTGAGCATTGAAAACTATTGCGTACAAATTCCTTTGGTATTGTCCCAGACTGTCTATTCCATCATTCCTAGTATCTTTCTTTCCCAAAGATTGGAGCAGACATGCCAGAATAAACACTTTTGTAGATGATGTTAGCATTTAAATAGCCAAACAACCTTTTTTTGAGATAGAGTCGTCCTTCTGCTTACCACTGAACTTAATTTATCAAATTTCATACTCAGGCAAAGGTCAGTGCCAAGCCTTTCCTACAATGAAAGGTCTGTAAAACTACTGTCCAAACCTGCCCTGGTAAGCAGCAAATCTAGGGTTGATAGTTTGGAAGACATCAAGGACAAACCTTAGAGATGATTACTCAGTTACACCAAATTGATGATTCTAAGCCTTGAAATGGAGAACTGATATCACAAGTCCGGAGTAGCATTTGGGTAATCATGGGCTTAATTCTGATGAATTTTATCCTTCCTGTTGCTTCATATCTCACAAAGAAATAATCTAAATATACCTCACCTGGCCATTTCTTGGGGCTATTTTTGTGCTGAACTATTGGGAGTTTGCTCCAGAAACATTATTTTTAGTAGGATTTTCAGGATCTTGGTTCACAGAGAAAATTTACATGAGTGTCACCTTATGCATTCCGTTGCTTATCAAATAAGTTGCTATCGAGCACAGAGCTGACTTCTTGATACTTCTTGATAATTCGCTGGTTTTGATCTTTCTTGTTCCTGCATGACAAAGCAGGTGGTTAAATAGTTCTCGGATAAATGCCCCAACTGCTTTCATACTATCCTGCTCTGGTTAGTTTATTTTACCTGTGAAGTGAAATCTGAAAAAAAAGTAGGAGTATAGTCGGTACCATACCCCCATCCACATGTCTGTAATACAGTCACAACCTTAGAAGAGTTGGCTCAGATTTAGGTATTGTATTTGCAGGAAATAAAGGATATATTTTGGAATTCTCATCCCCAGTTTGAACCCTTCCCTTGTTCAAATTTTGCTTTTTGAACTCTTCTCTTGTTTCCTCTGAGTTTCTTTTCAACTTGTTTCTCTACACCATTTCTTACATTGCTACTTTCTACTTTCACTGTAGCTTTATCCATGCAGTATTAATGTCTTTCATACTCATCCTCCTGAAGACCTCTGCTTTTTTTTCTATCTCTCTCACCTGCTTGGTCTCTAATTGTTAAACACACATCACATAGAAAATTCTAATTTCCCTGTTGTTCACAAACGAATACAGAATGTAAATCTGACAGGCCACCTTGTTCAAGAGAACGTTGCACGGAAAGGTCATAAAAAACCCAGATCTTGATGACATAACTGGAACAAGAATTACTTCTACTGTACTGCATACTGTTCCTTAAGGTTGTAAAATATTAAGGGTTACAAAATACTGCTATTTGTGCAGCGTACAGTTGATTGTGAGGTAGCAGGAACCAGCACTTTTCAGACTCTCTAGGACATGAAGGGCTCCTGAGGTAGCAGTGTGCAGAATACATATTTAGATTTGTGTCAGCTGGGACCAGTTCATGTGTAACCCAAAACGGTGTATTCTGGAGCCTTCCATGCCATTTCCCAGAAACTGTTACCAATGAACCATTTACACCCTCTGCCCAGAGCAGCCCTGACTCCTCAGGCTATAAACTGGGTGTTAAGAGGCCTGTGAGACAGGAGGGTGCTCCTGTCCTCACACCCATTGTGGAACTCCCCGCCCTGAGGGAGGCACTGGGCATTCCTACCTGAACCTGAGGATATATAATCTTGGAGTCTTGGGACTTTTTGAACCACTCGTGGGATCCAGAGAAGGACTGTGACCACCACTCTCAACCAGACTGAGACCACCACTCTTGACCAGACTGCACCACCACTCTCACCAGCAGATTTTTTTCCCACTCCTTTTACTTTGGACTCAGGGGGCCCAAAGAACACCACTCTGTTCATGCCCCAGGGTGCTGGATTACACATTTGGGTTTTGTGGGTTAAAACCCATTGTTTGTCTGTATAATCGTATTTATTTTATTATTTTATTAAACTGTTATTCTGACTTACAATCTCTGTTTTGAGTTGGGTTCATTTCCCCTGCCGGTTTACTTTTAAACCAGCACAATTTGTTAAACACAAACAGCACACTGACATGGCCTGTGGAGTCAAATGCTTCATCTCCCTTAATGTGCTTTCCCTTGGCTGTTGCTCTTCGCTTATGTCAAACGCTGCCTTTTGAGGGGCTGCTGTTCCAGGCCAGGCAGAACAGGACACCTGGACCTTACAACGCGTTTCTTATAAAACCAGGGAGTGAGCAGTGGTAAAAATTACTTGGAAGTGAGATAAAACAATTGTTCAATACACTCTGCAGAAGTATAAAAAGCTCTTTTAAATCAACCTCCAAATTTACAACACACGAGGCAGAACTTGCTCTGTTGTAACTAGTAAAAATCACTCAGCAGGGTGATTAAAAGACCCCCAGCATGAAGCATTGAGGCACAGAAACTTCCTTGGACTGTGGCAAAAGGAAGGACCTGTTGAGACCTTCATTCATTTTTGCTGTGTTACCTTGTAAGTCCCACATTCCACCTTTTTTCTTGGTTATGCCAAGCAGAAGGACAGACAGTTAATGAGATGTCTCTCTTTGGAGAGAGGAATCCACAATTGGATATTTTTAGCTGATTTTATCCCCCACAAAGTTATAGTTTCCTGATTCTGCAGTTGTTTTCTGGAGTATATTCTTTAATTTAGAAATTGAATTAATTGATTTTGAGGTCAAAAATGTGCCTCTGTCCTTCATGACATGCGATGGTTGTTTAAAGAATACAGTAATAATTTCAGCATTCTCTTCTTTCTGTGGGACAGTTTGGGAGTATGCAAGATAAAATAAATATTTAATTTATGAATGTAAATTAGACCTTCCAGTTCAATAAAATCAATAATCAGCACTTTTAATGATTCTAGCAGATACATTCTGACCTCTCATATTTCTGTTAGCATTCCTTCCCCAAAGCAAAAGAGGAAAGCAAAATGTAAATTGCAAGGAAGACAGCAAACGTCCTTACACTTAATTGACAGAAAAATATTCAAAACTTCACATAGAAAGGAAATCTGAGCAGTTATCAAACAAACCAATCTAAACATTTTGCAGGACAAATTCTCTGCAATTAAATGTAAAACTGTTCAAAAAGGTTTGGCAGTTTCTAGGTTTCAGTAGATCTGGCATAATTTCATTTTGCATATTAATGAAGCAAATAGATGTGCTCCTATATCACACTTTTCTCTCACCAAAACACTGCTGTGTGCAGTATATGTAGAATCATAGTTAAATGATTTTAAAGTCAGAGACATATTATTCTTTTAAACTTAGATTAGCCAGAAACAGCCTTCTTTCCTACCCCAGGGTCAAACAAACAAACAAACAACCCATCCCAACTGTGAACTATACAACATGCATCCCTTTCTTTTACCCAGTCCCTAAATCCATTTTTCTGTTCTTAAGATCAATCAACACTGTGTTATTTTTAGTGAAATTGCATGTTTCTAACAAAACAAGAAGAAAAACCAGGCAACAGATGTAGAATAATTGGTTTCTGCCACTTCCATTCTTAAAAATTACTAGAAAAGGCATCTGTTTGTTTTATAAAATTAAATTAGTGTTGACATACATATAAATATTTAATAAAACATTATTCAAAAAAAAATCATTAAAGTCATGTGCCACTTTCTTGTGAGCTGAAAATTGGCACTGTTAGGTGGTCAATGAGAACCCAGGATTTGAAGTTCAGTATAGAAAAAAGTAAAATAAGGCATATTTTGAAAAGATAACTAGCAAAAGAGGAAGAGAGAAGGGATATGGAAATTTCTCTGTGAAGCTGCTGATATTGTGGAACAAGTTTTATGCAATATATATACGGTTCCACTTGAAGCATAAAGTGCATAGCAATAAAAACAAGTTTTAGATCTTTACAGATCTAGGCTACAAAAGTTTGTAATGGTGCTCATACAAATTGCAGTTATAAAAGGTTCACTGTAAATAGGCTTAAGTGTTTTGGTTTACTCGATGCTTCAAAAATAATCATCACTCTCTTGGATCATTTTGTGGAAAGAAAAATTCATGTATTATTTCATATATTTATGTAACATTTATTATTGTAAAATTCAAAATCCTGAAGAAGCTGCATGAGAGATAGTGCAGCCTGGTAGCCATGCTTTTTTATCAGGTCCAGTATTATGACATTGAAGCAAGCTTGCAGGAGCATATCATACTAATCTTGCCAAAACCAAGAAAATATAAGAAAATTGTGGTACTTTATAGTGCCATAGACCACAATAAGAGGCATCACAGACAAGCAATACTTAACCTACATCAAAGGCTGTATTTAACACTAAGAATCAAAGATGACAGTGGGTAGTGACCAGTTGGTAACTTTCACATAATACAGGAGAAGACATTCTCTAGAAACACAGTTAAATTATTTTCAGGAAGCGTTTCAGCAGAATGTTAAAGGATCTGCTTTAGCATACCTGTCAAGAATGGCTTCTTTTCCACAAACTTTTTTAATCTGCTAAGAGGGTAGTAGTAGAGGAACCACGATTTTGGGAACGAAAACCCAATACCAATGCAAAAAACCAGTAATGGATGCAGAATAATGTGTTAAAGACAGAATTAAATTGATTTATAGAGATGAGTATAACTCTCACTATCTCTTGATGGTGATGTTCACCATCAGTTCAGCTATCATAATGGTTTAGTGTGCTGATCCATAATTTTTCAATAAATTACTATTTACTTTTATTATCTTGTGAGGCATCCCAAGAAGCCTGTGTTTTCTATTATACTAGAATAACATGTTTCAGTCACACAGATTTGCAACTCACATCATGATTCCACTAGAGTGTTAATGTTCTGACCCATTTGTCAATTCAAATTGTGCTGATATTTGCAAAGTTCCTAAATTGATTGGTTTGGTTCGTATTGAATAGCATTAAATAACCCTTTTTTATGTAAATAAAATTGAGTTTTGGATAGACCTCTCATAGTTTCATGTTTCTGGGTTTGCTTTAAACTAAGTAGCTTAGGATGGTGCCCTTAGTCCAGGCACCAAATGGTTATATCAAAGGTAAAGTGTATTCCCATGTACAGAAGAAAGAGAAAGCATTTGTTTCACTTAAATCATCCTGGTCATATCAAGGTTCTTTTTCTTAGGGAAGAATGAACCTCACTCCTACATTTCAGCACAAATTATGAACAGATGGGACTTATCTTGGACTATATGTGTTACTTTTAACTACGCACAGGAAAACGCTTCTCAGTAGGAATTAAAACTGACAAGTAATCTCATCAAGAAATTTCGTATATTAATAGAATGGGAAGGAGTTCATTAAAAAAAAAGAGGAGTAAGATCAAGGAAAAGAATTAAAGTTTCTAAACAAACTCTTGCAAGAAAAGGTAAAAAAAAATCTAACGCATTTTTGTTCAAAAAGCTTTGTAAAGCAACACTATTCTTTTTGTTAATTAATAGAAAGCACGAATTTTGAATATGAGTGCAGCTCTGTTAGCACTTCCTTGTCACTCCCCACAAAAGAAAATAGAACAGATAAAGGCCAAACAGCCACTGCAAAAGTGAGAAATCTAGCTGAATATTTGTAATTACTGGTTTGCAATGTAGAGAATATACTGTTATATTGATGTGACATTCAATAAATCATGTCCAAATTTTGGAAAGGAGGAAAGTGTTAAATACATTATATTGTAGAACATGACAAATCTTACTAATTTTTAAAAATTAATATAAACAAATAAACAAATAAAGGTAAATTACATTTTACAACAGAATGCAGAACCTGAAAAAAAAATATATCAAGTTTTTCAACGCAAATCTGATGGAGGTACTTTTATCTTCATCTTAAAACAAGAAAAAAGTCATCCTCAGAGATGTTGCGTTGATTGATTAAAATCACAAAAATCTGTATCACAAAAATCTCTAAAATACTACCAAGTAAGAGAAGTGCACTGATAGCTTAATTTTTTTCATTTGTTTATTTATTTAGAAAAACAGTTCTTGATTGCTGACAAATAACTAAAATTTTAGTTGCATTTCTACAACTTCCATAAGTATATCACATATATGATAGATGTGTATTATTTATAGCAAACAAAAAAATTGTATGGTTCATAAGAGGTATCTAAAAATAGTTCTTAGGAAATCCTTTTATGTGCATGTATTACAAATCCATCAGTTGTGAGAAACTTGAAAAATAAACCAACTAATCTTCTAAATCTGCAGTGATGAAAGACATAGGATGTGAAATATAGGCAGATTTTAGGGGTTTACGTTTAAATTCATATGTTGAAAACTTACCTTGCATGTCGGGAAAAAAATCACAGACGACCTCAAAAGAAACTCATGATGCAAAATCCAAATAAAAATAACCACAACACGTACATATAAAAGCAATCTTCAGCTACAGAGGCCAGTGTTCTTACTATTACTTTACAGTTAGCGCAATGAAAAAAATATTTTAGAAACAGAATCTGATTTAACCATTGAAAAATCACCATCCAGAATACTGTTCTTCCTTTATTGATAAAACCTAGGCAGCTTTGTATTCTGAAAGTTGAAGTTCACTTAAATGTTTTTACTCTTTCTGCATCGGTGAAGGAGCACTGATTTAATTTCAGTTAACTGAAATTAAAACAATGACATGTCTCTTTTCCCTCATTATTTCCTATCCCTTCCCCACTAAGGGATGACCAGTGAAGACTAGGTCTTAGGCCACTCGTGATTCTTCATTCTTTCATTAAATCCAAATTCTTGCATAATAAAATGGGGACCTGTGAAGTGGAACCCCACTGCCTAAACCCACAATTCTAAATCTTCGTATTTTCTTTGGCACATAGTTTTCTTTTTGTGTGTTTTAAAATGAAAAATATTCTGATTTGGGATCACACCCTTGTAAGATTTTGGGGTTTTTCCAGTTGTCCTTTTCTAAGACTCGAACTTACCTCAGTCAACAATCCCCTGAGCAACACTTGGGCTAAAGGAGGGCTTATTTTAATTCATTAGGTCTTATTGTGTTCTAAGACCTTGCCCACTTTTAATGAATTCATTCAGAAATCATACAAATTAACTTAAGGTAATAGAATGCCACAGTTCTTGTGAGACATTAGCTATAGACACAGTTTTCAGGAAACTGCTAATAAAAAAAAAACCAAACAAACAACAAACTCCCCCAAAAAAGACAACCAAAAAAACCACCCTCATAGCATATTCAGGAAATATATTCCTGAAATAGTCAGGAATATCAAGAAAGAGCCAAATAAAAAAAGCTCATATAGCAGTGACTACAGAATTACTATTCTCCAGGTGCACTTTTAGCAGACATACAACTATTCAAAATCAAAGAAAGGTGTATACTGGTGGCTGTAATTGCATTACCACTGAATCAGAACACAGATCTCAACTCTTTGGAAATCAATATAAATTTTTTAAAAGCCTAAGTATGAAATACATTTAAGAATTGAAATAAATGGAAAAAAGTTTTAAAATTATCAGTGACAGACTAGCAGAGAAAAGAGTCAAAGCATCAACTCATTAAATTTCAGGAAATAAAGACATGAATGTCATAGACATAGAAGTACAGCTGAAATAAGGAAATGGTCAGATAAGATCTCAGTGTCGTCCACTCTGCCTCCATTTTGATTTTACAACGCATGAAGTGTTGCATTAAAATTTTATTCACCTTAGGGACAAAAAAAAAAAAAAAAAGAAATGATTTCACAGGAGAATAGTTCTGGTTTAATTCTGAGGCATTCTTCTTAACAGGCTTTAACTGCTATAGGGTTGGTAGACAAGACAGGTTATTTCTCATTAAAATTTATCTTGCATTATTTATTACCCCTAAACAACAGTGAAATCTGTGACAGCTCAGACAGGTTATTTGGAATTGTTAAAGGGAAAATATGCAGTACACATTCCCTTAGTCTAGTCTCCAGATCTAGGCTTTATGTCCTGATCATTGACCAAGCTAATCTTGGGACTACCATCATTGTGCTACTAAAGTAGTAAAATTTAAACCTAAATGAAAGAAAAAAAAAATTAAACTGCAAAACTGAGCTGTTTTTAAATCTGAAAAACTTCTGGCAGAGCAACACATAATATTTTTCATTTCCTAAATTAAATACGCCAGGTTTTCCTAAAATATCTCTTTTTTCCTTAAAGAAGTTTCTCATGAATTTGCCAAAGGTTGAGTTCAGGTTGCTATTCTCTTCAAATATGGGCTTATTACTACAAAAAATAATTAATTGCAAACTCTGAAAAATACCTTTTTTAAAGGTAACGGTAAGTTGGAAGAAAGAAAGATTTGGAGGGCAATTTATTTTCTTTTTTTAAAAAAATTTTCTGTGGCTAAACAGATAGAAATCAATTTTCTGGCAGTGTTACAGTAGCTAATGAAAAGTAATGTAAAATGTTGTACTTTTTTCATCTGAGAATTGATATGAACAATTTGGCAGGTGTTGGTATCTACTATAAACTGTTAAGCAAATTAAATTACTGGAGGAATATCTCTCCCAGTAGAATTAAGAACTGCAAAAAACATCTGTATTAAAATACTTTATCTGGTCACTGTAAAAGCTTTATGCTTACTCTAGTTTTTTTCTGAATAATAAAAAGCACAGTCTAAATGCATCTCTAATTCTTTTAGCACTGTCAATGTCAAAGCAAAATCGACATTTTGACTTTTTCTTCTAAACACAGACAGATTTGATGGAGTGCTTTTTCAGACAAAGAGCATGATGAATTCTGTAATACATTCATGAATAGCTTTAGCTGAAAAAATCTGATTTTACCTTTCTATGGATACAAAATCACAGAAAAAGAAAACACTCCATCTTGACTTGTGGTTAAGATTCCTGCTAGTGCTTGTTTAAAGATTTTGCTTTTTCGATCTGTATGTGAATTGGATAGTTATGTCTATTAATATTATACATATACATTACAGAGTTTAATGTATCACAATGTATATTCAGCAGTTCACTGTGTCACACTGCTGATGTCCTCCCATTTGTGGGAAGCTAAAGGGAGTGTTTAACGAGGAGCAAGAAAGCACATCAACAAAATACTTCAAGAACATAAAGGATCAATGTCAAAATGACAGCAAAGACATAATTCAGAGCAAGATCTCCATCCCAATATTTAAAAGCCAGTAAAAGAGAAAGAGTTATTCTGTCCAGTTGAAACCAGGGGGAAATAAAAAGTGCAAACCCTTAAAGGAAGACAAAGAAAAAATTACGTTGAATGGATTCAAACTATTTGGTGTATCTTCAGTTAAGAGACAAACTAGAGGCAACCAGGCTAAACTGGATATTCCAGGACTTGCAAACCCCATAAAAGTGAGCCAAAAAGGAAACGTGCATGCAGGCATTTTTCTTTTCTTGTTTGTTTCATCTGTTACGAACCCTTGGGGTGCATAAATAATACTTTGTTTGAAGAAGTTATGTTTGAAATCACTTTAATCAGTCTCTGTCACAGACCCCCATAGGAAAAAGCGTCTCTCAGGTTTATAGAGTAAACAGGAGATTAGAGCCCTAATATTCAGTCTGAGGGGTAAAATCATGTGGTTTCTCCTTAATGAAAAGTTAACAAAAACTATCCCTGACAAAAGTTAATGCAAGGAGTATAATAAAGTACCTAAATTTGAAGCAGTCAGAAACAGAGCAAAGAAAAAATGAAATAAACACAATGAGATGAAAAATCCCTTGCTCCATAAGTAGCTATATTCACTGATGAAATAAATCAATACTCACCACAACATATGAGAACAATAAACTAGACACAAAGCAATTTCCTTGCAGATTTAGATAATGCTGAAGAACAATAATTGGGACAACAGATACTTTGCTCATCAACTACTTACAGAAACAACCTTGCAATGGAGAACACCGCAAAATTTTTTTTGAAAAGCTATTAGGAAGGAACAAAACAAGTTTGGGATCAGAATGCATAAAACCGCATGTATTAAATAGATTCCACTTCCACTATATTTCATAAACAAAAGAGATTGTCTAAATATCTGAATGACAGAATTTGTGCTGGATTGGGAGCACAGCCAACAGTATCCTGGGCTACACCAAAAGACTAACAGGCCAAGGGAGGTGATTCTTTCCCTCTACTCTGCCATTGGTGAGACCCCATCTGGAGTAACTGCATCCAGTTCTGGGGATGCACAGAAAATATGTGGCCCAACACAGGAAATATGTGGACCTGTTATAATGGGTTCAGGAGAGGGTCATGAAGATGATCCAAAGCTTAGGGCACCTCTGCTGTAAAGACATGCTGAGGGAATTGGGGTTATTCAGCCTGGAGAACCCGACAGCAGCATTCCAGTTCCTAAATGGATCCTACAGGAAGGTTGGAGCAGGACTTTTCACACTGGCATGTAGTGATTGCACAGTGGGGAACAGCTCCAAACTGAAACAGAGCAGATTTAGATCAGATATTGGGAAGAAATTCTTCACTGTGAGGGTGGTGAGGCCCCGGAAAAGGTTGCCCAGAGAAGCTGTGGATGTCCCATCCAAAGGAGTGTTCAAGGCCAGTTTGGATGGAGGTCTGAGCAACCTGGTCTAGTGGAAAGTGTCCTTTCCCATGACAGGGGGGTTAAATAAGTTCTTGAAGGTCCCTTCCAACCCAAACCATTCTATGATTCTATGAATGAATTCATGAAGAGTTTGTCTGTCATCTCTCCTTGGTATTATAGATGAAGGTAAAAATCTTTTATTATCAGATGTTAGTAAGAAAAATTACTTTTTGTCCCATTTACAGACTTAGACATCTCACAGGATTTGTCTTTGAATGACTCATGAACACATTCACTCTGTTTTTAGACTAGACTGGACTAGACTACACTAGACTAGACTAGACCAGAATATTATTTCAGTTGGCAGAGATCTACAAAGATCATGTAATCTAACTGCCTGACCACTTCAGAGCTGACCAAAAGTTAAAGTATATTATAAAGGGCATTGTCCAAATGTCTTTTAAGGCACTGTCAGAAATGGGGCACCGACCACTTCTCTAGGAAACCTGTGCCAGTGTTTGACCACCCTTGCAGTAAAAAAATGGCTCAAAATGTCAAGTCTGAGCCTCCCCGGCACAGCTTTAAACCATTCCTGTACATCCTGTCACTGGATTCCAGGGAGAAGAGGTCAGCATCTCCCTCTCCACATGCTCTCCTCAGGAAGCTGTAGAGAGCAAAGAAGTCACTGCTCCGCCTCCTTTTTTTCCATGTTGGAGTAACCCTGAGTTCTCAGCTGTTCCTCACAGGATATTCCTTCCAGTCCTTCCACAGCTTTGCTACCCTTCTCTGGATGCACTCCAGTCCATTAACATCCTTCCCAAATTTTGGGGGCCAGAACTGCAGACAGTACTCAAGGTGATGCCACACTAATGCTAAATACGGAAGTGTATTCATCTTCTTCAATTGTTTGGTCAAAAAGCAACAGCTTGAAGAATCATCATTCCCACAAAGGTGCATAAACCTATGCCAAGGTTTAAGTTTACTTAACTTCAACAGGGTATAAATTGCAATGCCATGTGACACAGCAGTTTCTGCAGCCTGCTCCAAAAGTCTATGCTTTCCTTTAGGACATAAGAGTAAAAAAAAATAAAGATAAGTGCTCTAAATAATAGAGCGAAGTAGCTCATAAATTTTTTACACTGTGAGCCAGTGCATTTGGATTATCTAACTTGTCAGGTGTAGAAAACACAGGAGCTGTAAAAAAATTTAAAGGGATGTCAAAAATCAGTGATGTCTGATTTCCATAGAACGAGTAAGGACAAAAATGTATATGCGTTTTTCTAACTAAAACACTGAATAAAGTAGTTAGGAATTAAATAGAAGTGAGGTGATTTCAATGATACAGATGAAGAAAAATGAGGAAGAAATGCACAACATTGAACACCATCCTCTCTGTAAACTCCAGGAAAAGCCCTCCAGTATCAAAGAGCTTTTGAGAACTGTGGTGGGTTGACCCTGGCTGGGCACCAGGTGTCACTCCTCTCGTCAGCTCAACAGGGGAGAGAAAACATAACAAAAGGCTTGTGGTTCAATATAAGGGCAGGGAGATCATTCAGCAATTATTGCCACAAGTGAAAGAGACTCAGCTTTAAGTTTAATTTATTGTCCATCAAATCAGAGTCGGATAATGAGAACTAAGAACAAATATTAAAACAAATTGTCCCCACCCGTCCCTTCTTCCCAGGCTTAACTTCACACTCGAGTTTTCTGCCTCCTCCCTCCAGTGGCGCAGAGGAATGGGGAATGGGAGTTGTAGTCAGTTCATCACATGTTGTTTCTGCTGTTCCTTCCTCCTCATGCTCTTTGTGTACTCCAGCCTGTGTTGGTCCCACATAGGATTTAAAAATATAATATTTGCAGAGAGGGATTTGAGTAGTTTCTGCAAAAAGCCATGAACTAGGAAAGCTGGGGAAAAAACCTTTTCAATGACCTCATTGCTGTGGATTCTTCCTGCCTTCTCCAGCAGAAAGGAAGAGACTCCTTGCATAATGCTATCACTTGTCCTGCCCAGCCAGAGAATCCACATCCTGATCTCATCAGACGTCTGCATAAAACCCTTGTGTTCCCCCCTTGCACATGTATACTCTGTAACCCTTTGCATATGTATAACCAGTACCTAATCCTCCCTGTAAATCCCTCGCGATAAAACAGTTTTTCCCATGAGTTGATTCCTAAGACCCCAAAAATGTGTTTCCTCTTGCCTCATCCTCGTGAAACCCCCCAGTTTTAATACCATGAATGTGTAAACCCCCTGTTGAACACGTAAACCCTGAACCCTTTAAATATGATCTTGTGAGTCCAAATAAACTATTCCAGTTTCTGCCCCCAAACTGGGATCGTGTTAGTTTATTGACTCGCTACAGTCCCACCCATGGGAGACAGTCCCTCATGAACTTCCCTAATGTGGTGTCTTCAGAGCTGCTTCTCTCCCATGTTCTCACTCCTCTCTCACAGCTGCTGCTGCATGCTGGGGTTTTTCCCCCTTTCTTCATAGTTTTATCACAGAGTTGCTCTGGCTCACCTCTGGCCAGGGTGTCTGTTGTAGTTGGCGTTGACTCTGTCAGACCTGGGTGAAAGTTCTGGTGTCTTCTCAAGAATCCAGCCCTGTTACCAAAACTTTGTCATGTAAACCAAACACAAGGATGACAAACAGGACGCTGGATGCGTCCAGAAAACAGGGGGAGAGGGTGAGACAAGAGGGTGTAACACTTTCCCAGAAAATCTCCCTGAGATTTGATCTTTGGCTAAGTCTAGTTTTTTTAGAAGTGTTAAATCATTAAGTGGCAAATTAACTTTCTACTATCAAGGATTTTACTAAACATATGCTTTAATTGCATACTTATTCAGGATAAATATTCTCCTTTTAAAGACAGGGGAAGCTATACACTGAATGACAATTAAACTAACACTATATATCTTGGCTCTGCACCACAGGGCAATTCTATGCTTTTTCTGAATCTATACTTAACCATGTGAAAGACACAGCAATATCTCTTTCAGAGAATATGGAAACATTGTGATTTATCTTATTTCTTCCTTTCTTCCTTACTAGATCTCCAGGAACACAGCCTAAGATTGTGGTTTGCTACTGACACAGAGTGGCCTTCATTTTCTTTCTGGTGCTCTCACAAAGCATTGATGGAGGTGTTAGAGTGGATATGAAAGGCAGTAGGTTTTACAAAGTTGTCTTGCCATGAGTGAAACCTCTTACAACTGCTTTAATCGTGAATGCTCAATATCATAAGTCTAGAAACTAGAACAGCAGCAAGAAGAGACTGTTCTTGAAAAACAGGAAGATTGAGCAAAGGCAAGACTCCCTCATCACTACTGTTTATGATCAACATATTCTAAACTGAATTTTAATATATCAAAGTTTAAGAGATTGAATGCACTGCTTTTGTGAATAATTTATTTGAGTGGTTGTCAGCCTGCTCAGCAAAAACGCCTTTCTCTTTAAAGGATCAGAAAGAAACATTTTCAGAGGTGTTCTGTGCTAATGCTTGAGACTGATATAATCATAGGAAAAACAGATTATTGATAAGAAATGATCAGCTTGTAAAAAAGTTGCAAGGTTTGTACAACAGTATTAAGGTTTGACACAAGATTCAGAAATATAAAACATCTACAGGTGGCAATTAAGACCAGAAAAGAATGAAACATTAACACAAAAGTTGCCCTAAAGTCTGTCCCTGATGATCACTTATTTTGCTCTGCAGTTGCAGTAACAAAACTGAAAAGGGCTACAAGCATAAACTAGGCACTGGTTGTAAATTATTTTCCCAAGTTTTCACATGTCATTGTATTAAAAATGTGTTATTACAGAAGAACAAAAAAATCTACAAATTACATTTTAAAAAAAAATAAAGAAGTTTTGAAATGTAGTATTTTAAAGGAATTGGTTTTCAATATTATTTTACTTTAAAATTACTTCAAATACAAAACCGACAATTTTGAAAATATCAAAAGAAATATAAATAATTGGCTTTTTCCCAGCTGTTACAGAATATCTTTTGATTTGCCAGTCTTTATTTTCTCACTAACAGTTTCAATGTTAATGAACCAACACACTTCTCATTTAAAGACAGAACTAAAAATTAACTAACAATTGGATTTTGTGTCCTAAAAGGACTTTTAGAGCTTCAAGAAATATATTAAAAGAATCTCTGTTTCAGAATATTTAACAAAATCCATTCTTATTTTTAAATTTCAGGGAGTAAAGTGGAGACAAGAAAAGTGAATTTGTTTTCTCTACATGAAGCAATCATGGTATATCTCCGCTGTGTCCTCCTCGGTGCACTTCATTTCCTCAGCTGCAGTTAGCTCAAACTCCTCACTTTCAGATACAGAAAAATCAGTGAAGCTGTAGATATTCCTTGTAGGTTGTTAGTTTTCCAATTAGATTCTCCCATTGGTTTTTTAGCTTTTCAGATTGTAATTAATATGAGAATTGGTAAGTTAATTTCCAATTACTTCTTCTGTTTATGTTGTTTTCTTGAACTGAGTAAAAGAATTTTCGGTAGCAACTTCCATTGCAATTAAACATTTATCTGTAGAAAAAGGGGTTGAGCCACAGCAGAAAACTACAAACACACCCTTCAGGTGCAGTAACCTCCCCACACCGTATTATTTATCCTTTTTCTTGGTGAGTTTTAGAAGCGGGTGTACATAATTTACACCAAAAGTCTTGAATATTCCATGCTAGGTACAGAAGAGAAGCAAAGAACTCTTAAACTCCTAAAACTCTCAAACAGAAGGCCCTCTGCTTTCTCATCAGTATTTCCACCCTGTCTAAACACTTTTCAGTTGTAAAAAACCGTGTCCCACGTACCTTTACTCAGCAGCAAAGCTGTCTTAGGAGAACCCTAAACCAAGCCATCCATTTCCAGCTCTGTGTCACATTTTCCTTTAGTTCAGCCCATTTCTCTCTTTAAGGCTGAACTGCAAAACAGATCACTGAGGTGAGCAAAGTAGCAACTACTCTTGGGAAAAGAAGGGAGAAATTTAGAGGCTTGCTGCTCCTTTGCTCCCGAAGAGCTGATGCCCCTCTACTGCCCTATATCCTGCAGGGTTCTTTATGTGAATTCCCCTAAAGAGCACTGCTGCTTGTCTGACTAAAAGAAACTCAGGCACTCACTGATATGACAGACAGCTAATTGTCAGGTAAGAGAAAAACAGAAAGAAAAGGGTAATTTTTGTCAGCTTAAAAAATCAACAAGCTGATTCAGGTGTGTGATACACCAGAAGAAAAATATAGGTAGGAGTTTTAGATGCATCAGTTTGGGTTACCCATTTGCATTTTAGCAAGATCTAAAATAGCAAGCACAAACCTTTCTTCATGTTCCATCCAGATCTTTCACTTTAGTGTCAGGATCCCCTCAGCAAGCCCCTCCCAGTGTGTCAAGATAGATATCAGGGTCAGATGATGACATGACCCAGGATCAGATATCAGGGTCATGTCCTCAGCAGCCTCTGCATTCCAAAAGCAGTCTTTTGCACCCACAGTTCAGCTACTCTTAAATAGCTTCTAGGAGATAAAATGTTATGGATACAAAAAGGAAATATATTAGAGTTACATCCTTTGTTTTACAAAATCCGCTGATATGTCTGGAAAGAAATCTTGCCCACTGGTTTCATGCAGCTTTCTACAGTTAATTAAGATGTTTCAAGACAGTTAATGGACAGAATTCAAATGTCTGGATGAAATTCATACACCACCTTTTGGACACCAGAATGCATCTAGGCTTCCTCTTTACCAAGACTACTCTTATTTTCTACAAATGCTTTTTTTTCCCCTGTATTTATTTCAACTCTTCATTGTAGTTGTCTTAATTGGTAGGGAATATAAGTTGTAATTCATTTCAAACTGCCTTGAAGTTTGTAAAATAGCCCTGTAATATTTGTGTAGGTTAGAAAAACAGTCTGATGGACACAGGGCTGTTTTGCTTTCTTCCTGTTGATTTTTTTTTTTTTACTATAACTGTTGTTTAAAAGCATTAATTTCACTTCAACTTAATTGAGAAGACATCCAGATCTTCACAAGAACTGAAGGAAACTGTTTTATCTGTATTGTCACATGTGAATTGTCCAGTATACTCCCTAGACAATGTGTCAGGATGACATTTTGAGTCCAAATCCCTCCTTTGAGCAGATCTCATTCTGTATATGTAAAAAAGAAAGGTAATTAAGGATTAAGCTACAACACAGGCCAAAATAGCATTCAACTCCTAGATGTTTCTTAAAAAGGAGTAGAAAGAATCAGCCAAAACAAAGAAAAATATTACCAGAAAGTCAGCCAAAAAACTGCGGTTTATTTATTAAAAACCAATGCATTTTAAATTTATCCCAAGGGATGAATAGTCATGAATAAAGCAATACATAAAAATGGGGTGGGAAAAAAAAAAAGACTAAAAAATAGATGAGTAAACTTATACGCAATGCAATCTGTTTGTGCCTACATTACTGACATGAATTCTGCCAGGAAACTCTTCAGCCTACTGATTTGGTTTTAGGTCCCTGTTGGGAACTCAGTCTTTGAAATAAAATGCAAAAGTATAACCAACTCATGACAAGAGTCAATTTTCTTGAATTATTTTAAATTTTTCTTCGATGCATAGGCAAACACTGCTCAAAATGCAGAAGAAATACTGATGTTAAAATCAAGCCTATAGCATTTTATTTCTTTCTCAAGTGTTAGCTTGAATTTGGGCCTTAAATGTTTATAACATACACTGCACTTTACTCTTTTTATTATCATAGTTATGACCTAGAAAATACATTACATTAAAAATTGTGGCCTTGTCAGAAAAGCCATTTCCATTTTAACTGTTTGAAGAGAGAAACAGAGGCAAAAAAATCTTCAGAGCATCTTTCTGAAATGAATGTCACAAATAAAAAGTATGTATCAGCAGGGGAAGAAAAGACGAGGAAAGGAGGAGCAACTAATTTAATTTATGGACCACCAGCATTTTCTCAGACGTTAATTAAAATCATGGCAAGCACTTCAGATGTAATTATGAAAAAGGCAAATACTTCAGTGCTGCAAAGATTATACATTAAAAAAATCTACACCTGGAAGGTTTGTAATATAAGAGGTAATAAATGGTTTTAGAGGGTTATTACCTTACATGAAAAAGTGAAGTTTATCTAGTTTGCATTCAGTATGGAAATTAGTGATTTCCATTTATTTAAATCTGATTTGTATCTAATTTGTTGATCAGTAAATCCTACACAAATGTCTGCAAACCAAGAGCATACACATTTGTATACAGAGTTGACAAAACAATTTGATTCTTCCTTTGGCTTGGTAATGCTTGAGATAATAGAAAGAGCACAATTCTTGTATTCAATTCACACTATTAACTTTGGGAAGACTCACCATTACAAGGCACCAAAGCACATAATCTGGGCAACAAACAGGGACAACTGGAGTGATGAGGTTTGTGTATCACAGGAATCACAGAAACTTGGCGGGAAAGCTCACACAACTGGAATGGCTGCAAACTCAGTGAAATAGGAACCGAATAGAAAGGGGGGTCTGTAGTTTATGTTACAGATGGGAGATACAGGCCCATGACCAAACAGGGCAGGGAAACTCTTCCCTAATAATGATGATGAGAGAGAGATTGCCAGTATCTTCTTTGCTTCTGTCTATACCAGTGTTGTTGGACTCCAGATCACAGAAAGGAGTAGCAATGGTAACACGTGTGTTTACCCACTGGCAGTGGAAGATGCTGAGCTGTGATCTCACAGCCTGACTCTGCCTGTGGACCCAGAGAGAATCCACCACAAGGTGTAAAAAGAAGTGGCTGACACTGTTTCAAGGTCACTGCCTGTAACACTGGAAAATCTGTAAAGTTCAAGGGTTGTCCCTCATGACTGGAAGAAGGTAAATCTCGTCCCCATCTACAAGAATGACCCAGAAAAAAGAGGACCCCAGAAATGACAGGCTCACAACCTTACTTCAATACCTGGGGAAGTAGTGAAACAAGTCCTTCTGTAAACTATTAGAAAAGAAATGAAGCATCAAGGGGGAAAAGCCAATATGGGTTTACCAAAAGCAAATCATGCCAGACTAACCTGATCACCTTCTACAACAATCTGTCAACATAGAGAGAGCAGTGCATGTTCCTTGCCTGGACTTCAGCAAAGCACTTGACACTGTTTCCCCCTGCTTTCTCCTTGAAAAACTTGCAAGATACAGCTTGGATGGGTGTTCTGTGAAGTAGATAGGAAGCTGGCTTACAGCTGCACTCAGAGAATGCTGTTCAATCACTTTCCATCAGTCTGGCAGTGTGCCACAAGCAGGCTCTGCCAGGGCTTGATGGAGGGTCCCATGCCCGTTCAGTGCTTTCACAAACGACCTGGATGAGGGTATTGAAAGCCCCTCACCAAGTTTCTGGTGCCATGAAACTGAGTGGTGAGGTGGGCAAATGCCCCAGAGGGATGGGAGGTAAAATAGGTGGGCTAAGAGTGAGAAAACTCATGGGTTCAGATAAAGACAATTTCACAGGACAGAAAAGAAATAAAACAATATAATGGCAGTAATTGTGATAAAAGAAGTACAATATACAAAACCAGTGATACACAAGGCACTTGTTCACCTCTCACCAGCCAGTTCCTGAGCAGTAGCCCCTGGCCAGTTCCCCTCAGTTTTTATACTAAACATGATGTTCCATGGTATGTAATATTCCTTTGGTTAGTGCAGGCCACCTGTCATGTCTGTGTCTCTATCCAGCTTCTTGTGGCTCTTCAGCCTTCTCACTGGGAGCATGAGAATCTGAAGAGTCCTTGGCTTAGGCAGGGTAATCCCAATTTAGCAACAACCAAAACATCAGTGTGTTATCCTCATTGTTCTCTTACTAATTCATACATAACAGCACTATACAAGTTACTAGGAAGTAGATAAATTCTATCCCAGCAAAGACCAGAATAATTAGAAGGGAGAGATATTTTACAGAGGGACATGGACAAGCTGGAAGAGTGAGACAGCAAGAACAGAATATTGTTTAAGGAAGGCAAGTGTAAGTCCCACACCAGGGATGACACAAACAACGAGCCCTGTACAGGCTACAACCTGTGTGGTTGGGGAGCAGACTTGCTGGAAGTGCTCTGATGGTCCTGATGGACAAGACTAACAGTGTACCACTGCAGTAATGAAGGAAAACACATCTAATTAACATTAATAATTAACATATTAATAGCACGGATAGAGAAGTGATCATCCCACTGAGCTCAGTGCTTGTCGTGCTGCACCCAGAGTACAGTGTCCAGTTCTGGTCCCAACAACTCAAGAAAGATGCAGGGACCTTGGAGAAGGACCAAAGGAGGTTCACAAGGATGCCAAAGAGCTGGAGATACAGCTCTGTGAGGAAAGGCTAGTGGAACAAGTTTTAGTCCTCCCTGAAGAACAGAAGGCTCGGGGGATCACATCACATTATTTCAATATTTGATGGGCACCTACAAGGTGGATGGAGGCTTTCTCTTCACAAGGAGACACAGGGACAAATGACAAAGGGTAAAAGTTGCATCAGGAGAGATTTCATCTTGATGTAAGAAAGAAGTTTTTTACACTGAGAATCATTAATCGCTGTAACATCATCCCCAGGGATGTGGTGAAGTTGCCATCCCTGCTTCCATTCCCACAAAAGGCTGGACAAGAATGTGTGTTGTGATTCTTTCCAATATGGGTTGTTCTATGATTTGATGGTTCTATGACCTTGTCTATTTTTCTTTCAATAGCAAGATGTTTAATTTTTGTTCTGTAGGTCAACACTCCTGCCAAAAAACCAAACCAAACCAAACCAAACCAAACCAAAACAAAACAAAACAAAAAAAATACCAACCAACCAACCAAAAAAACCAACCAACAAAAAAACTCAAAAAAACCCCCCAAACCCTATAGTGAGAAGCTGTACTAAGTTAGAAAGGTCTCTGCATGCACAAGATTGAGGGATATTCTTAACCAGCCTATTTTTGACATAAGACACTACACCCTTCATGTGGATGAACTGCCATAAACACAACATAAGAGGCTGAACTCGGAGACTTAGACTTTACTGCAGTCAGGATACTGTCTAATTCAGAAATCATTGAGGAAGACAGATTATTCCTATTTTCTGGTCAGGGCCTTTGTAATTTATGATACTATGAGTGGTCTCTTGTATAATCCCAAAATAAAAGGATGTGAACAAAAAGAAAAAAACACAGGAAATCTTTTTTTAGTCAGAATAACAATGGAAAAATAGGCATCCTCTTTTAGGGTAAATACACTGTTTTTCGTGAACAAGACAACCCAGCTGCACCAACAGATAGTATCTAGGTTTTCTACATCTTTTTTTAAAGCCTTACATAACAGTAGAGTATTAAAGTTATTGGTAAAGGAAACGTTGTCTTTCCAGAAAGATTCTGTTCCTACTAATTTAGTAATGGAGTTGTTATTTAGATGTTGTGATAATGTCACACCCAGATCGGTAAAATTACTGTGATTCAGAAACACAGTAATAAAAGAGTATCAGGTAAAGCCCCAAAGAGGGATGTTATGAACAAGAAACACCTGATCATTTCCAGTAGAGAAATTGCTAATGAAAATTTTAATGGTCTATGCATAGACGTGGGAACTTTCACCAGCAGACAGCAGTGCAGTAGGGGTTTAAAAGCTCAATTATTTGGCATTTGTACATCACAGATGGAGCAGCAAAATATCTGTGTTCCATCTTAGCTCCAAAGAAGACATTTTCCTTTTTGCTTTCCTATTCTGATTTAGGCAGGTGTGAGCCAGCCACACATTTGCATTGAGGAGTTTCTTCTGTTCCATAAAATTTCTGCACATACCATGCTAGGAAATGAACTCCCTGGGGGTACTATAGACAGCTTGAAAATCTGCCTATTGTATCTATTTTATCTGCCTAATTATTAAACCTTATAATCAAAGCAATGAAAAATATTCATGTTTCTTTATACTCACTCCGACAGTATGTTAGAATTATAGTTCTAAATAACAGGAAAATAAACATTCCTTGTCTCAGAAGGACCCTCTTTAATTTTATAGCAATTGTGATTATCAAGCAAATCAGCACAAACAGGTAACTCACCACATGCATCTCACACAAACCTGACATTGTTAAGGAGATGAAAAGACAGATAATTTTGATTTCCAAAATAAAACCTCAACAATGAAACATCTGTACAGAAAGCTTAAGCCGTGCTTGAACTTGTTTCTATTTAACAGAGCAAGTGTTTATACCCAATGTCTTTCTCATGACTTAGATGGGATTTAAGTAGTCATTGAATTGCTATGATAACTGAATACAGATTGATTACTAGTGCCTATATATATAATATTGACTTTAGCTTTGAAAGAACAGTATGCTGGGTGTTTGCATAAGAGTTCAGGGTTCAAAGAGACCCCTCTATAATATGGTACCAAAAAACCAGCAATAATAAGAAATCCACAGAATCAAATGTTTTATTTGGAAGCAAAATTACAAAATTCACATTCAAATGAGCGAACTTGTAGGTTTTTTTTCCTTATAGAGGTTTTAATAGACAGGTCAAGTCAAGAAGCAAAAAGAAAGCAAAAAATTGGGATTCTGCCTCCCAGTGTCTGAAGAGATAGATTTACAAGGACAGGTATATTAACCAAAAAGTTACTTGTTGGCATTTGCATTTCTTCACAGTCTTGCTAGGAAATGTTCCAAAGGAGTGGTGCTGTGAGAGATTTTCACAGGTGATCCCTTCTTATTTATCTGGTTATTAGAGAATTTATGCACATGCATGAAGAGATGTGAATGTAATTTTTTTTCTGCAAGTACACATAGCATGGATTGAATTCACTAAGAATTTAATCACATGAAAATTAAGTGTCAGGCTGCTTCCAGAAGCCTAGTATTTAAAATACTCAATGCTTGCCTTCACAAAATCTTTTATTCTTCATCCCCAGTTGAGGTCCATGACTTTCACAGAAGGATTTTTACTGTATACCTAAACAGAAATAATTTGGTGAAGCTAGAGAGTATTGTCTGCCTTATTATTCAGTAGCTTAGAGCAGCTGTGTGATAAAGCAGACTAGGTAACAACCAAAAATGTGACATCAGTATAAAATACATTTCAAGTTATTATGATTTAATCATTCACAGCAAATATAAAAAACAATACCAAACCAGCATGCTAGTAATGCCCCTAATGCTCGTTTTCCTCCATTTCGTTTGGTCGTAATTTCATACATAATTAAAATAGAATAGAATTTAAAATTACATATGGGGCTGAAGCAGACATTCAGTGAGCCTTTGTCAACATCAATGATAAGTTTTTATGTATCAAAATTTTAATGTTTCATTGTTGTAAATTCAATGGACAAAGTGGACTTCAAGGTAAGCTTTCCAGTCGCACAGCCCAGGTAGCAGCAATTAAACACCTACTGTACAAACCAGATCCAAGGCTAAACCACTCAACCATGTGGTGAAAATGGTAATGAATCACCTGGATACTACAGTGATTAGCACTAAAGATGATTAAAAAGTAGCCTCACTCAGCCTTTACTCTTTCTTCAAAAAGCACAGGTAGAGTGCAGCAAATATGTTTGTAAGACAATATCCCAACATTTGCCAAGATGGTGGTATTAACACTGCAACCCACCCTCTGGTTTTGCAGTCAAAGAAGGCCAAAAAATATTTTCCCTTTTTTTGTGAACCAAGATAATATCCTATGATTATTCTCATCATCATCACCATCATCATCATTTACAGTACAATTTTTTCAGAGGAGAAAAATCTCAAAATCCTGCTGTTGCTCAATGATGAGCAAGGAGCTTTCTCCAAACTTTGCCATCAACATGGTATGTTGACCATAATCTCACAATGCAAGTTGAGCCAGTGTCATGGGTTTACCCTGGCCCAATTTTCAAACCCTCACAAAATTGCTAAAAGGTGAGAGAGGTTTCACAACAGGAAAAACACAGTGAATGTGAGGAATAATATTAAAATTATATGCATTGTGTCATTATAACAAGCTGTGAGAGTTTGTTTGAATATCCAGAACAGTGCCTCAGACATGCTTCTACTTCTACAGAAACATTAGTTGAGTCCCCAGCAAGTCCCCACTGGGTTGGGTCAGACCATTGATAGAAGAGAATGTCACATCATCACATTTGCAGGGAAGACCAGGTGCAGTGTAGCCACTCTAAATCATTTCACACCTGTGACTGCAGCAAAGCTATGTCTGGTTTACTTGCATGCAGTCTCACTGTGCTGAGTTTAGTGTGTAGGCTACAGATTTAATCCCACTGAGTGAATATAACTCTCAAAAAGCTGACTGGTCAGTGATGTGTGTCATCCACAAATAAATTCCTATGGTTCTTCAGCAGTGTTTCTGAGCAGATTCCTGGCTTCCCTGCAACTTTGGTACCACTTTTACTGTGGTTGTGTAAGAGTTCCTTGTTCAAAAACTCTGTCATGCAGAAACCTCTGCAAGAATGTAAACTGTTTCATACAAAAGCTCTTCTCATCAAAATAGTGAAAGGACAAGTACCCCTTCAGCATCACTCGAAATGAAAATAATAACTTATCCATTTCATCTTACCCAGGTTCTACCTCAAAGGCATTGATAGGAATTTTGTAATATAATTTTCTTATTTTCTCTTTTCTCTCCATATTTTTCAAGGTAATTTTAAATATAATAAATATGTGATCATGAAAACCATCTGTCTTGACACAAACTTGACCTTAGATAAGCAATTAACTCATAAACAAACTAATATTTCCACTTTAGGAGGCTGTTTGTCTCCTTATCTTCAGAGTAGAAAATATTCTAGTGAGTTTAAATCTATTTTCTTCCATTGTAGAATACATGTCAATAGGTCTTAAGTTTCTTATCTATTTTAGAATGTTTCTTCAGATTAAAAGTCTAAAAGAGAAAGAGAGTGATGCAAAGTTGGTGTTGTGACTTCTTCAATATTTATTCCCAAAATATGACTAAAAGAACATGATGAAGAATCTTCCTGTACTCACCTAACAAACACAGTTAACACACCTTGGGTGGATAAAAAAAAAAAAAAAAAAAGAGAAAAAAGGAACTTATCAGAACTAAGTTCATAGTTCAAACAATGTATGTGATGCGTTCAAAGTAAAGAAAAGTTGCAGAGTATACGCAGATATTTTAAGAAAATGTTTAGTTTATTTTCAATGAGCTCTTGGCATGCTCCAATAAGATTGTATGGCATTCGCATGGGCTTTTTTACACCTTCTAAAAATTATTTTAAGCATCTCATCATTCTTAAACTATAATAGAAACTAAATTGTTCCTGCAACTTATTACCTTCCATTTACTTTCTGAATTTACAGAAATGTTCTGCAGCACAACTACCTCTGCTCCATACTGGACACTCATTCACCTACAGTGTAGTAGGTCCCAAATGTCCAATGTTTTTCATAAACATAATGAAGTGTAGTGTACACTGTCTTCAGGCAAGTATTCTCTGTATCCAGCAGTGCTTTTAAAGTTCAGGTGCAGGTTCAGCTAAAAAATCCACAGTGATTACAATATATTATAGTCTACTACAATATTTCTATTGATTTCATCTGTAAGGAACTTCTGCCTGAAAAGTAGAGACCTGATTTCAAATACTTAGAATGCAGAAAACAGGGGCCCTCCCTGTCCTTGATCTAATTCACCTATCAAGCATCACATATGAAATCAATACCAGCAAATATGTGTAGCTGAAATCCATATCACTAGGCCAATCCTCCTGTTTCTTCAACAACTTCCAGTGCACACAGCTAGCAATATAGTCTTCTTTCTCAGTAGGTACTTTCTGAAAAACTCCTTCCACACCTTTATCTTTGTTATGCATCTGTTAGAACACTAGCCTTGCATTTGCTCCTTTTCTCACAGAACAGAGATTGTACTATGTTGTCCCTGAAGAAAGGGGGAGATAACATTATTTTTGTTATATTGTAAAGAGGTAAAAAGTAAAGTGATCCTTTCATTCCTGATTTTCAGAGCACTGTGAAGGGACAGGAGAACAAAAATAACTCAAAGTAGTTCACTAGACTTTTATCAGAAGAAAAAAGACAGTGAGTTTGAAGGCTAAGATTTTGACACATCAGTTTAACAAGTCAACTGTAGCTTCTTTCTATAGTGGAGGCAAATTGGGTCAGAAAGAACAAGAAATCTCCAAGAGAAATAGAAGATTACATATGAACACATTCATTTGCCTTGTCTTTATATTGCATAATACTGGTCATCCTTATAAAAATATACAGAAATACATTTGTAGTGTGATGGTGCTCTTCCCCCAGACAGCAGTAGTGAATCTGACAGAGTAAGTGCAAAGAGCATTGAAATTAACTGTATGTTTTAAATTAGCTATATGTTTTAAATGGCAACATACACACACATTTGAAGCTCTTTATCAAGCTGGAGTATATACCGTTTTGAAGGTGTGTATAATTTGCTGCCTGGAATTCAAAGTCATTATGAAATCTGCAGTTTTAAATTATGCTATACAATCATTAATACCCAGGCAGTCAATACTAGTTTTACACCTAAACTTTTCTGTTCCTTCTCCAGTTTTCAACTTTCAAACTGCTGGTAGTGGAAACCAAATCATAGAACCAGGAAATGTTTTGGGTTGGAAGGGATCTTAGAGGTCATCTCGTATCAACGCCCCTGCCAGGGTCTGGGACATGTTTCACTAGACCAGTTTGCTCAGATCTCCATCCAAACTGGCCCTGAACACTTCCACAGATGGGATATTCACAGCTTGTCTGGGCAACTCATTCCAGTGCCTCACCTCATCCTCTATCACTGAGGATTTTAGAAGCGAATTTATATTTTTGGGAGAAGTGGAGATGCAACTTGTGCTGGTTTAAAGGTAAACCAGCAGGGGAAATGAACCCAACTCAAAACAGAGATTATAAATCAGAATAACAATTTAATAAAATTATACAATAAATACAATTATACAGACAAACAATTGGTTTTAACCCACAAAACCCAAATGTATAACCCAGCACCCTGGGGCATGAAAAGAGTGGTGTTCCTTGGGCCCCCTGAGTCCAAAGTAAAAGGAGAGGGAAAAAAACCTGCTGGTGAGAGTGGTGGTGCAGTCTGGTCAAGAGTGATGGTCTCAGTCTGGTTGAGAGTGGTGATCACAGTCCTTCTCTGGATTCCACAAGTGGTTCAAAAAGTCCCAAGACTCCAAGATTATCTATCCTCAGGTTCAGGTAGGAATGCCCAGTCCCTCCCTCAGGGCGGGGAGTTCCACAAGGGGTGTGAGGACAAGAGCACCCTCCTGTCTCACAGGCCTCTTAACACCCAGTTTTTAACTTAACACTCAGTTTTTTTTAACACCCAGCCTGAGGAGTCAGGGCTGCTCTGGGCAGAGGGTGTACATGGTCTACTGATAACAGTTTCTGGGAAATGGCAAGGAAAGCTATAGAATACACAGTTTTGGGTTACACCCATACAGTGATCATAGAATCATAGAGTCAACTGGGTTGGAAGGGACCTCCGAGATCATCAAGTCCAACCCTTGATCCAACCCCACTGTGGTTCCCAGACCATGGCACTGATGCCACATCCAGTCTCACCTTAAAAACCTCCAGGGACAGAGAATCCACCACTTCCCTGGGCAGCCCATTCCAATGCCTGATCACCCTCTCTGTAACAACTTGAGACCCAGCCCTCTTGTCTTGCTGAGAGTTGCCTGGGAAAAGAGACCAACCCCCCCCGGCTCCCCCCTCCTGTCAGGGAGTTGCAGAGAGTGAGGAGGTCTCCCCTGAGCCTCCTCTTCTCCAGGCTGAGCCCCCCCAGCTCCCTCAGCCTCTCCTCACAGCACTTGTGCTCCAGTCCCTTCCCCAGCCTCGTTGCTCTCCTCTGGACCTGCTCCAGCCCCTCCATGTCCTTCCTGAGCTGAGGGCCCAGAACTGGACACAGCACTCCAGGGGTGGCCTCACCAGTGCTGAGTCCAGGGCAGGGATCACTTCCTTGGACCTGTTGGCCACCCTGTTCCTGAGCCAGGCCAGGATCCATTGGCCTTCTTGTCCCCCTGGGCACACTCTGGCTCCTGTTCAGCTCCCTGTCCATCCCCACTCCCAGCTCCCTTCCTGCCTGGCTGCTCTCCAGCCACTCTGGCCCAGCCCGTGGGGTTGCCGGGGGTTGTTGTGGCCAAAGGGCAGGACCCGGCCCTTGGCCTGGTTGAACCTCATCCCCTTGGAATCAGCCCATGGATCCAGCCTGTCCAGGTCCCTCTGCAGAGCCCTCCTGCCTTCCAGCTGATCCACACTCCTCCCCAGCTTGGTGTCATCTGCAAATTTGCTGATGATGGACTCAATCCCCTCATCTAAATCATCAGTAAAGACATTAAACAGAACTGGGCCCAACACTGATCCCTGGGGACACCACTGGTGACCGGATCCCAGCTGGATGCAGCTCCATCCCCACCACTCTCTGGGCCCGGCCCTCCAGCCAGTTCCTAACCCAGCACAGAGTGTTCCTGTCCAAGCCTGGCTGCAGCTTTTCCAGGAGAATGCTGTGGGAGACGGTGCCAGAGGCTTTGCTGAAGTCCAGACAGACACATCCACAGCCTTCCCTCATCCACCAGGCTGGTCACCTGGTCATAAAAGGAGATCAGGTTGGTCAGACAGGACCTGCCCCTCCTAACCCCGTGCTGGCTGGGTCTGATCCCTTTCCATCCTGCAGGTGCTGTGTGATTGCACTGAGGATGATCTGCTCCAGAACCTTGCCAGGCACTGAGGTCAGGCTGACAGGCCTGGAGTTTCCTGGGTCCTCCTTGCAGCCCTTTTTTGTGGATGGGTGTGACACTCACCACCTTCCAATCATCTGGGACCTTCCCAGTGAGCCAGGGCTGTTGGAAGATGATGGAGAGCAGCTTGGTGAGCTCTTCTGCCAGCTCCTCATCACCCTGGGGTGGATCCCCTCTGGTCCCATAGACTTGTGAGGATCCAAGTGGCTCAGCAGGTCACTGACTTTTCCTTCTGGATTACAGAGGGGCTGTTCAGATTCTTGTCTCTTTCTACAAGCTCCAGAAGCCAGCTGTCCTCAGGACAACCTGTCTAACTATTGAAAACTGAGGCAAAGAAGGTGTTAAATACCTCAGCCTTTTCCTCATCTTTGATAACTATGCTCCCGCTCATGTCCAGTAAAGAGTGGAGGTTTCCCTTGCCCCTCCTTTTGCTATTGATGTATCTGTAGAACAACTTGTTATTCTTCACAGAGGTGGCAGATTCAGTTCAAGTTGTGCCTTTGTCCCTCTAATTTTCTTTCTACACGACCTAACTATATTCCTAAACTCTTCCTGAGTAGTCAGCCCTTTTTTCTATAATCGGTAGGTTCTCTTCTTTACCCTAACTTCTTTCAAAATCTCCCTGTTCAGCCAGACCAGTCGTCTTCCCCGCTGGCTCACCTTTCAGCACAGTGGGACAACCTGCTCCTAACTAAGAGTGCTAACTAGGACACAACTAGGAGTTCTAACTAGAACTAAGCTGTTCTAACTAGGACACAACTGTAGTCAAATATTCCATTAGGACCATCGTAGAGGGGGGCAGGCAGCCAATTTATACATAAAACAGGGGCACAGAGGGCAACAAGCACAGAGATTAACAAAGACTGTGGGTCTTGCACAAGGACTGAACTGGACCACCACGCCTTGGCACCGCTCCCTGCTCCACCTGGTTGACTGCAGTAACAAGGGTCATTCAGTCTCCCATCACCTCCTCAGCACAACATCAGGACCAGGGTAATCCTTCAGCCACACGTTTTGTCACAAATCTCATGACTGTAGGACTCATTTCCTACAGCTCTCTACTGAAGTTATCATTTTACTATCACATCTGGGACCACTGCCGCCCCTTGAATCTAATGCCCTCCCCTTGTGGTTTTGGATGCAAAGACTTCAGTACCACAGCTATAAAGGGATTTGAAGTTCACCCCGGTGTGCTGCACTAGTCCATTTAATTTTACACAGTTCAGTTGTTTATTTTTGATGTTGAGCATGAAAGGTTACATAATATTAATTGAAATAGCAAAAGAATGTAAAAAAATTATCAACACAGGGCAACCCACTGCATGCATCCTATATTTGAATACTGAGTAACTGTAATTTTTGTCCTCTGTTTCAGTATGAAAATGTGTATGATCTATTTCACCTTCTAAAAATTGTATCAATCTTCCACTATTTTGTATCTTGAATAATTTTTAAAGTTGCATTAAGGATATACAAAAATCAATATTCCAGATGTTCATTAACTTCCATTCAAATTAAAAACTTGAATTTGAATTTCAAATGTCAACCCTAACATTCAGGTACAGCAGGCATCAAAGAGCACACAGCTACCAAATCGTCAGCATTACCTAACTTGGCATATTTTTGCACAATGAAAAGCCTCCCTCATTGTTTCAATGGGTTCTGAAGACAGAAATCCTTTTTTCAGTTTCAATAACTGTTTTCTTTTTTGGCAAGCATCTTTTCAAATGAAGTAGACCATACAGACACGGTTTTCTCAAAGATCACTTTCACAGTTGAAGGAGTTTTAAGAGGGTTGCCTATAATTGACAACCCAGTCATTGCTATTTTCACCAATGTGATTCTATCCGTTCCAATTATGCCAGCTTAAAACTGAAGTGGCAAATTGCACCCTGTGGAAACTACAGGACAAACTGAAAAATGTTTTGGTTCCATTGTTATACAAAGCTATGTTCTTATTTCTGCTTCACCTACACCGCAGTGATTCATATTTTTGAGTAACTTCAGCTTTCTCATCTGTCAGTGAGAGGTTCAGGACTTAAGGCAAGATGACTCAACCCATACTTTTTTTAGCTTTTTTTTCTTTTTTTTTTTTTTTTCAAAGGGATAATGAAATCTATAACTTCATTATTGTCTGTTTCTCTCAAGCACCACTCAAAACCTCCATGTTACTAAGAGGGAATTATTTGAAAGATTTGGTGCTGATTTGTTCCTTTTTTTTCCATTAAGGACAATTCCTGCCAAGAATTTCTGGACAAATATTGTTGCAGGTATCCAGTATTATGGATATGTGCACTGAATCAATAATCATTGCCAGGTTATTTTATCACTAGATACAAATATCAGCACTATCTGATCCTATACAGACATACCTAATTTTCTCATTCACAGCATGAGCCTCCATAACATACTTATCAATGATAAATGCAAGCATGAAAAGCTTATATTAATCTCGAAAATGTCCTTAGGCACTTCTGGTTAAGCATACACATTTTGAATAAAAGGAATCTGAACTATGTGTGACAATTAATTATCTGGAAACAAGAACCATGAATAGTTCAGAAAACCTAATAATTGCTTATTTAAATTAAGTTTAGAAAAAAATAAGCATCTAAGTTACATGTGCCCATCTTGAATTACTTGAGAAATAAAGACTTGTAAAAGTACCACAGTATACATCATGACATTAGAGTTGTTTTCTTTCATATTGGTTGTCTTTTCTTCTTTTGTGTTAGTCATCTCAGTGGAAGACAAGTTTTCACTCTATTTTGGAAAATAAATCCCCAAAAATATACCAAATACAAAATTTGGCAAACTGGAGCAAATTTTCTCACCCTTACCTTTTTTTTTTTTTTTCCTCCTTCAAAAAAGTGCATAAAGTTAATCATGGAAATCACGTGGTGTGGTGAAGAAAATAAATTAGTGAATTCCTTGACACCTGACATAGAAACAACTTCATTTACTTATTGGTTATTTTGGTTCTTGGAAGAGTTCTTCTATCACGGATAGCATCTAAATAGATTGCAAAAATAGTATCAGCCTTCAGACATAAAAAAAGTGTAACACAACATTCTGGCCCATTTTTTGTTTACATGAAGTAACTGTATTTATAAGCAAGAACATACACTTCACAGATAATTACCAACTGCGTTAGCCAGGCTGTTTTTAATCCTTCAGAAGATTAATCTATGATGTAACAAAGTAACATAACAAATCCAGGTTTAATGCAGTTTTGGCCTTCAGAACAGCAGCATACAAAATAACATTAAGTTGACGGCACAGATGGACCTCCAATTCCAAAGGGATGCAGTGCCTGAATTTTTCCATCTGAGTTTTAGAACAAACAATGTTCTGTTCCACAAACACCATGCTTGCTATTTACAGACATGGCAGTGAAATTCTGCTGGCAACCGATTATTTGACTTTGCCACTGACAGGAGGCACAGCAGTGCCCTTTTATCCAATGGACTCCAGAGCCGGAAAAAAGGAGAAATCAACCCTTTTTTTCTTTCTTGCCTTCAACTCACCACCACCTCCAGCACCTCAAGGGTTTTTATACTGCAGAGGAAATTGTTAAATCTGTTGTGTTGGTTTCAACTAACATACGTGTTACAGTACCCTAGGGAAAACAGAATCATTCACGAGATATTGTAGGATCATAGAATGGCCTGAGCGGCAAGGGACTTTAAAGATCATCTATTTCCAATCCCCCTGCCATGGGGAGGGACACCTTCCACCAGACCAGGTTACTCAGAGCTCCGTTCAACCCAGCCTTGAACATTTCCAGGGATGGAGCATCCCAAACTTCCCCAGGCAACCTGTTCCCGTGCCTAACCACACTCACAGGAAAGGATTTTTCCCTAATATTTGATGTAAACCTACACTCTTTCAGTTTAAAGCCATTCCACCTTGTCCTGTCACTACATGCTCTTGTAAAATGTCCCTCTTCACCTTTCTTGTAAGCTCCCTTCAGGTACCAGAGGCTGCAGTTAGAACACCCCAAAGCCTTGTCCTTTACAATCTCAACAATCCCAATTCTTCTAGACTTTTCTCATTACAGAGGTGCTCCATCTCCCTAATCGACTTGGTGGCCCCCCTCTGAGCTCACCCATAAAGTCACACTCTCCACAAAGTCTAGGTTATATTTATTTTCTCATCATTCTCTTTTATTATTCTACATGAAGGAGTGAATTTGATGTATATAAACAGCTGAGGCAAGAAGATTACAACTTGCTATTTTTACCCTATTCCAGGCTTCCCTTTCATTCTGCCCATGCAGTCTTGACTACACTGTCATGTAGGTGTTTTCTTAAATGTTCTGTACAAGGACTCAGGATTGAAGATTAGACACCCATAGTTGCAGTAGGTCCCACAATGTGTTCATAAACAGTGCAGAGTTTGCACCCAGCATTTGTGGTTAAGTGCCAGATCTAGTTTTAGATGTTATGCATTCTCACATAACTCTGAGATCCACCTGAGTCGTCCACAAAAATTACAAAGTTCACTACTCAAAAGCAAAACATCTGTAGAGGTAAACAATAAAATCTGAGTCATTTCAAATTTTTTAGGGCCTCTGTACATATTCTTTGAGGATGGCTGTGCATGAAGAGGGAAGAGACACAAAGATTTTTAGGGTGCTTGGAGCCCCTGCTGTGGCTTGGCTCTGAGAATCTGAAATCTTGGACAAAATCCACTGCTCTTAAAGAAATAAGGTCTGGAGGAAACAAAGGTATGGTAACCCATGGAATGATGAAAAGGATGCAAAATAAATCCTGAAACAAAAATAGACCTTTTCAGAATTCAAACCCCTACATTTTTGTTAAAACTGGGATTCAGTCAAGCAGAATACAGACTTTGCATTTCTGTGATTGCCATCAAGTTCTTTAAACACATGGGTAAATTGACATGCAAAGGCCAATGTTTTAGGTGAATCTTAGGTCTGAGTGTCTTCAATGTTGAGTATTCATATGCAATAAACTCTACTGACAAAAACCTGTCCCCTGTAGAATGCTTTAGATTACCCAAAAAGTTTAAGGTAGAGCTGGGAATAAATTTCTGTCTACCAGGTCAGTCCTGAACTACAGGTTGATCCTCCTTCTGGGAGACTTTAAACTATATCATGACACTTCTGTTTTCTTATTTGCACACCTGTAACTGTTCTCAGAGACTGCAATCTGAAATCCAGGCTAAAACTGATGCATTTTATTGAGTATCAACTCCTTAAAATTCTTTTGGAAGTCAGTGGACAGTTCTCCTTTCTTTTTGATTCACTTACAAATTTTCATTGGTATTGTGCCTGGCTCTTCTTAAAGAGCTTTTTCAGACCCATTTTTAGCCTGTTTTTTAACCTGTTTTTTTGTTTTAACCCGTTTTAAAAAAATAAGTCAAAAGGTATCTCTTCAACAACAGTCTTCCCAGAATAAAGTACAAAATAAAGTCTTCTTTACAAACAACTACATGCAGGCAGCTTCTGCTGCTCTCAGCATGGGTAGCTCGTATTAACAGTCTTGTTATTGTTGCTCATAATACCATATGAATAATTGAAATCAACCATAAGAGCTCTGCATTTCATATGACAAATTTATCTACAGATAATTTACTCTTCCGCTTTGTAAAATTTATATTTGATTCATGCAACATGTAAGAATTGCTCCATGGTACTGACGACTTGAGAAAATGAGAAAAATAAATTAATATGTCATATGAAAAACATAAAATTTATTTCAGTGTATAGAATGCTTTTATATTTTACTATACATTAAATATATGTATTATAAATTTTAGTATATAGCAAAACAGTATGTGCTATATACAGTATAAGTCGAAACATAGTATATGGCAAAACATGAAAATATATAACAAAGTATTTCAGTATACAATTTTCCTGTATAATTTAGCTCACATCGAAGGGTATATCAGAGTCCATCTTCTGACTTTGACCTCCCTAAAAGACTAACTTTAAGATTTTAAGTTATTTTCTTATGCTGTGCTATCTGCAAAACAAAAGTAAAATCCAATTCATCCTGAATCTTCAGTATATTGGTTTTACTTTACATTAACTGCAACTGATCAGGGCTCATGATCTTAGTAGATGGTGTAATGCAGCTGCAGAGTACTAAGTCATAGATATACTCAGATTTAAAATTTAGACAACTTCAAATTATCTGAGGAATCCATACCCTTCAGAGAAGTGTTGTCAAAAACCTGACTGCACCCACAACCTGGCCAGGTACTGATCAGGCCCGAGTTTCAGTGCAACAAGAAAAGGATATAATAGAAAAGAAATATTTGCAGCTGGGTGTGGAGGGAGGAGACAAGATAAATTTTATTATGCTCTGAAAGTCACTCAAGCTCAGCTTCTGACCAAAATCTACAAAGTAGAGCTGAGGGTAGAGATTGTTTGAAGACACTGAAGTGAAATGACCTTTCAAAATTGCTCAAGTACACCTTGAACATCAGCATCTCAGAACATACATGTTAATTGTTTTATCCACAGTTGTGAGGTCCGAGGGGATTAGGGGTCACAAATATTTGCAAAAACACCTAAAACCAGCAACATCTTGCTCCTGTTGAAGGAGAGTCACCTACACTGAGGCTTTAATTCTGTCCTTACTGTGCTGATGAGCAGGTCATCTAATTGAGTAGTTCAATATATCGATCTGAAAACAACTTAAAATACCCATTTGGCTCCAGGCAGCATTAGCAGTTCTGTAGGTATGCAAGAGGTCTGGAGCATCTCTATCATCTCTCTAACACCAGAAGAAACTCCGTGATAACACCTTCTCTATGGAACATTAATGATCTTGCAGCATTATTTTAGTGTGCTTTTGCCTGCACAGTATGTTTTAATCAGGATGTTTGTTGCATTCTTTTCTAGCTGATAAGGAAATTCCAGTGACTTACAGATGATATAGGAAATAGAGCAAGCTACGAAGCAGTTCTGTTGTCAGCAAAAAAATCACTTGCCAGTGAAATTCTCATGCTTGTTTTAACCCTTCATGTAATGGTAGAAGGGAAAAACCAACCCATCAAACAGCAAAGTGCAAATATTTCTCGAGAGTTCCGTCACTGCAAGAAAATGTTCCACACCAAAGATACAGATGGATGTAAACCACAAGATTTCCTCCTGAAAATCAGTGCACAAGTCCAGTACAAACAATGTGTCAAGTGAACTGCAAGGGAATGTCTTGTCAGGATCCAAAGCAGCTCTCAAGTTCATTCAGGGGTCTGACGAGACTGTAAGTTGGCCAGAATTCCCAACTACACTGTTCTTAGGATTGTTCTGACAATAAATCAGTCAACCTGGGAGAACTGAGGGGATGGTATTAAGGACAGAGCTCAAGGAAATAATGTAATCTAAATACTTTTGTTCATGTAAGTATATATGTGTGTGCATTAATTTCTCAGTTACCTCCACTTCATTTTATTCGTCGTATAACAAGCCTGAGTACTTTCAGAAGCTGTTCTTTTACTAGCATGAAGAAAAGCAATTAAACCAGTATTTTTTATTATGTTAAGGCCTCTTGGGTTTATTTTGCATAGCCTTTTTTTTTTTATCAGTACATTAAAAATGATTTTTTAAAAAAAGCACAATACAGTTCCATTCAATCTGTTCTCAGCTATCAATTGATATATGAGTACTTTGAGAAGAGTAACACAACTTCCAACATTTAAAACTGAGGTAATTTTGATAATGATAAGATCTACTTCATTCGGACACTTGGTAAAATACTTGGTGACAGATGACTTTGCCAGCTTCACAACAAGAGCACAAGATAATTGATCATCACTGTCTTACAGGCTTTTTTTAGAACATGCACATATAAGCAAACACTGGCACACACATATTTTATTATCTCCTCTATTATGACTTAAACTAAAATCAGCAACATAGGATTGTGGCCAGTGAGAAAGTGAGGGGGAGATGGAGAGACAGCTTGTGGAATTACTAGAATTATTTATTCATTCATTGTAAAGAAAATCATGTTCTTGACTTAAAGTGATCATTGATCCTTGAGCCAATGAATCTTTAAAATCATATGGAGTTCCCTTGCCCTTAGGATAATTAGAAATTAACATGCCAGAAAACAGCTTTAATTTAAGTAAAAAACGCTGCAGAGGGACTTTTAATCTTCCAGTGGTATTTTCTTCTTTAATTAATTGACAACCAAAGCTGTTTTCCTAACTTCTAGGTATTCTGAACCAGTATGGCATTGGATAAAATATCTTGTGGATTTTAAAACCACAGGTGTGAAATAGTGACGAGCAGTCATATGAAAAGTTGCTATTCTTTGTTCAGTGACCTAATATCTACCTAAGTGCTTCCCAGAACTGATTAGACAAGAGAATGCATAGAGTACAAACATTGAAAAAAAAAATTAAATAAATAAATTTCCAAGACAAATGTTCAAATCTCCAAGACTCTGTTCCTTCCTCTTTGCTTTGATTAGTACGGTGATCTAGAAATGGAGTTGCTGTGTGGACAACTGTTTTACTCATAAATCTGTTCCCTATTCCCCAGGAGGTGCACAGGCACTAATTATTGCCCTCCATAAAAGCTTAGAATTAATCAAACAGATAATTATTTAGAAAGGATGGGTTGAACATAAGCCCATGGTCTTTTCAAATACCTAAAGCTGTCCTACAAAAGCAAAGAGTACCTCTTAATTTGGCTTTGAACCTTCTGGCAGACTAATACATTGAGATGTAGAGAACAATACATAACAATACAACAGAACAATACACTATCTTTCACACATATTTTATGTGATAGAATAATTTACATTCTTGTTTGTGTCACAGCATGTGTCAAAAATTTTGGCTAGTTATCACCTTTGTAAGCTATGAAGAGCAATTGATCTCCTTCCATCCAATCACTAATCTAAATTTCCTCTCTTCACAAATCCTTTGCTCCATAATGCTTATCCCTTAATGTTAAGAAGATGGAATAGGGTCAGGATTAGGAAAAAGATTTTTTCAAAGGTGTTTGGTTTAATTTGATCTTGCTGGGAGTTAAGTCCTTAAACACAATAAAACCTGACTTGACTTAGATCAGGAAGTCCAGAACAGAACAGAAGCAGTCTGCCTTACCTAAGACTTCTACCTTTTTAAATCTCTTGAGTGTAACAATTTCTATTATCTTGTTTTAAAGAAAAGTGATTAAAACACAGTATCAGCAACAACATGCAACACCTTTCCTTTTACCTTTCACAAGTGATCCATAAGGATATGATCAAAATGAAACAGAATACTGATCAAATAATAAAATTTGACAGTTTCTATTCCCACTGTTTATTAAATACACCCACATAATAATCAGACATCTCAAAAAACTGTTTTCTTAATAGAATCAGCAGCTCTTAGCTGAAGAAAACCTCCTATGAGTTCCCTTTGGGAAACAAATGAGTGCCTAGTTCTGTGGGGAAGGTGGCAGGGACTCAGCTTAGAAACACCTGATGTTCTTAAACCTCTCATCATTAAAAAAAAATATTCGTAATTCTGTCAACACTGGTCAGTCCTGATCTGAATGTGCAAGAAGGACAGAAAGAGAGATTAAATCTCCTGTTTCTAACATTACCTGCCATAGTAAGGGTTCAGCTAAGTTAATTATAGAATGAACTTTCCAAACATTCACTATGCACTCAGTAACTTTCAGACAAACATTCTACTCTTTTTCTTTTTTTTTATTTTTGTTCTTTTCACCTATTCCTCTCCACAGCAAGGACTGTGTTCCATGCATACATGAGAGTTCCATTTTTATTTATTTAATTTTTTTTATTTCTATAAATTTTGTCTTTTATCCTTTACTTAGGGTTCTCTTCCAAGAATTATGAGAAATTAAATCTTCCAAGTTAGTTAACAATTTCAAAGGAGTAAAAATTTGTTTTGGTGATGAAAATTTGTTTCATCCTTTTTCAACGACAATTTCCTCCAAAAACTTCACTATAGAGAAAGAGGTTACAAAAGTATCTGATTACCTGAAGAATTATGACATTGAAAAAGATCCTGACAATCACCTAGATCCTTTCCTTCTTCTCTTTATCCAGTCCAATAAATATTGCTCTTTCCTTGCAATATTCCAGTACTATAAACTCCTTGTTACAGACTCTACCAGTTAAGCAGCAGCTTTCCACCACCCCAACTGAGCAGGTTCTCACATTGAGTCAAGGATAGGTTGTTTGTTTTTTCAAGTCTCAAGAATTCCCACAAACAACTACAATAAAACTGAGATTTAAAATTCAGTGGGAAAAAAAAAATGTGTGTAACATATATATTAAATATTACATGCCTTTAATACTTTGTTACAGTTGGGTTCGGGCTGCTGTCCTAATGACAACCCAGTTTGTCAGTTATGTCTTTGACATTAGGCACAATCTAGAGATTTTCACTCAACTCCAGACTTCCAGAGGAAAATTAAGAGGTAGAGGGAACGATCAGTCTTCTTCAGAGCTCTGCCTGCAATTTCAGCAATTTTAACATGATAAGAGCAAAATAAGTTCCCCTGTAAAAATCAGTTATTTACAACTCTTGCCTGAAAGATTTCAAACTCATATGATGGGCACAAAGGGAAATTATGTGAAGTCAGTGCCATTGACAACCTACAGTTGATATAAGAGTTAAATTTAACAGAGAAAAGATAAAGACAAGGCAATCTGACGTGATCTTCCAAAAACATAGTTGCAAACATATGGAAAACCAAAGTTCAGCAACCATTACTGGTTTAAATCAAAAAGATTTCTTTGGTATTTTCAGCTACCAGAAGCATCCACGGGGTAGAAAATAGGAATTGCACAGTAAAAGTTTAAGTCCACAAAAAATAAAAATAAACCCAAATACTTAGAATCTGTTGCTCTTCTATCCATTGTCCATAATGGTTGAACATTTTGATATCACTTTTTTTTCTCCTGTTATGAAGCTATAGAGTTCAAATATGAAATTTGGGGCAAATATTAAGACTAAGAGCTCTTCCTATTCAGATTAAAAGAAATATGCATGTCAAAAATTCCTAGACTACACTCATATATTTAGTACGCCTATGCCTTTCCACTGATTTTTCTTTTTTTTGTGAGTTCTACAGTTCTCTTGGAAGTTCTAAAAATACCTTTATTTTAAGTGAAACATTTGAAATAAAGTTCTTAACCTTTTCTAAGCATGCCATGCAGAAAAAGCGAGAGTCATCTAAGTTTGGAGACCAGATAGAAAAAGCGAGAGTCATCTAAGTTTGGAGACCAGATAGAAAATGACTGACAATTTCAATAAGTTGTTCTGCAGAGTTTCTTATTTTTCACACAGTCTCTAAAGCTTATGATTAGCTTAAAAAAAAAAATCAAACCAACCAACCAAAAAAAAAAAAAAAAAAAGAAAAAGGCTAATTATTAAGCCCAGTGCTACCATACTGGATATTATTTAAGGAAGTTTTATTTTTTCATAGTTAGTTTTTGCTAGTTCTTTTATCCAAGAATTTCAGCAGTTCCTATTTTCCAAATAGAAATGAGCAAGATAAAGATTCTGCTCTCCTTTAATGGAAAAAAACACCAAATACTGCTATTCAGTGTGAAGACAAGTAAATTCACACTGGATTTGAAAAAATAACTTTTTTTTTAATATAAATAATAATGTTCACCCTAAAAAAAAAATTTAATTGTACCTCTCCCATTACTTTCTGTTCTTACGCTGGAGTTTCATCTCCTGTGTGTGCACTCTGATCAATATATTCTTTCACTTGCATGGACAACCAGCAAATTCTGAACAGCACAGTCTCACTACATGATCATCATCATGGCCAGGCTTCATGAAGGAAGATTTGGGGAGGGCTCTGCCCACGTTTGTTACAAACACGCTGGTGGCTGAAAAGGCCAATACGAGACAGACATGTCCAGTTGCAAAAGGCACAGCAGAAAGACTCCTTAGGTGGGAAATTCTGCAAGACACGATTCTTTCTGCGTTGTCTTTTCTCCTCAAGGGTGATCCTGCTGCGTTCTCAAAGGCATCAGCAGCGTTAGAGATGGGGTGTCTCCAGACCTCCTGATTGGAGGCCAGAGCAGACCAGTTCTGGTGATCAATATGGCCAAGGCTGAGATGTTGTTTCAGGCAGTCCTTGTATCTCCTCTTTGGGGCTCCTCTCTTGCAGCAGCCGGTGGCAAGTTCCCCATAAAGCAGGATCTTAGGGAGGGGGTGGTTGGTCCTTCATCCTGGAGACGTGCCCTGCCCAGCACAGCTGTGTTCTCAGCAACATGGCCTCAATGCTTGGGACTGCTGCTTGTTCTAGAACAGATGGATTGGTCACATCATCTGACCAGGGGATGTTCAGGATTGTTCGGAGGCAGCGTTGATGGAAGCGTTCCAGGAGTCGCAGGTGGTGGCTGTAGATGACCCAGGATTCAGATCCATATGAGAGAGTAGACAGCACTATGGCTCTGTAAACACTGACCTTGGTACTTTTCTTCAGGTGTTTATTTCGCCAAACTCTTTTATCCACTGGCACCTCAGGAAGTCCCCCATCATCCCCACACCACCATTGGCAATCAGAGCTCAAATCAGTCCAGCAGTTTAATTCCCTAGGCAGCCTCATCTCCTCGGATGGTGAGATTGACGGGGAGACAGACAACAGGTTAACAAAGGCATACAGTGCCTTCAGAAAGCTTCACTACATGAATCCTTTGCAGATTTCACATTTCAAAAAGCAAAGAGTATTTACTGTCCTATCAAAGCTTGGAAATAATCCATTGAAGCTGAGAGGACTACTATTCTGCACTGACTGATGAACAGACAACATGAAAGAAATAAAGGTGTTTACAAAAGAAAGAAATCTTTGTATTTGTAAAGATCTTTCCTTAAGAGAGCTAACATCCAAAACGTGTATCAATATTATAATGCTTACATTAGCTTGTCACACAAAGGACTCTGCCCATATGCATGCTTGATGTATTCCTTCCTGTAGTGACAGGCTTGCCAAAAAGTAATTACAGACAAAGAACACTGAGGAAAAAAAACATATACAGAAATAACCAAACTACGGTGACAGATTGTGTATGAGGGAAAAACTGACAAACAAAATAAACCTAAAAACATGAGAATATGTTAATTCAAACATTGGTGTCTGTATCTCTGTAGATAGTGTCTTCTCATCATGCAATATTACCTATGCAGACAGACATTATATGCTTTCAGCTTCAGTTCTTACATTTAGAGCCTGCAAATACAAAGGGTTTTCTTTTGACTTGTAAATAGAACAGCATTTTTCAGGTATACAGTGTGATGCCTTTTACTTCTGAAGGCAGCCATACAGATTTCAGTAGTCACCTCATTAGAATTTTGCAGCATATCCGACTTTTTTCCACCCGAATCTCCCAAACTCCTTTTACTCCCATTTGACACAATACTCTGTTAGGCAGCACAGGCACTTTCACAGCAATGTAACAAACCACTTCACAAAGTAATAGACCTGAAAAACACCACGGAAAATCTATGTTTTTCCTAAACTTTTTTCTAACTCAGATCAATTTATCGGTCTGACTTTCCACACGGCCACACAAAAACCTAAGTTGGCACACACATGGAGAAGGAACAACCGACTTCCCTAGGGAGCAGCAATGACCTTGTCAATAATTTTGTCCATTTTTGTCAGAAAGGATTTGTAATGGCAGGTTTCATATTAATGAGGTAAAACTGTCTAATGATAACAAATATTTCTGATCCAAGGGGAACTGCAATTAATTAATTATTTCATTACAACAAAAAATGGTAGTTTTTGCTTCCATTCTTAACAAAGCACTTTCAAACGTTCTGTGGGATTTTCCCTATCCAAAAGAAAAACACAAACCTAACAGCAAGAACTGATGCTTAGAGACATAACTGGTTGTGGGTTTGTTAGGTGGGTTTTTTACCTTTTTTTTTTTGGATGACAAGCTACAAACACAAATGTGTTACAACACCAGAGTGTTAAAACCCAAAGTTCAGTAATTCTGTACTTGGAGTAAACCAAATTGGAACTGAGAAGAAAATGAAGCACTTTTCAGTCCACAGCATTCAGAATGCACTGGATGAACAGTTTCTGAGCTCAGTCTGTCAGCTGAAGGTTAGATTCAAGTTTTCATCTCGTTTTGATCTCAAACCAGAGATCATTGGTCTCATTCATGATAATAATCCAGTTTTCCTCTGTCACTTGAGGAAATTGCTTTATTTTGCTTGTAGGACAGAAAACATGTTTCTGCATTCCTGTTGAATGCAATCTGTGTCTAAAAGGGGACTTTACAGATAGTCATGTATGAAATACAAACATTTGTAAATGTAGACAGATCATATGACACTTTTGATTAGGAACATGCAGGGATATATCAGTATCCATGGTAACTCATTGCTTCAGAGATTGCAAATCTGTTAAAAAGGCTGTCAGGAGTAAAAAAACCACTGTATTTCACCTGCCTAAGACAAGGAGGTACATGAAAAAAATTCTATTCTCAAGTATTAAGCAAAACACAGTTAACCTTGTTTATTCAGTGATCACTAATACTTTGAGGTTTCTCCACATGATTTATTCCATGTGTTGAAGTTCAGCCATTACAGCCCTGGGTCATAACAAGTATAAAACTGGAGTTCTGGCCATGCTGAAAGGGCTTAGGCAGTGTCTGTCTTACATAATTAAATTTAATGCTAAATTACCATCTGAGTGTTAACTGACACGTAAGTACATAGTTTCAAAATACTACATCAACAACACATGGTAGACAGATAAATTTGGTTGAAAAAAAGTAGAAGGATTTTAGAGAAATTGACTGCTAGAATGTAAGATTAGGGATTCTGGTCAACAGCCAGCTGAACCTGAGCCAGCAGAGTGCCCAGGTGGCCAAGAAGGCCAATGGAATCCTGGCTTGTGTCAGCAATAGCATGGCCAGCAGGGCCAGGGCAGTGATTGTCCCTCCGTACTCGGCACTGGTGAGGCCACATCTTGAATCCTCTGTTCAGTTCTGGGCCCCTCACTGCAAGAAAGACATTGAAGTGGTATCAGAGCAAGACAGGAGAATAAAGGAAACTGGGGTTGTTCAGCCTGAAGAAAAGAAGACTCAAGGGAGAACTTCTGGCTCCCAACAACTACTCAAAAGGAAGTTGTAGCCAGCTGGGGATCAGCCTCTTCTCCCAGGCAACCAGCAACAAGACTAAAAGAAATGACATCAGGTTGCACCAGGGCGGGCTGGTGTTGGACATCAACAAGAATTTCTGTTGGGAGTCTGAAAATTCGGATATCAGAAAAAGAAACTCCTGAGTTTAAACAGAAACCTCGAGTCACAGTAGTTGGGAAAAACCCTCTTCATTGACCTCATCTCAGTGGAATTTTCCTGCCTTCTTCAGCAGAATGTGAAGAGACTTTTTACATAATGTTATCACATGTCCTATTGTGTCTGCTCCTCCCTGCATAATCCTGCCTCAAGAGATGTGAATGTCTTCCCCCCACGTAATGCCCCTAAGATAAAGTGGGTTTTCCCCTGTAATGTATGTGTTAAGACCTCAAATTTGTTAACCTGAATTTTCCCCTTTTACCTCATCTCTTTAAAGCCTCTAATTGTAACAAGCTGACCCTCTGATGAATATGCAAACCCCCCTCAAATATGTAATACCCCAGACCTATAAAATTTCCTACGAATAAAGGATTCCAGTTTCTTGTCCCCTGACTGGGATCATGTTAGTTTATTGACCTCCACAATTTCTTTACTTAAAGGTTGTCAAGGGTTAGAGCAGGCTGCCCAGGGAGGTGGTAGAGTCACCATCCCTGGAAGTGTTCAAGACATGACTGAACTTCGTGCTGTGGATTAGTTGATGTGGTTGTGTTCGGTCAAAGGTTGGACTTGATGATTTTGGAGGCCTTTTAAAACCTTCATGATTCTGTGGTTCTAAGACGCAATTGTCAGTTCTGCTATTATGATTTTGTCTTGACGGTCCAGTTCTAAATTAAAATTTAATTTTTTTATTTTTTTTTTTACTTTGGAGGAGGCATTTAACAACCTCAGCACCATGAATGCTAAAAGACCATAAAAAGCCCTAAAAGTCCACTGAGGTTATCAGTAGTCTCACCCTATAAGCAGACACAGAACATTAGTGCCTATTCACCCTACTCACCCTACTCCAGCAAATTAAAATGACAGAGATAGCAAAACAGTTGAGCAATCATTCTCATGGTGCAACCTTCCACTGACATCAAAGAAAGTTTTGTTCAATAAAACATTATGCTTATTCAAAGAATAGGGAAGAAAAAAGGAAAGGAACCCCAGAAAGTGAATATAATAAAACAGAAGTAAGTTAAAAGTGCTTGTTTATAGCTACTTTGCTGAGTTGTCTGTTCCAGTTAAAGGATTTTTTCTAAATTTATTTAAGTTCAGCTAAAGATTGTTGTTTTCCCTCCTCAGCTCTTACATACATAGTTAGATGAAAGAACAATTTAAGCAACACACCACATGGGTTCATGCTACCCAAATACAGGATCCTAAGGCATTGTTTGTGCACAAACATGCATATATGAATACACACCCATACATGTATAAACACTTATGTATAACACTATATACACATGCTGCTTTACCAACACAGTATTGCATCACAGCAATGCCATAAAGCTGACTTTTTCATTGTCTCTAAGCATAAATTATTATTTCCATTTAAAGCAATGTCATTGGCAACCAACATCAGTCATCAGCTGACACACAGGGATATGACTTTTGCTGATTATCAAGTATTTGTTTTCAGTTTACAAATATGTAAACTGACCGACTTTTGACCCTGAAAATGAGTGACATTCTGATTGTATGTATGTAGCTGCTGTGATGAGGTACACACTGCTTTAACAGAAAATCCCATCAAAAACAAAATGCAGAGTTTTTACTCATGAAAATAAAGACATTTCCTGCTTCAAAACAGACATTGTACACTGCATCTAGTGAGAGATAGAGGCCAGTGGCAGTTATTTGACTATCTTTTATTACAATCTTTATTGTTAAAGAGCTATTAGTTACAAAATGAGCTGTAAGTTGAGTGCAGCTAGGAATTTCTCCATCTTCTTGTTCATGTGTATCCACTTATACTGGGAGGTTTTAGTAAACATTGCTCATTATAAGCAATTTCCCTGAAGAAATGTCTTTTTAAAATGAATATTTAAATGTAGCTTTACTTTTTGTTCCCTTTTCACAGAAGACTTTTTCTATAAGAATTGGAATGCAAAGGACATACAAGCAGATGCAAACAGGTAATTAAAAAACGTAAAAAGAAAAAAAAACAGAAATAGAAACTATTCTGCTGTATGAATTGGTGAATTACAGACTAATCTAACACTACTACATCTCACATTGCCAGCATTGCTATTTCAGGGCTTTATACCTAAGTTACTTATAAATGGATCAAATTAACCCTTAATCACCCCAGGTATGATTATTTCTGTTGGCAACCTCCACATCAATAAAATCAAACTCAGCAAATGTGGCACGTGTACTACCCACCCTTTAACAAAAGATAGCTTTCAGAGAGTTCAGGTATGCAGTGTGTTTTTTAAACTCAGATACACCACAGACATCAATGTAGGAAAAACAAGTTTCTTCACATCCTTCATAATGCAAAATAGAGTACACTCTCTGTTGGGGTATGTATTGATCACTCAGTGCCCACTTTCTATAACATTTTTGGTTTTTTTTCTTGAAATTCAGGAGACTAAACCAACAACTTTCCTTAACTGACTGTGTTCAGGCACTGGGGACTATCACAAATATTGCTGAGGTGCAGATAGATTTTTGTGCTATTCATAATCACGTTAGAAGTCTTTAGATGGAAACTCTGGAGACATTCCAAATTAGTCATATTTGTAGGTCACCTTGCCATGTGTCCAAAGCACTTGTAAGGAGCACTTTTGAAGGGACTGATTCATAACTGTTTTGAGTCTTATATTGTGGTCAATATCTTCTGGAGGGTTACCAAAACCTGTCCAAATAAAGTAAAAATGTACAAATTGTTCAAGTATTTTGACATTTGCTTTGGCTCTAATTTGGAATCTGTTCTGTCAGAGGGTTTTCTGGCTGTCTCTGTTCATAATACATTTTGTGGCCTTTTCAGGTTGCTCTGATCTTTTATTTCCTTTTGCCAGGTAAAAATATCGAAACAAAAAATTAGGTAGAACTAACCATGGTAAAATTTTGACCATGATGAACAAAAGCACAGCATCACGGTTCAAACCCAGACAGGAACATTTTGCTAAGAACATGAACTGAAGAAGACTTCAGATTACCAGTAGATTATTCTTTAAAATAAATTTTTTGCAGCATGACGAAAGAGATAGATGACAAAAGTTTAAAAAAGGTAGATTGATATCCAAGGTCATGGTGATGCACTGTTGGCAATTTATCCAAAGAGGCATCATAAGAAAATGTGTGGAAAGGCAGGTTGATGCAGAGCAGCACTGGGGACATACACCTGAAGACGACAGAAGACAAATGAACAAATTTACAATGTGGAAAATAAGAAATCACCATATATTATCTTCCCTACTTTATCTTCACAGTTACTTTATTGAGATTTTGACATTACAAAATATAATTTCAGTAGTATAATGTATGCTAAGATAATATGCTTTAGTATATTCAATGTGTTCTGAAGAATAACTATAGCTGAAGAACTCAGACAAACCATGAAAGCATTCACAAACTAGACAAAGCTACTTGAATAGAAGCAAAAAGGCCATGGGGACAGACAAAGGTTATATATGGTACATATACATATATATAATGTGCATCTATATCTGTATATCTCTCTCTCTCTCTCTGTCTATTTAATGTGTATATGTGTGTGTATATATAAATATATATGTATATGTATATACACATATACAAAATATATGTACATATATATATATATGCATATATATATACGCATATACATTGCATTCATTCAAAGGTATCATATATATGTGTGTGTGCATATATATATAATATATACATACATTATATATACAATTAGGCCTATAAATTTGGGACCTTATGAATAACAATTAGGAAGCAGACTACGGTGGAGATACATTTTGCACTATTCATTGGTATTTTTAAGAACTGAAATGCTCTGTTGCTGAACTGATGGTGGCTGCCCCATCCTGCTTCCTGTAAAACTCTGGAGCAGAGCTCAAAACTGTGCTTTTGGGGATTGGCCATCTTCTGTTGTCAGCTCTCCAAAGTGTGAGATTGGACCTCATCTAAAGCATACATAGCACGTCTGAGCTCATCCAAGGCAAATTAAGATGGATACCACAGAATTTAGAACAAGACAAAATAATTATAACTTTTATTAAAAGAGATTAATCAGGCTGAAAGACTGTTTGAGGTTGTAAAAGACAGTAAGAAGATCCTGATTCACTGCCCTTTCCAACCAGCAGCTTAAATCATGAACTCTCACTGCCCTCTGATTAGAAGGCTGCCAGTTTTTGTTAAAGCTCATTTACTGCTTTGAGATGCAGATACTGAGATGGAGAGCAAGACTGATCTTGCCTTATTAGTCTGGAACAATCTTAGAGGATTGGATGCCCAAGCAAAAAGTATTTTTAGACTTAGTGGAAGAGGTAATTTTGCAGTTTTGTTCTGATCTTCTCTTTATTTAAGAATGAAAAGACATAAAAACAGCAGTGAAGTCTGATGACTTTACCAAAATCACCTCAAATCCTCAATGAAAAGAGTTAGACTATCAATTTGTTCTATAAACTGACTGCATATAAAATTACATTGACCCTGTCCTCGTTAAGGTTAATTGTTGATAATGGTGTCCACTGACAATATCAAAGATAAATCAGAGAGGAAAGAGTAATGAGAGATAAATTAAAATGCCAGGCCAGAATGCTACATTGCAGGAAACTCACTAAAAAAGGATTTGAAACTGTTGTGTTTTATTTTGAAGGATCACTCCAAAGAGTTCCTTTAATCCTCATGGCATGAGGTTAATTTTGTTGGTTCATTTTCCTCTTCATTATTATCTCCAGTTGAGGATATTTTACTTTTAATATCAACTAAATGTTTTCAAAGCAATCTAAATAAAAATTGGTTGAGATATTTAGATAGTCTTTCCTGCTATGGACCTAGTTTCTCAATTACTAATTCTCAATTACTTCCCAATTTCCTCATGACTGATGGAGAAAAATCATTTAGTCAATGACTACTCAGACCTTCAACAGTTCAGAACATAAACTTATCCTCCTGCCCCAGGCTTTTGAAGAGGTTTTTGTCCTATGAAATATTTGGGGACAGCCAGGTCCAAATTCCATCACATCAACAAAGTACTGCTTTTTCACTTGCAGGCACTAGAGACATCCAAAATTTTGTGCTGTTCACATGAAGGACATGGTGGACTGCATTACTTTCCCTGACCTGACAACCAAATATCCCCACACATCACACTTCCCAACTACTCCGTAATTGCACGAGCCCTCCCAGGGTGCCAGTGATGTCTACTGTTCTTTTACACCCTCCTCTACCTTCTTTGCACGTCACCAGGTAAAACCCCACATGTGGTGCAAGGGGAAATCTGTGTTATATCCCCTTGTCCAACATGCAGTGTACCACTAGATGCTGAAGTCCAAACCTGAAATCCAAAAGAGCTCTGCACACTTGATACAAGGGATCAAAACTGTCAAGCCACCTTATTTTCCTGCATTAAGGTTCCTCGAATAAGTGAAGTTGAGCCTTTATGTATATCAGGAGCTTTGCAGTTCTTAGGGCTGAATAGCATCTGGATCACACAGAAGCCAAGTGGGATCAGGAGAAGTTGACCTTAACCAGGCAGGGCCTTTGTCTGGCACTACAACAGCAACCAAACTCAGAAACATCAGCAAAATCAGGTCTGCAGTTCTATCTCTCTCTGTAGTGGGCTGTGATTTTGAGGGTGTACTGTTTGTTTTAACTGGGACTCTTGAGACTACATTAAGATGCCACAGAAGCTCCATTACTTCTCCCGATTTCTGACTTCTAGGCCTCAGATGGTTAAAATTAAATTTCAAGCAAGGAGGTTGGTGGGGGGGGAAGGAGGGGAAGGTTGAGGAGCATTCAGAAAAATTATCCTCTGGAGGGAAGAGAGACAAGATGATTAAATAGCTTCCCTTCAGCTTTTGTTGCTACGATGCTATACTCCAGAGACTGAATAATTTGAAAAAGAAAATCTCTATATCTCAGAGAGAGAACATCCTCCTCAGACTCAAAGTTCATGACCAACTCAAGTCTCTCCACCTTATAGATTTTTGAGCATACTTCCTAAACATTTAATTTCACCATTTGCTAAGATCATTAACATCAGGTTTTGTCGCCTGAATTCTTATGAAATATCTAGAAAAAAGTTGTACCACAAATCCTTCTGTGGTCTGGACAGAAGTTAAATCTTACTGCTTCATGTTCAGCTTGAGGGGTCAGTTAGGAATCATTTCCTATTTAAGGAGACTAATGAATGATTTTCACTCTGAACAGTCAAAAAAATAAAATAAAAGTTGGGGTGGGAATATTTTTCTTTCCATTCTTACAGTAGAATATCTGGGTCTGGTAATGCTTTTCCTCAAAATACATTGTTAAATGAATGGGGGGTTTTTTAGGTTTTTTGAGTATGCATGATCAGAGAGACATCTAACAAAAAAGGAAATGGACAAATCTATGCAAGTAGGTTTTGAATTCAATATTATGCTCTGCTTACCACCTGGAATGATCCTGTGATTCTGCTTTTTCACTCAGCTTCTTCTTCAGAGGGAATGTGGAAATGTGCTGTATGTTATAGACACTGAAAAAAATTGATCATTTAGAACAGCTCATAACTTACTTTCCCATCTGTGCTTTGTTGGCTCTTTCATATATGAACAACAGAACTCAGCTTCCAGGAAAAAAAAGTTTCTTTAAGGAAGCAAATGTTTCACACAATTTTGTATTAAATAGTATTTGCCTTGGTCACTGTTATAAGAAAAATTTTTACTTCCCCAAAATGAGCTCAAGTTTTCATATTCTTTTTATAAACCTTTTCCCATCAAAGCCATTGTAGAAGCATATATTTTAACCTTCTGCCCGTCAATACATTTATTTCTTTACATTTACAGTATGTTTCACATGGACAAGCAAGCCTAAATAGTCAAATTATTGAAAAAGAGAAGGTATATTGTAGGTTTTGAAGAGCAAAGAGGGAGAGGAGTCAATAAAATTCATTGCAACATCAATGCCTTGTTTGATGTGACAGCTGTTCCCTTTGCTGCCTCAAGAACTTTGTTTTGACTAGAGCTTAGCAGCAAGTGTTTATGAGCAATAAGGGTTTTAGTAAATTTACTACCTGTTTCTGTGGGTAACATAAGTCTCTAAACTTGATTTTTCTTCAGAACTACTTACTTGGACCATGAAGCGAATACCAAACTGAGAGTTTAAAGGATAACCAATAAGTTTTTAAGAGTAATTTTGTGCCTTCTGTGATCTAATTAATTTATCTAAATCTCTAGGAAATTATTGACACTAAAGAACAGCATTTGCTGCTGTCTGCACCTGTAAGGTCACTTCCTCAAAGGCAGAAGCAACAGGATTTTTCAAACATACTTGAAGGTGGGTTTATAATAATACATATGGGAAAGAGGGCAGTCTGTTGTCTTGTAACACAATTCATCTCTGCTCAAACCTGCTGAGTTTGACTTCTTCAGTCGCAGAATTCAGAACAGAATTTCTACAGCACAGCTTGAAAAATGTTGCCCTCATTTTGATCAGCTAAGCTACAGGGCAAGGAGAGAGAGATGGAGACTTATAATTGAAAGAGATTTTCATAAAGGTTTGAAGGGCTTGGATGGACCTCTCAGCCTCTGGGATGATGAATGTCACCTTTGTTAATGATCTGAACACCTTCACAAAGGAGGAAAAGTTCAGCTTGACCTCTACACTCCAGAGAGAGACAAAATCCATCAACAGGAAGCAGGAAGGACTGCAGGGACCGAAATTAAAAATCCAGTTGGAATCAAAGCATGTTACTAGTCCCATTCCTCTAAATCACCTTGATTTCCCTCACTGAAAGAAATCATCATCTAGGTAACAAAATTTAGTGAGCAATGGAACTCAAACATCTTGCAAACCTACAAACAAGTAACAGTGTAAAGTGAAGCTGATATTACTCAGCAGAAGAGATTTTTGGCTGAAGGATTAGACATACCATTGATTTGACTGCCTATTTTAACTTTTTTTTCCCTCTGTGACCTCTACCTAGCATTATCCTGTGTCAACTAATTGCCTATAGGTAACCATCATGTTCCAATTATCTTTTCCTTTTTTTGAAGAATGACAAATGTCATGTATCAAGAATGCTGGACAAAAAAAATATTATAGTTTAGCACTGTTGATTTCCTCCTACAGTTAAAGTGCACAACTCCAGCAAATTAGTGATAGCTTTGACAACACTGTTCAGGTGAAGGACTAAATTTCCAAAGGTTGTTCTTTAGACCTGTATTTGGAACAAACAGGATTCGAGGTAGCATTTGCTTACATCTGATCATGACAATGCACTTCTGAGTATTCAGGACACATAAGTCTGGAAAACTTCAACTACATATTAAAAGAAATATGCATGGATTAATGGACAGATTTTACATTAGTGTCAAACACGAAGAATAAGTAAGAACTACTTTGTACATGCTTCTGTGTCCTGTTTAGGCAACGTGACACCCAGCAAGAGCAAAGTCAACTCTACCCTTTTTTTCAAAACTGCTTTTTGAGTGTCTTTTGCATTGAGGTATTGTAGTAACTAGTCAGTTTAACATTTGCCTTCTTGGATTGGCTTTCCTTCCAAAAGAAGGTATAGTATAATATGTGACCTGATGACATAAATAAATATTTTGTAACTGTAGATATATTTATTATGGTATTAAAAGGCTCAGTGTGAACTGGTAACATGTAAAGACTGATGACTTTTATACTTCTGTGCAAGAATGACAATGATCTCTCCTTGTCTCCTTTGATGACTTCTTCACACTTAAGACCTCTGAAGCAAGGATACTGAAGAGTTACACTGGTGATGGTGTATAAACCTAATTGAGCAGAGAAAACTGAAGCCAGGTAATATGTCTCACTGTCTTTTAAGTATTATTTTTTGTTTAGAGGTTAATTGTTTTACCCTAAAACCTAAAGCAAAAGCTAAACATCAAAACGAGGAAGACAGAGAGGGAAGGTTTTTATTTCAGACTTTCCCCGTAGGCAGCTTTTAATCACCGAGTACTGACATTTTAATTTAAACAAAATAATTACAAGCAAGAGGTGAGTGAACCTTTTTGCATGCAGTAGAGTCACACTTTCCTTAGTTCTAAAGAAGAGAAATTTCAGCTATTTATAATTAATCAAGGCCATAAATACGGCTATATTTACTTTCCTTTAGGAAAACTAATGTAGTTTTATTTTTAAAGAATGAACCCCTACATTCATTAATAAAAAAGGTGAATTAACAAACCCCACCCAGTGCTGGCTATCACCTTCAGAACACGACCCAGCTTCACGAGGCTCAACCTGGGCCTTTCTGAGCCCGTTTTCATCAAGGAAATAAAAACCTTTTGAAGGGCTAATGCCATTGCCTTGTGAAAGACACAGACAATGGCACTCACACAGGCAGCGCAAACTGAAACTGCACCAGTTAAAAAAGTTGAAACAAGCAACAAAGCTGAAACTGTTAAAGCAGCAATATTAACTCAAGAGAAAATCACCAGGTATCAGGGATAGAAGAGCTGGAACACTACTACTGCCAGATGAAGGACCATTCTGCCTCAAGGAACCAAAAAACCCATAATTTACCTGCCTCATTGCGAAGTGCAGAGCCCTCAAAGACATAGTTATTATGAACCTGGCAGAACTTACTGAAGTGATACATTGCATGATCCTCGTTGCAAGTGCAAGTGTGTACTCAGGAAAAAGAAAAAAAAGTTCAAATCACAACCAGGAGTTGCAAATACGGTTTCAGAGTACACAGTTCCCAAATAAGTCCACTGAAACATCTTGGTGTTTCTCAGCATGGTGACAGCACCATTCCAAATCAGGTAAGGAAAATAAAATTGTAAATTCTAAACATGATAGACCACTATTTATGTTCTACCAGCACGAACCATCATAACATTGAGTACACAGTCATACCTCACTGACTGCAAGTAATGTCCAAATACACATGAAAAAAAAAAAAAGAGAAGAAAAAGAAGAAAAGGATGGTAAAAGCAGCAAAATTATTTCTTTTTCCTCTGGAAGGGATTTTCTTACTGAAATTAAAGAGAGAGCCAATTTTGCATGACAGTGCTAGGAGAAATGCCCAGATATCACATAACATTAACTTAGGGGAAAACTGGCCAGAATTCATTGATAAATTGGAGAAGTGTTAGAGACCTTCTCAGGAGCAGAGCCTTGCCAAGCCAACAACATCCCAGTAACCACATCAGTCACATCATATTTAGATATAGATTAAGTAAAACTGGGGCTAGTGGTGAAAAAAATTATTAGGAATAGGTTGGTTTTTGAGTAGAGAAGAGAAAAGAATCAAAGTTGATGGGAGAAGAGTAAGCACAGGAAATAGGATATAAAAGGACTTGAAAGGTGTTAGCCACCCATAATCAAGATGCTGGTCGGTATTGCTTGTTTGTCTGACATCTGTGACTGACCAACACAGGCTGTTCTATCCTTTACTAGGTTATTTCATAGAATCACAGAATCAGGGATGGTGACTCAACCACGCAATCTCTTCCCTGGGGAGCCTGGTGCAATGCTTGACACCCCTCTCAGTGAAGAATTTTTCCTCATATTCAATCTAAACCTCCTCTGGAGCATTTTGAGGGTTTTCCCACTTATCCTTTCTCTTGTTACTTGGGAGAAGAGACTATTTCCTTTCAGGTAGCTGTAAAGTGCAATGACTCTTTCCCTGAGCCTCCTTTTCTCTGGGCTAAACAACCCCAGCTCCCTCAGCCACTCCCCACAAGTCTTGTGCTCCAGACTCTTCACCAGCTTCATTGCCCTTCTCTGGACACACTCCAGCATTTCCATGTCCTTCTTGTAGTGAGTGAAATGAAAAACTGATCACAGTAATTAAGGTGCATCTTCAAGAGTGTTGAGTACAGGGGGATGATTGTTAATTTAGTCCTGCTGCACACACTATTTCTGGTACAAGTCAGGACTCCTTTGGCTTTCTTGGCCACCTGGGCACACTGCTGGCTCATGTTCAGCCTCTGTTGACCATCACTCCAGGTTCTTTTTCTCTTTCCCAAGCCTGTAGTGCTGCATGAGACTGTTGTGATCCAAGGGCAGGACCCTGCACTTAGCCTCATCAAACCTCACACAATTTGTAATGATTTTCCTGATTGTGGTCTCATTGTCTGTGTAAATGTGCAAGATACTAGTGTACTTCAAAGTGACCTACACAGCAAACCAGACAATAGTTCTGGGCCAGTTGCCAGAGAGTCCCATCAGGGTTTGGGTGCAAGACATTAATAAACTTTAAGCTGGACTTGCCAGCAAGTAAAAAATGAGGTGTGAGGACTGTATGCTGGAAGGAGTAGGGACCCAAGGGCTGTGTGCCTGAGGAAAACCACATAAGAGATTGTGGGTCCATTTCAGTACAGATCTACTAGACAAATTAATGGTGATGATGATCTCTTCTGGGAACTTTTTGTTTATGTAACTGCCATTCATGTGTACGTGATGCCTGTAAAATAACCATTCTGTCTTGGTGTGTTAGTGGTAAACTGAGTCTGCATAATGTACATGTGCCTAGTGGGAGTATAGCCCCAGACTCACTATTGTCTGGACCCAGGGCTAGGGATCCACAGCATCCACAGTCCCCATCTGTGAAGGACTTGGAGGACTGGCATCTGTGATCTAATTGTCCTAGAGCGCAGCAACTTTTCATCTACATGACTGGGGAGGAAAACTCCCCCCTAGGTGCACTGAATTCAAGCTAAACTTAACAATAACAGATTTTAAAAGATGCCAAGCAATGATTCCATACATATCTGCTCTGCAGGTTCAAATTTGCTATAAAACTTCTGAGAGTGGGACACCTGGACACTGATATACTGGTAGTTGTAGTTCACCCTATCACAGCAAGCATGGATTTTACTTCATGTAAACTGGCTAATTTATGAATTTATGAAACAGGTTTTTTTGTTTCAATTCATAGCTCATCAGATTTGTTCTGTAAGCATGTACTATCAAATCTGCAAAAGAATTGCAGCTTAGGACAACAGCACTTTATACATACCATGATTTCACAATATCTTATGATTAACAAATAAACAAAAGGAAAGGGAAGGGGACAAGATTGACAGTTATTTTACCTTTGCTGATTGAGAAATCCCTACATGTCCCTAGGTAAGCAAAGTAGTAAAAGTAGATAACCATTTGTGGTAGCAAATCTACTGACACTGAGGCAGAACTTTCCAGCTGGTCCCTTCTCAGTCTCTGAACAACCATAGGTATTTTAAACTTCAGTTTGTTCTTTTGTTGCCAATCATAAGGAACATAATAAAATAGAAACCATGATCAACTGAAAACTGTCACAATAATCAGAAAGCAGCTACCCATTAAATGCAAATGAGTGAGATACCCATGGCACATTAAGTAGCATTAATATTGGTAATTTTTTTCCCACCTTATCCTGAAGAGGCCTATATCTCAGACAACAGCTGACGAAAGACAGAAAAAGGGCAGTGTGTTCTTGTGTCGATAGACAATCACTAGATGGCATTTGCAGAGTTCATACTAGGTCACTGTCAAATTATTATGTTACATTTTCTTTCCAAATTTGCCCTTCCACAGAAGTGTCACTACTACCTGATATGACTGCTCTCTGCTGCTATCAAATACACCCCTCATTCATAGCCTAAGAATAAAATTAAGACTTCTGTTGCCAGGATATGGATGAGAAAGCATTGTGGTTTCTGCTCATTGCACATTTTTGTTAAGTTACTTGGTCTGTCACATACCAGGGTACCGAAAGGATCCCACACTAAGCATCTTAGTATGGATCATAATGGGGTTTTTATTATTTTTTTATGATCTAGATTTTTCATATATCCTTATTCTTCGGTTCTTGATTATCTTCGTCAACCTAAAATAAATTTTTCATCCATTTAATCAGCTGCAACCTTTTCTGATACGTTGACTAAATTTCAGCTGTCGTGACACTATAATACAGTAAGAACCACAGTTTTTTAGGGAAAAAAACTGTTGTTGGCCCCTTTCAAGAACGTTTTCAAAAGATCCTTCCTATTCCTCTGTGTGATGCTACCAATTCCTTTTTTTTTTATAAAAAAAAAGATAAACCATACAGATTTTGAATGAGGACACAGACAGCATAGAGTTACTGGTTAATAAAGTCCTGTGTGGTTGATACAATACAAAGGACTGAAAACTTCAACTCACCTTTCCTAATGCTTCATAAGTAATGAACAGCCTTGGTGACAGACTCATTAGTGGCACAGCAGTTTTTTAGTATCATATTCTGTTTTCCTCTCTCTTAATACTCTGTTCCAAACTAAAATGGTTTGTTCCTGAACTTTAGCACAGTAGCACCAGCCTCCATGCTTCTTCAGTGCAATATGAATATATTTGATTTAAAGAATCTATTTAAGTCTTATGAGCTGTCCATAACTATAATTATTTCCCTTATCTGAAATAATCAGAACTCTTTGCTTTATTCTTTCTTTTAGGAAATCAGGTTATTTTTTAATTGCCCCAAAACATACTGCAAGCTTCCAATTGTCTTGCTCATCCTCGCCCTTTTTCTTTGTCACTGAATAGCTGAGCACATAATTCTCAATAACTTCTATGTTACTCAAAATTTGTGTTATGAAAGATAATTTACTCACATTAGATTTCCTCTCTAGTTTTAATTAATGCAATCTTGGATTTAGTGCTCAAGTAAGAGTCTACTTTATTTATTTTTCATTAATAATTTTTAGGGATCAGTTATATCTGAACTATTAGATACTCCTAGTTACATGACAACTTTTACTATTCCCACATAATAAAATAAACACATTTTCCATTCCTGCATGTTCTATTTGTTCATTACTGAATGTTTGCAATACAGACATGGTTGAATTTGAGTAAACTTATGTACTTTGCCTGTTGAGCATGAAATATGTCATTAGTTTTCCTTTTTTTTTTATTTCAGTAATGCTTTTAAAAAAACACATTAAGATATAAAATGCAAAGGAACATTTTATACTATTTTGCATTCCTCCACTTCTACAAACACGATTGTCTATTTAACACTTGAGAACAAAAAAAAACATTAAAGTGAATTTATTTACTTAAACAGTTATTTGTTACTCTGTTCATATGGTTAGTTCTATTGAAGCAAACAGAAATAATTATATAGTAGTAAAAAAAATAAGACTTTATGAATTTTTTGACTCAATAATCTTCAACTCAGAACTTCCTGAACAAAAATCCAGTTGGATAATAGACATGTAGTCTGAAATGTGTTGAGTTTCACTAGAACTCCGTTCAGACTTAGTACCTCTGATACAACTACCCCTCTGTAAGGTTTTATAAAAAAACCCACAACTGAACTTGTATGGTTTTTTAAGCATTAATTTCTTACTTTTAAAATTAAACTTCTTAGTTTGAAATACATTTAAATAGACTGCAACTGATGGGAGGTGGTAGGAAGTGGTTGTTTAATTTTAAAATCCTCTAGTCAGATTTGTTTAGAGAAGAGCAGAGAAACTTGAGATTAAGCAGCAACATTTTATCAAACCATAAATACTAGATACTTTATGTTCTAGTTTTTCAGGCAAAAATCTGTTTATGCCACATACACACACATATATAGACATTACTTCAGTCCAGGTCAATCGTATTAAACACTAAAATATCAAAATAAGTAGCCAGCAAGCCCGGACAATACTCTCACAGAAAACATATCAGGCCATATAAACTTTATATTTTACCATGCATACCTATGAATATGGCATTTAATTCACATTGCTTAAGTCTTCCTTGCTCTGCAGCACCATCACCCAGTTTTGCTTTGCCTTCCTGTGGCCTCTTCCAGCTCCTGCACTTCCCTGTCTGTTTCAGCCCAGCTGTGCTGGTGCAGTGCAGTCAGGTCTGTGAGTGTCCAAGGCGGGATGGCAGGGACAGGCATTGGTGCTGGGGCAGGATCTGAGGCTAAAAAGCACTGCCAAGGAGGGCTACAATTGCCTGTTGCCCTACTGCTCCTATCTGGTGGAAATCCCCAACACAAGCCACCTGAAAAAAAATCCTAAAGCCCAGTGCAAACAATTCAAGAGACCTAGCAACAAAAAAAACTAAGACCCTCATGTAACAAGAGAGGAGGAGCAGAGAAAGCAGCACACAGAGGGAGAGAGAGATTCTTGCTTCTACTTAGCACCATACAAGCCACCAGAAATAGTTTTACAGAGGAATTAACACCATATAAACAGTGTCCAAGGCTGAGATAATATTGCAAAGGGCATAACTGTCAAGGGGGTGCAGTAGGGGTGGCATCTGCAGAAGGAGGTCAAGGACTGTTGGATCCCAAAATATAATATCTGCAGAGAGAGATTTGAGTGGTCTTTGCAAAAAGCCATGGGCTACAGAAGCTGGGAAAAACTCTCTGCATTGACCTCATCACTGTGGATTCTTCCTGCTTTCTCCAGAAGAATTTAAAGAGACTCTTTGCATGATGTTATCACATGCCCTACCCAAACCAGAGAGTCTGCACCCTGATCTCAACAAACCTGTGCAGAAGACCTATTATATCTTATCTGTCCTTTTGTGTTCCCTGGATCCTTGCATTCTGTAAACCCAGATACCTTTTTTCTCCTGTAAATTCCCCCAAGATGCAGTGGGTTTTCCCCCATGAGGTAATTGTAAGACCCCAAATTTGTTAACACGGGTTTTTCCCTTATGTCATTCCCTGAAACCCCCTGCTTGTAATAAATTGTAATAGTTATAACCCCCTATTGAATATGTAGACCCTAAACCCTTTAAATATGATCTTGTAAGTCCAATAAATCATTCTAGTTCCTTGCCCCCAAGCTGGGATCCTGTTAGCTTTATTGACCTCCACAAAGGACAGTCTGATGTCTGACAAATTTCCAGCTGCCTCCTCAGTGGGCAAAACAGACACACCATGCACCAAACCTGATACAGGCAGAGGAGTTGCTAGAGCCTCTGCATAAACCTATTTTAAAAAGAGCAACAAATGGAGAGAAAACCACCAGAGTTGGAAGAAAAAGAAGAAACAATGTGAGAGCAGGAGAACATGCAGGAGACACAAGGAAGTCTAGAGCAGGTGGGACACTGAGGAATAAAGACAGCACAAGGCACAGTGCCAGGGAAGGAGAGGCACCCTGTCAGGAACAAGGGAGAAACAAGAAATACTCAAGGGAAGGATGGACAGAAGAGCAGGAGAAACCCTGGAGCAGAACTATTCACCCAGAGCAGGGCAAGAGTCCCAAGCAGGGAAGGAGCAAATAGCTGTCCAAGCATGGACTGAGGCAACCAAGGAGATTTGACTGTGGCTGATGGAGGAGACCCCACTTGAGAAAATGAGCAGGAATCCCAATGGCTGAGCAAAACCTCCTCTGCCACCCATTCCCTCACACGTGTTTCTGCAAAGTGAAAAAAAAAAAAGACATCTGAGGGTTTTTTCCTTTTTTGCAGACAGGTTGTTTTGCAGGCGACCCTGCTGGATAAGAAACACCACCCCATGTGCGTGAAGATTTCACACACAGAAGAAAATAGGGTAATGTCTCCATTGGAAAGCCAGACACTGGCATATTCTGCCTGTCACATACAAGCTGCATCCAATCTTAACCACTGTCACCCTTGATTTTCACTGTTTAACAGTTTCAAAAACCGGCCTTTTAAATAATGTGAGTGCAGTGAGGAGCCTGAAATTGGACTATCTGAGTTCCAGCCCAGATCAGAGGGAGGGGACATGGTCAAGACATTGTGATATTTGATACCATCTTACATCATGGCCAGGGAAAGGGAGCAGTCAGGGTGGGGTGCTTCCAGCTACTGTCACTTTGCCTCCTGTTGGATCAGGTTGAGTGAGCATTTGGAACGTAAATCAACCTCTTCGTTTGTACACTTTTGTTTTGAATATTGTTGCTGTTACTGTTCGTTTTCTGATCTCATTGCTGTTTCCAGCAAACTGTTCTTACCTTAACCCATAATTTTCACCTTTTTGTGCCTCCAGTTCTCAACTCCATTCCTGGAGCAGGAAGGAAGGGAAAGGTGTGAGGGAGAGAACAACCAGCTTCTGGTTTGGGAGACTCTTGGGTAAGGGAGCAATAAGTTGGGGAGTGCTGTTCCTAAACCATGAGAGGGATGGAGCATCAAGTGATTAACCACAGCAAATTTTTAAATACTTTATGATACACACAAGACCACAGGCAGGAGGGAAAATATAAAAAAATCTCTTCTGCCTAAATGTCTCATCCCTGCTTAGAAGCGAAGTAGAACTAATAGGCATAGTTTTGGAACACATTTTTTCACTCTTCTTATATCCCACTTAATGTACAACAAGTGAAATCTAAACAAAGGCATTTTGCATTTTCAGTTCTGTACACATACTATAATGAATTGTGTTCCACCTTAAAGAAAGTGAGGAACATATTAGAAATAAGTTAAAATTGTAAAGCAGATATTCTAAAAAGCTACTATGTAAAAAGTTTTTCAGGTAAGTTGTCCAGCTTTTCTTTTTCCTCAGCTGTCTGGTAAGTATTATGCTTAACCAACTCTTAGATGTTCAAGAAGGACAAAAATTAATAGAGCAGAGCAAAACCTTATTGAAGTGTCAGTATTTAAGAGGACAAATAGGATGAGCAAGGTAATTGAAGGAAGACATAAATCTCAAAATAACAAGGTGGCCAGTGAGAGTTTCATTCAGACTTTGATGACTGTAGTAAAGATAATGCCAATCAGCACAAGTCTGGGGGAAAGCAAACCTGGTGAAATTAGGTAATTTTTTTTTCCCTGATGGGAATATAAACTTAGTTGACAAGATTACTGTTAATCCAATAGTTTTCTATAAAGCATTTTGACTTGGTACTGCCTGACATGTCAAGTTAGTGCTCTGAATGATATACAGTTATCACATTATATTATAAAGAGTAAACCAGCTAGTTCATGAATCTTAAGTGTGCAACTGCACAACAACAACAACAACAAAATAATTTCAAAAGTTTCTCCAGGGACTGTTGCTTGGTGCTGTACTGTACAACCCTTTTCTTTACTAAAAGATTTTTTTTCACTAAAAGCATTGTGACTGTGATAATGAGTTAGGATGGGTGATAGGTCTGAATCTCTCTCTACCCACATGAGATCAAACTGGTTTTCAGCAGAACCAGAAATAAAAACACAGTCCATGCACAAGATGGTTGACTTATTGCAAAGAACAACGGAGAAAAGTCTCAAAGGCAGTCACCTAACCATTACATCTAGATAGTATGTATTTTCCTGATATATATATATATATATCTATATATATATCTCAGGAAAAGAATTTTGTGGGCTAAAGTACCCCCACATTTTACACTGTTGTTCTGCAATTACACCCACAGTTCTAACACTCAAAATGTAAAAGATTTGCTTGGTTTTTAATGGAGAAAATTCAGAACAGTCACAAATCATGACAGATATTAATGTTCTCTGTAGTACTGTGGTCAAGCAACTAATGGAAACATGTTAATGTTAATCAAAGAACTTTAAAAACTGGAAATGAGCCTGGGATAATCCTGACCTTCTTCTTAATAGATTTATGCTTACAGCGTTCCTGGAAAATTCCTTCCTCCAAGACACGCTTCACAGGTTTTCCAGGCATATTACAAACATTATTTTTGCTTAAAACTGTTATTGAAATATTTTGCTAGTATTTCAAGTTGTCATAAGGGTGTTTAATTCAAGACACCACTTCTTAGCTAGTGAAAACATTGTTCACTTCTTCTTAGGACCAGCACTTCTTGTGTATGAAGACAATCTCAACCTTTTTTTCTTTAAAGTCAAATATACCTTCTTTCCTCATAAATAATGAATTCTAGGAAACTAACTGTCCCTACTAATTCACTGAATTCATTTCAGTGTATACACAAACTTATGATATGCAATACCCCAAATATTTTTTGCTGGAAAATAGGTGGGGACTGCTTGTTCTGCATACTGTGTTTGTCTTCTCTCTGCTTTGGCACTCCCCTTTCTGAGATAGTACCCCAGTTCCCCACACACTTCTCACTTTGTCAGCACCACTTTGAGTCCTGTTGTGCTGGCACTCCCCACACATAGTGTTATCTTTAAATCTAATAAGCATCCATCACCTGTGCCAAAACCAGACCCTGCCTACTTTGGTTTTTACATGAAAGCAGAATAGACCACTATAATAGTTCTGGTTTTTGATGTGTAACTGTCCATTAGTCCATTAATCCCACATTAAGAGAGGGATTCTATTTGTGCTGTTCTAGCTTGTTCATTTAAGGAGTATCTGAAGTAACTGTGTAAAGTGTTATATTGCCTTGATGTACCTAAGATCAAAGAGCAAGTAAAAGCTAGGAAAACAAGTCCTTGAAAGAAGGATCAAAAAATATAGACTATTAGCTGTTTAAATATATTTACCACCACCTTATTTAATAAAACAATGCATGCTTTGGTAAAAAGGCTTTTAAGTGAAACAATCCAAATATAAAAAACTCCTAAATATAATGCTGCATAAAGTCATACTGATTCTAGCTTAAGAATCTGTATGAAAATCAATTTACATGCAAAGATACCCAAAGAATTATTTCCAAAAATAGTGGTAAATTATTCTGAAACAAAGCTTAGTAATTGTTTGATAGGCATTCTTAGTCAGCAAAATTACATGACTATCTTAATACTTAACTATTCACTCAAGTTTTGGCAACACTTCAAAGTAATGGTTGAACATTTAATATATAAATACTATAGAAATGAATCATTTTGATACATTTCCATTTATTAGAAAGCCTTAAAAACTATTTCTAGAACTATTTTATAGAAACTTTGTAGAACACTGAAGCCCACTTTTATTCATGGGATATGGAATAAAAAAAAGGATTTAGCAAAAAATTCCTCAAGTCATGTTTTAAAGTAATTCATGGCATTATGTATAGCTGACATTTCTCACAGTCACATTTTCATACCATTCTGAGACAACTTAGAATTTTATTTAAAACATTTTTTTTAAAAATTATTTTAAAAAAATCATAATCATCCTACACATTCCAATAGCCAAAGAACTAGAGCAGTGTAACGTTTAGGAAGAAAAAATGCTTGCTAATACTCATGTCAGATGAAGTTTTTTTACAAGTTACTCTTATCCAGGTGAGTTTACCTGTCTAATGAGAAACAGGGTAGCAAGTATGTCACATGAAATCAAAGGCACATACGTGGAAACAGAGCTGACCAGCTCCAAAAGGCAATCAGTGCGGGAAGAACTACCAAAAAAAAAAGTAATTTCTTCCATTCCCATTTCACATTCTGCAGTGCTTTCTCAGACTCTTCTAATTCCACTTGAAGAGTGAAGATATCTCCCATATGTCACTGTGTCTTCTCTGAGACCCTGAAGTCGTCTCTGTGCCGAACCACTGCCAGAATAACCTTTTTTTTTCTTAAAATCTTTCTTAACTCATATGTTAAATAACAGCAAAAATATACCAGGTGTGACTTCATCTTTCCAGAGAGAGGTGTTCTCAGGCTCCTAAATATCATCTCTACCATTATGTCAACAGCCCTGAACCAAAGAGCAGTAAGTGATTGCTGCAGACAGAGTTCAGCAGTTCAGCAAGAAGAGAGTTTGCTGAAGGTCTATGGTGTCAGTTAAACAACCCTCAATTTACAATATCTCCCCCTCTATCTCCCTTCTGAAACATTTCCACTTGCAAAAGTGAAACTGTTAAAAAAAAAAAAAAAGTTTTTAGCCTAGTGTGCGTGCTGGGAGGAAAGTGATACCTTTCAAGTAACAAACATTCTATCACACCACCTCAATAAATTCCTTTAATAGCATAGACCTGAAACCTCTAATCACAAAAATCATTATCCACACTGTGTTTAATGAAAAGGAAAGAATTTTTTTTTTTTCAGCTAATGCCTTCTAAAGGATTGCACATATAAATTCAAACATGTTTTTTCAAAGAAACGAGTACAGTAAGTTGTAGTGTAATTTCTTTCCTCAGCAGAAAAGTCTGTTAAGAAGAAAACAGACAGCTTACAAACACAAGGGTCTTGTACTAAATATTGTATCTTGGAAGCCATATGAGGATTCACTTGGAAGTAGAAACCAGGGAAGGACTAAATATTTTCACAATATGTTCTTTATTCTGCATGTAGAACAAGAAAATCATTACCAGAGACAAAAATAAGACAAGAATTGTCATGACCTCTGCTAAAAGTTTTCCAAAGTCCAGTCTTCCCACAGCTCTCACGCCCTAGTGTCATAGAATAGAATCAGAGAATATCTTGAATTAGAAGGGACCGACAAGAATCATCAAAGTCTCTCTGTTCTTTACAGACACCTGGAGAACTACAATCTGGATAAACTGTTATATCATGCTGTTAGGAGGAAAGTAGAACAGAGTGAGGCAACAGGCAACATAGCATAATGAAATATAGAAACCAAATTACTCCCTTTGCAGGGACACCACCTCCATGACTAGAAGGGAGCAGGAAGGAAGAAAAATATCACTTAGCTAGGATGGTGAGGGATGACAAATTTAAGAAATATGTTCCATCAGCCTACCTGCTGACACCTGTATTTTACAGGTAGAACTGAACTTGACCAAGACTTCTTCTAGAAAAACTTTTCACAGCATTACTGCCTAAAAAGGTTGAGTGTCAGTTTTCACGTCATGGCACATGTAGGTCATAAAACCTAGGTTTCAACCAGTTTTAAAGCTTTGAACCTAGCTTCAACTAGTTTTAGCATCAAAAGCAGAGCTTTACTCAGTCAAACAAAGTAATAATGTCTAACCCCTTCTCTAATAGTTCCAGCAAAAGCCAGACAACAGCAGCCCTACAGAATTGATGATAACAATTGTGGAGAGGTTAGAAACATGTTCAGTGTCTGAAACCTTTGCTGAGACCTTGAAGACCAATGTTTCTCAGAGTCCAAAAATGAGAAGATAACCTACTCTGACCTGCAAACTGCCTTTGCAGTGTCTCAGCATTTCCCATTAATTCTCTCATGAGAAGTTTTGCAAGCAGCAATAGTGAATGTTTTAGCTATGAAATAGTGTAAAGTCATCATGTAGTTTAATCCCACATGCCAACAAAGTATCACACAGCTGCCCTCTGTGTGATACTCTCTCTCACTCCTGCCCCACCCTCAGCAGGACAGGGGAAAGAGAATTGGAAGTGGAAAAGTGATAAAATTTATGATGCGGGTAAGAATTGTTTAATAATAGAAATATAGTGATGATAACAATAATAATAATAATAGCAATAATAATAATATTTTTATTATTTTTATTATTGTTATCATATACATTTATATATATATGTATATACACACACACTGTAATGAAAAGGAAAATTTTAAAAAACAAGAGAAATAGAGCCCAAGAAAGACAAATGATGCAAATGAAAACAATTGCTCAGGATGAGAAGCCTGTCTCTGAGCAGTGGACCCACAGACAAAAACCCCCAGCTTTCTATGCTGGGTATGATGCCCTATTGTATGGAACATCCCATTGATCAGTTGGGGGCAGCAGACAGTCTGCAGTATGGTCTTCAGTTGCACCTAAATGGAAGTGGCAAAAATCAGTCAAGATGGATGTGGTGGTTTCACTCTAGGCCTTCCTGGAGACCAACTTGTAACCAGGAAGGAACTAGAAAAGTGATCACGGAAGTATTCCATGCTATTCCTTTACGTAACTTGAGGTATAAATAAGGCCAGCGGGAGGCATCTCGCCCTCTTCCTCTCCAGCGAGGTTCGAGAACGGCGGGTCCCTGTTTTGGTCTGGTTTATCTGGAGCTGAGGCCTACAGTGACTACCGTTATCTGCCACGCGTGAGGGGAGAGCCTTGGGCCGTGTCTAGCCATCCTGCCTGTTCGAAGGGAAGTGGTGAGATTTTTGCTAGTTTGCCTTCGGTCGGCTGGTTGGCTTGTTCGGTCCTTGCCCCTTTTTGTCCTTCTCCCTTCCCCTTCCCCCCCCCCCCCCCCCCTTCTGTGTGTGGTATTCTCCTTTTGTGTATCTGTCTCATATGTAATATATATATATATATATATATTTGCTATAGCTTTGGCTGCTTGGTTTTCTTTTCCCTCTCTGGGAGGCGGGTCCTTGTTGTCGAGTTTCGGGGACTTGGCGGGAAGCCAGCTCGAAACTTGCACAACATTTTTGGTGTCAGAAGTGGGATATTTTGGTTAAGTTTGGCTTGTTTTGATAAACGTTTTTCCAGGAAGACAGCCAAGCTCGGTGTTGTTTTGCAAAACCAATCTATTGTTTTGGGAACAGGTCTGGGAACACTGCCAGAGTCTGGGAAAGCAGCCAAGGAAACTTTGTTTATATAAACAAAGGTTTGTTTTGGGATCAAGAAGAAATAATAACAAAAAACAATGGCTATTTCATTAATTTGTCTTATAATTCTAGCCACCTTTACACCTGTGTTAGGCTACCGTATAGGGAGACGTCCAGACCTTGAGGATGGATGGAACGAATTGCTTCCATCCTTTAATTTTGACATCGAAGGTTTGGTAAAGGAAATCCCCATGGTTAAAATTGGCTCTAATTACTATATAAATCTTATTGCAACAGTACTGTCATTGATAAAGGTACTGGAAGTGCTACTTAAACTTGGAAGAATGGGGTTCCGTTGCCTTCCCTCTTGTAGGAAAGATCACACCTCAAAGGGACTCGCTGGAACTTTGGAAAGGGCTGCAGACAGGCCAGTCCCCGGGTGGCATGGAGCTTGGGAAGATTTCGGTAGATTAGTAGGACATGTGTCACCCCCCATTAATTGGGAGTTCACACCAGAACAAATGTTTGATTCTGGTGAGATGGCCCACTGTTTGGCAGAAGGGTGTTTTTCCTACAAAGATCCGAATATGCAATTCTCCGCTTTGTGCTGGGGCCTGGCTAATGCTTATCGAGCTGCCATAGACCACCTTCAAAGGGGTAAGGTCGACACAGAAACCCAAACCACGCCACTTGAAACCAGTGATGTCCCTATTAGGTCCACAGAAGTTGGGGTCCAAACACAACTTGAAGTCAATGCCATTTCTACTAAGCCCACTAGAACCGGGACTCAAGCTAAGAACCGGAAGGTCATCATTGCCCCTATGAAGAAGAAGAAGACGTGGGTAAGAGAGATCAAGGAACTTACAGACTCATCTCCCCAACCAGAACGCACAGAAGAAAGAGAAGAAGAAGAAGAAGAAGAAGGAACAGAAGAACCTATCCAATTCACTCAAGATGTAGTGGACGAAGGAGCGGCAGCAATGGGAGAAGGAGCAACAGCAAGTGATGAAGGCGCGACTGCGAGAGAGGAAGTAGTGGTTGTGACTGAGGAAGGAGCGATTGGAAGAGAAGAAGCAGGTACCAGAGAGGAAGAAACGGTTACACGGGAAGGAGCACGTCCAAGAGAACTAGGGGCACGCCCAAAGGAATACAGAACAGCATCAAGAGAAAAGAAAGCAACAGTACAAACGGCCGGTGGTATATTGTCGCTTGATGATTTATATCCTGACTACACATTCAGTGTTACAAAAGACGCAAAGAAGGAGCCAAAGCATTCCCCTCAATTGGAGGGGGAATTATCCCTACCCCTCCAGACCCAACCTTCTCTTGGAGGTGTGAATGATTGGAGGAAGAGGCCCTTATCTCACCACGTGAAAGATTACTCACTACCTCCACCAGCTGGGTATCGCGAACGACGCAGGAGTCCATCCCCACGGCATGAATGGCATAGAAGTCCATCTCCACGGCGTGAACGACGCAGAAGTCCATCTCCGCGGCGTGAACGGCGTAGGAGTCCATCCCCACGGTATGAACGACGTAGAAGTCCATCTCCGCGGCGTGAACGGCGTAGGAGTCCATCCCCACGGTATGAACGGCATAGGAAACCATCTCCGCGGCGTGAACAATATAGAAGCTTATCCCCACGGCATGCTCAGTCTCCACCTCCACATGAGAGATATAGGGAGGAAGTGGGAGCAGTCCCACGTAGGAGTGGAAGAGTAAAGAGAGAGGTGGAAAAGATTCTACGTGGGAGAGATGGACAAGAAATTATGCGAGAAAGCGAAATTACACAATCACTGACCACAAGAGAGCTTCGAGATTTACGGAGAGATTATATGCGCTTGCCTGGTGAAGAAGTCCTCACCTGGCTGGTGCGATGCTGGGACAAGGGAGCTGATAGTCATGTAATTGAAGGTGATGAAGCACGACAGTTGGGATCCATTGCTCGAGACCCTGTGATAGAGCAAGAAATGGGGAGGGAGAAAATGGCATCCAGTCTTTGGCTCCGAATACTCCACGCGGTGAGAGTGAAATACCCATTTAAGGAGTCCCTGAAGAGTTCTTCAAGAAGGTGGAGGACTGCGGAAGAAGGCATCCAATACCTACGGGAATTGGCCATGCTGGAGATCATCTATTCTGATCCAGATTATTATGATATCCAAGTTCCTGAGAATGTTCCCTGCACGCAACCAATGTGGAAAAAGGTAATTCAAGGTGCCCCTAAACCATATATTTCCTGCTTGATACCCGTATATAATCCAAAGATGGATGAACCAAGCGTGGACACTATGTGTGCTTGGATAAGAACCATCGAGGAAAATATGGAAGACTCCTTCAATCCCCTGTACCGACGCACCTACGATAGGGAAAGAACGGAGAGAGATTATGAATATTCCAGATATGAGGACGACCTTAGAGACAGAGAGGACAGAAGGTATAGAGATTACCAAGAAAGGCCAATGGGAAGATCACGGCGGGACCGACAAAGACGACCTCGGCCTAGACCTCGATCCTGGTCTCAATCTTGCTCACGGTCCCTGTCATTCACACGTCGAAGGAAAGAGAACTCTAAGCGTGGGTCACGTAACCAACTATGGGCATACCTTCGTAGTAAAGGAGAAAACATGAAGAAGTGGGATGGTGAACCCACTTCTAAGCTTGAAGCTAGAGTGAGGGAGCTGAAGCGAAAGAAGACTGACAAGAAAGTTGTCTATGTAGTAGACGGAGATTTCTTAGAAGAGAAACTGCGATCGCCGAAACACGAGAAGATGGAGGTCCACTTCGACAATGGCAAAAAGTCTAAGAAGTCAAAGTCAAACTCTGACGACGAATGCTCTGATCAAGACCAGTAGAGGGGCCCTGCCTTCTGCCAGGAGAAGGAGAGGGACCAAGAAGATAACCGGGTTTACTGGGCTGTGTGGGTCCGATGGCCTGGCACATCGGATCCTCAGAGATACCAGGCCTTGATAGATACTGGAGCCCAGTGTACTGTAATGCCTTCGGAGTATAAGAGTACCGAGACTGTTACTATTTCTGGAGTGACAGGAGGGTCTCAAGAATTGTCAGTAGTAGAGGCGGACATGAGCTTGACGGGAGACCAATGGGAAAAGCGTCCCATTGTGACGGGGCCAGAAGCCCCTTGCATCCTTGGTATGGACTACCTAAGAAGAGGATACTTCAAGGACCCGAAAGGGTACCGGTGGGCTTTTGGTGTAGCCACGGTGATTGAAGAGGGGTCCAAGCAATTGTCTGCCCTTCCTGGCCTTTCAGAAGACCCTTCCATTGTAGGATTACTACGAGTTAAAGATCAAGAAGTGCCAATGGCCACAACAACTGTACACAGACGACAGTATCGGACAAACCGAGATGCTGTGATCCCTATCCACAAAATGATCCGAAAGTTGGAGAGCCAAGGGGTGGTCAGCAGAACCCATTCACCCTTCAACAGCCCCATCTGGCCTGTGCATAAATCCGATGGAGAGTGGAGACTGACTGTGGACTATCGTGGCTTAAATGAAGTTACGCCACCGTTGAGTGCTGCCGTGCCAGATATGCTGGAGCTCCAATATGAGTTGGAGTCCAAGACAGCAAAGTGGTACGCCACCATCGACATAGCCAACGCGTTTTTCTCCATTCCTTTAGCGGCAGAGTGCAGGCCACAGTTTGCTTTCACCTGGAGGGGCGTTCAATACACCTGGAATCGACTGCCCCAGGGGTGGAAACACAGTCCAACCATCTGTCATGGACTGATCCAGGTCACACTAGAGAAGGGTAAGGCTCCCGAACACATCCAGTACATCGATGACATCATTGTATGGGGGGATACAGCAGAAGAAGTTTTCAAAAAAGGACAGACGATCATCCAGATTCTCCTCGAGGCCGGTTTCGCTATCAAGAAGAGCAAAGTCAAGGGACCTGCCCGAGAGATCCAATTCCTAGGGGTGAAATGGCAAGATGGAC